>NW_024366592.1:4966227-5566227 GCF_014805655.1 Passer montanus
AAAAAAAAAAAAAAAAAAAAAAAAAAAAAGAGAGAGAGAGAGAGGGATTCGTAGGGGAGGAGCGCTGTGGGCGTTGGCGCTGTGAGGGGAGCCGGCTGCGAGCAGCGGGGCTGCGCTGCTCTCCGGCAGGTCGCCGTGCCCAGCTGGCCTGTGCCACCCGCTGTCCCGGCAGGTGACCGTGCCCAGGTGGCCTGTGCCACCTTCTCTCCAGCAGGTCACCGTGCCCAGGTGGCCCGTGCCCTGTGCCACCCGCTGTCCCGGCGCCACAGCACCGCGCCTCATGCACGATGCCTCGGCCACCCCCGCCAGCCCCGCCGTGCCCTCAGGAGAGCCGCCCAAGGTAACGCTGCCGCCTGTGCCTTTTTCTTCCGTTTTGTTTTGCATTTTTCCTCACTGTAATGCTTTTCATCTCTAACACCTCTACCGCCGGTACGTTTTCAGAGCACTGACTGCTTGATATGCGGGTTAGCCAGGTCGCTTTCTGCCGTACTGAGAGCTCGCTGCTGTGTTTCACAGACACCCGCAGCCGGGCGCTCTTGCCTCTCGGTTCTCAGTGCTTTTAGGGAGCCGCGGCCGCTCCCATGCCCATTCCCGGACCGGGACCTAGGGGACAGCCCCGCTCCCTCCCCGCCGCCCACCATCCTGGGGCTTTGAGCGGAACGGCCGCGATTTGGGAGCGGATTCTGATCGGAATCTGCGTTTCGGAGCTGCGCGGAACCTCGGCGGCGGGGCGGCTGTTTCCCGGGCGCGGGAGGCTCGGCTCCTTCTGGAGCGCGTCCGGCTCGCTCCCGGAAGCCGGCAGGGAACTAACTGGGAGCGGCAGGAGCGGCTGTCCCGGCTTGGCTTCTCCTCAGGGAACTGGGAGCGGCAGGAGCGGCCCGGCTTCTCCTCAGGGAGCTGGGAGCGGCAGGAGCGGCTGTCCCGGCTTGGCTTCTCCTCAGGGAACTGGGAGCGGCTGTCCCGGCCCAGCTTCTCCTCAGGGAGCTGAGAGCGGCAGGAGCGGCTGTCCCGGCTTGGCTTCTCCTCAGGGAACTGGGAGCGGCTGTCCCGGCCCAGCTTCTCCTCAGGGAGCTGAGAGCGGCAGGAGCGGCTGTCCCGGCTTGGCTTCTCCTCAGGGAACCGGGAGCGCAGGAGCGGCTGTCCCAGCCCGACTCCTCCTCACGGAATTAGAAGCGGCTGTCTTGGCCCGACTTCCCCTCAGGGAACTGGGAGCGGCTGTCCTTCCCCGAATTCCCCTCAGGGAATTGGGAGCGGCTGTCCCGGCCAGGCTTCCCCTCAGGGAACTGGGAGCGGCTGTCCCGGCCCGGGTCCTCCTCAGGGAACTGGGAGCGGCTGTCGCGGCCCGGCTCCCGCTCCCGGCGTGGTTCTTCTCTGAGGGAACCGGCTCGGGAGAGGCATTCCTTTTCCCGCGGCTGCCTTTGGGTGTTTTCAGATCCAAAAGTGTCTGGAAACACTCGCGCGGTGACCTGGGGTTTATTTCACCCATAAACGCGGAGCGCGTTGAGCAGCAGGGATGCGGGATTAGGAGCGGTTCCGATGTCCCCTCGCGGCGCTGGGAGTGAGGAGCCAGCTCCCATCCCGGCTGCCCGGCATCCCGGGGTCGCAGCGGGCTCCGGCTTGCAGCCTGCCGTGTGGGAAAGCAGCTGTCCGCAGCGGCGGTCGGGCCCGGGGCATGGCCCGGGGCAGCTCCCGGTGCTCGGAGCACGGGCGGATTGGATCTCCGTCCCGCATCGCGGCTCTGTGAGGAGCGGGGATCGCCGCTCCCGCTGCCTTGCGCCTTCCAGCGACCAGCTTCAGGAGCTGAAAGGGAACAGCGAGGTCTGAAATGCTGGTATTGACAGCACCCCCTGGTGAGATGCTTTTATTGAATGTGGGGAGTTGTAATTAAACAAGCTTTCTTGAATGGGCTTATAAAATAAGAACTGACTTTTCCACAAAAGTAAGGTGCGCTTCCTTCCTGTCTTGTTTTTGCATTGTGCATTTTTTGCTTTGCATTTTTGATTTTGCATTTTTCGTTCTCGTTTTTGCATTTGTTTTGCACATTGCTTTTGCAGTGTTCCCATGTATGAAGGGGGCATGTTTTAGGGGTGATTATGGTGATGCTGGGGTGGTGGCCTTGCTGATCCCGGAGGTTTCTGCCAGCCTTGATGGTCCCATGTGTGAATTTCAAGTGCTTTGCCCTAGACAGATTGTTGTCCTGATTTTTGGATGTGCTAATGACAACAGGGGAGCACCTCCATAGGGTACTGTTGGTCAGGGAAGGGAGTACAGAGAAAATAAATATTACAACAAGAAAAGACTTTTCTGCCTTAAAAGACGCCCTGGCTGCATTTGCTGATGACATCTGTGGGTTTTTTTGGTTTTTGTTTGTTTGGGTTTCTTTGTTTTGTTTGGTTTTTTTTTTGGAGGGGGGGATTGTTTTGCCTTTTTTTGGGGATTGGGTTGGAGTTCATTGGTTGGGGTTTTTTGTGGGTTTTAAACTTTTTTGGGTTTTTTTTTTGGGGGGGTGGGGCTTGGGGTGGTTTGGTTTTCTTTTTTCTTTGTTTGTTTGTGTTTTTTTGGTTTGGTTTGGTTTTTTTTTGTGAAGTCAAATAATCTCCAAATTTGGAGCGTCTTGCATTCAAATTAGCTTCCAGCACATGAATGAGAGAGCTGGCAACTGCCTTAAGAGCCCCAAGCTCTGGCACAATGTTTATTTGAGGGATTAGGGACTGCAGTTTGCCATCACCATCACCAAAAACTGTGTCTCAAAGCCAAACAAAAATTACATCCTTGTGCAAAAATAAACCCATGTAATGAAATTTGAGGGTTTCTAAGTAATAACCCCATAGCCAGTCCTCCTGCCAAGATGGAGTCTTTCTTGTACTTCAGGCATAAGACATAATAGATAATACAGAAATGAGTTATTTTTTTCTCAGCAAGTATTTTAAATAAAATCTCTCATACCCTGCAGTCTGGTCATGTAGCCTGGTGGCTCTCAGAGGGCTTTTTGTGAGCAGGCTGTCATGTGGAAGTCTGGTTTCCACAAACTGGATTAAATAAACTGATTATTATGAAACAAGTAACATCAAGAAACTCATTAATTGACTTGAAATGACTTGTAGTTTTAGTGGGTATAATAAATTTTATCCTGAATTTAGACACAAGTGTTTTTTAGCTGCATGAATAGCTGCATCTCTGATGTCTCAGTCCTGTGGCATTTGGAAGCTGAGCTGGAGTGTGCTGGCTTTGCACACTTGTCCTTTGGCAGGTTTGTTTCCATCAGTGCCTTGCTTCACTGGGATGTGACACATGGAGCCTTGGTATTAAAACAGTTGGTAGGAATAAAGAGGAAAAATCAACAAGTCTGATTTTGGTTTTGGCTTTTTCTAAGGTAGAAGCATTAAGAATTATTTTGCTTTTTATTTTATTCAGGGCTCAGAGATGGATTCACCAGAAGGAGCCACCATTAGAAGTGAGCAGAAATTCAGGTAACACGTGTTAGAGTTGATACAAAACTGTCTCTTAATGAAAATGTGAAACCACAGCAGGAATAAACTGCTGAATATTGAATACAGGAACAACATCATGCCAGAAAACTTGAAATTAT
The DNA here is from genome assembly GCF_014805655.1 of Passer montanus. Taxonomy (NCBI): domain Eukaryota; kingdom Metazoa; phylum Chordata; class Aves; order Passeriformes; family Passeridae; genus Passer; species Passer montanus. Next base: position 4,969,817 of record NW_024366592.1, read on the forward strand.
CCCAGAAGCTAGTTTCTTCACTGACCAAGTGCTTCATGCTCACTCAGGTTGTTTATGAGTGAACAATGAGAGGAAACAGTTTGGGCTAAGTGTAGCAGGAAGGCATGGGGCCATCAAACATGTTTGATTTGTAGGCACTAGCTGGCAGCCATACCTACGTGGTTATTGCTTTGCCTGAGGCCATTTCAAGTTGAACATTATAGTTTGACCTACATAGTTACAGATGATTGTGAAATAAGATGTGTTAATCATCTGTGTTACCAGAAAAATCTGTAAAGGTGGTTTGGAAAGTCAGGGGAGTTCTGAGTTTCTGCACTACTGAAATCCTTGTTTGTACAGAGTGATTTTGCTGTGTGGTTTGTGTGCATTTTCACTTATTTGCTGAGCAATCATGAAAGACAGATTTTCCTCACATTCCTCTGTGCTGGTTTGTGCAGAGACTGTGGGTGTAACACCAGCACACCTCTGAGAGGGGTCTGTGGGTAGTAATGTCAGAACAGTGAGTTGGATGAACCCTTGACTGAACCAGCATCAACCTGCTATGTTCACATACCCTGTAGTGATCATAAATGAGAATAAAATATTCCACTTTTTCCCAGAAAAAAACCCAAAAGTTTGTTTTCTTGGAATAGTGTGGCTTGTTCCTTTGAAATAGTTCTACTTCCTCTCTGTCACATATGTATTACCTCAGTCATTGGACAATCTTTTGCCTACTTCTCAAAATTTCATTTGAAATGGTGGTGGGCTTGCCTGGAAATCGGCAATTATCAGTTTGGATCTCAGAGGCAGTAGTGATTTGAAGTTGTTGCCTTTTTTTGGCTGGCATTAACCATGCACATTCATTTGTCTGAAATGACAAAAAGCCATCAAGGCTATTTGTTGGTTTGGGGAGGCCACGAGCTTCTGTGGCTGCCTAGCTCACCCTGTTGTGTGGGAGTGGAGAACTGTGTTCCTGCTGGTTTGCTGGTGTTTTGCAAAAACTTTAATGGCTCAGGTGAACCTCTGGGGTCAATCCCTGAGCTCTTCAGGCAAACCAGGAACTGCTCAATGACCAACCAACACTTTTGTTTTCTGTGTTTAAGAAAATTCCTAAAAAGTCTCATAAGAAAGCAGCCTCGGGACCTTCTCCTGGTGATCGGGACGGGGGTGAGCGCTGCAGTGGCCCCAGGAATCCCAGCACTCTGCTCCTGGAGGAGCTGCATTGAGGCTGTCCTTGGAGCAGCTGAGCAGCTGGAGGTGCTGCACCCCGGGGATGTCGCCGAGTTCCGTAAGAAAGTGAGCAAAGAGAGAGACCTGCTTGTGGTTGCACATGATCTCATCAGGAAGATGTCACCAGTGAGTATGTCTGTAACCTCTGTTAATTTCTGAGCCTACTGTGTGCTTTTGTTCTAAGGGAACATTACTTCCAAAAGTTGATTTTTTTTAATGGTGAAAATGGAAATTTCGTGTACAGCACATTGTACATTGTGGGGAGACTAAAAAATCCCCAAGCATTCATCAGAATTAATGCAAAAAAGAGTCCTGACTATTAAATGTTTGCTGTAATGTTTTTGAGATTGAAAGAGGAATTTCTAGATCTGTGGCTATGACTGGAGGGACCCTGTGAGTACAGGTAGGCCTTGAGCCTGCTGATGGCCTTGGGCCACACATTGTGAATCACCAGTGCAGATCCTGCTTCCCTGAGGACAACCCATGCCCAGTCTCACTCATCCATCTGAGTTTCCAGAGGTTTTCAAACAGTGTTAAGACCTTTGCCAAGCCTTCCTTCTAGTTTAAATCATCTGGGTGACACACACAGTGCTGAGTGTAGGCTGGGGTGAGCCTCTCAGCAGCTCCAGTGTGACAGTGAGTCTGCATGTGTTTATAGCAGATTTAATCATTAATGAAGTTTTCTCAGCCAGGAATGAAAACACAGAAACTGCCCCCCCATCCCTCTTTATACTATATCCCAGGGATATCCAAGATATACTGAACACTGATAAAAGACTGGTGTGTCTGAATCCAGGGTAAGCTAACTTTAGTTCTGTTGTACTTTTATTACAAGCTCTTTGAGAAATCCAGACAGGTGGAGGCAAGAACACTGGAGCGAACTGAGATTTGTTCTGGGTGGTGGACTCTTTTGGTCGGGTGGTTTGGGTTTTGGCTGGTGTAGTGTTCAAGCCCTCTTTTACAGGAATGCTTTGGCATTAAGCAGCCAGGTGGTGTGGGCTCCTGTGGGAGGCAGCTGTAGCAGAGCTCCTGGGGCTGATGCAGTGTTCCTCTCCTCTTCCCTCAGCGTACCGGGGACACGAAGCCCAACTTCTTCCAGGATTGCTTGATGGAGGTGTTTGATAATTTAGAGCAACACATTCAGAACCCTGTGGTGCTGCAGTCCATCCTGAGGCTCATGGAGAGAGGCACAATGGTTCTGACTACAAACTATGATAACCTGCTTGAAATATTTGGTCAGCAACAGGGTAAACCTATGGAATCTTTAGACCTTAAAGATAAGGATAAGGTATGATGAGAGCAGTAAAATTATTAGACTTAATTTATGACAAGTCGGCACATAAGCTGCACTGAAAGATGTTTTCCTGTTTAAAGAGTCAAGACTAAAAGTTGTTAATTGTTAAAGCATGTCTATAAGCTACAGCAGATGCTCTGAATTCTTTTATTCTCTTTATTCTGAATAATCTGATAACAGTTACCAAGGAGAATTTCAGTGACATGTTTGTCAAACAATTCCCTGCCATTTACTAGAAAAACCTACAAATTATTTAACTTGTGTAAAGTCATTGTTAAAATTCCAAATAGAATTTCACCTGGCTGGTTGTTAATTTGCTTTAAACTTAAAAATTCATATATTTTCTGTCAGTGCTGCTGGAACTTGTTTCTTGGTTGACTGGCTGTTTAACCCAAAAAGCCAGAGACAGCTGCAGAATCAGCCATCACCTCTTTGTTATGATTTAAAGTGAGCTGTGTAATTAGCAATTCCAATTTCTTGCTGTAGGAAAGTGCAAAAGGAGTTGTTTCTGCTTTAAGTGGTTTATAAGTCAGTTCAGCTGTATAATTTTGCAGATTCCTGGTGAGTGTGGTATATGATAACAAAAGGATGTATCTTGCATGATGTGCTTCAGGTTCTCCAGTGGGCAAGGGGCCATGTAAAATATGGAGTTCTTCATATTCACGGCTTGTATACAGATCCCTGTGGAATGGTGCTTGATCCCTCGGGATATAAGGATGTTACTCAAGATCCTGAAGTCATGGTTTGTGTGATCTTTAAAATTTTGACTGTGTTTTGCCAAACATCTTTCTTGTAATCACTGCAGACGAGATATCTAAGGCTCTGTGGGATCACACAAATTAAATACTTGGGGACCAGAGAAACTCTTCAGAATTATTCAGGAAGATGGCTCTGTTACAAGGGGCAAGGGCAGCCTTGGGTACAGTGGCTGTGTAAATCACAACCAAACCCCTCAGCTGCATGTCACAGTTTGTATTTATCTCTGGAGAGAATAGGAGCATCAAAATACTGGACACCAGGACAAGGATTCATCATCATATGATTGCTAGTTTTCTTAGGGGTTTAAATTGGTACCAGGATCCTGGACTTAATGTTGTCTTAGCTGGCATAGAAAGTCAAACTTTTAGTCAGGAATATTAATTTTCCATATTTAGAGGTTGATTTACAATATTCTGTCACCCTAATTCTTTCAATTTAAATTCCCTTGCTGGCAACGCTTACATGTCTGTTTAAGTTCCATGGAATGGCTTGGTTTGGAAGGGACCTTAAAGATCATCTTGTTCCAACTCCCATATTTGTACTGTAATTTTCCCTTTTTTTGTGTAGGAACAATGGTTTAGAAATGTCAGTTTGGCCTGGTCCTAAAACATTTGCTTTTTTCTGGTCACTAGTGAGGTTCTGCTCTGCTAGTCCTTTTCTGGCCATATTTGTATTGTAATTTTCCTTTTTTTTTTTTTTTTTTTTTTTGTGTAGGAACAATATATAGAAATGTCAGTTTGGCCTGCTTTTTTCTGGTCACTAGTGAGGTTCTGCTCTGCTAGTCCTTTTCTGGCTGATGTATTTTAAAAGTTCTGACCTTGGCTTTTGTCTGCTGAAGTAAATGTGGCTCTTCTTGCTTTCTGTTCCTTCACAGGAGGTTCTTCAGAACTTGTACCGAACCAAGTCTTTCTTGTTTTTGGGTTGTGGAGAGACTCTGCGTGACCAGATATTCCAAGCTCTTTTTCTTTACACAGTAAAGAACAAAGTGGATCTAGAACATTACATGTTGGTGCTTAAAGAAAATGAAGACCACTTTTTTAAGCTCCAAGCAGATATGCTGCTGCATGGAATAAAAGTGGTGTCCTATGGGGACTGCTTCCAACAATTCCCAGAGTATGTCCAGGATCTGACTGCTCAAATCTGCAAACAGAGAAGTCCAGGTAATGTGGCAGCACAACAGCACAATCTGGAGCAGATTGCCCTGCCTGGGCATTGATCCAAGACACTGACCTTGTGTGCAGTCTGGGACATGCAGAGTTGGAGCATGTGGCCAAACTGTAACTAGATGGTTTTTTTAAAATCTGTGGATTTTGGAGGTCTATGGATGCTTGCAGATTTAATCTTGAATTCTGGATTTGTCTCTCTGTTAGTATTTGGTAAAGATGTTTACTTAACTTATATTTATGATGTGTGAACTACTTCAGCTTATTGAGTATTACACTGTCAGAAATCTGACTTGTCAGGAAGAGAGACTAAGAGAATTGAAGGGATAAACTGGTTGAGCCACAATATCTGACTGAGCATAGAATGGGAAATTAAATCTGCATCCAGCAAGTGTTTGGTTTAGTACACTTAGGGTTGTGAAGAGAATGAAGAGAAACAACAACTGTATGTCTAAGGAAAGAGATTTCTTTAATGTTTTCCAAACAATTACAGTTCTGTTTTGATTTATCCAGAGAACAGAGGAAAGTGACTAAATGACCTTGGGAAGAATTGCTATTTGACAGCTCTTCTGTTTATCATTTCAGTGAAACTGTTTTGTCTGAGATTATTCCCAGATGGTGCATAGGAGGAACCTTTCCCTGAAAAGTGTGTGTCCAAATTAATATCCTGGTTTTTGTGACTTGATGAATATTCCAATTAGACTGCATTATGCTTTTCTTTCCATGAAGGCTAGAAAAAAAATATTTATCACACCACTGAGATTTCAGGAAGTTTTTCTGCAGCCTGATTTACATCAGACTTGTAAGAAGAGGGACCTTACTTGGATTTGGAAACCTCATGATCTCATTTACAAGTCAAGATCCCAAACAAAACCATTTTCAGGTGTGCAGAACTGCTCTGTACATCACCAAACTGTCAGGGTTTGGTTTTTTGTGCCTATTTACAAACTCTCTTCTAAAATGTAGCAGGGGGAGTTTGTTAAAAGGGTTATATTAAAGAAAGGAGAAATGCAAAATCCAGATAAGCTTGATGCAGACTGGGGACTACAGGCCCCTGGGCACTCACTGGAAAAGGAACAAAGAAAACCACAAGCAGTCCAGGAATCCTGGAATGCCTTGGGGACCACTTCCTAGGAGAGCTGAAAGAGAGCCCAGCTGAGGAGAGGTTCAGCTGGAGCTGAGGTCAGGGCTGGTAGTAGCCTGGGCTGGAGCAATCATGTCCTGGTGGAATTCTCAATCTGCAAAACCAGGAATGAAGTTGATTAGCCATATGATTTGGAAAACTGTGTCAACTGGGGAAGTTCCCACTGACTGGAAAAGAGGAAACATAACTCCTACTTTTAAAAAGGGAAAAAAGGAAGACTTGGGGGATGTGAGTAAAAAATGGGCTGGATGGTCACACTCACTTAGGGATAGGATGAGGTGAAATGGCACAGATTTAGATTAGATATGAAGAGGACAGGTTTTTGTGATCAGAATGGTGAGACCCTGGCACAGGATGCCCAGAGAAGCTGTGGCTGCCCCATCCCTGAAGTGTTCAAGGCCAGGCTGGATGGGGCTTAGAGCAGCCTGGGATAGTGGAAGGTGTCCCTGCCCATGGCAGGAGGGTGGAATTGGATGGATTTTAACATCCCTTCCAACCAGACCATTCTGGGATTCTAAATAAAACCTTGCTGTTTTGGGATGGTGCATGAAAGTATAAAAACTTCCTGGATGCTCATGTGTGTTGCTGATGTCTCTTACATTTCTCTAGATGCTGATCGGGTGGACAGCACAACGCTGTTGGGTAAGTAAGGTTTTTATTTTCACAGAAAGTCCCATAATCCTACCAACACAAGAAAAATACCCCCCTTATTTCTAAAGTAATTAAGTACTTACTGTGCAGAGCTCTGATTTAGCTCTGAAAGTTTGCTGAATGCTCTTTTTTAGTCTCTGGTTTTCTTTCTGCCTAGCAGCAGGTAACTGATGGCCTTTTCAGGTCTATCAAATGACAAATAGAGTATTCTGGTGAATGCCAGTAACTTTTTGTATATACATTTTCTGGAGCTTTTACAGGCTAACATCAATGAGATTTTTGGCTTAGATTTGCAAATACAGGTTTCTGTTTCAAAAGCCTTCCTTAAGGGGGTTAGGAAGAGTGAGTCTCCAGGGTGTGGTACTGAAGGTGATTTTACAGCTGAGCTGTTCAGGTTGCTTTGTGATATTTCTGAGAATAACCCAAGCAATAATACATTCCAATTGATGGAAAAAATATAGTGAAGCAATTTCAAAAGATTCCACTCCTGAGAGATCCGTGCTGCTACAGTCAACATCAGAATTGTATAGAAATATCATTTGGCACTGCATGTAAGGGCCTTTGGCAGTGCAGGAGGTGAGAACCCTGCTCCTTCCCAAGCAAAAGGCACACAAGCTCCAAGACACCTGTGTGCAGGTGTAAAGCCAGAGATTAGTTTTGTAATTCCAATGGGATTTTAAACTTACCTTTCTCTCAACTAAGTTCATCAACCCCAATTTCAATCAAGTACAATTAGGCAGATCAGAAACCAAAACCCTCAGTACAATTTATCCCAGTCCCTCTTAACATTGCTATTAACAGTCCTCCTTTACTAACTTTTTAGCACCATCTTTAGGTAGTTTCAGCACCTGTTTCAACCCTCCAGCTCAAGCTGGGGCCTCTGAATAAAGGATCCAGAGTCACGTGTGAACTGCACAAGTGTTAAATTAGCTGTGACAAAAGGCAGAATGCTGAGCTGAGTCCTTGTGTCAGTACTAGAGGTCAGTTTTGGGGGAGATCTTGAGCCCAGGTTGAATGTTACATGTAATTCAGAATCCAAATCTGAGCACCTTGGGGGACCAGGATTGTGTTTATCTTGCCAGCTGCTGCTTAGAATAGAAAGTACCCCAAGCACATGGATGTAGCAATATTAATGTGTTTTCTTTCCCCTCTCTCACCCCAGGAACATCATGTGTGGACTGTGCCAAAAGGAAATTAGGAGAAAGTGGCACTGATCCTCCTAAGAGGATCAAGCAGTCAGATACACCCACTCTTGAATGAAAAAACTCCAAACCCCAGAAGCTTTTTAACAGTAGGTGTTTTACATCTGCTGCATGGAAAGTTTTCAGCTGGTATTTTCATGATTTGAAGTGGAATAAAATTGTACATACTAGCTTTCTCTTTTCTAAAGCCATTGATGTGTCATGTGTAAACCTTGAGAGTCAAGTGAGTCACTCCCCTGGCACTGCCAGACCACTCAGGCAGGACCTGCAGGGACAGAAGATACACAAACTTCTCTTTGCATCTGTGTGAAGCCACCTGGACCACACTCTTCCCCAGGTGAAGCCACCCAACATTTGAATCTGTCAGAAGTGCCTTTGAAACAGAGGGGTTTCAGTTCTCCCAGCAGCTGAACTGCAGCTGGGTTTCTGCATTCTTCAGGGGTCTTGCAGGCTTCAGTCTCTGATCCCCAAGCCCTGAAGAACAGTGCTGTTCCACATTTATGGAACCCACAGCATGATGACCCACCTGCTTTCCATTTTGGCAAGAGGATTTGATTCTTCCTTTGTCTGGTAAGGCACAAGAGCACCTGGGAAGGAAAGGCTGCAAGAGTGCAGGGCTGGCACTCCCTGACCTCTCTGCAGTGGGTTCCTGTGGAAATGTTAAATACTGCTACATCACAGACTGTGCTGCCTGCTGCCTTGGACAGCAGGTGATTCCTAGTGTGTGTTTGCCTTTGGGTGAACTGCTGCAAGGGTGAAGCTGAGGCCCAGCAGTCCCTGGTACTGCCCCCACCTGCACCATGTTGGCAGCAAGACAGAATTCCCACTGCAGCTGCCAGCACTGGTAAGCACTGTGGTTTTCCAGCCAGCAGTGGCTGCAGGAGAGCATGCCCAGGGCTGTCCTTTGTGCTGATGATGTACCTGACAGGGCTGAAGGATTGCTCTGTCATGTTTCCCAAGGATCTCTGTGACACCTTCCAAGAGCAGGTCACATTGCACTGGGGTTTTACAGGAGGGCAAGGGGTGGGTCTGGCAGGTGACATTTCTCTCTGAACCGTGGTTTGGCAGGTCTTCCCTCTCTTGTCACACAACCACCTCCTGCAGTGCTGGACAGTGCTGCTTTGGAAAGTGACTGGTCAGGCTCTTATGGATGTTGATGATCAGCTCAGAATGCTTCACCTGTTGTTCCAAGCCAAGCAAAATCCATCACCTGCATTGAGGTATTTATGACCCTCATTACTACCACTATTTAAACCCTAAAGTCATGAACTCCTTATCATGTGCTTGAAGTTGGATCCACAATAGGAAATCCCATCCCTCCCCTTGGTAAGGATCAGCTTACACCCAGCACTGGTGATTCTTCCCTTGTAGATCCTGCTGAACTGTAGCTTGTCCAGCAGCCTCCTGTCTTGAGGCCCATCTACTGCATCCTCAAAAGCAGAAGAGTGAGGGGTTATTTTATCTCAATAAAATTACCAGATTCTCAAACAAGGAGTCATGCCTCTGATACATCTGTTACCAGATTCTCAAACAAGGAGTCATGCCTCAGAGCAAATTATTTTATTCAGTGAAGTGTGGCAATAACACAAGTATTTGATGAACATTTGTATTCCTGTGAAACACATTACACTCTGCTCAGACAGTCTTCCTCCCTGAGGCAGGATCCTCACGCCCAGCACAAGCCCAGGGCTCACAGCACATGACAAGGCAGATATGTGTAAGCAACCCACAGGACAAAAAGAACCTGCTCTGTGAACACAAGATAAAATTATTAACAGCCACAAACCAAGGGAAGCTCTTCAGCACTCAGAGGTGGAACATAACTGGAATTGCTTTATCTGGCTTTTCTTTAACCAGCTTCATTAACTTTAGATGAAAAATTCATTAACTTCCATCTGCTTGGATGAAAAACAGCCAGCAAAATAAGTAACTTCAGTGTACTGGGACAGCTACATAATAACATTACATTTATATATTATATGTTTTATATATATGTATTTCATTTGCCTCTATAGCATGACTCACTCTTTCCACTTCTGTATGAGGTGAAATAGCTCAGAGGTGAAATTTTTCAAGGTTACATCACAGCTCTAGAGCTGCATCCCCAGTTTTTGTACAGTTAACTAATACTTGTGTAAGGCTGCAGTGGAGAACTGAAATCTGATTGTCACAGAAGTCACCCAAGATAATGAACACACTCCAGTACCTTACTGTTTTAGAAAAGAGGAAATAATCCTATTCTGAAGGCAAACAGAAGCAGCTACAACTCAAAAAGGTCCTGACTGGAGCAGTGAGCACCTGAACATCATGCTGGCACTGTGGACTTTTCCTAAGAAAAACAAGAGGCTGGTTCTTTGGGATACTCTAGTTATGGAAATGAACCTGCAGCACTTCTTACAGCCAAAATATTTGGAACAAAAGCTTTGGGTACCAGTGCACACGCTGCACACCTCAGAAACAGCCTCGGGCTCTCACTCCTTAACAAAACTGCATCAAGGAGTAGCAGTTGATTCCCTTAATATTTTGCAAAACTGCTTCACTTGAAAAGTGAACATTTCCCTGTCAACCCCTAACAGCCACATTCAAACTCAGGTTTGTACCAGCCAGCTGTGAGCCCAGTTCCTGTTGTCACCTGGCCCTGACAGCATCCGGGCACTACTCAAAGAGAGAACCACGGCTGGGCTTCTCTGCTGTGTCCTCCTCTTCCTCCTCTGGGTACTCAGTAAGATCCAGGGTCAGGACTTGGCTGAACATAATATCATTGTACTGAAAGAGGGAGCATCAGAGCAGGTAACACCTTCTGGTACTTGAAATAAATATTTCTTAACTATGAGATGCAATCATGAGCATGAGTTCCCCAAAGGATGCTCCCCAAAGCTGGCACCTGCACAGCAGGACACACCCAGCCACCAACTGTGTGCAACACCTCAGGTGTGACCCAGCACTTCAACAGCCCCATGTGCATTATTTACCCAAAATTAACTGTTACCTCAGGACACACTCCAATCAATGCATCTGCCTTGTAATAAAACTCTTCCTTCAGGGAAATGACTATCATTTGGAACTGCTCATGTGCCTGTTCTCTAATGAAACTCGAGACCTTTGGGAAGAAACCAAGTATTTCAGTTAGTTCTGGCAACCTGAAACAATGCTGTGATTGGGGAATGGTGAGGGAAGAACTGAACTGTGCTAGCTGCACAATTCCATCATGACTGCTAAAATGAGAAATAAACCAGTTTTAAAAGCCAGATATCTTGCATGGTTTTAAGACAACCCCTCAGGTGTGCTGATTTTTAGAAACATTTAAGAAAATAATGGTTCATTCCAGTGAATAAAGCTATAAAAAGACACTAGTGCCAATGAATAACGATTTTATTTTCTATAACTAGAAAGGAAGATAGAAATCCCCAAATAAGTTTTTTTCAAAAGTGTCAAAAAGTTTGCTACTGGCTGTATAATAACCTTAAATTAGTTCACTGCAGAGAGTAGCAAGTTTCTCAATAATAATGCAACTTAAAGGTATGAAATTTAAGTTATTAACTGGTGAGATTGCAATGTCCCACAATATAAATTAAATGCCGCATAAAGGAAAACCAGTATCTTTTTAATTAGCTCTCTGCCTGCACACTTCTATCTATATGACATGGACATTAATTTTTTACTGGAAGGACTGTTAGTAAGTTAAAAACTTCACAGTAATTTCAGAGTATAGTTCCAGTTAGTGAGAGATCTGCTTTACTACATCATCCATCTGAAAGAATTGAAAAAATGGATTAATTTCTTAGGATAAAAAATAGACACCAGTGAGTACCAGCAACAATCTTTCACAGATCAGTTTTACCTACTTGCAGTATTTAATTTTAGCTATGTTTGAATTGAGCAATCCAGATGCACAGAGGCAAAATCACCTCTCTGTTTCCAGTGTTTTGACAAGAATGGGGCTCAGCACATCCTTAGGTGTAAAGGGAACCTCTCTCTTCTGCCAGGCAGAATGAGCCTCCTCAGAGGGGCAAAGTGCAGAAGTGCCTCGTGCACTCTACTAATCATTATCAGCTCTGGTAATGCATCACAGGTAGCCAATATGGAAATCCTCACCTTCATGCAAAGAGTACAGGATTGGGGCATGTCTAACTGCAACAGGAACCTATTTGGATTAACAAAGTCATCCAGGTAACAAGCAGGTAAGGGTCTCTGCCCAGCTCCAGACAGAGCCAGGAAACACAACAGCCAGCCACCCCAGAGAGCTGCAGATCACCTGACACAGCACAGCTTCCACAAAAAGCAGAAATGGGAAGTTCAGCAGTAAATGGTGTAACACCAAAGGAACTGGAGTCAGCCTGCACTGCCCCAAGTCACCAGCCTTGAGACATCTGAGCCCAGAAAGAGGAACACACAGAAAACACAACGCTCATATTCCACCAGAATGCATCATCTTAGAGTGGTCCCAAGTGAGTCTCGTCAGCAGAGCAGTATCTGGTAGAAGCTCAGCTCACAGAGGTGCTGTGGGATGTGTAATCTTGTTTTTAATCATGTCACTCACAGCCAAACCCTGAAACTTCCTTAGGGATCTTCATTACAGCCCCACTACATCCCAGCTCGTTGCTGAAACACACTGCACCAAGGTAAACAACCTCAGGGCCTGGGTAACTCTTGTGGACTTGCATCCCAAGGATTATTTAGGGAATTTAGGTTCAGGAACCTCTCATAGTGAGTCAGTAATCTCCAAGAAGGAATTGAATTCTATCTGGCATGCATAAGTGATAAAGCTTTCCTGCTATCTATTCCAGAGGTACCCTCCAAGCAAACTCTGGGGTTCTTGGCACATCACAGTTAATGCCATCAGGGGAAAAATCAAAAGATTTGGTGTTTAAACAACTGCTTGTGTTTGTTAGGCTCTACCAAGACTGACATTAGCAGTAATGCTAGCAGAAATACTGTTCTGAAAAGGAATGCTTCCACAGAAAAAAATCCAGGCATACGTGGAGAGCTTTAGGATTCCTCCCTACAACAAAATGCCCCTGTTTGAGCCTCCCCCTCCCAGGGGCTGCCATCCACAGCTGCAATCTCTGCTGTTTGTGCTCCAGCCCCAGTTCTTGTTACATTGAACAGTTACTGGCAAAAAGGGCAAGAGAAATTAAGAGGGCAGGAAGGTGTTTTAATCAAGAAAAGTCATGCGACTAAAATGACTGGAGCAACAACTTTATTGGTGCCAATGCAAAAATAGTTACTAAGCCAATTCCATTAAACACTGCAGGAACAGAACGACTTGGGTTTCCACATTGCAGACACACTCCTTGCTACTTCTTGGAGCCAAGGGAGCTCCAAGGCCTTACCAGTTCCAAGCAGCACAATTCCCAGGTGCCCTCCAGGTCAGACTGTGCCACACGGGGTTACACAACACACCTGCACACTCCTCACCACCTCCTCTCACCCTCCCAATTTAGAGACCAATCAAACACACTTGGATTAAGGAATTTAAATTTCTCCTGTACATCACAGACTCATTACTTTAGCCCTAAATCCAATCTAATTTAAAACAGATTCAGTCAGGCTAAACAACCTCTGTATCCCAACACCCTGCAATGGAAGTAGTCACCCTTTTACAGAAGGTACCAGATATTGTCAGTAAAAGAGCAACTTACTTTGCCAATGTTTGTGTTATCCAGTGCAGCATCTATCTCATCCAAAACAAAAAAAGGAGCTGGACGAAAGCTGTAGAAGACAAGATGGTATTTTGCATTGAGATACCAAAATGTTAATGAATATTCTAATTACTTACTTACTCTATAAATAAAGTTGGTAGTATTTTTCAATATTATTCGTATATTTATTGTAATTAAATAATTAGGTAAATAAAAATAATTAGGTAAATAATTAAATAATCATTTAACATCTAATATTACATAATAGACAAGAAACTCATTAACAGTATTTTAATTAACATGAAATTCTACATTGAATAGATGCATAGACAAGAAACTCATTAACAGTTAGTATTTTAATTAACATGAAATTCTACATTGAATAGATGAAGTTATGACAGATAAAGAATAAGGATTTCAGCAATGCTTGAACGCTCCATTAGCAGAATTTTTAACATGTGTATAAGCATAACACGGTCCCTTTCTATCACCTACTTGGCCAGATACTTGGAGAATACCCTAACACTTTTTTTCCCCCTGGATAGTCCCAGAACAGCTCTTTTTACCTGTGTACAGCAAACACAAGAGCCAGGGCTGCCACTGTTTTTTCCCCTCCTGACAAGCTGTCCATGGGCATAAAGCGCTTGCCCGGAGCCACGCAGTGAAAGCCAATGCCTTCCAGATAGGGCTCCTCAGGGTTTTCTGGACTAAGGAAGGCCTAGAAACAAACACATTTTATTGTTAATAGTGAGATTTAGCTAATTATTTAGCTGGGTATTTTTAAGGTTTAAATACTGCCTGAGCTAGTGAGGAATCAGTGAGTTTTGTTTCCTTTTAGGGAAGCTGTTCATCCATTCTAAGAGCAGCAGTATCCAGTTCCTGGAGAAAATGGTTTTCCCAACAAACCAGGATCCAAGAGGCTCAGTAACAAAACCAGTATGGAAATGGTGCCACATATTTGTTATTTCCAGACTTTCAACTATTGAATAAGCTTGATTTTATCACCTTTTATGTAACTGCTATGATTTTTAAGAATTATTGAAATGTTAAGACTTCAAAAGCAGATTTCTTGGTTTTTTTTGCCTGGAAGACAATATATTTGCAAAACTGCCTTTGTTAGCTTTACAGAACCTAGTTGTGAGCTGGACAAAGACTGGTTGTATTAAAGTCTCTATCTGTATTTTGTACCTTGGTTCCCAGGGACAAAATTTAAAAGTATTATTTTAAAGGAATCACCATTTTCCTAACCACTAAAGGTATGATGGGTAAGATCATTGCTAGATGGTTTATTTTTCTCATTAATAGAAGAGACAATAAAATAATACATACTTTTCCCCTCTGCACAAGAGGAGACAGGTAAGAGAAATTTCCTTACTTAACCCTCATTTCAAATGTCTCTCCACAGATCACAGACATCACAGGAGAAAACCAAACCAACCCACAACATGCTGAAGAAAAACAAAATCTTAAGACAGACAAGAGGTCAATCCTTTAGACATTCCGCAGTCTATGGATTTTGACATAACCAAAGCATTTGGGAGTTCCCTCTTGACTTCTGGTATTAACACAGGAACAGTAACAATGATAATTGTGAGACAATTTTCTTAAAAGAAACATGTTTATTAAAAGTTGAAGACATGTTATATCTGTTTATGTTTTCTGAATATTTAAAGTGGGGTAGAAGGTGCTTCAAGACCTTGTACAAAACACTAGCACTGCTTCACAATTTTCAGCTGTCTGTACTAATGATTATTATTAGTGTAAGTTGATGTGTAAACCAATGTTATTTTAACTGAAGTACTCAATTACATTTCACACTTGTGCTCCGATAATTTACCAGTCTGCTAAAAGCAAAGAGTTAAACTAAGCCAAGCTGAACAGTCCCCAGTTTTGCTCACAGATTACCTCTCTCTGTCTAATGTCAAGCATACTTAGGCTTGTTGCCTGTTCCTTCCCTGATCCTAAACTTCTGTAGTCTTTATTTCTGTCATTTTCTTCTTAAGGTCTGAGACTGCCTTTGGAAACCACAAGTGCTACTTTATTCTAGGTACCAGAGCATCCAGCACGGCCTCAAGGCACAGCCCCTGCACACAACACACCTGAGCACTGCTGTTCCTGCAAAGCCTCTTGTAGATCCTGTCAATGGCTATGGAGGCGTGCTCAAAGCACCGGCTGAACAGCTCATATCTCCTCCTTTTCACCTCTTCAAACTCGTGCTTGCACATTCTGGCCTCCTTTCTGCTGGCCTCAAAAGCTATGGAAAAAAAAAATCACAGGAATTACTCCTTAAGAGCAAATACACAGAACAAATGTATACTGGGTTCCATGAACAGCAACAAAGAAAATACTTATTGCAGAAAAAGGAACATACCGACATAGTGTGAGTTTCCTTCCGAATTTCAAATGGAAGAGCCACAAACCAGCAAAGGTGTGATGTATTCAATCTGCTCTGTGCCACGTTTGTCTGGAGCAAGGAATATTGTTCTCCTAATTCCTTCTGGGAACCAGGCAGCCCTAAGCAGCCCTAAGCAGCACTGACCTGGTACAGCTCCAGAACCCCTTAAGTTCTTATATTGTTAATATCTTCAAAATTCTCTAGAGATACTAATCATTTTGCAGAAATGCTCATGTATGAGTTTTGGACAACACACACATCTCCTTCAGTGATGTAAGAAAATTTAAGCAATTGTAAAATTCAAGTCAGTACTTCTCAGAAAGCTAGTAAAAAACACTTTATGATGTCATGTGGGGAACAAATATTTTCCCAATCACTCAAACTGTATTTCAACAAACTACTCCACACTCAAGTGTATGTTAATTGTCTACATATAATTAAACAGATGACTGAGGATAAACACTTGAGCACAAAAAATACCTTATATCTGAAAGGGGCAAAGCCAGCAGGACCAACCCCAAGAAGAGGAATTTCAATTAAGGTGGAAGCACAAAAGTGACTGATATGAAAGACTCAGTGTTACCATCTATTGATTCCTGGAACTTGTCCCGAGCTATCAGTAACTTCTCTTCTGCTCTCAGGTTTGGAGCAGCTGTCTTCATTAATGTGACCTCTTTAGCTTTGATTTCTTGCTGCATTTGCTTCACTTGATCCTCTATATCTTTATCAGATTCTAGTTCCTAAAGAAAAAAACCCAACAGAGGAATCTAATTTGCTTTTAGGCCCAGACATTTCAACACATATAGCAAGCACTTATGTTACTGAAACAATTACCCCACTCATTAATAGCTTTAACTTGAAACAACTGAAAATGCCACCCAGGTCTTATTTCTTGCAATGAGTCTATCAGGCCCTCAGTTTTCTTCCCCAAGACTTTAAAAACAGGAAGCCAATTATTTTCTCTTAATTCCCTTTTAAAAATACAACACAGGAGCAGGATTAGTTCTTCACTCCTTGATTTTTAAAGAAGAGGTTCTCGGTGAAGTTTAGATAAGTTCCACTGATGACAGATGCATCCTTTGTTCTGTGCTTAGTCTCTGACATTTAACTATTTTCCTCCAGATTAAAAATGAAAAAGAAACTACAAAACCTGCTGAGAAAATGTGACCTAATGGGCTGTTAGACAGGGAAGGATGGGAACCCTTGGTCTCTGCAAACAGAAGGTAAACAACCCCCCACAGCCACCCTTAGATGGGAACCCTTGGTCTCTGCAAATACCACAAACAGAAGGTAAACAACCCCCCACAGCCACCCTTGGGTTCTGGAGTTTTGAGCCTTAACACAAAAAGCTGGAACTTCAAGGCAGAAGCTAAAGGAGGAAGAAAAAAAAAATCAAGGTTATAGTAAGTCTCTCAATTCCATTTTTGTGGTTCAGGTAAGCTGTAAGTTAAAGCCAGTTATATGGGAAACTGACCTATCTAGAAACCCCACACATCAATGCTACATCATGAGCACAAAACCAGAGCACACATAACACATGCACTTCAGCTTAGCAGTGGTTTTACCAAGTGTCACTTAAAGAGTAGGGTGAAGAACAAAATAAACAACAAATAAAATACCTTTCACAAAAACAAAAATCAGAAACTTCATCTCTAATATTTCAGACAAAAGATTACCTTTAGGTCGACTCCTAGGGTGCTGTAGTCTATCTGAATTGCCTCTTCCCTTTCATAGATCCCTGACAGAGTCTGTGTGCCTTCTACTTCAGTTCCTAGCTGTAAGATGAAGGACACTCCACTTCAGAAATACAACAGTTAACTTTAAAACTGTAAAACCAATTCATTAAAAGATTTTAAAATTAACAGACAGTGATAACATGGTACGATTTTATATGTTTCACAAGAGTATGTTTCAAGAACCAGCACAAATACTTGCAAACAGTATTTTCTGTCTACAAAAATAAAAATAAATCCTTTTGAATGAAAGACACCTGATCACATGAATAGAGTGGATTGGTTTGAACATTACTATAGAAGAGAAATGGTCCTGTAAGGAAACAAAAATTAAATTAATGACTAAGTGCTGCTCCATCCTCTGCAAACACTTTAAGTACCTCTACTTCACTGATGTCATCCATTGATCCAGCCAGCAGCTTGATTTTCAAGTCCTGCACCTTGCATTCAAGCAGCAGATTATGTCCCCTTAATCTCATCTCTTCCAGAGAGGTTTCAAGAGCTGTAGCTTCCCTCTGCAACTTTGTGGCTTCTCTACAGGCACAAAAGGCACAAAACAAGAGTGGAAACATCACTGCCAACAACATCCACAGAAAAACAGCATGAAAAACACAGCATAGACAACAGATTCCAAGCACCAAGAGGGCTGTTTCCTCTTCAGTAACCCCCATCAAACAAAGGAAAATGCTACTTCTGCCATCCCCTCCATTCTCCTGAATTACTCCAGAGGGAGCCTCAGTCTCAGTTCATTGCCAATTTCACTTAAAAGCACATTCAAATACCCATCTTTCCTAATTAAGACTACCTCTGTTCTGTTCAGCTCTAGGGAACATATGTATGGAGATTAGATCCTTTAACAAGTAACCAAGTATCTTTTATCATTACTCTCCCAGAAACAGCTTGATTCTTTACAACCAATTCCTCTGGTAGCATCAAGTTACTATCAGCAGAAACGCAGTTAAAATTATACACAACATAAATTACCAGGCATACAGTCATGAGTTAATAGAAAATTTCATGGCCATAACTGTGCCATTGTGATGGGGTTTTTAAACACAGTGATGACTCCTGTAATAAGCAAGCACAACAGAACTGAAGTATAAACTGTCCACAAAGGAGCTGATTTCATATAACAGTAGGAGAAAAAAATGACCTGAAGTTAGTATTAGTTTAAGGTATCCAACATATGAAAAGTCTGGAAAAACAACAATAAAATTGGAAAATAAAAATGTTCCCATTAATCAGACTCACTCTACAACTCAAACTGAACTATAAAACTATGAGGGAACTTCACATGCTGCCAATCAAGCTGTAAGCTACTACACATTCACCACAGGAGATAAGAGATCTGTGGTCAGAGATCACAGTGAGACCTAAGACTAGGCAGGTAATAGAATAATTCTGTATGGTTTATGGGATGGACCTCTTGAAATACTCTCCTTCACCCACTGAATTAGAAACATGGTTAAACCAAGGCACGCTGTAGATGCAAATCACTATGTCTCTAATAAATCTTTCACAAGAAAACCAAACAAGATCAATCCAAACATGTGATCACTAAGTCCCTTCTAAATATTATCCCTTTAATAATTTTCCCAGGAGTAGAAGTAGGAGTTACCTATTAAGAGTTAACATCATCTTTCTGCACTCTTCAACTTCATTGTGGCTTTTTGCAAGCTCAGCTTTATGAGCACTTAGTCTATCCTTAAGCTGTTGCTGCTCCTCCAAAAGTTCATTGACTTTTTTAAGAAGCTTTTCCTCATCCTGCATAGAAATATTTAGATTTTTAACCTCCCACTAAGAATCTAGATAGGGAACCTCTACTATACAGAAAGAAAGAGCTAAAGTTTCAACCTGCTGCGTTCAAATGTGTTAGAGTGAAGATCTGAAAGGCACTGGGGAGGGGGGGTTTCCCCCACTTTGTGGCAGTTTTATACATTTCACATTTTGTTTTTTGTTCAAAGCACGTATCTTCTCATTCCCTTTTCTGTGAACAAGCACAAGCTTGTTTCTTTAACATCAGCACAGTACAGATTAAAGAGCACTGTGAAGGAGAAACCCATACATATTACTTCAACCAAAAATCTATATGGGTTTCATAGCATTATTTTAAATGTTTTAGTGTCTGTAAAGTAGCTTAAAGATGTAAAGCACCAGAGTTGCTTGCTCTTACTCATAAAATCTCTGCTGAATCTGAGCCACATGCTGCTGGTTTTATCTATAGTTACATGTTGCATGTTCATATCAACAGAACACATTAACTAAACAAAATATAAAATAATACTGTACAGACAGTAATCCAAAACTTATTTTTTAGTAAGCTTATTTTTAATAAAAAATAAGCATTCAAATATGGCAGGTTATTCCAAAGTTAAAATGCAATATGCATCTGCATTTTTCTAAGCAATTACAAAGTCAACCCTGAATTAACCCCTCGAAAGATTAATCCACAGCATCAACTACATTTATTCAAAACTGAAACTGAGAGGAAAGAATGTACTGAGTTACAAAGACAGAGATTATTTTCATTATTACCTTCTTTAGCTTGACAATCTCAGCTTCATCTTTAAGAATTGTCTCCCTCAACTTGCTGACTGAGTTTGTTTTTTTTTGTAGATGATCACGATTATACTCCAGCTGAACATTCAGTCGTGTCCTCTGACTTTCAAACTCCAGTCTGGTCAAGGTACAGGATTTAAAACCACTTCTTACAAAGCAGGCTATTATCTGTGATTGGACTCTGTTTAGATACCATTACTATATATATTCTATGTATAGAATAGAATACACAAAAATCTGCATTACATTGATTCTACTACACCACATCCTGTGAATATATGGGAAATCACAAAGGTACAGTGATACTGGTTAAACAAATACAATACAGAATATAGCCACATCAATATGGAAAGTGACACTTGAACTTCAACCACCTTTTAACATTCTCCTTCTAAGATACAAATCTGTGGAGCAGTGACACCAGATAGTGATACTGGTTAAACAAACACAACATAGAATATTGCCACATCAATATGGAAAGTGACACTTGAACTTCAACCACCTTTTCATTTTAACATTCTCCTTCTAAGATACAAATCTGTGGAGCAGTGACACATGTCTGTGAGATAAACACTAGCTAAGGCTGCCTGTGAAAAACTCAAGAACTTGTCTTCCTTAGAGAGGAAGTTCCTGTACCAAACACCTGCATCTCACACCCAGTTTTCCTTAAGATTTATTCACATGAGTGACCCTTCATGCTACTCTCAATCTGGGATACTGCCATTTTTTAATGTGGGTATTAGAAAACTCTTTTTAATTTTTTTACAATAGTGCTACCAAAATAGTAAATGTTACCTTTTAAGTTTGTTGCAAGCTGTCACTGACTCTGTCTAAACCCCAAACTATAGCAGTGATCTAACTAATCCTTGTCTAACTAATCTACAGCAGTGGCCTGACTAACAGTGACAGGGAGAACCTTCCACATTCTCCTATGACTTGGTGTTATTTCCTCTGAAGGAGTTTATCCAGTACCACTGTGCCCAATCTAATACCAACCACTGATTTTCATTTTAGAGACATATACCACCTTCTCTTATCAATTTCCTCTTGCTGTCTCACATGTTCTTGTTCATACACACGAATATTTTCTATACCAATTTCTTCACAGAATTCCCGGAAAACAACATCTTCAACCTTTGAAACACAGAGAAATGGAATAAAAAAATGATTACACTATTTTGCAACTTACAGATGTAAAATATTCAATCACTTCATGCTACACACTAGATTTTTAAGGTACTTCAAGAAAACAGCTAACAACTACTGAGAAGTAATTTGTACTTGAAATTTTCAAATAACACTTTCAGTCCAAATGCCAGACATAAGGCATTTGTGCCTGTGATCCACCAAGTGTTACTCCAGAATGACCAGGTGCTGTCACTGAAGACAGAAGTCATGACAGTGTCACCAGCTTCCCTGGTGTTGCCTACTGTTCCCAGGCAGCTGAAGAAGAGAAAGCTAGACAGGACACTAATCAGATACACTAGATTTCTTGATGTTGCAATTCAGTTCTTTATTTGAATTCTTTCAAGAGATCCATAAATATTAATTACTATGCTCTGTTTATAGAAAAGTCATAGAAAAATTCTGCCATGGAATAGCTAATTTCCTAATTATACAGCATATACTAACAAAAGCATCAGTCAAAATCAATTCTATTTTTTTTTTTTTTTTGCAATTTAAGCAGGCAAATACTAGGTACAGTGTATATGGAATACTAACAAAAGCATCAGTCAAAACCAATTCTATTTTTTTTTTGCAATTTAAGCAGGCAAATACTAGGTACAGTGTATATGGCTGGACTGAAGGAAGAAACAGCAACAGTCCATTCCTATAAATTCCTATTTAAAAGGAAACCCAATGGACTGAACAAAAATTTAAAAGAACTCTACAGGTCAAAGCCTGGTATTATTTATATTATTTTAGTATTCAGGATTTTTTAGCCAGGTATCAAATACTACATCAAATCAAGTTATACTATCCAAGTTACACTCTTTGTAAACTGATGACTGGTTCCAAATGACAGCCTCTACATTTTTGTTTTTTTCAGAACAAGCAAAAGAGAAGTTCCTGTATCTGGAATTCTTACATGGTTAACCACCAGTGAGTTCCTCAGCGTTTGCAGATGACAGACATCTGCACTCCCTCATGCCTGCACCCCAAGCAGGACAGAGAACAGGCAGCAATTTTGGCTTGTTCTTACATGTAGAATTCCAGTCATGGATTAATCCCAGACTGAGTGATGAGAATGGGTCAGAAGCCAGGAACTAAATTACAGATGTATGATCCAGCCTGAGTTACTGCAGGCAGTGGTGAGGAATGTCTCCTTCTCCAACAAAATACATTTACACCAGCATCCAAGTTCTGGGCTGTGTATTTCCCAGATAAAACTGCAGTACCATTTTTCCACAGCTTATACCAGATTTCTTTGTTTGACAAGAGTAGGAACAAAGGCAGCTTCAAAACACAGGCAGAAGCGAGGAGCCTATTTCCCCAAGAGGTCAATTTCTGCCTACTCTAGCAGAACACAGCAGGAAACCCCTCTTGGCATCACATTAGGCTTTACTAACATTCCCTTCACTGAATGCCTTTAGTCTCTTCATGACAACCCTGCTCTGCAATCTGTCCACTGTCTGTATGAACTGCTCTGGGGACCACTGGAAGATTGGCCATCTCATCTCTTGTTTTCCTTGTAATTTACCAAAGTGTCTACACAAAAAACCAAAGTGAGAAACCTAAGTGGTGGACCATGTATCATAGAGAAGTTTTCCTGTTGCTGTTAAGAAGCAGACAGGAGCAGATTCTAAAGACAAAAGCTGTTTAGTACTGTAACAGAAAATGAGTTTGGTCAGGTGGGGATAGAACAAGAGCTCCATATTCTCCATCACCTACACCTCAAAAGAGAGAGCAAAGAACACTCAAGTTCTATCACAGGCTAGCTTCATCTTCCATGAACTGGGAATTCCATGAAGCTAGCCTGTGATATAACTTGAATACCTCGAACTCCATTGTACACCTGGACTTGAATACAGGCATACAATGGTCTTAAAAAAACCAACAAAATACCAAAACAAGCCCCAAAAACCACAACATGCAAAAAACCCGAATGAACCTTCTTCCCACCCAGCAAAGAAAAAACCAAATAACAAAATCACAAATAAAATCTCCTCCCAAAACAGAGAAATAGGAATTTGCTGATAATCATCACACAACCTCTGCCACTCTCCCAGGGTAATAAGAGCACAGAGAAAAATCAAGAACAAATACTGGCTACTTCCCAAGAGAAAGGAACCTTCAGACTATGCTATTTTTCATCTACTTTCCAAGCAGACAGGCCATCCCCCAGACATGTCACCTGCAGAGTTCAGAACAAAGCCCTCTTGCAGTGCTGTTTTCAGCTCTAGAAAGCTGTATATATATGTTATCAAAGCTTCTACTTGAGATGTGGATGGATTTGGTTGGGTGGATTTGTGTTTAGCACTTGACAGTCAGAGAACTTTGACTCTAAGGAAACTGATTTGCAAAGCCATGACTCATATACATGAAAATTCTCTGTTCACAGTTACCTTGGTAAGAAAGGTAGAGGATGTGGAGAGATTACTGGAATAATGTACAAGCCTTGTTGACAAAGCAGTTTACAAAGTTAAAAGTTGCCCAGTTGTAAACATCAGTAAAATTTAAGCTTCTGTAGCCTAATAGCATGAGCTCTCAAATCTCTGACAGAAGGCATTACCTCATTAATTTTTTTCTGAAACTCTTCTATTTTTTCTCTTCTTTGCACTATTCCTTCATTCAGCATATCATGCTGAGCCTCAATATTTACCAGTTCACTTTCCAGTTTTGATTTTTCCTAGATAGAAAAGAAAAAGATGGTAACTTTTCTCAATAGGATGATCAACTTTCTAGAAATTAAGGGACAGCTCTGTTCCAGGTTAACTGGTTTTTTCTCATTAAAAAAATTAAGTATTTTCTTCTCAAATGCCACTTAGCCACTATTACTGCCAATTTGCATGTAACAATTACAGTTTTAATGAGTGGAAAAACAAACTAAGTACCACATAAAGTGCACTTGGACTTACAGATTTCTGAAGATTACTAGATGATAAACCAAGCTTACCAGAAGCCCAAGTTTTAAACCACAACAGAAAAAGCCTCATGTAAAGTACTCTGCAATCTTTGTTTTTTGTATTTTATCAATTCCTCAGTTGTAACTGCTGTATGTAAAACTTTAACTGAATTTTAAAAACTATGTAAGGATGCTGCATTACTTGATCAGTATTCCAGTTAAAACAATATAATTATTAAACATGAAAATTATAAAGACTTAATATTATACCATGAAGAGATTAGCAAGATGCTTCTTTTTAATAAGGTCTAATTCACTCTGGGAATATTTAAGACGTGTCTGAGTTCCTTGGCATTGAGCACGCAGCTGCTTCAAGTCAGCCTCCTTCCGTCTGATCCTCATTAAGTCCTGGGAAAGTGTCAGGGTGGAAGAAAAAGCTTTTTAAACAAAAGATGAACTGTTTGAAAATTATTTGTTTTTCAGATGTTAAAGCTAGCCCCACTGACCTAGGCCTCATTCAAGGTAAAGGCTGACAGCACAGGTCATATTCAGTATCAATATCGTAATGGATTTACTTCTACCAAGAAAATATTCACTTGCAGATTAAATTACAACTCCATCCCTCTTAAAAAAGCCAACTAAAGGTATGACAAATCATTTCACACTGGCAGATTTTGGTTCATGCCAACATTCCCATGTTTACACAACCATGCTGTCATTTTCATTAGGAGTCTTCAGGTGCTCTTAACATTTTCCTGGAGGGAGCTTGGACCAACAGTGTTATCCTGTATTTCTGTCTGTCAGCTGAGAACCACGGCCAAGAACTGAGATGCAGAGTTCATTGTTAACTAGAAGAGGATGAACAGCTATTATATCCTGTCTGCATCTTCTAGAAGCTTGGCAAATTATACTTTTAGAAAATCACCTTCCCAGAGGTGAACTAAGTTAGACACAGCATGACTTCTGCAGTTAAGTGCTTTTAAGAGACCTACCTTTAACTCATTAATCAAGCTATCTCTCCTTTCTTTCATTTTATTAATTTCTTTCTCATCCCAACATCTAGCTTTGAATCTTAAATCACTTGATCCTCCGGAAATCACTCCAGACTTCAAAAATAAAGTTCCATCAAGAGATACTGTCTGGAAGAAAAAAAGTT
The DNA here is from genome assembly GCF_014805655.1 of Passer montanus. Taxonomy (NCBI): domain Eukaryota; kingdom Metazoa; phylum Chordata; class Aves; order Passeriformes; family Passeridae; genus Passer; species Passer montanus. Next base: position 4,994,790 of record NW_024366592.1, read on the forward strand.
ATATCCAAAATAAATCTGAAAAAAACCCAGCCAAAATATCCCATGCACTAGTGCCCAAGATATGGTAGTAAAAGACCTAACAACCACATTTGAGTTGGACTCAAATTTTTCTTCTGTCTTCCAAACCTGCTAACATGAGGCATTTGCAGCAAAGAGAAAGTCTGTTCCTTCTTAGGAGTAATCCCATTTTGGTATTATTACAGCTGATCAGAAAATAAAATGAAATTGTATCATTTCCTTGCATACAGCCCCTTGTGTCTACACTTGCACTTAAAAGGTGTAGAAGAGACACCTTTTAAACTTGGGAGAAACAAGCAACATGGTAACAGAGTAAAGGCAAACAGCTTGTTTGGAAAGTGAAAGTGTACATTTTTATAAAGAACATGGGTGTTTTTGTGACTTCATTTCAACTAAAAATGACTTCACACTCACCTTCAATTTAAAGCTCTCTTAATCAAAATTTTAGAAGGTTTGTTAAGTGCATAAAATACTGTCTGCAGCAATAGAGACAGGAATAAGAAGAAAGAACTGCAGGAAGTGACAGAGAAGCTTCCAGTCCTTAACATAATCTGTATCTACAACCAAGCTATTCTGGCAGATATTTTACAGGATTTTGAAAGAATTTCTTCAAAAGAAATCTTGCAAGATAGAGTCTGCATTTTTAAACCAGACAGTTTTAGAAGCATGATTATCCATCCCTCCTACTGCTCATAACTAGGTCCATACCAAGACACATATGTGGACACTAAATATCCTTTCATTTGCCTTCTCCTTTTCCCAGGAAACCACTTCAACTTACTATCAGAGGAAAAAACAGCCAAGTGAAGTATCTAGTGATTTGTTTCTGTGGGATTAGACTACAAAGTACCAACTCTGTGTTTACCTGCAATACTCCAGCATGTTTACAGAAGAATTATTTAAGGGCATCAAACAACATAACTGCAATGAAAAATGTATGCAACAAACTTTGGCTTCTCACTTTCAACCTCACTGGTCCATCAAATGCAACGTGTTTTGCTTCCTTAACTGTTTCACAGATCAAGGCATTCCCACTCACAAACTGAATCACTTTTTTCAGTGGAGCAAACTGTGTTTGTACAACATCCACCATCATTTTAGCCTCTTTTATCTCCCTTAACTTCTCGTTAATTGGTTTTACCTGTAAAGCAAACAACCAATGTTTAGAATCCATGTGGTTAAAGCAAAGCATGTCCAAATCTGAGTAGTCTGGGGCAGGATGTACAGATCAATGCAACAGGGAGCTCAACCACTGCAACACTAAAAACAGATCTGAGGTTTATTTGCCCTCTACACCACTGTCCTTCAAGCTGCATAACCTACTGCATTGCTGTTTATGATGGCATTAAGATACAACTGTATAACCTGTGCATCAAATCAAAGGACACAAATACATGGAGAATAAACGAGAGAGTTCAAAATGTGTGTGCAGTTGCAGGGCAACCACCTTGCCCAGAGAAGCTGTGGCTGCCCATCCCTGCAAGTGCTCAAGGTCAGGGGGTAGCAGCAATCTGGTCTAGTGGAAGATGCCCTTGCCCATGGCAAGGGTGGAAGTGGATGAGCTTTAAGATCCACTCTAAACCAAACCAGTCTGTGATTCTATGATTTTTGGGGTCAAGGAGACATGGTCCAATAGTTCCTACAGCTGGAGCAGTGCTATGGAGGGATACAGGCTTTTTGGGAAGAATATAGAATAGATTGAGGTACTGAGTTCTTTTCACTTCAGACTCTACTTGCAAGAGTACTAGCCTCTGGGAATCTAGAACAAGGAAGACATTCTTGAGAGAAGAGGGTCAGGTGAGGCACCCTTAAGCAAACTGTATGCATGTAAATGTGTGGGCCCTGGTGTGATGCAGCCAGCAGAGATGAAGGATGCCATTGCAAGGCCACTTTCAATGCACATCTGAATGATCATGGCAACGGAAAGAGGTGCCTAAAGGATTAGGGGAAAACAAATGTCACCCAGCATTTGCTGATCACCTCAGCAGGCTGGCAAAGTGGGCCAACAGGAGCCTCATGAAATTCACTTCCCAAGTCCTGTGCCTTAACACTTCAGCTCATTCTAGTTAACTAAAATGAGGCAGTATCAAGACTTCCAAGTGTATTAGCTTGCTGATGACAGGACAAGGAAAAACATACTTACATCAAGGTAATCCAAAGCAAGAAAAGTTTCAGGCTCAGCTCGTTCTTGTTTCAGGAACCGAATGCAATCTCTTGCTACTTTTTCAGTGGCAACAACAATAGCAGTCATGTATTTGCTGAATACCTTGGTAACAGCAAGCTGGTATTTTTTATGAATAGGATGACACAGGTCAAGCAATCTTCCAAACTGAAGATTAAAATACAGAAAAATATTAATACTTTAAATAAAAAATGCTTTTGCATTCAAGATATATTTTCCTCTTACTGCTTCAGTATTATGTATCTACCAGCTGCACTCTCTCACAACAGCTGCACATCAGAAAAAAACAGAAATCACAGCAGTCATCAACCCAACTTATGTATGGCTTCAGAATCTGAAAGTCATCAACCCATGAAGTATGGCTTCAGAATCTGAAAGGATCTCTTTTTCTCTAAGGTTACAGGTACATATCAATGTTTTGTTGAGAATCTCTTTCTTACACTTCTAGAAGTGTGACAGAGTGATACAGTTAGCTAAGCATGCTTTTTGGAGAGTAAAAATGTATCTAACACTAAGCAAGATCTTGAAATGACAATAACACCTTAAATAAATAGACCTGTTACCTGCAAAATGACAGCAAGAGGAACCATTCCAGTTTCAACCCCAAAATGAAGAAACATGAAAAGAATAAAAACTACTTTTCTTGTACTGCATAGTCTAAACAATCAAGCCTTTTTTGCCGTGTGTTGAAGTAATACCTCTAGAGAGAAAATTAATTATAGTTCCTTGTTGCTCATGCTCCCTAAAGACTTTTATTTCTTTTCTGTAATTATAGGCAGAGCTGACTTTCTCTGAATGACCAAACCTACTGATGCACATTCTGAACATTATTACCTGTGAATTCATGCAAAAACAATTTTCCTGCTTCTTGACATGTAGCTACTCATCTCTTCTTGCATATCTATAGTTTTGTTCTTATCATATTTAGTACCTGCAGTGCTCACCCACCATTATAAGCAAGTTTTAACAGAACAGAAGCTGTAAGATGGTGTTGAAGTAATACCTCTAGAGAGAAAATTAATTGTAGTTCCTTGTTGCTCATGCTCCCTAAAGACTTTTATTTATTTTCTGTAATTATAGGCAGAGCTGACTTTCTCTGAATGACCAAACCTACTGATGCACATTCTGAACACTATTACCTGTGAATTCATGCAAAAACAATTTTCCTGCTTCTTGACATGTAGCTACTCATCTCTTCTTGCATACCTATGGTTTTGTTCTTATCATATTTAGTACCTGCAGTGCTCACCCACCATTATAAGCAAGTTTTAACAGAACAGAAGCTGTAAGATGGATGTAGAAACAGAACATTTAGAAGTCGTCTGTCATTTTCGCCCATGAAGTCCAGAAGGTCAATACATAGATTTCATTCAGTTCTGCCAGTAGACCACAAGACAAAATGTATCTCAACCCTTTTTTCCTAAAACTGTCATTTAGGTTGTGCTCACTCATCTGCAACTAGTACACCTGAGCATTAAGGAGCAGTTCAGAAACAACTGTGCTGCCTCAGTATGCTGGTGTCAGGAAAACTACTGCAGGAACAAGGGTGACTGAAGCAGGCAGCACCAAGCCTTCCTGTAACAGGATAATTTATGCAATAAATTTGACTTCTCATTTCTGTGAGAAGCCATCCCATCTCTATGTACTCTGGAATTTGCAGTTCCCACAGGAAAATCACAGAATATTCCTCAACACAAACCCTCCCTAAGCCAATAAAGCATCACCATCTGATCCAGTTCTTTTCAAACAGGGATATAAAACAAAAAGTGAGCACAAAGAGATAAGCCAATCAAGCTTTGGATTTTTTGCACCACCTTGCTAACTTGGATAAAAAAATTCTGAAGAGCAGCTGAAAAGCAAATTTCTTACTCCCTGGAGAAAACAACAGGATCAGATGCTTGCCGTATTCTGAGGAGGTTTTGCAAAAGACCAAGAAGCAAAAAAAACAACTGAAAACATTTCACTTTTTATGTTCTAAAGGCAACACTGCAAAGTTGAGTAAACAGTAAAAAACACACAAAAAAAAAAGAAAAACAGATTGCCAGCTTGTACACCTCAAATGACTGAGGTGTACAGTCAAGAGGGACCAATTACACTGAGTCATATTCAGAGGCCGACTATTTACTTTATTATATTTATTTAAAATTTTCTATTTGAAATGCCTTTCAGTGTCGGAATATACCTTTTAAATGTCACTAAAAATATGTAAAGATGCTTAATAAACCAGTTAATGTCTGCTAACAATTCAGAAGCAATAGACAAAACCCTTAATGGTATTATGAAGTGTAATTTACAGAAAATATGTAAAATATCCTAACTTATAAGCAAAGACAGACCATTTGATAATATAAAAATTGTCTTTCAGAAGCAGCATTTGTTCTGGAATAAGTGGTCTCATAGCTAAACTTCTCATTCATTTGTTCAAAATAACAAAGTCAAAAAGAAGGCCAGAAGAAAACAAAACCGAATAAAGAAAAAAATAGTTTTTAAAAAAATAATAAATAATCAAAATTACTATTTGATGCAATAGTAATTCCTTTATTTTTGGAACCTGTGAAAACTAATGACAGTATATGCTATAATTCTTCCAGTAATACTATACACTCAAGCAAGAACAAGATTCAAAAAGATATTCCAGACTGTCCAATTGACTCCAGCTGCTTACTCAGTCTGCTGCAGAACTTTTAACTCTAAAAGAAAGCATTTAAATGAGGCTGTGCCATTACCACAGAATCCGGATAGAGCCTTTTTAGACTTTCCAGGATCTCTGCCCTCATCTGCTCACGCCTTCCCTCATGGTAATCAATTTTGGCATTCTGCAGCTCACCAACTACTTTGTTCAAGTCTTCATTCACTTCAGCCATTCGTATTGTTGCATTCTCAATTTCCTTAGCCAGCCCTTCCTCCTGCTGTTTTTTTTCTGTTAGTGATCCACTTTGAACAGAAGCAAACATAAAAAGCAATTCACAATTTCGTTTATACACTTTCAATATAAACTGAGGTCATTCTGCAATCACCTAACTTCACAAGCAGTAAATATCAGGCAGAAGACAAGACCCAGGATGTAAATAAATGTGCTTTCTAGAGCAGCACAACTACAACTACAAAGCTCTCCTGTTTTCTTGCTCAGAATTTGTCCAATAATAGTCCCATACCCACAGTAATATAACTTGTGAGAAAATAGAATTATAGAACTGATTCAAACAAAATATGGATTAGTCATCATACTTCCTACTTTTATTTTGACAGCCAAAGTGACCGAACTAATAAGAAAAATTAGTAAGAATTCTAGTTCTAATTGAAATTTCAAAGAAACCTGCTATGTTTTGAAAATTATTAATTCCCAAGAAATCCAGTTAGCTTTTAATTTTTTTACACATACATGCATATTTTAGCATATTCTTCCAACTTCTCTATGCGTTTTTCATGCTCTTCTACCTGTTCCACAGTCTGTTTAATGGTTTCCTATGCAGTCACAAATAGAAGGTGTTAAAAATTAAATCAGAGCAAAATGACAGTTTTAAGATATACAGCTCTACATTAAGAACAAGTGCTGAGATAGATCTTTTCTTCTTTTTTGCTATTTCATGGTGAAGTAACAGCACCTCTTGTGCAACAGTAGGTGCAAAGCTACACCTGAACAAATAACAGGGAAATTATTATACCAAGGCCATTATGGGATTTCCCATGCTCACCTACAATTTAGGGAAAGCCTCTTCAGCACAGAGAATCATGACACCAACAAACAAAAAAAAAATTAAGCAAAGCACCAGGAAATTATAGGTCTTGAAACAAAGAGGTGCTACTCTTGGCCCTCCATCAATAACTTTTTCCAAAGAAGTTGATACAGTTTCTAAACTGACACAAAACATTGTAGTTAAAAAACCCCACCAATGGTAAAACAAGAATTTTCAATTACTCATATTATTTGAAACAAATTAACTGAAGCAAGTGGAGAGGAAAAAACACTACTGCTACCTACACAGTTTGTTAAGCCTTAATTTAACCCCTGAACTCCTTGTGACCTTTTAAATAGTTCTGGGGATGGAGAGTTAACTTGCACCCACTACAATGTTTGCATATACATATTTCATGCACTCTTAAGTAATCCTTATTCTTTTCTCAACGACACAATGGGACTTGCTCAGTTTAAGAACTACAGGCATTGGAATTTATTTCACTTCTAGATACCAACTATATTTTCCTGGTAACTAGTAATTCAGAAAGAAATTGTATTTTATGAAGAAAAAATGGATGTACAAATATTAGCTTAGCTATTATGGTAAGGATAACTTTATATCCTCATAAACATGGAGTAAAATACAGACTTTTCCACAAAAGCAAGCTTATATGGTCAAGAATGAGATGTTTGGAGCTCTATCACTTGCATCACTCGTATGATGCATTTTTAAGTTTTCTGAACAACAGTCTCCCTCAACCTTGACTCTGTAACTAAATGCTGAAGAAATAAATGCATGTTACCTCTCTTAACTTCTGAGAGATGACAAAAATGCAAGTTATCAGAGTCAAAAAAAAATACAGCCAGAAAACCCAAAACACCTAACAGGACAAGGTTTCCAGCACGCAAACCATTTCTGAACAAATTTAGAGGCAATTTTGCTAAACCTGCTGCAACATGGGAACTGAGTTAACACTTCCAATGTACTTCTGTTCTGCTGAGGATTTGATTACATCAAAGCACTGAACATGTTTATATACAATTATACCCAAGAGAATGGCAGAGAGACATTTTTCTCCTAAAAAACTAATTCTAGTTTGATCCAAATACCTCAATTTCATTTTTCTTCCTGCGATTAAGTTTCAGCCTTTCTTGATCTCCTTTATCCTCCCAACGAAGTTTTTCTAGCTGCTGGGCTAGTGTAGCTACTTTCTTTCTTGCCATTTCCTTTAGCTCTTTGTATCGCTCTAACTGGACAAAAAGAAATAAAAAAATTCACTCCTTGGAAAACTAGAAAATTCACCTTATTACACCCCAAAGTAACTTTAGCTACCTAAATTTTATAAAAACTACCCAATTCTCCAGAAAACTCTTGTAGCTCCTGATTGCTTTATAACAACCTGATTGTTTTTACATAAAGTTTCAATTCAAAGCTTACACCTAACAGTTCTCACCTACAGTTGTTTTTTATCTCTTTTTATTACTCTTATTGTTCAGGGAACCTTATAGTACGTCCCATTCAATCTGAAGATTAACACTATGTTTTTGTATAGCCCAAAATTAGTGCAGTATTTTCAGCATTCTCATGTTATTAAAAAATTTCATATAGTAATTGATATATAAATATTTTAAACAAATCTGCTGAGTGATGACTAACTGACCAATGCAGTGCAGGAAGATTCACAAACTAAGGTAGCAACCTTGCAGGCTCTCCATTAATTGATCAGAAATTATTTTAAAGAGGAGACAGGGGAAAAAAGCTATCAGGTAGTTTTGCAAACATTTGTGGCCATATGGTTGCAAAGAAAAATTCTTTGCAAGTGAATTTACTATCAAGGGGTGCAGCCCTTTCCTTCTCAAAGGAGCTACCCCAGTTACAGACCCAGAGAAGACGGTATGTGTACTACCAGGGCTTCACTGGTTTCCCCTAACTGATATCTCAGATGAAAAGCCAGTTCTCAAAAATCACCCACCCTGAGGCCCTGACAAAGGTTTTCTGTCCTACCTTCCCACAGTGTACCATGCCTAAATATAACTTAGAATTTTGGTTTTATCTAGGCTGAAGGGCAAAAAGATCACTAAAAATCACAGGTAATTGGTGAAATAACAGTTTCTGTGTAATCAGGAGTATTTTTGGAGTTTTCTCCAAAAATTTGTTTCTAGTGAATGTTTCTAGTAACAGTACTTTTGGGTCTCCTGGTTTACCTGACTTTCTCCCAGCTCAATATCTGCTGCTCTCTCTATTCTCTCTTCTTCAATTTTCTCCTCAAACGCTCTCCATGCCTTCTCAATATCATTCAATTCCATCTCTAGTTCTTTTATGTTCTGCTTTTCCTTATCACAGGCTTTCTCCTTGTCCCTTAGAGATTTTTTAGACATTTCTACTTTCTTGATTTGGTAGGATGTGTTTTCCTTTGCTTTTATATAGAGGGGTCTCTGCTGAATGAGTGATGCCTCCAGAGTCCTAAAAAACAAAACCAGAAACAAGCCCAAAACAACCAACCCCAATCAAACATCACAAGACAGCCAAAACTGCAAAGCCACAGGAAAAGGGGAGAGAGAGAAGACAGAAAAGACACTTCCTCCCCCTCGCTGCCCACACATGCAAACAATCAGTTTTAAACTGTAAGGTCAGGGCTTACACTGTGGGTATGCCCACAGAGGATTTTTTTTTTAATATCCTGTGAAAACAGTAATATAATAATAAAATAACAATACTGTGAAAACAGTAATTTCAGAAGTCAAACATGACCTCCTAAAATTGAATAGCAAACAAGTATTTATATAATGAAATACATAACTAGGCATGGTATAGGAGTCTGGATTTTACTTCAGTCAATTGCTAGGAACTGACTTCCACAGCACTGGACTGTCAACCAAATTTTTACCAGGAAATGCACACCTGCCAAGCAACTCCCAATATTTTATTCAACTATCACAATCTCATTGGAAAACCTACTTCATTTCTTTTTCCATATGCTGTTGGTCCCTGTTTAGTATCCCAAACGTTTTTTTCTTGACTTTAAATGAATCTTCTGCTGTAGAAAGAGCCTCTTTCTTGATATGAGCCTCCATATTCTTTTCATCCAAATTGCTTTTCAGAAAGCTAATTTGTTTTTCATTGTGATAAAGCTGAAAAAGCTGCAGCTGTATCCTTTCTTCATCCAGTTCCTTGAGTAACATCTGGTAATGCTCTGCCTACCAACATTAAAATTCAATTTGTAGTTTATAAAAACTATTGTCCATCATTAGGCTAATTTCAAGGCCAAAGTGATGTAAGATGGTGTACAAGTAGCTCTAATTCCAGTAATGGTCACTAATCATAAAACTCAAACATTGAAGTCAATACTTCAATTAATGATACTGGCAAGTCTACACTTTCTTTTATTTAGATTACATGTATCCCTTTACCTTTTCAAAAGATACTAAATTATTATATAGTATGCCATACTGAAAAAAACACTAGACTAAAACCAAAAAAAGTCTGTGGGCTTGTTTTGTTGTGCTTTTATAAACACTACAGAAGTTCACAAGAGATGCAAAATCTGACAACTCAGCATGAAAAAACTGAGTAACTTTAAGCTACCTCCTCTTTTTCTATCCTTGCTTGTTTGCGTTCCACTGCCACACTTTTTTTCCTGTTATAATTAAACTGTGCATCCTCTTCTGCTTGCTGCATTTTCTTCTTCTTTTGTTCATAGTCTTCAGCATATTCCCAGGAATTACTAATTTGTTCAAAAAGTTGAGTTCTCTCCTTCGGCTTCTTCATGGCAATTGACTCTACTGTTCCCTAAAGCAAAATTGAAAATAAATTATGCAACACCACATTAATATATATTTATACCAATAAATAAATCTATATATAAATAATTTACGTAGATCATTCTGATGCCTTATGAGTTTAGGAGCATATAGTACAGATTGACCTCTGTATTTATCTACTGTCAACACAGCTGGTGGAAATGCATCTAGATTTGCATCAAGGAAAAATTCTGTGCAAAAATGAGGATCACCTAGCCACTCAGATTTCTATAGCTGTTTCTGTAAAAGGGAAAAATCCATTCTTCCTTAGGAATTTTTGTCAGCAACTCTAAGTAAGATGATTTTGTGAGATGTATTATTCATCAAAAGCTTAAGGCCTGTGTCATTAAATTTTTGGAAACTAATGGCTGAATAGAATTTTCAACCCCTCAATCTTAAAAAAAAAATCCTTTACATTTTCATGTGTCTTTACTAACAAGAGTATTTTAAGATGAAACTACTTCTTCCTAGCACTCCTGCAATTAAATACACTAAGCATTTATACAGACCCATACTTTTCCATATATTGTAATAACAAAAGCACTCAACTTCTTCCAAATTAGCCTCTTTCTTACTAGTGTATGCATTTATACCCAAACCCAATTAAGTGTATTTTGTAGCCTTGTAGTTCTTGGTAAGGTCAATAAAAAGTACATTGCCTTGTAGCTGGCTAAGGGTGCTCTCATTTCTAGACAATATTTAACTGTGTATTCTATGAAATAACCTAAGAAGCTTTTGTTTTCTTTTGAAAGTACCTCGAATGCTCACCTGAAAAATAAGGCAATTCCTGGCCTTGACAAGAATGCCTATTTTCTCAAGCTCAGATATGTATGCAGATCGGCTGACAAGCTTGTCATTGAAAAGATACTCAGAACAACTACCTAAAGGAAGAAGGAAAGGAAAAAAAAATACTACATGGCTACAACAAAAAACTCCACTGGAAAAAAAGTTAAACTAGTGGAATAATTTAGCTGAGCTATTTTCTCAAAGAAGACAATAGATTTCAATCACTGCCTTTATTCCTTTCAGTAATTTATTTTTTCTGTTAAAAAACTCTACGTTCCAATTTTAGTACTTTCAAAAGGAACTGACACCTGTACAAGGTGTCAGACCCCATTTCTTAGAGCCCACATCACCTACAGACCCCAAGGAAACATCTAGAGACAGATACCGAGCAAAGAACATAGAATAACTAATTAACCCAAATACATTTTTTCATTTATATCACTATCTGAAGGACTACACTAATCTGCCCAACTACAAACTAATATTGGGCATCTGAAATTCCAAGTTGGGTATTTTTGGTCTCCATTTCTTTATACACCAGACAATAGACAGCACATGCAGCAGAATCCACTACCTACCACGGATAACTCTGGAAAATGTTTTTTCTTCCCCATCTTCCTCACAATACACCATCTTCACACTAGCTGTAGAAGACACAGGCTGCCCAACATGTGCTCCGTGAATAAGTTCTCGAACGCTTTTAACTCGCAAGTTTGCTGTTTTTTCACACATCACAAAGCTAACAGCATCCATTATGTTAGATTTTCCTTAAAAATTAAAAAAAGAAATTTTTGACACATGAATGGAAGCATTTTATTAAGAATTAAAGAATCTGGAAAATTGCCAAATTCTTAAAAAAATTTATTTCTAATTAATTATTTTTTATTCTTTTGGGAAGAAATTCTTCTCTTTGAGGGTGAACACAGTGGCACAGGTTGCTCAAAGGAGTGGCTGCTCCACTCCTGGACCTGTTCAAGGCCAAGCTGGATAGTGCTTGGAACAACCTGGAAGGCATGACAGGGGGGTTGGAACTAGATAAGATATGAGCTTCGTTCCCACTGAAACCATTCCAGGATTTTGGGATTTTATTGAGGAAAAGCTGTTTCACATTTTAAAGATGTAACAACACACTGGCAGCAGAAAATAAAGCCTGTCTGTAGTAAAAACTATGACAAAACTGATTTATTTTTCCAGCCTTGTTGGAGAAATCTTTTGGTTTTTACACAGGCTTCTCTAGAAGAGAGTGTGCCACATCACCCTCCTTCCTTGGCAATGTGCTTTCAGGAGTGAAGTGAGGGAGGTTTACTGCATCAGCACTCCCAACTTTTCCACTGCAACTCCAGTCTCCTGAAGAATATTAGCACTTGCTTAAATCCATTCACCACAGCAACAAAGCTATCTGGTCATAGTTCTTTGACAAAAGCCTTCCTAATGGAATCCTCTTTTTGTTTTATCCCTTTAGCGTTGAGCATTTCTGCTGACAACTTAATTATTTTCAGTCTTCAACCTTCCTACTTTGACAATATTTTGACTTACTCTCCAAAGTATCAGTAAAGCAAGAACACTAGGAGGAAAACAGAGAAATAAAAATACTCAATTCAGGGATTATGTAATATTCACACCTTTTATTCTCCTGGATTCATGTATAAAATGTACTCTGATTTAAATGAAAGAGCACCTGGAAAAAGTGTCATAGTTTTGAGACTTGACAATGCGGAACAGTGGGGATAGGATGACAAAGAACATGATACTAAATATTTTCAATTTACATTCATAGATCTTACTTCAATCAGGTAAGTGAGGAAACTACAGGGCCTAAAATCTGAATTATACACTAAATCATTAACAGACTGGGGAAAGAAAAGTGAAATGCTAAATCCATCCTCATTGCTCTGTTATGACAGCCCTCACCTCCCACCACTTCGATAAACAGACATAAAATCCCTTTTGTTGAATTGTACTTTCTGAAGCAGAGATCAAATGTTGGGAAGTTCCCGCACCTTGGGATCACCACGCAGCTGCACCTTCAAAGCCGGGCCGGTGCGAGCTCCCCTCACGGCAGCCGCCATTTTGCAGAGCTTCCCGGAGGAAGCGCAGCAAAACCTTCACAGATTCCCCTCAAGAAGCAGGTTTCCAGATACAACCCGCAGTGTTAAAACCATCTTTATGTGATCCTGCCCTTCCATCTTGTAAAAAATACTTTCAGCTAAGAATTACAGCGCAGGTGCTTCCTACGCTTTATTTATACTGCCACACCTCCAGGTGCACATGGTGAGATTTTCAGCATGTCCGTGAGGTTGAATTCCACCAAAATGCGCCCTTAACGTCGACAGCTCATGGAGCAGCTGCCCTCTACCCGCACCCCCACCCACAATACCTGATCCATTGGGCCCGATGATGCAGTTGAACCTCATGAAGGGTCCGATAACCTGCTGCCCCCTCCACGACTTGAAGTCCTTCACCACCAGCAGCTTCAGGTAACCCATCCCCGCGGGGAGCTGGGGCCAGGAGCTCCTGAGCTCCGCACCTCAACCCCCTCAACAACGACACCTCACCCGTTAGTTTACCGACAGAAAAACACCCCTAGCCCTCTCCCACGATTCTATCGCCTCAAATGGACGGGCGGCCCCGCCCCGCCCTCACAGCCTGCGCTCCTCGTGCAGCGGCTCCGCCCCGCGGGGCCGCTCGGGAGTTGCCGCTCCCGTTCCCCTCGCGACGGGCCGCCCTGCGTCCCGGCTGCCAGCGCCGCCGTCCCGCTGTTCCCATCGCGACGGGTCGCCCTGCGTCCCGGCTGGCCAGCGCCGCTCCCGTTCCCATCGCGACAAGCCGCCTTGTGTCCCGGCTGGCCAGCGCCGCTGCTCCCGGCTGCCGCTCTCACTCCAGCCCCGCCGTCGCGCTGTTCCCTGCGGCGCCATGAGCGGGCTGGGGCCGCAGCGGGAGCTGGAGGAGGCCGCTGCCCTGGAGCGCCGGCGGCGGCGGGAGCTGCTGCGGCGGGGCCGCATCTTCAACCCGCGGATCCGCACCATCGGGGTGAGGGCGGGCAGGACGGGAGGGAAGGCGCCGTGTCGCCCTGGATTCCCAGGAGTTCTGAAGAGAGCGGGGGTGGCGGGGGAGACCCCCAGTGCGGGGCAGGGAGGGAAGGGGCGGCTGAGCTGGTGTGAGCCGCTGCCCCCGTGCCCCCTCCTCAGGTGTGTGTGTGTGTGAGGGGCAGCCAGCAACAAGGGAGAGCCCAGATGCAACTTTCAGAGTCGCGTTTAAAGTTATTGGTGAAAGAAATCATAGAATATTTACGGTTGGAATCAGTGGATCTCTGAAGATCATCCACTCCAGCCCCCCAGCCACGGCAGGGTCACCCAGGCAGGTAACACAGGAACGTGCCCAGGTGGGTTTGGAATATCTTCAGGGGGAAAGACTCCGTGACCTCCCTGGGCAGCTGTTCAGTGCTCTGCCACCCTCGATAGAAAGAGGTTTTTCCTCCTGTTGGGGCAAAACTTGCTGTGTTTTACTTTATGGCCATTGCTTCTTGTGTGTGCCTGTGCCCCACTGCTCTGGATTCAGGGGCCAGGTGTCATTGCCCCCTAACAGCAGAGGGATCAAGCCCTGTGTTGTATCTCTGTGCAGTAGTACTTGGATGGAAGCTAAGGGCTTCCAGAGTCAGTTCATGTAATATGGCTGAGGCAAGTAATTATTTTTAACCTCTCTGCTTTGTGATACTGCCCTTTTCTGTCTGGACCTCGCTAGAATTGATGCTGTGGGAAATTTAGTGCTGCAAGTGTCCTGCAATTAGTCCACATTTTGTATCAGACAAAATAGGACAGATCCATCCTTGTTTATATAGAATTGTTATTAATATAATTGCAATTAATTATTAATATAATTGTAATCGATACAATTATATATATATAATTGTTATTAATTTTTGTGTCTGATTTTCCTTGGCGTGGATGTGCAAATGTGAACACACTTCCAGCTAGTGGATTTTCTCCAGAGTTTACTATGCAGTTTGCATCCTGAACGTCAGGAAATAATGTCCTCTATACCTATTTGACTTTGGATGTAATAGTATTTTGAATATCCCTGTGATATGTCCAAAGGCCCACATTAATATTTTGTGAGCATGCATGGAGGGAAGAGTACTGTGAGGTGATTTCATTGAACTGGTAAAATTGCAACAGGTGTCAGTTGGATCCTCTTAGGTACAGGAACACATCTCAAGTCAGTGGAAAAACATCTTCACCTTATCTCTGACAGGGCCTTGAATTTATTGTTTTCACTCTTATGCAAGAGTCATTGTATCTGCAGAGCAATTAGCAGTTCCCACTTACTGAACCTGACAGGTGTATGTGTCCACCTGGTACAGCATCCCAGCACACACCAACAGTGTACCTAAGTACCCAACAATATACTTCAGTGGAAGGAGCTAATAACATTTTTTAGCAGTTGTGGTATGGGTTAAGATACTTGAAATTTCTTAGTCAGAGACTCATACTTTCTCTATAAAGTGGCTTTTCTAGAGCCTTAAAAATGAACATCAAACCATAAATTCTCAGTTAATGAAATAGCTGACAACTAACGTATCCTGGTGTGTTTTATTGAGCTGTACTGGAGTACACCATCTGAAGGTTTTACCCAAATACTTTTGTAAAATTGACTTGTTTGGTAGAACTGACTCAGGCAGGTTTTGATAGATCTGTTTACATTAGACAAACATCTAAAATGAAAGAGAGTTCATCTGGAGAATTTTGATTAACAGCTTATTTTGCTTTAACATCATTCAATTTACCTGAAAAATGATGCTGACAGAAGGGCTGTTCTTATGGTTTGAAGTTAGACCAGCTTTGAACCATAAAGAGCCAGGAAATCCTACAGAGCTCTTCTGTATCAGTATTTCTGTGTGGTTTTATGATTCATTGCTTCAGTTCTCTGACCAGTTTACCTGAGTGGCAGTCAATTTCAAGCTGAGAAAATTTAAAAATCAAGACAATATTTGACTTAGAAACCAGAAATCCTAAAGCATGGTTTGAATATTTTAAAAACATGGAGGTAATATACTGGAAAGCAGAATGGGAACCCAGATTTTCTATTTTTTTCCTTGATTATTACTGGTTTTATTACTACTTTGACTTCTGTATCTGTTTTGTCATCTGGGTAATGGAAACATAAGATAAAAACATAAGATAATGCCCTCTTTACTTACAGATTGAAGAATCCATCCTCAGTAAACCACTGATTTTTCTAGAGTTCAGATGAGTAATCCAAATGAAATACTACTTTCAATTTACATGTAAACTTTATACATAAATAGAACAAGTTTAGAAATTAGCTGCCTCAAACTGTTCATAAATTTTTTATTTAAATGCTTAAAAATGAAACCTGTAGTTTTATGTGACTGGGAATGTTGGTTTTAGGGATGTTTTTGTGTAGAGTGAAGGAGTTTTCAAGAGGTCAGAGCCAGTAGTGTAACACAAGTCGATTCACTGACCTACCTCTATTATTGCCAGAATGCCAAGAACTTGTATTGAATTTCTCTTAACAGTATTTGCTGTAGTTATATTGTCAGCTTGGCTTTCCCAATGAGAGCTGATATTTAGAGTCCATTGTTTTTGGAGGATAGAATTCTTGATGGTTTCAGCCCTGCTTACAAACTTACCTCTTTGCTTGATGGCTCTTGTCCGTTGTCCTTTACAGCACTAACCCTGTCTATTTTCAGCCATGACCTGTTTCTGTTTTCATCTGAATAGGTTTTAGACAAAGGCTATTAAAATTGATTGCCAGATTCTTGATGACATTGAGTGACTTGTCAATAAAAAAAAAAAAATAAAAAAAAAATCCATGTTTCTGCCTGTTAATTTGCCACAATCTGCCAACAAATGTGGGGCCACATTCTTTTGCCCAAAATGGAGGTGGCTGCTCCCATTTGATGTTGTGGCCTCTATTATCCTTTGCTCAGGTCCCACTTGCCATGGATGTGGATGTTCTGTACCATATCTGTCAGCTCATCACAGATTGTGTATCCTGTAGTGTGTTTTGGCAACCATGTGTATCTCTCTGATAAGACTGGAAACATTTCCATTCCTTCCTTATACTGAACTCTTTGTATTTTTTTCAGTATGAACTATTGCAACTTCTTGTCATCTTTACTGTATAAATGAAAGCAGAACAATAAAATGGCCAGCTGTAATGGGAAAAAACATATTCTATGTAATGCAACTGAAAATATTTATAGCTCTATGTATTATGTAAATGTGGTGTTTTCATCTGATCAGGTGCAAGAACATACCTAGCATTATTAAAACAAAGCAAAGCAAAGTAACAAGAATATTTCTGTTTCTGGATTTTGTTTTGCCTACATTAGTAATGTGTATATTCTGTTGCTAGTGGGATTATATCTTGTGCAACTGTGAGTCAATGTAGCTTGACAATACCTATTTTAATTGTTCAAACACTGTATCTCCTAAAGAGCTGCTTTTTTTCATTTTGATAGATTGATAAAGAGGCATTGGATGCACAGGTCAAGGAGAGGAAAATTCAAGAAGCAGCTGAAAAAGCAGAACATGAGAGATTTGGTATATTCCTAGATACTGTGATATTTCTGTGAATAGCTAAATGTTTTAATCCCTTTCTTGCTTTCTTTTATCCCTTCATATATTCTCTAAATTCAGTCATCCAATTTATGTCCTATTTATTTTCATGCATCTACATTGGCACAGTCTGTATTCTCCTTGTTATTTTAAGATTTATATTGTCATGATTAAACTGGAATACATTGCCTAACAGGCCAGAATTTTTAGTGTTTTCTTTTAAAAGGTATTGAGGAATAGCATCATTTAAAAACCTGAATATGCAGCAGGATTAAAAAAAATAAAATTAATTCCTTACCACTGTCCTGTTCAGTATGGTGGTGGCTAATAATTTAAAACCTGAATATGCAGCAGGATTGAAAAAAAAATTAATTCCTTACCACTGTCCTGTTCAGTATGGTGGTGGCTAATGTGTTTAGTTGTTTAGTGTTTTAGTCTTCTTCCATAGAATATATAGATTCTCTGGAATCCTCTCTAGATTGTTATTGCTGGAAGCATGGGTCATGTACAGTACGGTGATAAGAGGAGCCCTTGCTGAGTCAGAACTTGCAGCCACACCAATATTTCATGCTGTGCCCTGACCTCAAACCCTTTGTGGCCTTCTGTGCTTGGCATGCTTTCCTGTGCCATCAGATGAAAGGGTCCCACAGCCTGAGCTCTCTGTGTGCTTCAAGAGGAGCTAAAATGGAGCTGTCACTTCCAGCTGCTTGGGATTTTCCTGGCTGGAAAATGCCCCTGTCAGGGTGTGACTCCTGGGAAACTACCAGCAGCAATGTGGAGTCTGGCAAAAGAGGAAATGATCTTTTCTAGCAAATTATTTTAAATAACTAAAATGGCTAGTTGGGTGGGAGTTTTGTTGTTTGTTTTTCTTAAAAATGCTGGAATTTATTTAGTTCCAATTAAATGGGCAGGAGCTCTTAAGCTGTTCAAAACTTAATGCCAGCCAATGATTTTAGTGCTATGGTTAGAAAAATCATTGGAACTGTGGAAGAGCTACCTATATTCCTTTCAGTTGCTGCCCAATTTTGGTTTGTTTCCTGTCAAGTAACAATGTAATTCATCTGTAGCTGTAAACTAAGAGTAAATGGGAACAACTGGTTTACTGTACATTTCTTGTGAAGCAGGTTTTCACCAAACAAAACTTCCTAGTTCTAGTACTTATTATTGTATTTGTTTCACATGCACGTATTTCATTGTAACATTAATAAAATAATTTATACCTAAAAAGCTGAAAATATTTCATAAGTAAATATTACTAACATTAGAGTGTTTGGTGGGCTGGTACTTATGGATCAAATACTCTCCTAAGGCATAACAGTTTGAAGACTTATATTCTGTGTATTTATCTGGAAAATTTTATTTTCACCTTACGTGTGCACTCCAATGACTCATGCACCTCCAAGAGTTGTGGTTTCATTGTGTTCATTTTTGTCTAGCTCATGACATGAAGAAAAATGACAAGCTCATGTGTCTGCTAGAAGAACGCCAGAAAAATGAAATCAAAGACATGAACAGGGCTCTAACTGAATTTCATAAGAATTTTCAGAAGCCAGAAACAAGACGTGAATTTGACCTGAATGATCCACAAGCCCTAAAGAAAGACAGACCTGCTCGAGTTTCAGACGATGATCCTCGGTGTACCATATCTGGCATGCAGAAGTTTATGGGTGAAGACTTAAACTATGATCAGAGGATGAAGTTTCAAAAGGAGCAATTGAGGGAGTGGTCTCTTCAGCAACAGAAAGACTCAAAAAATGCATTAGCCGACCAAAAATTGGCAGGTAACAAAAAAGATAATGTAGTTTTGATCTTCTTTTTCTGAAGTTGTGGTGTATCTGATGAAAATATGGTATTGTATGTTTAACTTAGAAATACTAGACCAGCTAGAAATACTAGACCAGTTTTTACTTTATAAGCTTTAATGTATTCACTGTTTCTCTTAGGAAGTTTCTATTTCATAACATGTGATTGTAATATCTCCCAGGTTTCATGTCTGGTTTGTGCCTCCAGTTTGTATCTTCATTAGGCCAAACTGTCCAATCCCTACTGTCCTAGAGCAGAAAAAATAATACTGATTTTTCTTTCCCAGCTTGTCATGAAACATTACTTTCTGCAGTACTTAACATACTTCTTTCATTTTAACACTAAATGTTTAGACAAGATAGGTTACATATTAAATTGATTTACGAGTCACCTGAAATCCCAAGATGGACAGCTTTGATGGTAGGATTTTTGGAAATAGTTATTCATCCTACTGTATCTGTAGCTCCCTCCTGCCCCTTCTCCTGGTTAACTCATGGCACACCATGTCCATGAATATTGACTATGTTTTATTGTAATCTAATTTAGATGATCTTTATGACAAGTTTAGGATTGAACTTGACCGAAAGATTATGGAAGAACAGAGAAAAGAAGAGGAAAGCAGGCGTGCTGTTTGTACAGCTACTAAAAATTTCAATAGAATCCAGGTAAATGATTACTAAGTTGGTTTGTTGTTTTTTTAGAAAATGTGGAGACAGAGAAGGAAAATAAGATGGACAAAATCAGAATAAGTAGTGATGTTTTCAATGGGGGTTTCTTATCACCCGACTTCCAAGGCTGCTTCAGCTTGGAACAAGATAAATTTTATGCACTTTGCCAAGTGAGCAATCGATGCAAAGATTGAGATGTCTTCTATCTAGTTATCCTCTGCAAAATTGTCCCTCCTGGTTCTCAGCTTGACTGGTGGGCAGAAACAGCTCCCCAGTCATTCAGAGGCTTTGAGCTGGTAAACTGGGGTATGGCAAAAGCCTCCCATGCTTCTATCTGGGTTTACATCAGACCTCCCATACTCTTATGTGTCTGTCATGCTCTAGTTCTTCATCTTCCTGCAGAGGGTTTTCTTCTCTTCAGCTTCTACATACAGCCCAAAGGGTTACATGGATGCTATTAGCTTAAACTATATTTGTTGTGACTTAGGTTTAAATGTTTTTATCACATCAAAATAAAACACATTAGAGTTACCTACATTAAGTATGGTATTTTTTGGTTTAGCTGTATAAGCATGCAAGTCTTTAATGTTGCTTGAGCCTTTTGGGGGGCATTTGTCATATAATTTTGTTTTTAGACAGCCCAAGTTAATTGAGAATCAGTTGCTTTTGACAGCTGTATACATGTTGGAAAGACATCTGTTATGATGTGCTAACATTTTTTCATCCCTTAGTTCATATTTTTCTTGGGAAAAAAAAATCACTTCTGTCTTTCCATTGAATTTAGGCTGCTGAAGTAGATCATAAAAATGAATTGGAAAAGGCTCAAAAAATAAAAGATGACATGGATGAAATTACCTGCCTCCTTCGAGGAGACTTCCTTTCTGAAAACCCTGACCAAGCTTTCAGTCCCTGGGCTAAACGTAATGTGCTGGTGAATCGATGGAAGGGAATGAATCAGGAGCAGCGGATGGCAATTCGTGAATTTCAGAAGGAACAAGCTCTGGAGAAACAGGTATTTAAGCTCACATGCATTTTCATGCATTGTTTGTTTTCTTGGTTAATAATACTATAGACAATGTTTGTAGAATAAAAAAAAACCACATTGTTTGCCCTGACATGCCAGTTTGAGACTGTGTTTTCCATTGATCTGCATTTTACCCAAACTTTAATCAGTCTAACTGAACACAATACCTCTGAAGCACCTGGGAGATGTCATGGGCTGGAGCCCTGGAGTTGGACTGGGAGGAAGGTTGCTGAGGACCCCAGGTCCAAGGGCATCTCAGGGCATGGTCCATGATGGTCCAGCTGAGCAGTAAAGTCCTGCCCAGCCTAAGACCCAGGCTTCTTGGTGCAATTCAGGACCTGAGAGTGCACAAGCTGCCTGCAAGGAGTAGGCTGCTCTGTAGGGGAAGAAGATCCAGGAGCTGAAGGTGAAAGCAGGGCAGGCCAAAGCATTCTCATGCTCATGGGTGCCCAAGCAAGGCAAATAGAGCAGGTCCAGTGAGGTAATGCATGTTTCAGAGGCCTAAAAGTTCATGAGTGTAAGAATGTGATGGAGTTTCATTTCTACCATTTCACACCACTATGAGCCATGCTATAAAATGGAATTTCAATGGTAATGGTTGATGCTCTAGAGGTGTATAGAAGCAGGCAGTTAAAATGAAGATGTCTAGGCTCCAGGCCTGCATATTGTGAAATAGGAAGTGACTTCCTCCCTTGTGCAGAGGCTGCATTTATGACAGCTAAGGAATAGTGTTTCATTTTTATCTTTTAGTCCTTACAGTACTGTGGGCTATACTATATCTTACCTAGTACTGTTATTAAACCTGAAGGTAGAATTGTTATTTTTCTGCCTCTCCTATTACTCTGAAATGAACCCATTCAAGTCATTAGGCTGGCTGAAAATGAGTAAAAACAAAAAAAGTAAGTTTTTTGTGGGCCTGTTTTTTTTTTGATTCTGTTCAGGGAGGTATCAGACAAGAAGTGAGACAGAGGAAAAAGGTTTCTACTCATGTGGTGTTTGTGGCTCCACTTTTTTACCAAGTTAGCCATATCATAAGCCATACTGATGTCTATGCACCTCTTGCTTCAAGAAGTTGCAAGTTGCTAACAATAATAAAAAAAATAATCTGTTGCTGCTCTGGATTTTTACAGAGAGAAAAGAATAACTCTTTCATTGGCTGTATCTTGCTTCTGCCTGGTTTAGAAATCCTTGCTCCTTTCTCCCCATTTCAAATGCTACCCCTAGTGTTCAATAAAGGGAAGGAAGTTTGTTTGGATGAACCCATGAGCCTTTATGTACACACTTCCACCTTTGAAAGAGAAAATGAAGCCTTTTGCTCACTCCTGCAGAGAGCCAGAGAGCAGGAGCGCCGCAGAGATGCTGAATGGGACAGGCAGCGTGTGCAGGCTGCGCGAGCCCAGTTGCTTCAGGAGCGGCACCAGCAGCGGCAGAACCAGGAACAGCGCCGAGATTTGGATGCCATGAATGCAGGGCTCTCTCAGGAGCAGAAAGCAAAGTAAGGACCAAACCTTCATCATTATTAACCCAACAGCTTGGCTTTCAAAGAGCTCTTTTGACTTGTTCTGTTTGTAACTTTATTAATACATTTGTTACAAGTTCATGCTTTTAAAAGAATCAATGCTTTGCCTGAAGTGTGTTTTCCAGTATTATTTAATCAATCTTCAGAGAGTAGGTTTTGAGTGTTACTGACTGACATGAATGAGTTAGAATCTGGAATCCTTAAAAGCATTCCACTGACAACAGACTGTTTATATAGATGGCAAAATAGTGAATAAATATAATCAGCTATGCAGAAAATTATATTATCAGGTAAAAAAACATTACATGTTTCTTTAATTTATCTTAGTTTTCTGAAACAAAAAAGGATGACCTGCTGGTAACCTGCCAGTTTCTCATATCTCAAGGTTAAACTAGCACCACAAAGAGCATTTCCATTATGTATGACACAACTAGATGATTCTTTAGCTAACCACTGGATGTGTCTTGAAGGGCAGTTCTTGTGTCTGCTCTTATGGGAAAGGAGAAAGATAATACATGCAGGAAAAGAAAAACAAACATAATGATTTGAAGAAAAACAAACATAATGATTGTTCTATTTTTCCAGGTTTTTTTTTGTTGCTGTTGTTTTTTTGGGGGTTTTTTTGGGCATGAATACAGAAGCACAGAATAGTCAGAATTGGAAAGAACCTAGAAGGATCATCAAGTCCAGCTCTTAAATGAATGGCCGATATGAGGAATGAACCCTTGACCTTTGCATTATTAGCCCCATGCTCTGACCAACTGAGCCAGTCTCAGGTTCATATATACCTTTTGCAAATGAATTTCCAATACATGATGCCTTCTTATTATGAAAACAGAACTTTGGAATTGTGTTAATTCAGGCTTTTTTACTCTGGAGATTGCTGGAGGGACATTTCAGGAAGAAAAAGCCCCAGTTTGCTATATTGAGATGTGGCATATATTTTGCAGAACAAGTTCTAGTTACATTGAATTCCATTTCTAATAATTTATGAACATTTATGGGTGTTAATGCATTATATCTTTTTTAGATTTCTCAGGCTACTTCTGAATAATAGCAAAAAAAATTACTAATGGCTTTAAAAAATTTTATTTATTTCTAGGAATATTTATCTTAAAGAGGAAGAGTATTCAAATGTTCCAACAGAGGAGTTTTACGCACAGTTTAATACAACCACCCGGTGATGATCTGGATAAATCAACCAGAATTATACAGAAGTATGTAGACACATTAAAATTTTCAGTTGAGCAATCCCATGTTTTATTGTTTTTATCTGTTCCCTGCCCTGTTCAAACACCGCACGCAAACTAAAGGACAGATCTATTCTAAGAAAAGGAAAACATTGTAATAATTTTTAAACATGATTGTTGTTCTGATAGGACTAGTAGATTCAGTAGTAGGTTGTTTGACTCTTGTGTCGCAGGCTTAGCTGTAATATTTACATTATTCATGCCTATAGAAATAAATTTCTGGAAAGAAATCTGAATTTTAACTACAGTGCTGCTTTATGCAACTTGGCCAGAGGGGAATGCTTCCTGCCATAGTCCACAAGAGATGCCCTTCTCTGGGAGGGGAGGAAGATGACCTAGGCAGAAAATTTTGTGTTGGTTTGTTTGTGGTTTGGTTTTTTTCTTTTTTTTTTTTTTTTATTTTGGATTTTCTTAAAGCTAAAAACCCAGCCAGAGAGAAAGACAAGAAAAAAGGAAGAAGTGGTTAAGTTGGTCAGAAATGTTGT
The DNA here is from genome assembly GCF_014805655.1 of Passer montanus. NCBI lineage: Eukaryota > Metazoa > Chordata > Aves > Passeriformes > Passeridae > Passer > Passer montanus. The sequence goes on from NW_024366592.1 coordinate 5,018,586, forward strand.
GAACAGTGGGAATAAGGAGAAAAAAGTTCAATAGTCATTGAGGTGATTAGTGCACTGAGACATGGCACTGAAACAGAATGTGTGTAAGAATTAGTGTGGAAAAGCAGGGGGGAAAGTATTCTTACGTCCACCCTGATGCTTTGAATCACAGAATCACAAAATCACAGAATAATGAGGTTGGAAGAGACCTCTAAGATCATCGAGTCCAACCCATGTCCTAACACCTCAGCTAGACTATAGCACCAAGTGGCATGTCCAGCCTTTTAAAAATACATCCAGAGGTGGTGATTCCACCACCTCTCTGGGAAGAGCATTCCAGTACTTTATTATTCCGTCAGTGAAAAAGTTTTTCCTAATATCCAACCTATACCTTCCCTGAGGTGGCTTGAGACTGCATCCTCTGGTTCTGTCAGTGCTGCCCGGTGGAAGAGACCAAACCCACCTGTGTACAGCCTCCCTTCAGGAAGGTGTAGAGGGCAATAAGGTCACCTCTGAGCCTCCTCTTCTCCAGGAAGAATCCTAAGTTTGTCCAGTTTTTCCTTAGTAGAAGTTGTCACACAGATTTCTCAGTCCTTTTTACTGACTTATGTGCTATAAAAAAATTGACTATATAACATTTTTGAGATGAGGGGGTCAGAAGATTTTATAGTAATTATATTTTCTGTTTAATTCCTATTTTCCTTAATGCAAATACTTGTGTACTTATATAGAATTCTAACATTGGGGGTTTTGGCCATTGTTTACCACTGAGAGGCATTTTCATAGAACTCTGTAGTATCTCAAAATATCTCAAATATATCTTTTTCTTCAGTGTATCAACTCATTCAGATCCCCCAAAATGTATATTTAAAACTGGGGGGAAAGGGGGAGGTGGTTCTTGGTATGTGTCACTTTTGGGTTTTCCTGTATGAAGCTTCGCCTAACCTTTTATCTGCCCATCATCCTTTTGCTGCACAGGTAGGTTAATAGGATCAGGAAAGTATATGATCACAACATTTACTTCCTTCTTTAGGGTGTTGAATAGCATTTCACCCAGGGCTCATGGAACTTAGCAATTTCCCTCCAAAGGGAAGTTTCAAAGGGAATTTTCATTCTGTGCAACCTGTTACTGTCTATTTTGTTACACTGTCCTGGACTGTCTGTAATCAACACTACAGCTTGAAACACTACCAATAAGTTCCACATAATGCAGTGTTCTGCTTTGGAAACATCCCTACTCTTCACCACTGTATTTTTGTGCATTTTTTGTGAATACACAAAACATCTCTTCAACTGTTTGCAGTGACCTTATTTTTTCTGCTGCTTTAAGAAATTTTGTCTCCTACAGGGTTCTTTTTAAGATCACCTGCTTATGAGGCATTCAGAAAGGAACATAAATTTTATACCTTTATTTTAGAGATCCTTAAACTTTATTTTTGGACTATGTTGTTAAGTTTTACATCCAACTTGCCACAGTTTGATTTCCCCTCTGCTTCTGGCATGGACCTTTGGAGGAGTTGACAGCTTCCTTGAAAAGATTTTCTCTGCTACCTAATGATGCTTGGGGAAGATTTTTCTTCTAAGGTTTGGATAATGTTTCATTTTGTTTACTCTTATTTTTTTTAGAAGTATTTTACTTAGCTAGGAATTTTCACATTTTCTGGCCAATTAATTTAAAAAATCACTATGTTAAAAATATTTTCCCATAAAAATATTTACTTTGCTTTTATAGGTGAGAGAGACAAATGAAAGAAAGGAAAAACTGGTTCCCTCTTACCCTCATGCCAGTAGGCAGTTTATTTTCTTCTGGAAAAGTACTTTTAATTTATTTATCTTTTAATCAAAAGTTTAAAGAAAAATAAGTCTGCTGCTTACTTTGCTATTTTACAAGAAGAGATGACTGAGTTTCCAAGTTGTGATAATCTCTTTCTCTCACTTCTGAAGCTCAGAAAGGCCAAGTAAGAGTCTTGCAGATGTTGTGAGCTTTGAATCAGAAGTGAGCAGGCACAAGTTCAGCTCTTTTCTCTTAAAACCCCAGAGATCTCTGCAATTAACTTCACAACAGCTAAGAAAGACAGCTTTGAAGTAAAATTTAATACTTCTACTACAGTTACATTGTTTGCATGGTGCAAGGAAGATGTTTTAAGTGTATTTTCAACTTAACCACACACACTGACAAACAAAGAAAATTTTCAATTAAAAAAATAAGCCAATGGAACATCATAAATCAAAAAGGAGTGATCAGACTTTATAAAATAGTTTCTTGATGTTATTCTGGCTCAGGTTTGACCCTTCACTACTTTTTTTTTCATCTGTTCACATCAGTAAAATAAGTATCTGAATTTGAATAATCAGAATGAAACCCATTATATTACTGAATTTTGTATTTGGTTGGGCAGATGACATTCCGTTTGTAGTCATTAAGTTCTATGCAAATAAAAATATCTGCTGAAAGAGTTAAAATGTGTATGTGTAAAGTTGTTATAACTAATGGTTTTGAAGGATTTCACCAAGTAAATTACTGCTTTTTTATTGTTTTTAAGTGTATTACTTTTTTTTTACTGTTATGTTGGCAAGTTGCATAAGCAAGTAATGGAGAGTCAGGTTGAAAATAGCCATTACAAATACTGAAGTCTGATTACAGAATGAGAAAAAGTGCAAATTCCCTTTCTCTATTCCGTTTCATATCTCTGTGAGGATCCTGTTATTTCTCTTTTTGAGTCAATTATTTTAGAACATTTTCTCAGAACCAGTTTTTAGTTCCTCGTTTTAAACTGAAGATACTGTTTCATATCAAATGCAATTCAGAGAATACTAATCTCAAAATTTGGCAATGCAGGCAGATATGTTATATAATCCTAAATGTAATTTACAAATGAACAAGCGAACTATTCATGGACAAATGGGCTTATAGATTTCAAAATCAGAAAAATAAATTCTGAATGGAGAAAAAGATCAGTTTCTGAATCAATAAACTACATTTCACTAATTTCCTCAGTTTTCTCCTGCAAAGGCAAAGTTTTGTTTGCAGCTATTACTGAAATGTTGCTTGTATTTTCAACTTACCTGGTACAGTAATGCTAAAAAACAAATAAAAGCATATAATGAAGGAAGCTACATCAGTCCTGGTTTACCTACTGTAATTTTTTAAAAATTTGCTTCACATACTCTTCCAAATTTATTTCCTGAGGATATTGTGTGTGTTCCCAGCCCTGTAGTACCAAACAACTGTACTTCAAATTCTCAAAGCACAAAAATATTCTGTATGAATTTGGGAGGAAATTAATGTTCAGTCTGTTCCAGTGAATTTTATGTGTCATTTCTGTCATACCTTGTTGCAGTTATTAATGAAGTTAAATGCTTTTCAGATGACAGCACATGGAACCAGGGAAAATTTGATATCTAGTAGATATTCTAATCAGTTAAAGGCTGATGATACAATGGGAGTATGAGGAATACTTCAGGTGATCATTTAATCAGGATAGGTACTGCTTTTTGAAGGCCGAGTTTTATCTAAATATGATTTTTTTTGAAGTTTGGCTTAGCTTACTGATTTTAGTTAACTTTATTAAATTGATTATTATTACTCTTCTGTTGCCACAGCTATGTCTATGTGTGTGTATATATATATATATCTGTGTCCATTTTTGCATGAATCTTCCAATACTTTTTTGGGACTTCAGCATACTTTCTGTTGGTTTAAATACTTTTCCAAATATACTGTCATTTTCTAGATTTATTACAAGAGTTATGAAATGAGGACTTTACCTTTGGAATGTTTCTTGCTATTGATGCTCTAAATGTAGTGCTGCTTAACAGAATTGTATGAACTCTCACCCTGAGAAATCTAATCCCTGTGGCTTCTCATTAGCAATCCTGGTTCTTCACAGAAGAAACCACAAAAATCTTACCCATACAAGAAACCACAGAAAATAAGCAGCAGCCTCTAGATGTCATAGTAGAAATTGCACAATTGCTGTTCACACAGCAAAATATATTCATGCTGAGCTCCTTAGAAAATAGGGAAAAGGGTATTTTTTTCAAATAATACAAAGACTAATCTAACTATGACATTTTGCAATAATACAAGAGAGTGGAAATACTGAGGCTCCAGATGCATCACTGTCATATCAACTTGAACAAAACAGTGCTCCAGTGTGTGATATGGCCCTTCTAATAAGAATATTTGCTATTGATGTGGTGGTTGAAATACACTAAAAAACAGAGTACTTTAAATATTGTGGGTGTTTGTTACAGAATATAAAAATGAAAATTATTTGCCTTTGAGATTTATTAGATTTTCAATGAGCTTCATCCCTCAATAAAATTTAAGAGTTAATTTAGGTTTCTTATTTGAAAATGCTAGGAAGGAAGTGAGGATTGAAAATAGAGTATATACAGGAAAAATTGACAAAAAGAAACAGCCACCTACATAAAGATGTTAGTATTTTAAAAAACAAAATATTTAATTGGTAATATTAAGATATTAGTTGCTAGTTTAATGCTGTCACTGGCAATTAAGTGATGAGATGTTTATACATGATGTCTTGAAAATTGGTTAAAATGCCTGAATGACACTGCTCTGAAATCAGAATGAGTGGGAAAATTAGTGAAAAGGTAAGTGAAAAAAAAAATGGTACAAAACTGCTGAACAGTTTCATAGTATGGTATATGAGAAAATTCAGTTTAAAGAACATAATAATTGGGGTTTGCTGAGTAGCAAAATGGGTAAAATAGTCAGTTTCAAGCAAAACTTCGAACTGGAAAATACTGTTTGTCTTTTCACATGCAGAAGGATCCATGGTCATTCCCTGGGTTCAGGCTTCTGCTGGAATAACAGCCAGTGTGAAACAATGACAATTTTGAGTTATGACTTCTTGGGAGATGCAGGTCTGCTTTTATCTGTAGTTACCTAAGTCCAGCTCAGAGATCCAAGTACCAAGCCTAGACTCAGGATAACTGAAATTGCAGTGGATAGATGTTTGTAGCCTCCCACAATACATGTGAGCATGTAATGTGTAAGTATAGATGTGTGCACATAGACAGAACTTAAAGTGCAATTTTCAAAACCATCTGTTTAGCTCCTGCTGGCTTAAAGAAAAAAGAAAGATAAAATAGTAGTTTTTTGGAAGGATGACCAGGGCCAGAGTTCATTCCAACAGAGATCATAAGCTTATTTCTACAAAGAAAATGTTTTTCCCTCTAAGCTTTAAGGACTGAAGAATGAGAGGTTCTGCTAAGGCTAGCCAAGTGTTATCCAGCTGGTTTTATCCAGCTGGGAAATAGCTTATTGCTTTGATGAACTGCATTAAGGAATGGTCTGCAGGCTCTCTGCTTTTCTGTTTTTGAGGCCTTAGTAGGATGTGTAACAGTTCTTCCAGAAGTGAGAGCATGAGTCATGTATGGCATAAAGAAGTGAGCTCTGGTGGGGTGTGTACCTTTGTATGCTTAAAAGGTACACAACCTGTGTAAACACAACCCCTGAGTGGAACCAAAATTTCATCCCTTACCTCTCCCTGTTGGATTTTAGTTTGGTAATCTATTATCAGCATCCCACAGGGAATACTGCTATAGTTTTTATTTAAGGTGATGAGATAGAATTTACTGATAAAAAGGTTAGTGGCAAATTTTGTATTAGCCAAGGGAAAAGAGATTTTATGCTGGTTAACTGTATCATCTGTGTTTTCAGATATCTAAGCAAGAAACAGAATGGAAAAAGAAAAAAAGTAGAAAAATAATTAAGTAAAATACAAATGAAAAATCAGAAACACCAAAGCATGGCTGTATAAAAATCTGAGTAAATTATGAAAGTAATACTTCATGCTTCCAATTTTTGCACTTTTGAGCTTCTTTACAGGTAATTTATGAACAAAACAGAGCAGAGGTCACTGAGGTTCTGGTCAGGACTATGGACACTGTTGGCTGCAGCCATGATTTGAATGTTCAGGTGTGTACAGCTATGTGGCCACTCTGCCAAGCATGGGAAGCAGCATGTACTGACCTCAGGAAAATGGAAGGTGACAGTTTCAATAGAGCATCTTCCACTCTGAAGTAAGTCAGCCCTTCTTGTTCTGTAGTTTACAATGGGTGTTGATGCATTAGTATTCTGCAGGGAGGTCACAGTTTGCCACATACCTGTTAGAATCTTTTCCTTGCACATTTCTAATTTAGTTGTTTATAATTTGACAAGAAATTGCACATTCTGCACAGGTTTCCTTAATGCAGAAGGACACTTGGTAGACTTAGTCCCCTTACAGTCTGAGTACCTTTTTTGAAACATGGAACATTAAAGTTTGAGTTTCTTCCTGCATGATTATAATCAAGGAATGGGTTGCATAGAGATGGAAGAATCTCAGGCTACCAGATGGGTATGTATTTCCAGTTACATTCCATGTTGAAAACAGTGAAGCACAAAAAGGGAATATTACAGAAAAAGGGAGACTCTCACTGCAATGTTCTTCTGGGTTAGGATTTTCTTTCCTCCCTTCCTTGTAAAATTCAAATTGTTAATTGCATGCATTGAAGAAGAAAATGATTTTGCATCCTTACTGAAGATGAAAGCCCTTGCTGTATTAAATCTGGAATACAGCATCAGTTTTCAATTTGACCTGTATATAAATAAGCCATAGAGCTGTGACATAATTCAGTTTATGAGGAAATGCATCAGCTTGGAGCAGAAAAAGCCTTCTGTTAGACATAAGTAAGGCTGAAAAGATTTTAAAGAAATAGTACATATTTTTCTCTTCTGGAAATGTGACTTCTGCTAAAGAAAGTATATTTTTCTTTTCTGTCAGATAAAACCCATGTGCCCTGAAGTTACCAATTATGGCTCAACATATCAAAGGCTTGGGGAAAAAGAAAGGCCTCAGCCTCCTCCTTCAGGGCTTTTTTAAGTGCTAGAAAACTGTTTTGTTGTCATATTTCAGTACAAAAGAGCAACTTACTAGAAAAAGTCAATGAACAAAAGATGAGTATAACAAGTTTGTGCATCACAGTGAATTACTTCTATTTATTCTAGTATTATTTGTTAATAAGATGAACTCTTAAAGATACCTGTATAACAATCATTGTCCCAGGGCTTACAGACCTGCCTTACTATGAATTTAAATGATTATTCAGTTCTGCTGTGTGTATTAATTAATGTTTCATTTACTGGAAAATTTTGTAGTTTATAATTACCTGATGTAGGATAGGATTGTTGATGTTGTCGTGAACATAAATGTCAAGAGAAAGTACTTGAGTAATACCAGCATCTCTACTAAAGGAAATTACTTTGTACAGTAGGTCCCTAGCACATGAGACTCAGTATATTCTGGATATTATGATGTATTTATAGATGTTAGATTTATAGAAAAGCGTTAATTCTGACTGATGTAGTGTTATTTTGACTTCTCCTCCATGATGCCATTTACAGTAAAATTCTCAGTGTCCCTCCTGTGTCACCTGACCATGAGCTGTGCTTTGTTCAGGCCGGCAGCTGTGCTGCCTGACAGGGCATGGAACAGAAGCCACGTGGAACAGAAGTGTTGAACTGCTGTGTCCTTTACCTACACAGGTCAATCACCTTTGTTCTTTCCACCTCCTCCAAGCACAGCTTGTGAAAATAATAGAAAATTCTATTTGAAAACTTTCCCTTCTTTTGTTTGGATTGAAACTGGTAAGGGATTCAGTGTGTGAATGGAAAGCAGGAATGCAAGACAGGAAATATGGCTTCTGTCACTGTGCAAGCCCTATAACCATAGGAAAAGAAACAAGTCACAGGGATCTATGGACAAAGCACAAAAATCAAACCTTTCCTAGCCCAGGTCTCTGGAAATACAAGACACATTAGGAAATGCTTTTTTATAATAGCAGCACATATAACACTTCACTGATAAAGCCAGTAAGCAGCACAATAATGCCTTAAACCTAGTGGAAGACAATGACTGCTAAAAATAATAATGACACCTATTAAGGAGAAGTTGTAGCCACTGAAGAAGAAGAGCTAAGACAAGTACAAACTGATGAGGGAAGGTTTCTAGCCAGTTTGTCACAGCCCCAAACCCCAAACTGATTAAGGAATGACATAACTGGTAACATGATCCAATACCTTATGCTTGGCTGTGAGCGTCCTCTGCCAAAAAATTCTGAACTACAAGAGGGAGCATTTTGGAGATGAGAAAGAAAAAATATCTGAATCTCAGAAAGAATCAGTTTGTGCAATAATTCAGAACACTGGGGACCATGATTGCGTATCCTTGGTCTGCCCCATGTCATGTCTGACCAGGACAATTTTAAGATTTCTCCAGTTTCATTTCTAGTCTGCAAAATGAGAATAATTCAACAGCAAATAGTATTAAAAATATATATAGATTAGATCTATTTTCTATGCTCACTTTGAATTTGAAGCAACTATTTCACAGCACTGCAGTCAAATGATAAAGTTAAATAATGGCATTAAGTTATAAAGATAGATAAAACAGAAGAACTGACTAGAACAAAATATAATAAAATATAATAAATATATCAGAGATTTTATGTCACTAGACAGAGATATAAAAATACATAAGACAAACTGATAAGTAAAACAGATGTCAAGTACTGGGCAACTGGTAGGCCTGAATATCTCAACAAATACCCACATAGATCAAGTCATTGCAGGTCTCATATTATTTTTACTTACTAGTTTTGTAGTTCTCATGGGCATCTTGAGGTTGTAAGTGACTTTTGTTTAACTGCCTTCTTTGCAACATGATAACATCAACTGCTCCTGAAATGCAGCCAACCTCAAGAGTAGAGAAGTTGCATTTATGCAGAGTTGCAAACCAAATCAGGTTTGGGTTAGCTCAGGTGTCTCCAGCCACTTGAGCTTTGCACAAATACTACAGCTGAGAACACAGTGAATGGGCTGTCTAACTGAGTCTCTGCTAAGGGAAGAGAAGACAATGAAAATGGAAGGCAATATGCTTACCATTGTAGAAGGAAATGTTTGAAAGCAGCACGTAAAGTAAGGAAATAGAATCTTTGAGAGGGTTAAATAAAATTGAACAATTTCCTTATATACTTAGTGAGAAGCTATTGAACCACTTTGGGCGTGTTGTGAAAATGATGATGTAAACAGTCATGTTCAAGGCTTAAATTATTAAGGACCACTGTGTGATAAATCACTAAATCAGGTTAGGAGGAGGCATGATTTCATTGAAGGCTGTTCATACTCAAAGATAAAGCATACCTCAGTGCTCCACTGGCTCAGAAGCTCATAGCTCAGTGGTAGAAGTTCAGCTGTGGGCAGGTTCTTTGGAAGGTGTCTACTATACCTTTCTCTTACTTCCCTCTAATGCATAAGTTACTGTCCAAGGCAGGATATTGTGATAGATGGACAACTGGTCTGATCCAATAAGTTGTTCATGTTCTCATAGTTTCCTGTAAAGAGCAAATTTTCAATATTTTGTTTTCCTTTCTCTGTAGTACATTGAGGAAAAAAGGAATTATGAGCCTTATCTTCTTCATGATCTGTTTGACCTCTCTGAAAACAGACTTGTTCCCACTGGGAAATGTCAGTTTCATGGACATGTATATGGTAGGAACAGACACTCAAAAAAAAATGTTATATAGTATCCAGGTTTTTTAAGTAGCCAGGAAAATAATTTCATTTTTCAGCAATGATGTCACTGAGCTTGTAGTCCAAATGGTGTTCTCATTCTTGGCAAGGAACATTAAACAAAAAATGTATGGTTTTCAAATGCTACTCAGATTCAGTAAAAAGCATTTACGCAAACAAAAGATGTTGTTGTGTCTAGAAACTGTTGTTTATCTTTAGAATGGAGCCATGTTAATAGTTTTAATATGCTAAAATGTGAGGTCCTAGATGCACAGAATAATCAAATTCTGCTCATCTGCCTAAAAGCAGTCATCCTGTGAGCTGAATTAGGGCTGTGCTGAAACCTCAGGCCCTGAGTAATCTGTGCATGAACTAAATATCATAAAAGATATTTTTTCATTCTTACTTTCTATGGAAAGTATAGTTGTCTTTATCAGTGTTACCTGTATTTTTTGGAATGTCTAGAGAAAATATATGTATAATACATATAATTGTCATCATGCTGCATCAATATACAAATTTACTGATGTCTGTTTTTTTTTTTCCTGGAATCTTGAAGGCCATTTACATTGGAGAGACATTGTGAGTTTTGGTTCAGATTGGTTTATGTCTACATCCAAAAGTATTAAAGTCAGCAGTGGGATCTCTCTCAGTACTTTTGGTATTGTCTGTTTTCTTATCAAGTGCTTAGGATTTAATCAAAGGATGTGATGGTATTGAGTGTGAACATGTAGGGTTATCTTCATATTCATGTCACAGAAAATAAACAGAGAGTGAAACTTTTGGTTGAGAGTATTATCACTAATAGTTGGTAAGAACACACAAATAGATATGAAGTAAAATGAGCAAATATTCTTGTGATGATTTGACTGCCAACCTGAATTTTCAGTTTTAGCTTTTCTGGCTTTTTTCTAAACATTTATATTTCATTGTAGGACAGTGTGTGGTGCCATTTTTGCATGGGGCTGTGCTTTTGTACTTGGAAGTACATTCCCAGGAGAATGATAGAGCACTCTAACAGACTGCCCAGAGCAAATGAGTCTTGATTCTCAGAGATACCCAAAATTCATCTGGATACAGTCCTGGGTGGCCAGCTCTAAGTGCCTCTGTTTGGCTGAGGGAGTCTCCACATCACTTCCAGAGGTTGCTTCCAAACATAACCATTCTGTAATTTTGTGCTTTCATTTTTTGTCTCTAAAAAATGAAGGGAATATATTTTTTCTTCATTTAAAATATTCCTCTGTGTATCTAGGCATATTTTATCTCAATATCACTGTGACATTCAGAGAGGAACAGAAAAGGAACAGCTGTATGTCAGACAGTTCTAAAGCACAACCTCAGGGCCATTTGGATAACTGTGTAATTTAGCAAGGCAAATGAGACTTTTTAAGCCATTTCTGAAGTAATATACAAGTAAAATAGATTGTTAGTTTCCGTGGGTTGGTTTCTCTTTGCTTTCATTTGTTCTTCCATTTTATTAAATTAGTCTCAAAAGGTCTTGGACAGAGAAATAAGAAAGGAAAAACATAAAATAACAAAAAGGAGGAGAAGGAAAAAATAAAGTAAAATGAAGTAAAATTAAATTCGTTAATGTAATACTGTAATAAAAGTAATGCTGTCCACTGACAAGAAAAAACTCTGATGGAGTAAAATTCTTCTATGTAAAACCAGGAAGTTTTAATCCCTTCTGGGATTATTTACTCAGTAGTGTTATTCTGGACAGAATTAATCAATCTACCTTCATAATGAGTCAGCCCATATACAAATACATATATACAAAGTGTATGTTTTCCAAAGAAATTCTCAGAAATTACACATTCTTGGTTGTTTAAGGGGAGCAGAGCCAATATATTTCTATCTTTAAATAGGGAAAAGCACTGTGCTGTTTCGAAGGCAAACCAGCAGGATGAATTAACTCCACATAAATATGTTGCTAGAGATTCCAAATCAGAACTACACTTTAATAGGAAAAATTACAATAAAGGCAACAGTGCAGAAACACTGGCTTAAACCAACAATGTCAGAATGCAACCTGGCATCCTGTTGGTCAGGGTGGTGGCAGCAGTGCAGTTGGAATGATGGATGAAGTGGTGATCCTGTACTGTCAGAATACAACCTGGCATCCTGTTGGTGGTGGCAGCAGTGCAGTTGGAATGATGGATGAAGTGGTGATCCTGTAGAAAGCTCTGGTCCTTCTCTGGAGGTCCAGTGGTGCTTGTTGAGAGCTCTTTTTCTCTGGACACCCATGGTGCTATTGTGGTGTCCCAGCCCCAGATTATGCACAGGTAGGAACATTCAGTCCCACCCCCAGTGGGGCTTTTCACAGCAGGATGGTGTAGTTCTGTGGGTCATTCTGGGAAGCCCTGTTAGCAGAGCTGGCCCCCCTTTAGGCTGAGTGTGCACTGGGCAGCTGTTGCAAAGACCAACAGTGACAGATCATCAGAAGGTGATGCAGGTGGTCATTGAATACATTCCTTACATTGCAACCAAAGACAAACTCTGCAAGATGCACAAATAGTACCAACAACCTGCAATTGAAGCAGTTCTATGAGGCAGAGAAGGAAAGGTACGGGTGCTTGAGAGACAGGGAAGGTGATTTTTATGTCTTCTCCTGCTGTGAAATACTGTTCTCCTCCAGCTGAGGTAGAATATTCCAAATCATTTTAGAATATGGAGAGTAAATGTATAACCCTGTGGATCTCCACCTTCTTGAGAGTATGGAAACTCTGTCTTACTCTATCTTACAATTTGAGGCAGCCATGAAGATGTGTAGATTCTGCACAACTTGCTGTTTAAAACTGTGAGAAGAAAAAAAAATCCATTTTCTTCCATCTTTTCAACTTGTGCTTTTTGTTTTCAGTGACAGACGCCAAGATCTAGTTGCTTATTTTCAGTTGTTATAATAGGCCTCTTACACAAAAATGTCAATTTGCCCATGTCACATTCCAGTCCACAGACTCGTCCCAGTGATTAGGAAATAATAAACTTTCCTAGAGCATGATACATAATCTTTGTATCATCTATAATGCAATCTTCCTCGTATAAATCTGAATCTTCTGTTTCTGAGAATCCAAGGCAACTGTGTGTGACCATTTTGGAGTTCACCATGCCAGTTCCTAATTTAGCACTAATATTTTTTGGAAAAAGTGCAAAATAACCAGAAGTGGTGCTTGCTTCATGTGTATTTATATCTCAGATTTGGAGTTTTGTTTTTGCCCAAGGTTATTCTTTCTCTCGCTGGCTCCCTGTCATGTAATAATTCTCTGTCATCTAATTAAGTAGAGACCTGAGATCAGATAAGGCCATTCAGTGTGTCTGTTGAATTTGGCCCAGTCTGTGAAATTAATGTACAAGAGGGAGAGATGTGTGAAAGCACTAGGAGCAATTTAATTTTGTTTTTAAAAGTATTTTAGACAATCTAAAATTCTTTATAAAACAAAATTAAATTGCTCCTTTTTGCCTCTGTTTCTTTAATTTTTTTTTAGCCTTTAATGTTTGTTCTGGAAGAAGACTTTTGATCTACAGTGATTTACACCAGTTCAACTGGAAATCACTCAGCAGAGTTAAATGTAAAAGGAAGTTGCAGTAACACAGAACAGGAATGGGTATTTTTGACGTGCCAAGGTAAAAACTGGTTTGCAAATGTGACAGTGTGCTGAACAGAGCAATGTCTGACACATTCCCCTGACACTGGCTCCCTGGCATGGAACAAAATGCAGGAGCATCACCGTGGGAAGCATTTGCCATTCATTGCTCAGGCAGGTCGGGTTTTCTATTGTGCAGAGAACAGTCCTCATCTGATACTGAGATGTGGCATTTGTACTTGGGGTTACAGTGTTTGGGCTGAGAAAGGAGGGATTTCTAATGGATTCTTCACTTACAGAAGTTTCTTTGTAGGCAGATTCTTGTCTTTTGGAAAATTCTTTCGTCCTGCATTGTATGGTGCACTGAAGAGGTGGGTAAACTGAATTTCAAACCTGCACTGGAGGGAAATAAGCCTCTGTTATCAGAGACCTCTAAGTGTTCCTAATGCAGCAGTTTAGTAGAAGCACAACTGGTGCAGAATTGAGGCTTTGTGTTCACAGAGATGTTAAAACAAAGGATTGTCTTCCCACACTCAGTTCTTACATCTGGGTATAAAATGTTTTGGGGAACTGAACAACTACTTGCTGTACATAGAGCAAATAGATTGGGTGGAGAACAGACACTGACATAGCTATTTGATTTATTTGAATGATATTGAATGGATGTTGGGTTTTGCTAATATTTTAGACAAAAAAATTTTTTTGATAAAGATGTATTTTGTTGAAGATACTCTGCAAACAAATTAAGTCTTTAACTCACTGCAGTCTCAAATGAATACAGCAAATTTTAAGTTAAAAAAACCAAGTAAAAAACAAACACACCATTTCTTTTCTATGCCTGGTGTTTAATTGTATTATTATTTTAACTACTAAAGGCCAAAAAGTTGTTCACTCATGTGCACAGCTTTTATTGACAAAGACCCAGCAATTTCCCCTAAAATATTCTGATTTTCAGCCTGTTGCTTTTCATCCTGCCTTGCATCCGTGCCAACTGGACTTCCAGTACGATGCTGTAATTGGAACATGCTCCTTGCTGCCTTGAGTAGTTTTCAGAGCAGTATTTTCCAAGTGTTTGTGACACTTACCATATGGTTTCCAACTTCAGTGCTGGCCAAAGCCTGGCTGTCACCAAGCAGACATGAACAGCACAGCTTCAGGAACTCACGTTCTTTATTCCTTGTGTCTTGCATCAGTTCCCTTTTGCAAAAAATCTGCACTGAACTACTCTTCATTAAAAGAGGAGAAATTGAAATCAGGTGTTCTATACCTGTAAAACTGCTGCTCACACACAGGACAATGACCTGCATCTTCTCTACCAGCACTGTTTGTCCTTTCAAACCCCCTGAATTTACTTTACAGTTCCTTTGATGAATGACTTAGGGTTGATATTGGTAAATGAATGAAAAAATAAAGATACTGAGAGGGGGTAAGCAGTTAATCTATTATTACAAGAAAGACAATTCTGTGAATACTGCCATGTTTCTGTTAGCCTGTGCTCCATTTGTGTGTTTACCTCTCAGTGAAGTTTTCTGTCCTAAATTTTAATCAGGAGTATTTTGGCCCATGTATACTTTTAGCGTCTAAAAGGAATTCTGTTTCCCATTTTGTCCTACATGGTGGAGTTTTAAATATATTTAGGTGCTAATTAATGTTGAATGCAGAAAGAATTAAATGCCTTTATAAACATAGTAATAAAATAAATAATATAGACTCAATATAAATAATAATTAGAAATTTATCCAATACCTTTGGAATCTCATGTTCCAGACAGTATTTTTTTACTTATTGATTTTGCATCATAGGGAGCTTTCATGGATAAGCCTAGGAGACTTGATGTCTTTTAGACAGTAGAAAAAGAGTATCTGTTTGGGTCATGGTTTCAGAGGACTATGAGCCAGTGTTGTATGGAGAGGATACAGGGTGTGCAGCTGGCTATGGAATACTGGCTGTGGGTATCACTATAAAAATGTAACTGTAATGAATGCAATTGTTTTTAAATCAAATTATTTGACAGGGAAGGAAAATATTCACAGTTTGCTGTGTTTTTCCTTGAAGGTTTTTGCAAGTACTTTTTTTATCTGGCTGGAAAGGGTTCAAATAATGATATGAGTTTTCTTCCTAGACAACTTTAGTTTTCTGGGTTTCTAGGTTTTCCTAATGAATTAATTAGTCTTTTTTCTTCTATGAATTAAAGCAAAAGAATGAATCATTTGAGTTCACATTTTTGGTAAAACAAGATTCAGGCTTACAGAATGGTACATTCCAGTGAAAGTAAAAGCCAAGCAATCCTATTTACCACCCATGTAAATAGAATCATTAAGGTTGGAAAAGATCTCCAAGATCATCAAGTCCAAATCAAGGCAGCTTCATAGAATCATGGAATTGTAGAATGTTAAGGGATTGGAATGCTCCTTAAAGATCCTTAAAGTCCCAACCTCCCCTACCACGTGCAGGGACACATCCCACTAGACCAGGTTGCAAAAGGCTTTATCCAACCTGGCTTTGAACACTTTTAGGGATGGGGCAGCCACAACATCCCTGAGCAACTGCCTTTCTTTCTTTGCCATATTCATTTGTAAAACAGTACCTTTTGGGTTTGGAAATACTAACTTATTCCTGTTTATAATGTACAGTGATCTGTTCCATGCAGAATTCAGTTATAAATTCATAATAACAATTAAAATGGGGAAACCTTACTCAATATGATCTACATAAGAGAATCAAGAGACTTTTGCCTTATGGACCTCTGGGTGATCTTTCAGAGGATCAGTGAAGTTGTGGATAATGTTGTTATTTCAGGCCATAGTTTGTGTAGACATGCAGTGCATTTAAAGAGGCCTGGCACTGAGAGCTTTTAAGAAAATTAATCAGCACAGACAAAAAAAGGAAGGTCCTTGCTTAGCTAAAAAGTCACCTAAAATACTGGCTAAGGAGGATAAGTCTAAAATGTAGTTTTTACAATGAACAGTCATTTGTAAATTTAAGGAGTGGTCTGTGCTAAAATCTACTCTCTTCAATGTACTCAAAATAACCGAGAAGCAGATGTGAACATTCAGATTAAAAGTTTGGAAGATAAGTAATTCAGGATAGATGGAAGAAGAGGAGATGGTAAAGAAGAGCTTATAGGACTAAATGACCAGGCAATAAAATGGCAGTTGAAATTCAGAGTAAATAAATGTGAAATCAAACACATGGCAGAAACAACTCAGGAGTCACATAAAACTGAACCAGCTGTTCCCACTCAAGAGCAAGATTCTGAGGTTATGATCTTTAGTTTCATAAAACATTGATTCATTGCTCAGTGACAGTCATAAAACCAAATCAACTGTCAGGCATTTTCAGGACTGAAAACAAAACAGAGAACACTATTGTGCCACTATGTTCCTTTACAGTTCAATCATGGTTTTTTGGATTTTGTGTAAGTTCTGATCTCTTGATCTCGAAAAGGAATGTATTAAAACTTGAAAATATTCAGTGAAGGCAAAAAAGGTAACAAAAGTATGGAGTTTCTCTAGAAGGGGTGGGTTACTAGGCTAGCCATTTTTAACTCAGAAAAGGGTGATTTAGAGGGCTGATAAGAAATCCACAGGATCCTGGCTTTCACAGGGATAGTTGATGCAGGTCAGCTGTTCCCTGTCTCTTTTCATAGAAAAACGAAGGACCATCAAATGAAGATGATTTCAGAAAAAATGCAGTTCTTTATGCAAAGAGTGATATGCCCCTGGAACTGCTCACCAGGAGGCATTGCTGATGCTCATATTTATGTGGACTTTAGGGGGAAGTGGACAAACACTTTGAAGAGGAATCCACTTAAGATTACTAATCAGAAAAGAATCCAGTAAGCTTAGGAAATCGTGTGACCTGCATATAATTGAAAACTGAGAGACTTCTGAAGGAAAAGTCTGTTTTTTCTGTGTTGCTCTTCACTGAGCATCCACTTACAGCTACAGCTAGAAAAAAAATACCAGTCTAAATGGCCCCCTGGCTTGAATTCTTGTTCCTGAGAAGTGCAAATAAAGTGTTTCTTTTTTAAAAACAATGAAGACCAAAATCACAAAATTTAAGACAAAAATCACCTGTTTGGGGCATGTGGTGCACTGTATTATGAGACTATTTAGATATCCAGGCAAGAATTTAGAGATGATATTTTCGTAAAATACTAAGGGACTTAATGACTTCCAAAATTACTCAAATGGACTAAATGGCTTCCAAATCTCACCAAATTACATTCTGGTTTAGACATTTCATTGTATTTGTTGTCACTGAAAACTGAGGCATAAAAAACTATACAGGCAAGATCAGAGAGTATTGATTACAGTAAAAATTGCATTTACTTTGGCACTTTATTAGGGATTTATGTCTTCTGATATTTTTTAAGGTTATTTATCTGCTGTACATATTTTCAATATAGCGTGAGTAGAAACTCATGTTTCTGTTTTAAAAGCCTGGTATGAGAAAAAGGAGATCAAAACTAGTTGATGTTCATTCAAGTAGAATAGTGTTTTCTTAATTTGCTGACTTATTGAGGCTGCTGTAGCACTCTAGAATGCAAAACCCTTTAGAAGGGTTATTTCTGAAGAACTAACTGGGGCTTGGGGTTTTTTTTGTTTCAGCTAAAACTCAACAAAAAATTATGTGGTTCTTTAAGGCATATATTTCTTATAACTACGCAGTTTAAGATCTAGAAGAATATTCCAGTACAAGATTATAATAATGCTTTCAAATATTTCATCTGAGAATTTATGTATGAATGGGCATTTCCAAAGCATATGTGTTAGATTAACATTCAGTCCACCACAGCCACAACACAGTTTCCTTTAATGGATTCCAGGGACTTAAGAAAAGTATATTTTACATTATTAACTTCAGCTTAGTTCTATTAACAGCAATTAATCCTCTTTTTTATTCAACCTCATGAGATTTATGTAAGTTTAGTATTTTGAAATTAATATTGTTATATTAGCATAAAGCTCCTAAAGAAGGGATAAATAGGGAAATCACTCTTCACTGTCTGTTCAGTGAAAATGCCCTGTCTATCCAGATGCTAGCATGCTGTCCATCATTAACATACCTACTTGATTCACAATTAAATGAGGCTTATATTAGGCACCCTAGGATGCTGAGTTCACCTAAAGACTCCTGCTGATTATGAAATTAATGTATTTTTATATATGTACAAGTATATGTTATCTCTAGCAATACATTACAGCATTTCTGATAAAATTAGGAATTTTCTTACTACACTCTTTTGCTTATTTATTGTCTGAAGTATATATTGACCCATAATAATAATAATAATGATAATAATAATAATAATGTTCTGTAAAGTTAGCAAAGCACTTTAGTTCTTCATGTCAGACTAATGTGTAATGCAATAATATCACGTTGCATGTGACAGCCAATTTATTGGGCTGCCTATCAAGTAAATAATAAAGTGCAAGAATTCAAAATTTTTAAGTTGGAATAAGAGTATTTGTGAAGCTTGGAGTGAAGGAGGAACATTTACTGAGAATTTGCTCCCAACATCAGTGCATCTAAGACTCAAGTCTAAATTACAAGCAGCATAGATCATAATTTTGTTATTTTGATTGGACTTAAGAAAAGTATATTTTACATTATTAACTTCAGCTTAGTTCTATTAACAGCAATTAATCCTCTTTTTTATTCAACCTCATGAGATTTATGTAAGTTTAGTATTTTGAAATTAATATTGTTATATTAGCATAAAGCTCCTAAAGAAGGGATAAATAGGGAAATCACTCTTCACTGTCTGTTCAGTGAAAATGCCCTGTCTATCCAGATGCTAGCATGCTGTCCATCATTAACATACCTGCTTGATTAAATGAGGCTTATATTAGGCACCCTAGGATGCTGAGTTCACCTAAAGACTCCTGCTGATTATGAAATTAATGTATTTTTATATATGTACAAGTATATGTTATCTCTAGCAATACATTACAGCATTTCTGATAAAATTAGGAATTTTCTTACTACACTCTTTTGCTTATTTATTGTCTGAAGTATATATTGACCCATAATAATAATAATAATGATAATAATAATAATAATGTTCTGTAAAGTTAGCAAAGCACTTTAGTTCTTCATGTCAGACTAATGTGTAATGCAATAATATCACGTTGCATGTGACAGCCAATTTATTGGGCTGCCTATCAAGTAAATAATAAAGTGCAAGAATTCAAAATTTTTAAGTTGGAATAAGAGTATTTGTGAAGCTTGGAGTGAAGGAGGAACATTTACTGAGAATTTGCTCCCAACATCAGTGCATCTAAGACTCAAGTCTAAATTACAAGCAGCATAGATCATAATTTTGTTATTTTGATTTTTTCTCATCCTTTAGCTATAATAAACAATGATAGTAACTGTTTTGCAGGATGGCATTTAGATTTTTTTTGTGTTCTAGCATATTAGTTGAATTCTCAGACAAATTGCCCCCCTTCCTGTGTGTTGGGCATTCATTCATTCATTCATTCATTCATTCAGACAAGTTTTCTTGTTAAGAGCACTGTTCAGATACTTTGGAGCTGCACTTGTGTTTAAATTCCTGCTGCAGAGGAAATTTGTTTCCTAAAGTAACATATGCCACTTTTGACATAACCAAACCATTTCTGTCTTGCCAACAGATGATATGTGTTTGGATTCAGGCAAATTGCCAAAGAGGCTCCACTATATTACCTTTCTTTTACTGTTTAAAAGTTGCCCTGAATACATTAGAGGGGCTAGGCAAATCTGTTTGGAATTTAGATTCTAAAGGGGCTGTAAAGAGCTGGTTTAGGAGCAATGAAAATTTTAGTCTAGAGGAGAAATTTCATTCCCTTGTTTTCTTTTCCTCACAGGAAAGACTGGAGAGCTGTGTGTGGATATCTTTTAATATGAACTGAGTGTAGTCTGAGAATTACATTTCTGATCAGCACAGCAGATTTATTTTCCCTGTTCCTCACTGGGAAGCCAAACTGGCTGTTTAGAAGGAGACACAATTGGTACAAACAAAACCATTTCTTTTGAAATGTTTTGGTCTGTTTCTTCTTTGCTTTGTACTTCAGGGAGTTTGGTAGAATAGTAAGAATGTGATGATGATTTTCATTCTTGCAGTAATCTCATTGTTAATTTCCATAATGAATTTAATATATGACTCATAACTGATAGTAATTACTAGTAATGCTTTGAGCACTCTGGATGCCAGAAAGCCAGACATAAGCACTGCTCCCTAAATATTGAAGAGGAGACATTCTGAGCTTGAGAGGATGCTTGGGACACTTCTTTGAGACCCTGAAATATCCTCTAAGAAAGCTTGGTAAAAACTTAGTGTTCTTACTTGCATGTTCTGTGCAATTGTTACAAGAAGATGGCAGTTTGCTTTTCTCCATTTCACATACATTGTTAAGCCTTCTGTTCTGTTTGGAGACTTTTTATGAATCCAGTACTGAAACCAGGGATTAAATGAACAGAAAAATTACTGGGTAGTTTTAAAACAACACAAAGGTGACTCCATGTTGGAATTCAGGTGCAGCTTATGATTGCACTAAGTGAAAAATGCACATGAATTTACTTTTAAGTGAAAAACTCAATTTTTTGGTGAAAGTTAAGTGCCATCTCTCCTTCTCCTAATCTGATGCTTCCATAGGGATATACCTTCCATGAAGACCAGTGGCTCCCATAATACCTTGTAGTATGCCAAAGACCTCTCTTACATGAAAGGGAGTCAGAGTCTCTGGTGTTACTTGTCAGAGTAATTATATCACGTCATGGATCTAGTGACAAAAAGTGATCTTGAAAGCAAAAATGGGATCTCACTATTTAAAACCTTTCTTTTCCATACCAGTGTATTTCAACTGCATGATTCAAATGTGGATCTTAATATTCACCTGACCATGAAATTAAGTGGAAAAAGAACTTACACATTAATAAATGGCATGTTAAAATCATAATTATATGGTTAGTTAGTATATACGTACATATTTACTGCCTGCCAGTTTTCATTTTATTTGAAGGACAGAGTATGTCTAAAGCAATCTCCACAGCAGAAAATGTTGCACATAACTTGGATTGGATCCTATTTCCTATGAGGTAAGGAGTGTATTTCAATGGACCCAAGTTCTTATATAGTCATGAGACAATGAAAAGAAAATGAAAGACAACTCCCACTTTTTTTTGACTTACTCACAATTAGCACCAGGGCTAATGACTAACATGAAACACAGGAAAATGGACAATAAGCCTGACAAAATACTGTAATTGGTAGCATGCCAGAATTTGTATGTGCAATTGCATTCTTTTATTGTATAGTAGGAAAAAAGCCTTATAAATAAATTTGAAGTAAACATTTCTAATGGAACCCAGGTGTTAATATCTTAATTAAATAATTGGCCAATAGTGAGTGCTCTCTGGCAGTTTCAACCAGTTGAAAGGTGTTTAGAATTGTTAGTTGACTTCAGTGGTCTCTGGACTAAGCTTGCATGTAAATGTGCAGAACTGTCTTGATTATTTGTAATTTGATAATTTATTTTTTAAAGACTAGATTTCAAATTAAGTATTTGTGTTTCAATGCAGTGTTTTAATCCCATGGGCAGGAAGTATTTCTGTTTATTCATTTAGTGCAACTGTAATATAGTTGCTCAGCCTTTCTACCCTTGAAATTAATGGCAATGTTCCTGCTGATTCCAGCAGCAAAAGCAAATCTGCATCATAACTAACTGAAATTCCCTGTACTTCTCCTTCCCTCTCCAAATAATGCATTTATTAGAGAATATTAATTTTGAAATGTTTTTTAACTAGTGATTTGCTGAAAGACATTTAACTCCTTAAATTTAGTTTTTAAATGTCAGATGTTAAGAAACAAAAGACACAGAGTAATGTACTTCTCAGTCTGTGCACATGCTGAATCCCTGGCTAGAAGAGAGATATTTACATGGTACTTGCTATGTTACAAACACTAAGAGCTTTTAGAAAGACCTATATTAATGTAATTTCCCTGCTTAAATGTGTCCTCTGTGCTTTGCGTGGTGCTGGTTAAAGCTGATTATCATACAATGAAATGAAACAGCCCAGTGAAACAGGCTGTTGTCAGATCCCACATGATGATTTGTAACTTCAGGCATCTCTGTGTAAATCTCTCTGCTAACCTGTTCCCAATTAGTGACATCTGGCACCAGATTTTCTTGTATTTGAAGCAGAGGCTGTAAGAAGTTTTTACTCTGAAAAAAAAAAGCATAAAAAAGAGGAGATGGGAAATGTAATAACAGAAAGAACTTTAAATCCAAGTCCTATATATGATTTTACAAGCAGTGTCAATAATTTTAAGTATGACATCTCAGTGTAGTGCATTATACTCTGAAATATTAAAGGTCTGACTTTACAGTGATTGGTGTTCTTCCAAATCTAAGTTTCAAACTTTAAAAGGCCTTTCCTTTTTCCTTTTTCCTTTAAATTAAGAGATGAACTACAATATCTTTGAGGACACACTAATAAACTTCCTGCCTTACATATTGAAATTCATAGGATACTGCACCTCCTTTTTTCCCCCAAGAGTTGACGATCCTTTTCTGTTGCAAATTGTCACAGTTTTGATGAAAAGAGTGGAGCCATGAGGATTTATATAAGCCATGAGATTGAGATTCTTCACATATAGATATTTGTGCTTCCATTGCATTTTTAGTTATTTTATCACTTTTGTTTTTCTCCATGGCATGGATGAGTTTTTAGACTTAGTATCTGTTCAGTCTTTCCCTGAAATTATGGTTAGAATGTAAGAGTCTGAAGGCAAAACCATGTAACTTCCTGAAGTGTACAAAAGGTCTTTTAAACAAGAATTTTTCATTTTGGGAGACACTGAACATTAACCTCCTGAGCTTTTCAGCTGAAATTGGGCACATGTTGAAGAAAGAGCCAGGCCAGCATAGCAATGTATGCATAGATACATAAATAAACAAAAAAGGAAAGAAACACGTTCTCAAACTTGGCACTTTTGTGATGTTTCACTACTAATTATGGGTGCTTTTTGTAGGCATTAGTGTCAAAAGAGAAGGTGGTTGTGTTTGTCCCAGAAAACACACATCCTGTTCTCGAGATAAATACCAGTGCCTAGACAATTCAATATCTAAATGTAGTTGTACGTGCTATAGTGACAGTTCCAGCTCTATATTGCAAAGTGCAAAACTTGTATTCCTTTGTTGAGTCCTCTGAAGTAGAGAGGAGCACCATGAAAATGCTTCCAAATAAAATACAGCTTGGGTGGTACATAGGAATGCCAAAGCCAAACTTAGTACAAACACATAAAAATGGGAGCCAGACAAACCCACATTGCCTGAGCATTTTCTTATATTCTAAATAAATATTGAAAAACTGTATTTTGAAGAGTGCCCCGTGGGACAGACAGAGAGGAATCATTGTGTGTGCATTCTGGCTCTCAAGTGCTCATAATACAGAGCTTAAAATTGCTGCAGGCTGATGTGTATGCTTCCCATCTGTTTGTGTTCATGTGTTGGTTTTGCATGGCCTGGTTTTTGGTAGTGGGGGAGCCACAGAGGTGGCTCCTGTGAGAAGCTGCTGGAAGCTTCCACCATGTCTGGCAGAGCCAATCCCTCCTGGCTCTGAAAAGGGACATGCCACTGGCCAGGCTGGGCCAATTAGAGATGATGGTAACGCCTCTGTGATAACATATTTAAGAAGAAAATCAAAATAAAGAGAGTGGGGGCAGTTTTAATTGCAGATATAGAAGAGGAGGAGGTGAGAATGTGTGAGGGAAACAACATGGAGGCAGCAAGGTCGGTGGGGAAGGAGGGGAGGAGGTGCTCCAGGGGCCAGAGCCAAGATTCCTCTGCAGGCCATGTGAGACCTGTGCCTTTAAGCCGGGCCAGTTGTGCCCTTGGAGTGTTTTTCTCCCAGTCCTTATCTCAGCTCATTAACCCTTTATTTATTTATGTATGTATTTATTTATTTATTTTTCTCTCCTCTGCCCAGCTGTGGCAGGGGAGGGCAGGAAAGTGGCTGTCCTGAGTGCCTGGCATTTGGCCAGTGTCACACCACGATAATTAATAACAAAGATTGCAAACAGAACTTCAAACAGAACAAAGGACTTTAAAGGGACTTTATCAATCAGTGTGTCATAAAGGCAGAGAGTAGCCATGGAATACAGTGGTTCCATGACAGCCAAAGCAATCATCAAAATGAGTGCAAAGGGGAAGAAAGGGTAAAACCCCCAAAGAATAACATATATGAAATAATGAAACATCAGCCTGAGGTGGGAGAAAAGTACAAATTGTTGTTCTTTAGCCATGTCTTAAATGGCAGCTTCATAGATGACTGTCCATAGACAGGACAGAAGCCTTCTGTAGGACTTTCCAGTTAAAAAAAATGTAGGAAGAGGTATTTTGACATTCCTCATCCATATGTCTGGATGGAAAGGCAATGTGGGACATAACACTGTAGGTAGGCATTAGAAAATGCTGTGAATATTCACAATAAGCTTGGAAAATAATCTAATTCTGAAAGCATTATAAGAAGTGATAAAATCTTTATCATAAGTACTTTCTGACCTTGCCATCGTGCTGGTGAAATAGTGAGGGCTTTTTTAAGTCACATACATAATAAAGTCTCGTTTCTATCCTGGCAATGCTCTTAAGAACAAACTTGTCTTTCTAGCAGGAAAGCTCTCTAGTTAATCTTTCATCTCAGAAACCATCAATCTGCTGAAAAGGTATTAGCAGCTCTGACAGCTTAAAGCTCCAGTATTTTATCTGGTGTCAAAGGTAAATATTAATTATATTGTATGAGGAGGAGAATGTAGGGAGAGAGAACAGATGAATTCTTTAGGCTTTTATTAGTATTTCATAGATCATTACTACTGCTAGTTGCCGTTTATATGAATATGAAGGCAATATCTAGGGGCTCTGGTTTTACAAATGTCACTCCACAGTGCTAGATCCTCTAGGAGTGGCCAGCTAAAATCCACGTAAGCAAATAAAGGAGTGATTCTGCTGTATAGAACCATGCCTGGAAGAGATGACTTTCAGCTAAAACACAATGAACAGTCAGGGGGTTGAGACAATGTGTTAATGAGTTTGTCTGTAATCTCCTGAAAGTCCCTACTCCTCTATCTTCACTCATGAAGAAAATGAATACAGGGTACACTTTTCTGAGATACAAACACATTCTTGTTCCTGTGAAAGTAAATTCTGAAGAAAAATTGAATGCCAAGATTGCTAGCTCTTTAAAAAGAACAGTCATTGCCTCCTTCACAGAATAAATAAACTCAGAATAGAAGTGGGAAAATTTCTTTTTTTCTTTTTCTTTTGAAAATCTACATATGAAAGCAATGCTGACATTACTATTTGGGTCCTCTTCCTTACTTGAGGAATGAACAGAAATCTGGCAGTAAAAACTCCAGCATGATTTTTTTTTTACTAGAAACAGAACAGCAAACCAGAAGAGAATTTACAGACATTTCTAGTAAGTCTGGCTTTACTAAGAAAGGAAACAGCTCACTGTGACAGGCAGTGAAGTGAAAGGGATGTCAGATTCTGTGAGCTGTCAGAAAATACAGAAGGAGGCATGAACACCATGTGTGTGAAAAAGATTCCTTTGACCCGTGATGGAGTCTGGCAAATGCTGGCTTCCGAAGTCATAGTGAAAAACTACAGTTCTTAACATACAGTTTGGAAAATGAAAAACATGAGTGGACTTTTTTTTTTTTTTAGGACACTTTATATAACCCAGTTCAATAAAGAATTTAAGGGCAAATATAAATTAAGGTCTGTGAGTAATCCCAGTGAAGTTAATAAGCCTGTTAAATAATGATGAAGTGTTTGGCTGTATTGAAATCAGGCTACATACCATCCCATGAGAGCAAGTCTTACAGCACTCCAACAGAAATATTACCAGTTTCTTCATTGGCAGTTCTTTGCAAAGTTAAAGCTATTCTTAGCTTTGCTGCTTCAGAGCAAACAGACCAATTTCTTCCAGCCATGATCAGAACAGTACTTGAACATCTACTGTGAAACTTTCCAGAGTCCAAAACAAAAGCAGCTACAAAGATTTGCAAGGGAACACAGAGAGTTAATGACCACTAATGTGGATCTGCATCTGTGTGTTTAGCAGAGGACTCTAAATATGGACAATCCTTGTAGAACTTATAGAGGGAACTCTCCACAGCTGGATTTTTAGGGGTTTTGTTGCACTATCACAATGTTGCTGAATTTTCTGTTCCATATTAAATTAAGTTCCCTGTGTTTTTTTCCTATTCACAAAGTCATCTTTGTATTTTGATGAGAACAAGGAAACTGAATGGTTTGGTGTAGTAAATGGTCTGTAATAGACATATATTTAAATGTCTACATTTAAATATACAGCCCACCCCATTTCACTCCCTGCCATGGGCAGGGACACTTTCCACTATCCCGGGTTGCTCCAAGCCCTGTCCAACTTGGTCTTGAACACTTTCAGTGATGGGGCAGACACAGCTTCTCTGGGCAACCTGTGCCAGGCCTGACCACCCCCCTCACAGCAGAGAATTTCTTCCTAATATTCAATCCAAACCTGCTCTCTGTCAGTTTGAAACCATTCCCTTTTGTCCTGTCACTCCAAGCCCTTGTAAATAGTCTCTCTCCATCTTTCTTCCAGGCTCCCTTCAGGTACTGGAAGGGGCAATTATGTCACCCCAGAGCCTTCTCTTTTCCAGGCTGAACAATCCCAATTCACTTAGCCTTTCCTCACAGACTATAAATCATCCTTAATTCTGATCGTTTCAGAAGATACAAAACAATATACTTATATTTCAACAAATTTTATATATTTTAGTGCATTTATAATGAGATGTCAAACTTGGAGGCAGAATGTTTCATCAGTGTTCATTTCTTTTGGGAAATAATAAATTTTTTAATTTCTGTAAAACTGTCAGTGAAACCACTGGAATATGGAAGTCTACATAGGTACTTTCATTTATAAAATGAGAAGTTTTGCTTTACTCCAGGGTAAAAGTTTGGGGATAATTTATTATGCTAGTTTTGTCTTGAGGATTTGGCAAATTCTCAAGAATAACAGCTTTCGTAATTGTACAAAGTCAGTTCAACTTGTAAGCAGTCTGGTCTGAGGTCTTAGCAGAGTCAGGCCAGCTTCCTAGGCAATCTGGGTTTTCCTTGTAGGGAAGAGTTAACAGTACTGGCCCCACTGAAGTCAGTGGGAATTTTGCCAATGTTTTCCATAGAGCCAAGCTTTCACTTGTCTTTAGCAGAGCTATTAAATACAGTATATCGAATAAACGGAGATGAACAAAGGCATTTCTCTTTCTGGATTCATGTAAATGCTTCTGCAAGTGCTTTTCATGCTACCTATTTGTTGCAGGAGAGGTAAGACATCCTTTATACAGCCCCCAAGTACACCTATTTGAAAGAACCCTGTTTTCTGACTTGCAGTGCAGCTATTACTGACATGCACAAGTTAGATCTCCATAATGACAGCCTGTGTGTTTGTGGAATATTTCAGGAGTACAAATAAAGTATCCAGCAAATGTCTATATCTACTATTCAGCTGGAAATGAGCCTGTCTGTACATTTCTGAGTTTGGAGAAAATATGAGAGCTCTTCTAAACACTAATGTTACTGTAATATAGACTATATAGGATGCAGCTTTGAAACAGAGCAAATAGAAGTTAAATTAAAATTGGCCTAAAATACTTCATGCCACAATCTTGGGAAGCTAATGGCTTAAAGCTGCTAGTTTCTAACAACTAATTCTTATGTACCTTGTTTAATTTTATGAAACTCAAAACATTTTACAATTCAGGCTATCCCTATAGACAACATGAGGCACCAAGAGGTCCAGTATTTGGTCAAAAGAGATCTCAGAAGCCAGAGAGAATGAGCTAGAAACAGAATGTCTGTTAAAGTCTGCTCAAACTTGCTGTTATGCAGGCCACATTTCTCCTGGATAATTAATTCCTAAATATTTAGAACTTTCAGGGTGTGGGGGGTGATTTTTGTGAGTAACCTGGATGTTTTTTCTACCTCCTTTTGGTGTAAGTTGCTTCTGTCTGTCTGTCTGTCTGTATGCCACGCACTATTTTCATACATTCACTTGGGGCTGTTCTTCCCTCTTGCAGGAATGTCTCCATGACCCAATCCCAAACTCTAGGACTATATGAAAGAACAGTTGTGAGATCAAAGTCAAAATAAATAAGAGTGTGAGGAAAGGGTAGTCTGGAAAAGAAAAGGTTAGTTGTTTCAAGTTCTTTTAGCCAGAACCTAATTTCTGTCTGTCTGTCTGTATGCCACGCCCTATTTTCATACATTCACTTGGGGGCTGTTCTTCCCTCTTGCAGGAATGTCTCCATGACCCAATCCCAAACTCTAGGACTATATGAAAGAACAGTTGTGAGATCAAAGTCAAAATAAATAAGAGTGTGAGGAAAGGGTAGTCTGGAAAAGAAAAGGTTAGTTGTTTCAAGTTCTTTTAGCCAGAACCTAAACTTTGTTGATTACTCTGCTTCCAGAGCTCAGCCAGCAGCTAAGAAAGGAATGACAGAGTAGTCCCTGACAGACAGAAAAGCTCAATGTTATCCAAAACTTGGAATATACTATCCAAAGACTCTGAGCCAGCCTCCTGATCCTCATGGGCTGTGGCTAATCCTGGAGTACATACAAATGAAACTGGCTGTCCTGAGAACCACAGGACACACACAGCATGGAACATGAAGCTCATTCAATATTTATATTTTGCAGTTGTACATAGATCTTCTGATCCATTCACCTTTCCAATTAAAACTCCGTGTGTACAAATTTCACACATACCAGGTATCAACCAGTTTCTGTGGAATTGTACCAGATAATATGGTAAGTTTATAATATTTTTATCCTAAACAGTTTGCTACGCTACAATAACTTTTAAATTCATGTTTATTAAGGTACCCTCCCATAGCCATTGCTCAGAATTGTGTCAGCATTTTGTAAATGCAAGCCACACTCCCTGTAAATAGTATTATTAACATGTGTTTGTAGAATCAGACCATCAAGACTGATCTTGGGCTCCTAGGACAAAGATATTCAGCCCAAGGCTGTGAAGTCTGAAAGATATGGCACAAGAGTAAATAAAGTTTGAGAACCTCTGATAAGGAAATTGAGACTGAGGAAAAGAAACAGGCTGTTTGTGAAACTGGGGGAGAAGGAGGAAATGAGTACACATGAATTTGTTGCAGAGTTTTATCAGTCTTCATACTCTTTCCACTGACTGCCTGCTTACATTATACTGTTTTAAATCACAGTTTTTACTAGTAAGATAAAGGTTTTCTGGCAAGCTGGAATTGTTTTCGGATGGGTAGGATAGGTTCTTGTTCATTAGAATTATGCAAAAAATACTTGTAATAATACAGGAAATTCATAAAACAATGAAGAAACAGCACTGAATGATGCAGGTCTTCAGTGACCATGAGGAAACATAGAAAATTATTCCTGGTTTGAAGCTAGTAGGTACAACTGACTCTGGGATTTTATTTATGCAAGACTGAAATGTCTTATATTCATTTGTATATTTTCTGGTGCCCCGAGATCATTGGGTCACATACTTGGATATTACTTTTGTTTGACAAGGGATGGAGTTCAGATTTCCCGGGGTTATCAGGAGGGGAAATGGCCTTTACCAGAATAGCCATTTATTTTACTGATGGATTTTCCCCACCCTTTATAATGAGATTTTATTTAGACTGCAGCTAAAATAATGGCTGATCCCTGCTGTTGTTGGATTTGTGGAGGCTCCAAGCAGAGTCTAAAGCAGATGCTGTTGTCCCCTCAAACCTGTGTGTGTATGACTCACACTGTTCTCCAGTTTATCCAGAGGATCCCAGCCTTCCTAGGGCTCAGTTCATGGAAAACACCTTGCAGATCCACACATCCAGCTAGTTCAATGTGTGGGGACATGAGAAAGTTTAGAAGAGGAAAGGAAATTTATGGGAAGTGAGATCTGAGAGGCTGGGAGGATGCATCTCTAGAAGGAGAGGCAGGAAATGCCCCATGAATGTCAGATTGAGTTATTCCTGAATTCTACAAATAATGCCACAAGGGAAATGACATGCATCATCAAAGCGTTTCTTCATGCCCAGATAAACTCCCCTCTTGTCTTAGAAGCAGTCCCCAAACATATTAATGGACAACCAGTGTGTGTTCTGTGTCCAAGAGAGCTATAACTATTTCCCTAAATCAGACAGGAGAGAAAAGAAAATGTAGGCAACCTGTAAAAAATGGATACAAGCTCCAAAATGGCCAAAACCTCAACATGCTTAGAAGCAATGTTGTTGAAAAGTACTCAGGGTTATGAGTCCCAGCCTGGAATATTTAACTGATCCATGCAAAGTGTGAAAAGAGGTTTTGTCTGTGACAAGGAAAGCTCTTGAAGAAGAAAGCCAAGCTTCTTCTGACAGTCTTAGGCATTTGAAACAGAACCCAGGTAGATTCCCTTGTTTGGATACAAGCATCTGTATTTCTTGCATATGCAAATGGCATAGGAGCTTGGACTACTGGCATCCATGTAATTATACATACACATATATAAATATATTATATTACTTATTTATGTATTTCTATTTATATGTAATACAATTTATATAAAAACCAGTCTAAATTTAGGATTGTTATGAATGACATCATAATTATTCTAGAAGGAATTCCAGCTCTGCCTTTAGCTACAAGATGCTGTAACAAGGCTGGTGGTGGTGCCTGGGTGGGCTTTATTGAAGGTGCAGTTTTGTACTTGTAGAGCAACAGATGAGGCTCACAGCCCTCCCATTGCCTTTTATTTACCTAGGCTGGGAGCCATTTATATGGATGTTCCATAGTTTGGGATTTGAGGATGGGGATGTGCCTACATCCTGATTTATTCCAAATTAACCCCTCACAAGGATATGGAAAGTGCACATGAAATGTCCCCAAGTGATACTACCCAAGGGCCTTTGGTGATTCAGCGGGATGCACAAAGTGACAACTTCACCATGAACACAAGCCCAGAGAGCCATTAAAAACTAAACTACATTGATTTTGACTCAAAATAAGCAAGCAATTGTTATAATGACAGTAGCCATTTCAAAAAATAACCAAGGATTACTGTGCATCCATCTCTGAAAACTGTGCTGAACTTCTTTTTGTTTTCCTGCTCCAGGGAGGAAAGAAGCTGAATGTCAGTTGTACCATGCTCATACCAGTGTTTGGAGCTGAGCTGAGTGGTCATTTGCTCTCCAACAGCCATGGATTTACCTAATGTAGAGTTTGAGATCTTATATTTACTGTGGGAGATGGTAAGATCCACATGAATCCTCTTAATCCTGGTGTGTCCGTACCAATCAGTGATGTATTCTTCCTATTAAGTACGAAAAGAGGCCTTTTTTATGCATCTTTAATGCAGCACATAACAAGAGACAATATGTAGCTTCATTTTCTGCCATAGGCCCCAAGGAGTTTCCCTTTGCAGTTACAAATCTACAGTTAGATTTAATTTCTAGGTGAGTTCTATTAACTTCCTTGCAACATTCTTCCTGAAAACAGGAAGGATAGTACAATTTTATTTCCCTCTCTTTCACTCAACTTTTGGGACAGAGAGGTGGACTGGTAAAAAATCAGGCTTTGGGAGCTGCAGTAAAAGAGATGAGCTGGAAGACACAACAGCTGGGACTTCGTGTCAGCTTTGTTCATTAGACAGAGGTTGATGCCCTTACAGAGACTTAATCAGGCCATCTCAAGAATTCCTAAGTAGACAAATGGGAGCTGTGAACCTGCTGCCATAGATGGCTGGATTTGATAAAATAATTCTAAGTTCTTTGTCAATCTACTTGCATGCATCTACTCTCAACAGGACCCTTGGAAATGACTTGTGCAGCGGTTTGTTACGCTGTCATTACTCGTTAATCTGAGCTTCTGCAAATGATTTTTATTCTTCTGAAGTAGAAACAAAATCCTCATTAAAGAATTTGTTTGTTTTAGAGCTACACAAAAGATTACACAGCTTTTACAAACAGATATAAGAAAAAAAAAATCTGGTTATGCAAAATGTTCCCTCTCGTAAGCCCTTGCTTTCCATGGACTCCCAGGACCTCTGGATTGAGCCTGCAGTGCATGGCTCAGCTCATTACAAAGCTCGGGGTCAGTAATTGGAATCACATGTACTCAAGGCCTCTCAATCTGACTGTAGGTGAGAGTGCCAATTTATAGTAGAAATGTGTATTAAGCAAAAAACCCCCACCCCAAACCAAGCTAAAACCTGTTGTCAGATCTGCAGATGACCACAGCCATGATGTTTTCTAGAAGTACTTCTTAAACTTTTATTTAAATTTGCCTCATTTCTAGTATAGTTTGTGGTGGGGAACTAAATGGGAACAAGGAATTCTTACTCTGGAGTAAAAATGTCCACACATGGTGTTAATCAGGGTAACTCCATGTGTGGACAGGCTATTATGTATGACTTTACACTGTTTTAGGCATGCTGGGTGAAGTTCTTTCTACCCATCTTTAATCAATTAGGGGAGGTTTTAATGTAGAGTGAAAAAGCAATATTGAACTGAACCCAGAGTTACTATAAGAGGGGATTCCTCTGGTTCAGTAAACTGGCATGAATTTTAGACAAGGTGCAGTCTTTGTTAGGTGACTCTCCCAGCTGTCTGACATATGAAAAATGGTAGCTTGGAGGTTGGAATGAAACACTGGCAAGGTCCTGCTGTAACTGATATAAAATCCTTTTAAACGGAGTTAGGGCATTTAAAGAAGGTAGAGAAATAGACATGCTTATGGTAGAAAATCTCCCAATTAAAATCCCCCCCCAATAAAATCAGCCATCCATCCTTCTTCTCCTTTTCCAGCTGCCCCTTCCCAATAAAATAGAGAGGAGAAAACCAACCAAAAAACCCCACCAAAAACAACAACAACAAAAACCACCAAAAAAACCACCCCGACGCAAAAAACCAAACCAAACAAAAAAACCCCAAAACCAACAAAACTCTCCCTCCCAAAAAAACCCCTCACACAAAACCACAAAAAAACCACAAAAAACCAAACCAAACAAAAAAACCCCAAAACCAACAAAACTCTCCCTCCCCAAAAAACCCCTCACACAAAACCACAACAAAAACCACAAAAACCCAAAGCAAACAAAGAAACAACAACAAAAACAAACAAACAAACAAACAAAAAACCCCAAACAAACAAACAAAAAAAAAACCAAAAAAACCCCAAACCAAACAAAAAACCCCAGGAGTTAAAGGAAGACAATGTGGACATTTGAGTGTGGATGGAGGTCAGTTCTTAGATAACTCTGCAATATATGTGGGAGGCAGCACCAGAAGGGCGTTGGAACCAGGTTCAAAAGGAACAAAAGGAAATGGCCCTTCACACAGTCACTGGTAAGTGCATGAAACCAGTTGCCAAAGGGTATTTTGGATGATAAAGTTTTACAAGAACTCATGGGGAGACATGATAAATACCTGGAACAGAAATTCACTGAGGGCTACTAACTACACATAGACCACATTTCACTGAGGAAATGCTCCAAACTCAAAGGAACTGAAGGCTGGGCGAGTAATTGTGACAATTACCACGTGTGTTTTTCTTATTCCACTCTTCCACTACTTTACAACTGTGGCTGAAGACAGGCTATTGAGATAGTTGGACTCTTGGCCTTATGGTGGTATTTATGTTCTTGTGTTAGAAAAGTTCAAATAACTTGGTGTGGAGGAAAAACACACATTCAACTCTTACTGCCTTAAACGCTTTTTCCATTTGGACATTTTGAGGGGAAATACTCAAAAGTTGCATTATTGAGTAGTTACAAGAGGAATAGCCCAATCAGACTCCGCGTGGCACAACCTGGAGGCAAACACACAATGACTTCCAACCCTTTGTTTGTGTAAAATCGAGGGCAAAGTATACAGGGGTGTTGAACTCTCTGTGTGTTCCATCTCCATGCAAATATTATCCCTCCCATTATCTAAAAGATCTCAGCAACAGCATTGCCAACTGGGTCCTCTGACCACTATCAGTGTTTGTGTTCCTGTTTAAATAAGATAAGGAGGTTAAAAAAAAAAAAAAAAAAAAAAGAAGAAGATGAAAAAGAAGGGAGGGGAGAGAAAGCAGAGCTGCCTCATTTGGGTTGAAATTCTCATCCTGACTTCTTGAGAGTAGGGGGAGGGAAGAAGGGATTTTTATTTTCCCCGATGAATTTCATTGAAAGATTCTAGAATCTCTCTCCTTTTAAAAATCATATCTGACTGACAAAAGCTGTCTTGGGGTAAAATCCACGGAAATACCTAGAAGGGGGGGTTGAATATCTCCCCTTTAGAGGTTAAACCTCTGCTAGGTGGTTTCTTTTGTTTTATTTTGCTCTGCCTTGCCTTTGTTTGTGGCTTTCCCCTACTTGGAAACGAGAGAAGTCGCTGCACTTCTCTTTCACACAATCAGTCACGGCGGGCCGAGGTTCAGGCTGAGGATCCGCAGCTTCCCGAGCTCAAGGAGTCACTTTCAGAGCGTGTGGGGGCGGCGGGGTATCAGAGGCACCAGGCTTCGTGCCTCCGAGCTGCGCTGACGGCTCTGTTCTGCCGAGCACTTGCAGGCTGTATAATTAAGCGGGCAGGCACTGAATTAAATCTTTGTAAAGCCCACCGAGCGGGGGGTTCACTGCGAGCTCTTTTCCAGCCGGTCTTGGGCGGCTGGGACAGCAGCAGCAGCAGCAGCAGCGAGCGAGAAGGGAGAGCCCGCCGGACGCCTCAGGAGAGCCGAGCCCCGCTGGCAGCGAGCGCTCCCCGCCGATGGACAACCTCGGCGGGCCCCTGCCCCTGCCCCTGCTCCTGCTCCTGGCGCTGCTGCCTTCGCTCCGGGGACAAGGTAAGGGACAAGCCGAGCGGCTCCAGCCCCCGAGCCGCCCCGCTCTGCCGGGCATGGGCTGCCGCGGGATGGGGATGGGGCCCCCTTCTTCCCCGCGTCCCTGCACGTTCCGGGCAGGCTTTAAAGCGCCGCTGCCACGTCCAAGTGAGCAGAAAGGCGTGGTGTGCTGCCCCCGCCGCTGTCCCCGGGCGGGCTCGGTGCGAGGAGCTCTGTCGGACGGGACGGGCTGTGCCCGGGGAAAGGGAGCGGGGTCGCCCCGCGGACACCCCCGCCCGGTGGATACGGCAGGAATCGCGACGCGTCGCGCTGCCCCTCGTCCCCGGCGGTGGCACCGCGCCTGGTGATGGGTCCGAGCCCGGCGGGCAGCGCAGGCGTGGGCTCCGGTCTGCCGGACACACAGCTGCACCCCAAAAGCACGGGAAACTGCGCCCGCGGCTCAGGAATGCCGGAGGAGAGGGAGGAATAGCGGAGCAAAGGATGCAGGCTTTTTGGAGAGAAAACGTGGAGCGTGTGCGAGTGGTACCGTGTGATGTGGTTGCTTTTGAAAGCAGGGATCTGGATCCGAGCCATGACTCCTTTCCGTACTGCACGCTTTTTTCCTGATCTCTGTCTGAAGAGAGGATGTGAACTTATTAATTCATTGTAGAAATCTCATGCAAATCTTAATTTGTAGGAGGTGACAAAGAAAGTATTTGTCCTCTGGTGATAATGAATTTATCACAGCTAACAGGTAAGTGACTTTTCCATTAGAGTAACCCCAAGGGGTCCATTGAGGTTTCATTACACTCTAGGCAAGTACTTGGAAACACATGGTCACTGGCCTAGGCAGACAAAGCCAGTGAAGTAAATAATTTATTACTATCACAGTGTCTTGAGCCTTGGATTTTCATATAGCAGAGCACTTGTCACAGATATCTGTCAAAATACCTGCTTTGTAAAGAGATTTTAGTGCTCATTTTAAAGAGGGACACAACAAGGTGGTCAGAAGACCGGCATTCACCTCCAGAATCAAAATAGCTCCTACTTTGCCTTAGACAACAGAGCACATCAGCAAAACTGTGGCTTTGATGTGTCACAGTGAGCAGGCATAGTAATTTTAAGCATTCAACATTATTGCAGAACATGGATAATTTCAGTTTGTAACCTCTGTACATTTAACCTTAGTTACTGGATAACTTTTTAGAAAACTGGGAAGGCGTTAGCTCTATAGCTTCAGTTTTTTAAAAGTTTTTTTAACACAAAAATTATCAGTAAAATATATATCAGGGTTTGATTTCCAAATTAGAATCCATACTCTAATTTGACTGAGAATTTCTATTTCTTAAAGCTGAACAGTACACTGGATAAAATTAGACTTAAATGTCTGAAAGCGGGTGAGGATCCTTGCTTAGGAGATCAGCATTTAAAGAATATACTTCACTAGGGTGAAATAATTAATCAATATTGAATAATAATCTGTGTTTTGGAGGTAAATGAAGTAATTACATGGTGAAGTCATGTTGTTGAAGTCTTTGGGGCAGAGCCTGTGCTCCCCTGCAGGTCTGGAATGAGGGGCTTGGAGCAAAGAGGAGCTCCTATGTGCTATAGTGATACAATTGACAAGTTACTAGGATAGCGTATTTATGAAATACAGTTTTCTTCTGAATTTGTCACCATCAGTTTTCTTAATTGCTTTTCCTTACTAATGAATCACCAAATCATCAGTAGCTCTCAAAGTCTTCATTCTGAAGAAACTGAAGGGACTGCCTTCAGGGGAACTGCCCAGTGCACATTGACATAGGGTATGTACATGATTCTTTGCAACAGTAAGGATCTTAAAACATTTCATGATGCAACTTTGTTTTACTGCAAACATTGCATTATTTAACACCTATCAACTACCATAAAATGAAGAAGATTAATTCCACCACCATGGCCAGTCAGTGTATTAATAGTTCATCCTGTAGCTCTCTCTTTGGCACATCTTGGTACTACAGGCACAGTTTTAACTCACTAAACATCTGGAAGCTTGTCTATTCAGGGGAAGCTTACTGTTGTAATAAAGAAAATGTTCCACTGACTTTGTGGAATGAGTTTTATTTTAAGATTATGATTTTTACATGTGCTTTTATAACAGTACATTTGTAAGAAGTATATGGGTGGAGGTAGGACACATAAAAGGCCAAATCTGTGCTTTCTTGTGTGTTACCATAAAGTCTGCCCCAAAAAATCACATACTACCAGTTCTAAAACATGAGTGCTACCTCTGAATTAGTTTTTGGTTGAGTTTTTAGTTGAGTTTTGTTTTAAGTGGCCATTTTCAGAAGTGGTATTTTATTGCAATCAGGAGAAGAGCAAGATGTTAAAGCTCTTTGTTTTTCATCTGTGTAATTGAAAGCAGACGTGTTAGTGAAACCCAAGAGAAACCCCCATAAACCAGCTTATCAAGTTACTGCAGTATATTTATATTGTTCTGTTAGGTTTCAGGCATTATCTGAGAGTAGGTCAATACACTTTCAAAAGTTATTTGTCATCCTACTTTAGCCCATTCTGCAAGTTTCGTATCAAATTTACATGTGTTTTCAATAAATAGTTGTGTTAAGACCAACTTGTTCTACAATACTTCTATTCCTATTTTCTGAAATGAAAGATGGGCTTTAGCCCTCTGGGACTTCACTGAAATAGTTAACTGGGACCATGAAAGATTTTGAGTTTGGTTTTTTGAGTTATGGATACTTCCAGAGAAGTAGGTGGTAAAATGAATTCAGTAAGCAGAAAATCTGGGTTTACTTGATTTGTAAAATGTCTGTAGAGAATAAAAGGGGATGAAACAGAGAAGGTCAAGAAAGAGAGAGCTGAAATCCAAATAAAACATCTTCAGAGCACAGGCAAGAATTTCAATGGTAACACAGAGTGGGTTAGTAGGAAAGAGATGAATGAACAAAGGCTTTTGTGAAAATGTAACAGAAAGTGATGGTTGACTGTTACAGGAAGCAAAGAAAATTACTGAAGTTAAGAAATAACAAAGTAAGCAGGTAATTGTAGCCAAAATAGGCAGAAGTTTTGTGAGCACTCTGGAAATGTTAGGCACTCATGTTTTTGTGTAGATTCGATGGAAGGAGATAGGCCAGGAGTGGGATTTTAATAGTTAAGTCATCACACAATTAAATTGGGAGATTGGATAGCATTGCTCCAAGATAAGATGTAGAACTGGAAGCAGAAGGTTGAGAAGATTGCAGGGTAAGAAAGAACAGAAAAATTGTCTGTAAAGAAAGCCATGAAGGAGTTGCCAGGAGCAAGAGAGAAAACATAGGAAGGAAGAAGCCACAACAAGCAAAAAGCCTAAAAAGGAGAGAAAAAGTAAGCACAGATCAGTGAAGAGTTCCAGAAAAAGGGCTAGAATTACTGGCCATAATATTTTGTGAATAAAAATTAGCTTAGAAATGCTCAGAATAATGTCAAGTAAGTGGGGAAGGAGTAGACAAGGACCTAGTGAGATGATCTACTGTGTCATTTATAGTGACAGTGTACAGTGACGGGGAAATTGTGACAGTCACCTGCATGTTTATCACACTTGGCAAGGTTACTTGTCCTCTGGTGAGACTGAGGACAGTCCAGAACAAATTGTGTTGAAAGTCTTCTCTGATCAACAGGATGCAGCATGTCTTAGGCATCTCCCATGCTTGTTGTCTCCTCAATATACCAACAAGCCTTTGGCTAAGGAAGTTCATTAAGTTTCTTCTGTTCACATTTTGAAGCAAGCAACATTTCTATTTCCCCCAGCACTAAGGAGTACTTTGTCTCTGATTTGTACCTCCTATGAGGTAAGTTTTAAGAAACTTAAAAGTTTTCAGAAATCACCTTTTGGATTTGAAGTATGTGCTGCTGTATCTTAAGAAGAAAATAAATTTCGAGATTCTCAGGGATTTTCATTCACACTCTTTTCAGTTAATCAAATTACTGTTACATTTTCATTCAAGGAAAGCTGATGTAGTTTTGGGTACTGAGTGCACAGGTATAGGAAGTACCTATAGGAAGTATTGTTTTCTGGGTTATGGTAGCACCACAAATGAGCAATGATGCACAAGGGTGCAGTATGTTCCCCAATAAATAGGTTTTTTTTCAATCTAATAAAAATCTGGATTGACACTTCAATCTTAGTAGTAAAGGAAGCAATACCAGAAAAGATCTTTTTTATCAGTGCTGAAGTGTACAGATGTAGAAACACTTTGTGTGTGGTATATTCCAGCTTTTTAGGGTGTTTCCAAGGATTCATGAAGCTTTGGAAGGATATAATGTGCAAATGCTACTTGCAGTACATCCATTGGAAATACTGCCACCTTCCAGCTTTGCTCTTGTCACTGACTAAATTTCAGGTACTGAGTACTTTTAATATAAATGCTTAGTCAGATAATCTGGGAGAGATAGATACTGATTTGTGGCTCAGTATAGATAATAGCAACATGAGAAAAGTCTCATGTAGGAGTTCTGGTAATGTTTTCTCTAAAATGAAACCTTCCCTAAAGCATTGCTATATATATATATGCAAAAAAAGGATCTGTATTTTCTTCCTGCTCTGTTAAGTCTGTGGTTCCTTCCATACTTGAACCTTGACCCATTGTGCTATAAATTTTATCCCATCTGCTTAATGTTTCCTGACTATCCTTTAAATATAGCAATACTAGAATATCAGAATCTTTCATCATTGTCCATAATTTTTTATATTCAGCAATAAACTTGCTGCCTACAGAGTAGATACATTTTATTTTAGCAGTATATAAAAGCATAGTTATTATTATTAATTTTCTAGTCAGATGAAAATACAGAAATCCCAGTGTGAAAATGTTTTTCCTGTAATCATTTTACAGGAATAACAATAGAAATAGAAATAATTTTATAGCAATAGAAATGCTTGAGCATATATGTTCAATATTTGGAGATGTGCTGCTCTGTCACATTCTCATGTCCTTATTCAAGTAGCTTTATTTTGGATATATACATATATTTGGACTCAATCCAAAGTTCTTTAAAGTCTACCTTTAAAGAACTGTCAATTTACTGCAGTACATTTGAGGTCATGGCCTTTATACAGATGAACAGGACTAGCAATAGGCTAATTTTAATACCCTAAATAAAAATTTCTCATCACACAGTTTTTCATTATTTGACATGAGAAATCAAGAGAAGATTAAAATTTGCTCTTAAATGAGAATGCCATATTTGGCACTTTTCCTGTGAGGTTATTTCATTATTTGCATAATTTTCTCACAGGGGAAAAAGCGAAGGGCAAAGTTTAACATGCATTTGGAAGGGAGAACAGTTGCAGTTCTTCCAATTATGAGTCTTTTTTGTATGTCCTTCCATGTCATCTTGTGAGTTTGGGTTCTTTAGTCCTCCTGTGTCCATCAGAGCTGTGAATGCACCATCTTTTTTCATGTTCCTGTGAGTATGTAAAGTCTGGGACAGAAACTACACGTTCCTAGCTGTTTACACAATGCTGATTCAGTGGACTCCAAGTTTCTCTCAACACTTTAATGTCTTCTAGAAATTTTCAGAAGAGTCTTCATTCTTCTAGTCTTAATGTCTTTTGATCTTCAGCCTCTTCATGGAAGCACAAAAAATAACCTATCAAGAAAAATGAAAAAATAGGTATCAGTTTGTTCCCAGGAAATGCATCCTCAGGGAGAAGCAGTCTTCAGCAACACAAAAGGTTGGGTGTTTAAGAGGTAGAAACAAAAGAATAAATTGAAATGTGCTTTTGGAGTGAACAGTGAGGTAATAAATTATCAAAATAAATCTGTTACTGCTGAATGTATGAGATCTTGGAGCACAAGAGGACATTTCCTAGACAAGCTTGGGAATCAGCCTCACTTGATACTGATTTTAAACAACTACAAAGAGCTCTGCCCACAAGTGACTGAATTTTATCAGGTCTCCCTGAAAGTAGGGCCTAAGACAAGATAACCTCTTGAGGCCTTCTATATCATTATCTTTTCTGACATTTTATGATACATATATATATAAAAGATGCCTTATTCCTGCAATAGAGGGAGTTGTCTTTTCTAATTTTTAGTAGCCACTTGCCTACTTTTAGGAAGATTTTTTTCAGACCCAAGGCATAATAAAAACTCTGCAGTAAAGCATGTGCTTTCCCCACTAAGGACATAATTAATTGCACCATAGCTTTGCCTCTGTCAGGCTTGTACTCATCACCAGCTATTGCCATGGAAGGTTTTAAGAACTTGTTTTATAAACAGCACACAGATATCTCATAAAATGAGGTTTGGCTGTATCTGAAAAATATCCCTAGTTGTGTGATGGCCATTGCTGGTGCTACCAGAGTCACATTCCCTATAAATGAGTGTTCTCCAGACCCAAATAATTTCCAGTAAAACGTTGGCTGTTTTCAAACCAACCACAAAACACACTAACATACCAGGCATTTCCTCTAGGGTGCTGCTGCTTTAGTTACTGTGTTAACTGGGTTTCTTCGGTGATTTCAGCTGTCTTGAAATAATCACTCTCAGCTGAGAATCCATCTGAAAGTAAAGGCTCAAACCCTTTAAACATGTTTAGAGAGGATGTAGTATTTTTTAGCTATATGTAAATTGTCTATCAGCCCATAAAACTCCAGTATTACCCCTCACATTTGGAGGAGAGAAGCCCAGAGTCACAGATCCTCTTTGGGGGACTGAGCAGGACAGGAAAGGGACAGCTGGTGAGGAACACAGCCTTGCATCCTACAACAAATGAGGAGAATTCCTCCTGGCCATTGCTGCTCTGGGTGTTAGGAGAGATGGTGTCCTGGCTCCAAGTTTTATGCTTTTATTATGAAGTTCAGGCTGTCTTTAAGGGAGCAGAATGACCAAGAATATCTTGCTGTCCAAAGATGACTAGGGCCACAGGTCAGATGTGTCTGTTCATTGTACCCCATCAGCATTTTGGTGCATTTAATGAACAGTCTTGAGCTCTTCTCTGCAGAAAAAGAAAAGCTTCTATTCACTTTGCTTCTTTCTTTTCATACTAAATGGAAGAGAGGCATCTTC
Organism: Passer montanus; assembly: GCF_014805655.1. Classification (NCBI taxonomy): domain Eukaryota; kingdom Metazoa; phylum Chordata; class Aves; order Passeriformes; family Passeridae; genus Passer; species Passer montanus. Next base: position 5,060,617 of record NW_024366592.1, read on the forward strand.
ATTCTGAAGAGATCCATCTCATACTCACATTGTCTCAGATGAAGAATGGCAATGCTCTCCTGCTTTGCTCCTTTACTTCTGGTTCAAACAATTTGTGTGATCATGGGGCCAGATTTTCTGTTGTACATCTTTCCCTTTCATGGTTTAAGGCCTCCTTCAGCTTTCCCCTGCTCTGTGTGCCCAATCCCTAGCTTTACACACAAGATGAAGATGAGCAAAGCTGTATTCGTCATGTTAGTCTATTACCAGTTGGACTTTTGAAGTCAGCTGGCTTCCCTCTTTTCTAAACATGTCTCCAGGTCCATTCAGTACCTTAAGAGGCCAGCCAGAGTGTGTTTGCATTGCCAAAGACATCATTTCCACAGTTTGTTGTAAGAAGAGGGAAAAAATCAAGAGCACACATCCCAGCTGCCAGCACTGTTGTCCCTGCTACAGAAGCAGCTGAGTTTGTCCACCTGATAACAGCCCAGTGTCATTGTTCAGGAGGAATTAATTTGGTGTAGCAGACCAGGCCAAGCACACTTTGTTTGCCCTGAATGTTGAGCAAAGGGGAGCCTTGGTTAAAGGGATATGCAGTTGCTGTGGTTTTGTGAGAATGCAGATGTAAAGGGAGATTGGAAGACAAAGAATGTGACTCTGAGTATTATGGCTGGCCAGTCTGTCATCCTGAGGATCAAATTCTGTAAGTTTTGGAGTTTTTTTCCAGCTGGCAGTTAGATGAATGAGCATCACTAGTGAGAGAGTTTTCTGGACAGGGTAAGAGACATTTTATCAGAAAGGTACACAGTGGCTGCTGAAAGTGGTTTCCTTACTGGAAACCTAAACCAGTGTGTGCCTGCTGTAATCACAAATTCCAGAAATTCTGCATGACATGCTGTTACTGAAACGTGTTGGATTAGTGCAGAGCTCTCCCAGAGTCTATCTGTTGCTGTATTCTCATATGCTGAGAAGTGATGATCATGCTTTGTTTTCTCACATTCCACAGTGCTGAGCCTCTTACAGAGCAAATTGAGTGAAAGGCAAGATCTGCACCACATTTTGCAAACACAATAAATTCAAGTGCTTAAAGGATTATAAATATCTTAATAAGAAGGTGTGATTTTGACTCCTTGACCTGGACTCACTTCCAAATCTACACCCAACTACAGCTGGTTATGTGGGCTGGGAAATCAAAGAATTTGAGGGTCACATCACTGGGTGACCTGAAGGACAGGCAAACCTGGTTGGCACTGGCTTGGTGAGCCCACCTAGGCTCAGGTGTCACTTTGGGTTGGTTTCACCATCAGGCTGATAACTGTTCCATAGATCAGTAATGAAGAGCCATCCAATCCTGGAATGTATGTAGGCCTTTCCAATAGAGGCAACAGTGGAGAATAGCTGCTGTTGTAGATTGTTACCTAAAAAAAATCTCTCTTTTTGAAGTAGCTGGAATGCTACTGCTATGAAATTTGTCCAGTTCTTTTTACTCCTGCTTATCATTTGCACAAGAAACAATTCAGAGGTTCTTATTCCAGGAATCATGCTTTTTTGCATTCTTCAGCTTATCTTTCTTTTGCAAAAAATATTCACTGCAGCAGCTGAATAAGCAATTATTGCATCACAGAAGTCTAAGGTTATGCAGATATTAACCTCATTTCTTGCTTTGAACTCCCACAAGTTATTGCAATCCTGTTGAAAAATCCTTTTTTTTAAAGCAACATTTTCTTGTATACATCATGTCTGTGAAAACATAGTTCTGAACCAGCATATAAATGCATCATGCACAAATAATGTTTGAATATTTTTGACTTTAATCATGCCCTATCTGATAGATTTTCTTCATGACATCTTTTGTAAAATTAGAGGACTTAGTTCCAGCTGTGTTTCTGCTGTCTTCTTCCCAAGACTCCTGAAATCTCTCTCACAGTCCAACATACACCAGGTATCCACTAGGACAGACATCCTTGCTGTTGCCATACTGACAGAGCTCAAGCTGTTTTGGATGCCCTGCTGCACATACCTTTGTACAGGAACAAAGGAGGGATAAAGTTGCATTGGATTTTATCCAAAGTGAACCTGGGATTTTCTGAACAAATCAGTAAGCATGCAAAATTACTGCATCTGATGAATGATGCTATTAACAGAGCTCTGGTTTATCCTCATATTTTTCTGTCTTGTGATACCACAAAGCTGAATCAACATTCCTCAATTTTACAAAATGGATCTGACACCGTGTTTTGGCATGTTACAACTTTCCTGTAGGGTTTCTCCATCCAAATAAAAGGGCACATTTAATCTGAACATCTGATGATGCCACCAGCATTTCCCATAACTGCACTGTCTTTAGGATGCCTGAGATTTCTGATTTTTTGATCGTCGCTGGCACTGCAGGTCTGAGGTGTGCCAGGAGCCCACCAGCTGAAGTAAGAAATGTGGTTAAGTCAAGAAAAAAACCCAAACTATTATTTTCAATGAGATTCCTTGAGTTGTCATAATCAGAGTAGTTTCTGCCTTGTGCTTCTCACTGCCTGATTCTTTGCCCACCCTGCAGTACCAGCTCATAGTTGGGAGAGGCTGCAGGGAGGCCACAGCTCCTCTGTGCTCTTGGTCCCCTGAAGAGGGTGAAGAAGGCACAAATAGCCTCAGTATGAACTTTTTGCACAAGGATTTCCAACTGGCACATGAGTGTGCACGCGTGTACAGCTGAATCAGCAACAAAACTGCACCTGGGAGATGGTCTGTCCTGTTTCTAAGTACTTATTAGCAGATCTTAATGCCCAAATGGAATTACTTCCAGTGCAATCAGAGGTTGACACCTAATATGTGAGACACACACTTTGAGATTTTGAAAGAGTAGGGATTTGCCCGTGAACTACTGTTTTTAAACCAAATTGCAAAGCCAAGAGAAAATATTTTTCACTGTTTAATTGTTACATTTTAGAAGAATGGCTTTGAGGGTGGAGCACTTTTTTTACTGCTTGTTTTTCACTTCCCTCTATTCTCAGGAGATGTCTGGCAGGATCTTTAGAGGGTATGAATTGTGATGTCACCAAAACAATGGGCCTGGACCACAGTTCTCCTTCAACAAACTCTCCATGATCCTTCTTTGCTTGGATGCACTCCTTCAGACAAGCTTGCTTAGCTTGGCCTGCTTTAAATTCTTGGGTTATTTGGTTGGAGTAGAGGTGTGTTGCCAGGGCTTGGAGAGAAGAGCTGGTGTCCAGAGCCAGGGATTGTCCTTCTGGGGAGGAACTTGGCTAAAGACTCATTTGTACAAAGCCCTGCAAAAACCTGCAGCCAGCTCTGCATTTCAGTTAAATGTGTATCATTTTTCAACACGCTTAAGATTGATTGCAGACAGCAGCACTAAAAATAAGGTTATTTGTGATGCTTTGTATGAAATTTGATGCATATGAGTTTGTCAGAGAGTGTCCCTAAGCCCAAAGAAGAGCTCAGACACAAATGCATGGATTTCAGGCAGAGTTTTATTTACTAGACTAGTTTAATCCGAAGCATTATAAATTGCACTTAGCTTTCGGTCACTGGCATGAATTCTGGACACACTGAGGGATTCAAGAGAAATATTGCCTTGACTTAGTAATGACAGAATTTTGACCATTATTTTGGGTAAGACTAGAAGAATGACCTGGGTCATAGAATACAGAGCACTGTTACAAACCAACACTTAAATGCAATTCTGTTTGTATTCTGTTATAATGATTTTCTTACTAAAACGTGTTTGCTTTACTTGATCCAATAGTTTTGATTATTCTTTACTGTAATAATTCTGTAATACTGCTATTTTTGTTGACAGGAACTCTGTCCTTTCACAGGTTTTACTTATCTATGCCTAAAATGATCTGTTTCTCCCAGTTTCTCCTCATTTAGCAGGTCTTTGATTCCCCTAATCATCCTCCTAATCTTTCTTTACACATTTTTCATTTTGATGTAATCCTTCCTAAGCAGGGAAAGCCAGGAGTCTGTGCAATACTACAGAGCTTTGCACTATAGAATTGATAACTGCCTTAAGAGTACCTGCCTCAAAATACCTGATGCATCCTAAAATCTCACTTAACTCTTTCATTTTTGCTTTGAATTATAATCACTAGTTGGGAATATAGATTGTTTCCTGCAATTAAAAAACAAAACTGAATTACTGGAGGGAATTACTTTCTCTATGTGTTTTCATCTGCTTTTGCCTTCCCCACATGTGAACTCCTTGATGATCTCAGATGTCTTTTCCAACCTGAATGATTCTGTGGTTCTATGAAGGTGATCAGCTGGTACTTTCCCAGATCTTCTCTCTTGTCCTTCTTGAAGTCAGGGAGACACTTGTTCTCCTTTATCCTTTGGGAGCTCCTCTCATTCACCATGAGCTCCAAGACCATTGTGTGTAGCCTGGCAATGTCACCATCCCTGTCCCTCAGCACTTGTGGGTGAAACCTGTCAGGGCCATCAGTCAAACAACTTAGGAAACAGAGAGAAATCATAGAAAGCTGTTCCTCTGGAGAACCAAAGAGGGTTTTTTTACATAGTTTGCATATTTGTTACACAAGGAGCTGTTCAGTGTTCAGACTACAAGACAATTAATAGAAAAGTGTGACTCCTGTTTTATTCCAAGTTCTGATACACCTGCTGTGCGCTGAACTTTTGCTCTTGGAACATGAAGCAAACCTGTAGTGCTTGTCAGTTCATTAACAGTATTCAGTTTTATTAAATTAGAAGCTTGCAAAAATATACTCTGCACAAATAATTGTCTTTGGGGTGGTTCCCCTTAGTTTCAGTGTTGGTGTAAGTTGGTAACAGGATTAATTTTTTTCATATGTTAAGTGATCAAAATACCATGTACTTTTTTGTTCCTCTCTACAGTACTTTTGCATTTGCACAGACATACTTCTGAGTAAAAAACTGAAAAGAAATTAACTGGATAATAACCTCAGGAAAAAAACAGTTCTGCAAATTTCCTTGTAATGAGATTAATTTTTTTTCTATCAGGTATTTGATTTATCCTGTATTTTTGAGAATTTTAAAAGGTTGCTTATTGTTACTGCTGCTTTTAATAAAGGAGTGCAATACCAAAGATCCTTTTATTTGGCAGGACAATCTGAACTGGTTTCTGCCTGTGTATCAGTCCTTAAGCTGTGTCTTTGTGTGGAATGTTAGGAGAAAATGCAGCTGGCTTCACCAAGAAAGGAAAACCTCCAGCACTGGGCTGTATTGCAAGGTGCTGACAGGTGCTTTGTTTGGCCATGGCTGCCTTTTGTATGGGTGCCCTGTTTTGTGTATGTAAGTCAGGAGGGAAAAACTGACTTGCTTCTGTTTGGTTGGGGTTTTTTAACTGGCAGATGCAATGCCACTTGTTAAGATTGTATTAAATATATTGTGTTTTTCTCTCTTTCCTCATTTCTACAGATCTGTCAGTGGAAGAATGCTGTGACAAGGGTGTTGAATGGGCAAACAAAAACAGAATATGTGCTTCTCTGCCGTTAATATCCGAGTCTAGAGAATGCAGGTAAGTAGTCACATATTATGTATTAAAACACAGTTTATACTCTGATATTAAACCATAGGAATGGCAGGTGTTAAAGCTAACTTAGAAGATGAAGCACCCAACTCTTACATCCCAGCTTTTCAACTCCATATGTAGCTTTGGGGAGTACTTCCTGAATAGGTAATTTTCATCCAATTCAGTCCTTTTAATTTTTGGTGTAAGTCCAGCATAGATTCACCCAGCCCTGACCCATGTGGCATGTACTGTCTCTTGCTCAGAGGTTTTCCCTCTGTGCTCTGCTCACAGGGCTTGGGCTCTGCCTGCAGTCAGGGTATCTCCAGGCTGGTTGTGGATCTGGCCACCTGTAGCTATGATATTTTATGAAAAATCCTTTGCTAGGATTTTTCCCTCCTGGGAAGCTGAGGAGCTTCAGGAGAGAAATGTAAACAATAACTATCTGCTGCTGTGGAATGCCACAGGTGCATCTTCCATTGGTCCATGTGGATTGTTTCCAAAGGATGACCAATCACAGCCACCTGTGTCGAGGCTGTGAGCAGTCACAAAATTTTGTTATGCATTCTATTCTTGTTCTTTCAAGCCCTCTGATCAATCTTTTCTCTCTGTTCTTTTAGTATAGTTTTAATGTAGTATTTTAATATAATATATACCTTAATATAATAAATGAGCCTTCTGAGAACATGGAGTCAAGCCTCGTGTCTCCACACATGGGGCACCAAACACAACAGCCACCTTTCTGGGCAAATGTTCATAAGGGAACACAGCAGATCCTGCACATGACTAATCTATGATTTGAATAAGCACATGTGTGTACTTTATGTAGGATAAATCATAAGTACATATGTGAGGCAGCCTTCTGTGGTGCTGCACAGGTAATTGTCCTGCAGTCCTTAGCTGAACTAAGCTTTGATTTCCCCCACAGAGTGATTCAAGGAAATTCCTAATTAGTTCAGCTTAGGAAAGGAGCCTACAAGAAAGATGGAGAGAGACCATTTACAAGGGCTTCACACTGACAGAGAGCAGGCTTAGATTAGGTATTAGGAAGAAATTCTTCCCTGTGAGGGTGGTGAGGCCCTGGCACAGGGTGCCCAGAGAAGCTGTGGCTGCCCCATCCCTGGAAGTGCCCAAGGCCAGGCTGGACAGGGCTTGGAACAACCTGGGATAGTGGAAGGTGTCCCGGCCCATGGCAGGAAGGGTTGATGAGATGAGCTTTGAGGTCCCCTCCAACCCAAACCATTATGTGTTTCTATGATTCTATGAAATGCATTTGACTGTAGAAAATAGAACCCTTCATTTAATATACAGATTTCTTAATTCTGCTGAGAATTGACAGGATATTTCTGTTTGGTAATCTACTAAATGAAATAATGAAAGCAAATGTTTAATTAAGATTTTGATTCTACTGCATCTCTTATGTTATTATGGCATTTGTACTTTTTATGTCAGTGATCATTTGCATTATTTTTGCTGTTACATGCACTTGTTACATTTAATTAGTGTGGCAAACAACTGGTAGTTTGAGAGGCAGAGAAATTTGTATTTGAAATACTTTGCTTTGCTCCCCCCTACTCAAACAGACTGCAGTGTGATTTAGCCTTGGTAATTATAGAAGGGTTGAGTTGATCTTTATTACAGAAAGAATGTGTCTTCCAGGGAAGCTGATCTGTGTTTTCTGACTTTTGCATTTACACTGGCATTGAAAGCAGCCTCTTACGCAGAAGAATTGACAGATAGGAAATAAATCCAATTTAGGAAATAGCTGAGGATTCATAAGAATTACAGACAAAACAGAGGCAGGAAAAACAGGAAACCAAGTTTATTGAACAATCTGGGAGTATCTTGATGATTTAATAATAATTTGATTAATGTGAGTTGAGATTCTGCTGCAAATAATTTATTCTTCAAAATATTTTAATTTTAGAGACTTACTAGGACTTCATACGAACTGGAGAAAAAATTCACTAATGATCTAGCTTTTGTGCATAACTGAGATGTAGTTAAGAAAATTACACTAGTAAAATAAAATGCACATATTCTGTGAGAGGTATGAGCACTTCTTGACAAAACCTTAAGTTGATAAACTCAGTTTGGTTGCATTTATTCATGACTGCATGCTCCCCATGAAGCTTGGTTTTGCTCTAAAAATCACTAAGTAAAATTGGCACCTTGGAGAACTTTTAAAAACACCAATATTATTCTATTCCAGTTGTAATTGCAAACTGGCATATCTGTGAGAGGTACAGAAAAATCACTTTAGGATGCCATTTCAGACACAAAGGTCAGGGCCAAATTCTGCTCCTAATTTCTGTTGTAACTGGAGCCAGGATGAGCACTGAGGGAGCATGACTCTTTCTGAAGGCACATGAGGGTATTGACACTGATGTTGTATCTTTATTCCTGTTGCTCAAAGATGGGAACAGAGCTGGGTTCATGGCCCTAGCTGAGATCTAGGCCGGTGAGAATAGGGGATTGGGAAACAAGCTGCCTTGTTGGTCACAGATTTTCAGAAGGACTTGGTTCCTTCACAGACTCCTGCATGAAGTGGAAGCTGCTGGGGGCCACATGTCAGCATTCCTGGGGTTGTTTAGACCCCAGCTGGGATCCCCTGGCCACCCAGTGCAGTGCAGGGTTCACCATCTGACTTGAGTGCTCTAGAAAAGTGGGAGGGTAGAAAGCCATATCCCTTGATGCCAGGGGGAGTTGTTTGCCCTGGATATTTCACCTTCAGTTTGCAACATTAGCAGGTGAATATAAGGGGAAAACGCATTCTGAGGTGAGCAGGCTTGATAAAGCTCCTGAAATAAAAGAGATTTTTTTGCAGTTATTATGCAAATACTGTGCAACACAGAAGAGAATGGGTGTGAGTGCTTTCCCCAGTGTGCTTTACAAGAATTTCCACGCTTGTTTTGAATCATCTCTTTAGAATAGGAATATCAGTGGTGTTTCGGATCCAGTTGCTCCCTCAAAGGAAGCCCAGTGCTAGAGTCTCTTTGTGAGGAACCAGCTGCTTCATTGAGCTGGAATTGCATCCTCTTGGCTGTTTCCCAACCATTTGAAATACATCCATAGTAATCATAGAACCATGGAATGGATTGGGTTGGAAGGGACCTTAGAGACCATCCAGTGCCACCCTTTGCCAGGGACACCTTCCACTGTCCCAGGCTGCTCCAAGCCCTGCCCAACCTGGCCTTGGACACTTCCAGGGATGGGGCAGCCACAGCTTCTCTGGGCACCCTGTGCCACTATTTCACCACCCTCAAGGGGAAAATGTCTTCCACAGAAAGAATTGTTTTCCAACCCTGTCATTCTCGTATCTGCCATGCATCCCAGGAACAAGGTGACAGTTCTGGGTTCCAGTACATTTGTAGTGTGGGAGGATAGAATATAAGAAAATAAAGATAGTGCAGAAAGTAATCTCACCCCTAAGGAGTTGCAGCTGGACCAATTATCAAAGATTAGGAGCAGGGCTGACTTTAACAGGCCACAGCTGCAACCATAAGAAAAAGAGGGCTATAAAAGAGTGGGTTGGCTGGTTGGAAAGGAATTGGAGTTAGTTGGCTACTTGGTGAGGAGGAAGGAGTCAGTGCTCTGAAGAGCTACCCATATAAACCACCCCAGGAAGGTATGAAGCTTTTGCAATAAGGAGATAACAATATGTAACTTTTGCAATAATATACTCTTGAAGTACTCTTCTCCCAAAGTCCCTTGTGGTTCCCAACGGAGCCAGCTGTGTCAGTGTCACTGAGTGTGGTGTGGTTCACACTACAGCCATGCTCAATTTTTGGCCTACACAAGGTGAGCCAGACCGTGTGTGAAGTTCACAAATTCCAAAAATTCCCCCTGGTTGCTCTACTCACTTTTTTTGTCCTACACAAGGTGAGCCAGACCGTGTGTGAAGTTCACTAAATTCCAAAAATCCCCCTGGTTGCTCTTACTCCTGCTTCAAGCTGAGACAAGGCTCTGGGCGCAACGTCTGCAATCTCTCACTGTGGTTTCTTGCCCCACACATGATTTTATCTCACTGCATTATCTCTCTGGACAATGTCAGTGTTTATCTCTGTGTCTTTTTGACTCAGTTAATACAAGTGTAGAATTTTAATGAGTAATATCTCTGGCTGTCATCACAGTGGGTCTTTTCCCATTCATTCATTTTCTCGTGGTGTGGTTAAACTCAAGGCAGCTGGAAAGAGCTGCCAGTTAATTTTGGAACTCAACCTGTCCAATAAGTCTTCTTCCTTTCTAAGTGAAGAGTTTTCCCTGCACAGATCTCTTAGCAAGTTAATTCTCATGCCAGAAACAGTCTATCTCCATATGGTATTTGCATGCCTTTAACAATGTGTAGCCTTTCTGGAATTACACCAGGAATAGCATTATTTACTGGTGTTGCAGGAATGCACGCTGAAGAATCCAAGGCTGGAAGACCTAGCTTGTTTTTGCAAAATCATTCTTTTTCATTTTGATATTTTGTCCAAGACTTTCCACTGTACACGTGAATAGCACTGACATAGCTTGAAGGAAGTGGAATGAGAAAGACAGAGGGTAATAAAAGTATATCAACAAGACATTGTTTTCAGTAAAAAAGTTAAATTTTAGTGCTTTTATGAAAAGAAGAGAAATAAAAAAATAGATGATTATGAAATCTGTGCTGGTTTAGGAGTGTATCCTCTAGACAGGAGAATAATAAATGTGAAAATATTGAGGATGCAAGTGGGTGTGTAGATTTTCATTTGGGAATTAACTCCATGAAAATCAGCCACATTGGTTAAATTTTAGCAGAAAGTAAAGTGAGACTATAAAACATTATTTCTTAACTTGATTTATAATCAAATTATCTAGTAGTGAAATTACTTTTAGATCAACATCTGAAACAACAAATAAGGATTTTTTTCAATGTCTTGGTGATTTTTGTTCACTAATGAGCCATGAATGAATCTCATCCTTCAGAAATGCATGATTTTACCTGAAATATCCTGAATGCATATCAGTTATGAGGCCTCATGCTCCTAAAGTTTCAATATTTAATGTTAGACAATATCTGCCATATTGTGAATACCTGTTTATTTTCAGAAAAATTCTATTGCTCTCTTTTAACTGAAAGTCAGAATAAGGCAGATAAAGAAAATACAGCTTTTGCCTTTTTAAAGTATTACTCTTAATTACAAAAAAAAACAAAAAAACAAAAAAAAAAAAAAAAAAAACCAAAAAAAAAAACCCAAAAAAAACAAACCGAAAGTCAGAATAAGGCAGATAAAGAAAAAAAAACAGCTTTTGGCTTTTTAACGTATTACTCTTAAAAAAACAAAAAACAAAAAAACCAAAAAAACCCAGACTTATAGAAAGGTACTACTTTACTTTCTCTATTTTTAGAGACCAATATTGTAATGGTCCACAGTCTGTCAATGGTACACCTGGAGGTATAACACCAAGAGACAAATCTAAATGTCCTGTTGGCTCCTTCACCTTGCTGGGGAGCAGAAAGAGAGCAGGTATTAGCTGAGGCTGGGAGACACTTGTGATTTAGGGAAGACAGGGAGAGCCCCTGCTCATCTCAAACTCCCTGGAGCCTGCCTTGCTGCTTGATCTGGCAAACAGCAGCACCTGGGCTGGTGGAAGAGGAAAGAGGAAGACCAGCACTGCGCAGGTATTTCCAGTATTTTCCCTGCCATCTTTCAAGGAGTTCTGCTCCTGTTACTGCCACACTGGTGTTTAGAGTCTCGAGCAGTATTTGCTACCAGTGCAACTGGGCTGCAGGATTTGGGCAATGAAGTGTGATTTTATTGTTGTTGTTCTCAGAATGAACAAATGGTGTTTTAATCCAGTATCCAATTGATGTTTAATTCCTTATTACAGTTGGGGTGGACCACATGACTGATGAATACAGCTTTGGGAAACATTTTAACAAACTTTCTTGTTTTGGTTGAAATTGCCTGTTTTTCAGAGATTTCAAAGAGTTGGCTTGTGTTTGAAAAAAACAAAGCCACACCAGGAATCAAACAGATCTACTGAAAGACTGCTGTTGTTTGTTTATTTGTTTGCTTGTCTGTGGCTGACATATCTAGCTCCTCAAGAGAATCTGAAGGGGTAAAGAGGCTGGAAAGTCTCAGCTCCCACACTCTTGGGCTTGGAGTTCAGTTTTCAGAAGCTTCCAAAGCCCTGAAAGTCAGACCACCCTGGAGCTGGGCAGGGAATGGAAATTCTGCTTCAGAGGGAATTTCAACAACAAAAAAGCTACATATTCTTCCAAACTGGAACTAAATCAGATATCAAAAACTTCAAATATCCTGCCAAATAAAGTTACTGGCCTGGACTTAACTTCTTGCTATGATTTTAGGGTCCATTTTTGAATAATTTGTTCATGACTTTATCCTGGCTTTTAGTTCCTATGCATTGATATATCATGGCTGTTTTTGTCCAGTGAGCCTGCACAGTCAGATCATTACTGATGATGGAACTGTATAATTTTAGAGTGGTTTGGGTTGTAAGTGATCCATGTACACTCTAATAAATAGGAATTGGAATCTTCAGGAATGTATCTGAACAACCTGGCCTCACCCACGTGCACAGAGATGCACAATCTGAGCCCAGAACCCACATGTCCTCTGCTTTTAGTTGCCTGGCCTTAGAGCTGAGGGAGCTGGAAGGTCATTTTATGGTCCTGGAGAGGAGGAAAACTCCTCCAGAGGGGATGCATGGTAAGCCATTTATCTCAGGTGATGGTGGGAGAAGCCTGTGGTTCAGTAGTTCCACTAACCCACTCCTCTTCCTGATATTATCAAAATTTCCAGCAGTGGGATAGGGGATATTCAGGAGTACAGGGTATTTTTTCTCTGTGTCCCAGTGTCTGTAACAGAAAGTAGTGGTGGAAGAGCTTTATCCACAAAACTACCCAGCAAAGCAGAGTTACACATAAAAGCAGAGTGGGGAGAGGAGAAAGGACTTCCCTGGGCTTTGTATTCACATGACAGTAGCAACCAGACTGGAGGAGTTTAAAGCCTCCCCATGCAGATTTTTTCCCCCTGCAGGAACAAGTTTCCAGTTTGTCCACTGACATTGAGATAAAATAGAATGATTTAATGAGCAGTGTAACAAAACTAAGTTTCTTGCTCAATTTTATCCTGTCTCCTCTCCATGTCTCCCTGCCCTGAAATATTTTTCTTTCCCTTGTCTCTTTTCCTCTTGCTTGCAATACACTCTGCTCTTTCTCACTGTGATTTCCCTTGGTATCTTCATTTCTCTCCATTATCTCCAGGTGTCCCACAGAACAATGTTCTGATCTTCCTTCCACATGCCATACCTGTTGATTTGGGGCAGCAGGTGTGAGGGAAGACTGGGATTGCAGGTTTTCACAAGACCCAGGGCCTGACTTCTTGTCACATTCATATTTTCTGGAAAAATCCCTTCGCCCAGGATTTTTCTCCTGGGAAGCTGAGAAGCCTCAGAGAAAAAGGAAAGCAATATTATCTCATTTGCTTCTCCTGTGTTTTGCTCCTTTGGAATGTGTTTGGAGATTGTTTACCAACAGGTGATTTTTTCATTCGATTCTGGTGTGAATTGTTTTGACTCATTGGCCAACAAGTGCCAAGCTGTGTCAGGACTCTGGAGAGAGTCACGAGTTTCATGATTATCTTTTTAGCATTCTGTAAATATCCTTTCTGTATTCTTTAGTATAGTACAGCTTAGTATTCTTTAATATAATATAGTATCCTAAAATAATAAATTAGCCTTCTGAGAACATGGAGTCAGATTCCTCATTCCTTCCTGCCACGAGGGACCCTGCAAATACAATAACTTCTCCCTTCCATCAGTCTCCTCAGCCACCAGCTGTTAGAAAACATGCCAGAATGCAGCCCTGAGTTCCTTGAGCCCCGAGACAGGTGTGGTTAAAGTTACCCATTTGTTTAAAAAAGTTGTTAGGGCAGACTGCAAGGTAGATGAGCAATGAAACTGTATTAACCATGTCGCACAGACAATCTGCCTCCTGCCAGAGAATATCTTTATGTTGTAACAATGCTCCCACAGAAACCCCTTTCTACACAAATAGTACAAGTACTAATTGCCAAGTGCTGCATCACCTGTTCCTGACCCACGTGTGGCATTGTTCTCCCCTTTGTTGCAGCATGACCCAGGTGCAGTGCTGCCGCAGCCAGCTGGAGAAGCAGTCCTGCTCCGACGGGGTCGAATTTGCCAACGCGCGTGAGGAGTGCGACTCGCATATTGCCAAAAATTCCACCTGTGAAGCCGAATACTTCAAGGTGAGACACCAGAGATACTCCTCTTTGTCTCTAAGAAGTGGAATTGAGGTTATTTAGGGTTGGCCCTGAAGGTTATTTGACTCGATTTGCATCACGTGAATATTTTTTTTCCCACCTGCACCTCATGTCTCTGTTAAGGTTGTTTGCATGGTCCTTCTATGGAGCCCTGTTCAGCAAAGCAGATTGTCACATTGCATTTTGGCTGAGGCAGAGGGGAGAATGCAAAAGGGTGGAAAATCTTGAATGGGTAATTGCTCAGAAAACTACTTTTGCATGAAAAGAAGACATCAGTGCTGTAGTGACAGATGGGTAAGAAACTCAGACGCATTTCAGACTTCAGCTTCCACTGAAGCATTGTGGCCTAAGGTCACTGGTCAGACTCATTGGTTTTCAGTATTGGTGGTCCAAAGGGGTAGGACTGAAGTTAGTTCTCTCAGAGTACTTATAATTCTAGCTTGTATAAGTGTTCTAAGTTAACATGACTTTCATTTACAGCTGGATGGAGAGATCTGTAAGCCTGTGATACCAGCATTTGATATCAGAATAAAAATGCCTGTTGTTGACATCTGCAATCAATCTGTGCCCTGCCCTCCACCTTTATTACTGTCTTTGCCTCTCACTGCCTGGAAGGGAGCATAGTTATACCTTTCTTTAGAGTATTTTTGGAAGAAAGTTCCACCAGTAAGATCCTGACTATGAACCAGTCATGAACAGCTTTGGTCTTGTTATGGATTTCTTTCCATGGTGATGAGAAGAGATGAGAATGATTTTAGTTCTTCCCACTGCTTCAAGACACTGAATGGTTCATTCAGTTAAAATAAAAAAACCTACTGGACAGAGGATGGCAGACAGTTTCATATTATAGAAAATTCTGGCTTGATCTGCTCCTGTCAGTGGGATGTCACTGATTCTAGGGCAGGGAAGTAATCCAGGGTCTCCCTGGGAGCAGAAGAAAGGTAACCCATGCTAATGAGGCTGACACTTGGGTTCTCCTGAGTCTGTCTGCACGTGTGGGATCTCCTTGTCCCATGGTGTCTCCCAGAGGGGCCATGCATCCCTTGTTGATGATGTCCAGGTCTTGGCACACAGGAATTCCTCTGTACAGCCTTTACTATCTGAATGCAGCACAAAATATTTCACCCTCTGTGTCAATATTTTGAAGGGCTCTGAGCAGATGAACAAGGACTGATGGTGAGGACTCTGCAGACCCAAGTGCTTGTTACCAAAGACAGGATTTTAGCAATAGAACTCTTTTAACCACATGCCACAGGACAGCTCTAAACCAGAATGCAGCTCTTCAAGGAAACCTACTGACTCACCAACTGCCTGATCTTTCCCTATTGAAATGTGTCAACATGAGGAAAAACACTTAACGGTGTTTTTGTAAATGGCCAGACTTCTTTAAAGATGGCAGATTTTGATAGTGACAGTTTTATCGTTAAACAAATTGGACTGGGCCTTGATCTCTGGCTCTGAGAAGAAGTGGCTGTCACGTAGCTGCTGTCCTTCCCCTGCAACACACAGCACAGGAGGGCTGTGCGGGTCTCAGAACACACTTCGGCCTTGTGTGATGGAGTGCTTGTTGCCATTAGAGCTTGCTGGTATTTAAAATTTACAGGTGATTGTGGAGTAATGCCCTGAGCCCACATTCTGTCCCTGTTTAATTTACTGGTATAAACATAGCCTGAGTTAATTAATCTTTGTGAGTCACACTCTGCCCTTCCACTCCCTAAGAGGAGCATCCTACACTTAACAGCTTCACTGAGGTAGGGGTACCTTTGAGGGTAATCTGATCCATGGTGGACATAGGTGACTTATGATCTAATATTAGTGAACAATTCATAATTTCTCTGTTGAATACATTTTGAATTTGATCACCTTGAGATGATCAGTGCCTGGAAGTTGTGTCTTGCTGTAGTAAACAAACTTGAATCTCTTTTTGCCTAAGTTGGTACATTTTTTCAATCTTAGGTCATGTCTTTTGGATCTTCTTTGTTTCCCTTCAAGGAAGCAGAAAGAATGATTTAGTAATTCAATTAGTAGGATTAATTGCAGCCCTTTGCAGCAAATGAGGCAGCAAATCTTTCCTTTGAATCAAAACTTGGGATTGGAAAGAAGATAAAAAGACCATATCTCAAAAATGTTTGCCTTAGCTTTTACACATAAAGGCAACAGGCATAGGAAATGATGGGCAGAATTTTTTTCCTCTGAGCCTTGGAAAAAAAAAGAGATGCAAAATGAATGATTAATCTCTAAAATCTTCATCAAAAGAAAGCAATCAATTTCCAGATGTGATGATAGTACACAAGATGTAGAAATTATTTTCTGGAAGTTTGTACCACAACAGCCCTGCAGAAAGGAGTGCAGCTTCTAGAAATTTGACCACCTTTAAGGTACTTGGACATTTTCCCCAAAATTTGGCATAGATCATTTCCAAAGGTTGAGATCTGTCCTTATCTCAAAAGTTATGTCATGAATATTTTGGTTGTGTGATAGGTGAGCACAAAAATTTTATTGCTTTGGACTGTTGAAAATAGTTTTAATTTTTGTTTAGCTCTTTAAGAGTTCTGGAAAATTCCTCTGAGTTATTAGTGGGGTTTTGGTTAGCATCTAATGGATTTCAGCAAGGGAGAGACCTCTTGTGGACAGACACCAAAAGCTGTGTTACTACAGGGTTCACACCAAAACTGGCTTCAATCCGAACATAAATAATAAGAAATATTGTAGAACTATTGTAAACTTTACATATTCAAAAGACCTTATTAATCTAAGGAACCTTAGACCTTATTAATCTTCAGGTGCTTCCTAATCACACCAAAAATTATATTTTCAAATTCCTGACGTGTAACTTTATTCCTTTGTCCCTTGCTGTGAGAAGGCAGTCAAGGCAGGACACAGCTGTCTACTCTTATCTATTCAAACATGAGGAGCAAGGCATGGCTTGGAAGCTGCATGGGATTTTGCTAATACTAGAGGGGGCAAAGTTTTATATTATTGTTGGGGTGACTTAAGAAGCAGCGGCCTATAGGCAATGAAAGGGTAGAGTAACAAGTTGATTGTTAGGTTGTACCATAAAGGAAAGCAGTGATGGTTCTAGCAAATAAGTAAATGGTCATCAGAACTTGCTTCCAGGCAACTGGCAGCCTTTAGAAAATGGCTGCAAACACCTCAAGAACTCAATTAATATGAAGGTTAGACTGCACTCCTGACTAAAGGATCAAAGGCTTTCAGAGCAGGCCAACAGCCAGGAAATTGGCGTGAAAAAGGAAACATTGAGATTAATTATACCAGGATTGTGCTAGTAGTAGTTCCATGCTATTTTGTGTCTTGGAATTCCGGAGTGGGCCATGAACATAACTTAAAGTCTCCTTATACTGCTGTGCTGTTCCATCAGTTCACCACCTGAGATTTTCTTCTATTGCTCTGGGAGAGGAGTACTTCTCTGAGACCATGAGGTCCCTTCCCACAGGAGACTGTTCTCCATGAACTTCTCCAGCGTGGTTCCACTCTCATGAGCAGCAGTCCTCCCAAAACTGCTGCAATGTGAGTGACTCCCACAGGCAGACAATCCTCCCAAAACTGCTGTGGCATGGGTCTCTCTGCCACAGGGTGCAGCCCTCCAAGGACAGCCTGCTCCAGCCTGGAAGCAGGGCCCTCTCTCCATAGAGTCTCCCACTGGATCACAGCCTCCTCCAGGCATCCACCAGCTCTGGTGTGGGCACCTTCCCCATGGGCTGCAGATGAATCTCTGCATTCCTGTGGATCCCCAGGGGCTGCAGGGGCTCAGCTGCTTCACCCTGGTCTCACATGGCCTGCAGAGGAATCTTGGCTCTGGCCCCTGGAGCACCTCCTCCCCTCCTTCCCCACCGACCTTGCTGCCTCCTTGTTGTTTCCCTCACACATTCTCACCTCCTCCTCTTCTCTATCTGCAATTAAAACTGCCCCACTTTCTTTGTTTTGATTTTCTTCTTAAATATGTTATCACAGAGGCGTTACCATCATCTCTAATTGGCCCAGCCTGGCCAGTGGCATGTCCCTCTTCACAGCCATCAGGGATTGGCTCTGCCAGACATGGTGGAAGCTTCCAGCAGCTTCTCACAGGAGACACCTCTGTGGCACCCCCACTACCAAAAACCAGGCCGTGAAAACCTGTTAAAAAAACACTTGACACTTTCCATCTCTGGATCATTTTGGCTGAGGCATACAAACATAAATTATTCTCATTATCAAGAAGTTACATCAAGGGTCATCATGCACAGTTAGAATAAATACAGGTTGGAACAAATGGTTCAGGGCACACAGTTTTGTTAATTGAAGATGCAGTGTCTTACAGATATTGCAAGATTTAGCAAGTTCTCTCCTTGAAGTTTCACTCAAACTGGAGACAGACGTTTTTCAAGTGGTGGCTTAGCCTGAAAGAAATAAGGAACTTAAGGCTGTTCAACTGTTCAAAAAACAGCAAACTTGATGATCGCTCTTCAAAAAAATTCCAGAGAAACTCTGTAACTCCCAATATGAACATCCTGTGACAAGATAAAGAAATAGACTGAGTCTTCCAGCAGAAGCCAGTGAGGGTGCCAGAATCATATAATGTCAGAATTTGTCAAGGCATCAGCCTATTCAATACTTTAAATAAGATTTGCTTATCAAAAATATGTAGGTTCAAGTCAAGTAATGAATCTTTAGCTCACTTTCATATTTGTCTTCCAATTTATGGTTGGGAAAATTGAAAATTAACAAAATTATTGTCACACATTTAAGAAGGGTGCCTCAGGGAATTGCTTGATATGTTAGAATAAATATTGCGAAATGTTTCAATCATCAGGGGTTTATTTCTAAAGTCATCCAAAAAAGCCAGAGAAGATGGAATTATCCCAGACATAATAGGATGAAACTGGAGCATCTGCCACTGGATGGAAGTATTGAGGAACTAGTAAAAAAAGTGGATAGTAGGAACCATCTCCAAACAAGAGTAAATAAGGGAAAACATTTATCCTAGAGACTGGGAGGGCATGAAAACAACACCCCAGGAGAGAGGAGTTCCAGCCCCACAGCAGTCTGCAGCACAGAAAAGTTTCTGTTGTGTATTTAATGACTTCATACAAAATGGAATACTTACATACTTCAGGATGCTGTTACTGTCTTGATTTCACACTGCTCTAAATTTTGAAAGTGCCTTTCAGTTCAGTACAGGGAGAGAAACATGTAATTCCTTCCAAGGGAAAACTTAGAATATAGGCAGGGATAGACGTTTCAAAGTAATGCAAAGCATTTCATAGTTGCCTTCATTTTAGCAGGTGTGATGCTTAAAGCACCAAACTATAGACATTTAGTTGAAAGTTTAGTTATTTTATATTCCATCTGTTCTGTCTAATGGTGCAGGCAATTTTCTTCAAGAAAAATGGAGTCTGGAAGATCTTAGAAAACTAATAAAAAAAGCTTAAATCTGCTTTCATGTGACAGTAGCAATTGGCAGACACCAGTTCCAGAGAACCAAACACTTTTGCTGCTTTCTGACAGCAAGGCAGAAAACTGAATAAATCATCAGCATCTTCTCTATTTAAAATAAAGAAAGCCTCCACAGGATTAACCTGTCCTGTCCTTGCTTCTGTGGTGTATTCCAGGGCTGAAGAGGCAGATCCAGTGTTGTTCCTGGAAACCAAATCAGGATGGTGATGCTTTCATATAGTGTCTGACCATGCTTTTCAGAGAAAAAGAGCTCCTCTCCGAGCTACTAACACAAACCTTGGACAAGGCATGTTTGTTCATTCAGGGAAGAAATTGAGTAATCAGCACATTGCTTTGACTTTGTTAATATTTTCATTTTCTTTTTAACAGACATGCTGTTACTGTTGTTTGCTGGGGAAGGCTGCCCAAGTTCAAGGACAGAGTTGTGAGCCCAACCCGAAGATAGGATATCAGTGTGGAATTGTCTTCAGAAACTGCTGTGGGAAAGGAGAAGAAGGGATTGATCTGTCCATCAGTGATTATGCTCCTAAAAAAGAGCCAGGTACTTTATTGCATACTTAAAAGAGTGAGACACAAAATGATGCAGGGTACAAGGAGTGTTTTCACTTTAAATGATTTCTGTTGGAATTCCTCTAATTTGACATCTCATCTGAGTAATTTAATGATGCATGTTTTGGAGCTCATTTTTTTGGCTAGTAACAGCTGAAAGGCTGTTGTTGAAAATAAGAGGTGGGAAGAGGTCACTTTGTTTCTGGTGTCAGAACTTAAATGTACAAGAACTTATTTTGGCAACTAATGATCTTACTTTGGAAGCTGAATATAAGCTATTAATTTTAATGGCATTTTGCCCACTGACAAATGCTTAATTAAAATGAAAATCAACAAACAATTCTTTGAATTGTGTTGAAAAGCTAGAGGGCCTTCGCCAGCTCAGCAGGATGAAAATGTTGCCATTATGTGAGAGGCAAATGCCCACAAACCAGAGGGATTTGGAATGCCTGGACTGCCTGGAAGAACTGAAGGTCACCAGGAAATGTGGAAACTGTTTCTTTTGATATTACCAAAGAAAGAGGGGTACCTAGATGGCAGGTACCTTCTCCATAGCTAGTCCACAGATCTGAAGAGGATGAATGAGTACAGACTGACCTTTATATACTTCCATTTGTTTGGGGTTTTTTTTCCCCCTTTTTCACTCAGACAGACCTGAAACTGCAGACAAGTCATGCTGTGTGGTGTTGCCTCCCTCGTGGGCTGCTGAGCACTGAAAACATACCATCTAGCTGGCAGATCACAGGCAACAGATTTTGGGGGACATCCTCCTAATCAATCATTTAAATGCAAGCCCCATCACAAAAGCTTGCACTGGTCTGCCTGAGCCAGCATGTTATCAGAGTTGTTCCAGGTCTTTCCAGCCTGGCTTGTCTCAGTGTCCCCCTTATGAGGTAACATCTGGAATTTCCCTTTTGGGCAGTTTCTCTGTGTGTGCTGTTGTCACAGGAGGGGAATTTCCCCTGCCCTTTAGCACTGGACTTGTAGTTACCTCATACTCAGACATCTCTGCTAATAACAGAAATTTGCATACTCAGTGTACCTGCATGGCATGAGAAGTATGCCATTATGAGAACTGTGAGCATGGCAGAGCATTTCCCTGCTTGCCTTTGTGGGCAAGTGACACACACAACAATCATTAGTGTGGTTATCGTGGCACACATAAGAGCCACTGTGCATTGCAAAGCTGGGGCTGTGTCCACGAGCAGGGCAGGACAATGTTCTCATCATTCAGCTAAAAAACAAGCAGGTGTTTGAACATACATCAAATAACACTATGGACAATAAAAAATGCCTGTAGAAGGGTAGAGCTAACAACACAAACAGACATTTTGGTTCGTTGTGGAGGGGAGATGAGGCTCCATTTTGCAAGGCAGATTTTTGGACTAGAACCTTGTGTTTGTTGTGCCACAGCAGTGCATGAAGGGCATTCTGCTGCAGGGGTGAGGCAAGCTGGCTCTCTGAGTCACACAAAGTCTTGTCCACAGGTCAGACTTGATGGTCTTGGAGGTCTTTTCCAACCTAATTAATTTTGTGATCTCTGGTGGTGTGTCCCCAGAGGCCTGTACCAAGCCCAACCAGACCTGAGCAAACTGATTCCATCAGATTGCTTTGCATAACTGAGATGTGCCCCTATGGCCTGAGGATTCAGTTAACCAACCCAGCCTCATGCCATTGCACAAACACTGCTTGCACAAACACTGCTTTCACATCCTCTGTGCATCACTTGCTTGTAAGTGACTGCTGGAGGAATGGGCTCATGCACAGTCACTGAAACAAGCTCAAATTTCCAAGTCAGTAAGCAGAGTATTTTGGTGTCTTTTTTTGCACACTACCAACCTACCTTTGCCCCTGTGTTCAAAGTTGTGGGATTGGAGAAAGTCCATTAGCTGGTTCTTTGGGGATGCAGTGGATTCAGGATGTGTTTGGCCCTTGCATGTTCTCATGTGGAGAGAGTGGACTCTTGGAATATGCACATGTGGCAGGAGTACCACAGAATAAAACTCTCCAATGTATATAAGTACATTTGAAAGAATGCTGTAAGTATGTGCCCAAAAACTTAGGTGTGGAGTTCTTTTTGAAATGAAGTCTAAATAAATAACTGAGGTTAATCTGATTCTCATTAAATCTCTGAGTACCCCAAGCTACTGTAAAGTCAGTGGAAACCAAGCATGCCTCAACAACATGCCTTATGAAAATGAGGTTAAGCTCTGGTTAAAAGCCTGACATTAAGAACCTGTGTGTGAAAATATCAGTCCATATGTAATCTATGATCACAGTGTGACTTTCATATTGAATCAGTCAGATGGAAAATGCCCCATGGCCATGAGCATTTGCATGTCAAATTTAAGTAAGAAATAGCTGTAAAATATGTAAATAATGCTTTTAAATTTTGTTCTGGTTTGTCCAAAACCCTGGTGTGAGTTCCATCCCAGGCACACAGTGTTTTACCTTGAGAAGAAAAGTGCTTTTTCCTCTAATGCCTATCTTTCCTCTTTTCAGTTGAAATTTCAAAGGAGGAACTAGACCAAGAAGATCCTTATCTGCATGATGGCTGCAGAGGTGAGTCAGGTGACCAGTCCTGCTAGCCAGCTCTTTTGTGATTGCTTTCAATAAAGTGAAGCCACATTAGATCTAGCCAAAGCACTTTACCTGGCATAGTTATGGGTAAAAAAACCATAAGGAAGAGCTTTTCCAAGGAGTAATGGCCCATTATGTGATGTCTAAATAGTGCCCAAATACAAGGGAGGCATTGTCTCTCACAGTGCAGTCCATCTTACCCAACTGAAGCTGAGACAATACATTTAACTTCTACTTAACTTCTAGTGGGTAATACCTCAGAAGTGTCACCTTTGAACCTGTGGAGTACTTTGGATTCTTCAGAATATGGTGATCCTATATTAAATATGTGCATCTTTTATTTTTCTCTTGGTGTTTGAATATCAGGGTGTTTGAATATGAAATTAAACTTGTTTGAGATGCATCACCTGCAGAAAGGAAGACAAAAGTGGCTATTGTTCTGATTAGTCATGCTGCTCTGCCTCCTTGGAAATGTGCATTTGGAATATTGCTCTGCTAAGTATTCAGATTTATTGCTTGTCACATATGATTTACATGTCTGTAAACCTAAATCAGCAGTGATTCATTGTTTTCTGCCAGCATTTCAGAACTCAGAAATGTATTTAGGATAAAATCAATTTAATAGGCTTTTATTCCAGTTGAAAAATGATTTACCGTGCTCCATGTTCTACAGCTGTTACACTCTGGAGAGAATGGGAATATCTACCAGGTCATTAGTGAACCAGAGTCAACAGTGCCTCTCCTCCTTGTCTCCAGTTGCTAATTAGAGGAGATGACATAGAAATATGTGTTACATATTTTCTAGCATTATTTCTTCATGTAATCAGTTGTTGTATTTCCCAGTTAATCAGCTGCCTGCAGGAGATGGATTGGTACTGCTGTTTGCCAATGGGTGGTTCTGTCTACAGTATATTTTCTGATAAACTTGGCATGTCAAAATTACTTGTAATTTCCTGAACTTTAGCAGGGGAAACTTAAATTTCCTAGGCAATGGAACTTCCAGCAATTTGTTTTGGAGCACCTTCATGTTAGATGGAGAAATTAATTCTGTTCTTCCAACACCCCCACTACAGGTTTTACTGTGTCAGGATGGAGCTCACAGTATTAGCAGAGATTCAGAGAGTAGAGGCTGTTGATCTCAGCTACAAAACTACCTAATTTTCAGTGATGCATGAATGGCTCTGTCCTCATTAGAAACTGTTGTACTTAAGAATTTATTTATAATGTATTATAGCTGCAATTGCTCACATGGATTGTGCCTATCTCACACCTTTTGTTTAATGCCTATCTAAAAAACAGGACATGGGTTCTGTTTGTAGTAAGAATAACTGCAGCCTTACAACAAATATTTGTTGTTGGAAGTATATAACCTTTTCTCTGTTTTTAGAATACGAAACTTTAAAATATTAATTTCTATCTTAACAAGGTCAGAAAACGTTTTCTTAATGATAAGCCAAATTTTGTGTAAATTCTCTGTAGTATTCTCTGTTTGTCAGAATAACCCTTCTTTTATTATTTTTGGAGCTTTCAGTGTTTAGCCCTTTCTTTCTTTTGTATATGTGTATTAACTTATTTTCTAAATAAATCAAGTATCCTGTAAATTAATGGTTTGTTTCAGTTCCTATGAGGAGCCCCTTAATTACATGAGGCCTTTTAACATCTCCATTAGGTGGTGGTCCCTGCTCTCAGCAGTGCAGAGACACAGGATCCAGTTACGTCTGCTCCTGCTTTGTTGGCTATCAGCTCCAACCAGATGGTATCACCTGTGAAGGTAAGAGAAATAAAGCCATTGTTTTGATCATAAATATTCTTGCTTTAAAAGAGCAAGAATAGATACAAAAATACCCAGAGAGAAGAGAGCAGAATATGCTTATGTCAGCTGGGTAAAGAGGTGAAGTCATAAAAATTTGATTTGAATGGAGTGTTGAAGGGAGAATTACAGGAAAATGAAGTTAAGAGAGGTCAGTGGAAAAGGTGGAGAATTTAGAATGGAGAAGAGGCAGAGTTTGAATTTGTTGTTGTGAATAAAACCAAAACAGAATACCTATTCCCTCTTGTAAAAGTGGATTGCTGTTGATAAGGCAGACAAAATAAATAGAGTAGGATTCTTTAGCTTGTTAAGGACACAGCTGATAGAAAGGATTAATGTTCTTTATGAGTGGCATGCCAATTGTCAAGGAAGGATTGTTAGTACCTCAGATACAAACTTCAGAATATAAAATAAATATTGATGATTGGTAAGATTAACACTAACCTAATTGGACATAAAAAAAGGAAGAGCTTTTACATTTCATACATATGGTTGTTAGATTTTCTTACACATTCAAAGTAAAAATGAGAAAGAAATTCACAAAGGAAATGTCTATCAGTAGCTGTGAAGTAGAAAGCCACAACTTGGCTCAGAGAGTCCCTCAACCATATGTTGGTGGGATGCAGAGCAAGGCGAGGATTTCTGAAAGTTTGCTTCATTTATATAGTCACTATAATCTGACCATGAAATCACTGAGGTTGGAAAAGACCTTAAAAATCATCGAATCCAACATAAACCAAACACTGCCAACTGCACAGCAGACCTTGTATACACATCTTAGCTGAAACAGCTTTAGACACATCTGGAGACATCATCTAGACATCTACTAGACTCAATCAGATGATGTTGAGTCTTTGCTCTCACTCAGTTAAACTTCCTCTTAAGAACAGTGTGTCAGCAAGTCCTGGTACCAACAGGGTCCAAATGTCTTGGCTGGCTCATGCCCTGGTGACAGCTGTGTAGCAGGATGTGAATGTGAGGCCAAATCCACACTTTTGAATCCAGAGGAATTCCTGGTTGGAGGTGTGCCCACAGCGAGCCTTCAACCTGGTCTCTTCCCAGGTACATCATGCTCCTTATTTACACTCTCTCATTTACTTTTAAATAATTTTGCATATTGTAGATATTAACGAATGTATCACTGGAACACACAACTGTGGGATTGGACAAACCTGTGTCAACACATTGGGGTCCTTCCGCTGCCAGCGGGACACGAGCTGCGGAACTGGTTACGAGCTGACAGATGACAGTCGCTGCAAAGGTATGTCCTGTGCAGAGAAACTAGAACCTTCCAGGCTTTAGTTAAAAACTAAGCACATCATCGTGTCATGCTCTTTGGGTTTTGGTAAATAAGACACACACACTTCAAGGACAGCAGTTTTTCCACCTCGCAAAAAAACAGATCATGCAGCTGGGGGCTGCTGCAAAGACTTCCAGGAGAGATAACTGTATTTCACACTGGCAGTTTGTGTTGCGTGTTAGGAGCTGCTCTAGGGACTAAAACAGGTGATTTCCAAGGCCCAGAACTCACACTAGACACAACACCCTGGAGATTATTTCTGGACAGCTCGTCTGGTCTGTGGGATTGATTGCTCTTTTATGAGTGCAGTGCCTAAAGTCCTGCTCTTGGAGCATATCTAGTGGTTTAGATGCACCTGAATGAATCAAGTTTGCACATTCTGGAGTGTGAAACAAAGTGTGGCAAGTGGAGCAACCAGGTGATTCAGTTTGAAAATGTGAAGGTGGATGCATCTTTAGAAAAAGAAAGCAAGCTTTTATCCTTAGGAGGTTACACAGGGATTAATTTCTTAATGACAGCATTCCTAGGGATTTAAAAATGTAAAGGGGTTAAAACCGCTGTTCAGCTAGTCAAGAACAAAAAAAAAGTTACTTATTTCAAGTTCCATCTAGCTTAAAGAATGCTCTTATGTGCATCTGTAACTTCACCTGGCGTGCTGCCTTTACAGAGATTTAAATTAGCAGCAAACTCCAGTTGATGTGAAATTGGTTTTCCCCATGAGAAAGTCTGTTCCCCCTAAGCTTAGACTGTTTTGTAAGTAAACTAATTTCACTCCACTGAGTAAATTAACTCAACCAAAATTTTAGGTAAGGTTTTACTGTAGGAACTGATCAGTGATGAATAATAAAAAGATTGAATAAAAAAAGATGATGAAGAAACTCCAATGCCAAACCTGTAGAACATCATGCAATGTTTTTGGAAGTATCGTGGTGTAGCTGTGATCCCTTTGAAGTAACACTTCCATTGGTTTGAATGACACCAGATTTAGGCCAGCAAATAACTTACTGGCAAGTATTAACATATTTCTCTGTTGGAAAAAAAGAGTACAGATAGTAAATTATGCCCGCAGCTAATGTTAGAAAGTTCTTATCTGGGTGAGATATATTAATAGTGTTAATTATTAATGCTGTGTTAATAGTGATAAAAATAGTTATGTATGGTTTTTAAATGCCAAGTAACAAGACTGAGCTGTGCTACGTGTAGAACCCTGCTAAACCCAGTTCAGTATTAACCCAACCCAAACTTCAACTGGTTTCCACACTCGTTTCTTAAGTCCCATAAAGCTCTAGGGCTGCTGTTGTATCAACTGCATGAATGGGAAAGCTGAGGTATCCTTTTGCTGGGGAGCTCTGTATTTTGATAGCTTTAGGAGAGTTCATCCCATTGACAGTTGACAAACATTAAATTTTAGTTGCTTTATGTGGACAGGACTACATTTGTGAGTGAAGCCTCATTTGCTGTTGTCTACTTTATCTGCTTTATATGAATAATAATTTATTCAGAAATATTTATTGTCTATTCTGAACAGGAGTAGAATATTAAAGAAAGCAGAAGTCATATTTATTTGCATTTTAAAGCATAATAATGCAGGGATATTGCAAGCCTTAATATGGATGGGAATCAAAGCCAATTAATTCACTTATGAAAGAAATGAACAATATCTGCACTAGATCTAAAGCTAAAATGAAAATTGCACTTGGGTAATTAAATCTTCCTGACTTGAAATCCCAGCACACTGCTGAATCAAGGCTGAGCAGCCTGAATGTGATGCTTTAGGTACTCTATAATAGTTTTGAATCATTTTGTTGTGAGAACTAAACTTGTAAAGCATAATATGCACAGACACCCCCCTATGTATAATATTAATAATGAAACTGTAAAAAAATCTTAACCTACATGGTTTTACTGTGATCTTTTTTGAGGTAGGCAGATTAATCCTGGATCACAGAATTCCAGGAAGGCATGCTGAGGATTAATCTATGTGATGATTTTAATGATGTCTTATGTTTTAAATGTAATGGAAAAACCCGTCTAATTCCTGCTAACAATTTTTTTTTGTGATGTACCAGATATTGACGAATGTGAGACTGGTACTCATAACTGCCCCCCCGATTTTATCTGTCAGAATACTCCAGGATCTTTCCGCTGCCGACCCAAGCTACAGTGCATGAGTGGGTTTATACAAGATGCACTAGGCAACTGTATTGGTAAGGCTTGTTCTTGTCTTGGGGAATGCTCATGTGTTGCCTGGGAGAAAAGTTTTAGTGTCACTGGGTAGGTTCTGAACTGCTCAAGCCGTTCTTCATCTGTGTGTGCATTGCTCTTTCCTTGATCCCACAGATGTAAGAGTGACAGATGAAAGACATTTAAATAAAAGACTTAAATGTTAGGTTGCTAAGAGGTAAGGGTGACAGATGAAAGACATTTAAATAAAAGACTTAAATGTTAGGTTGCTATTTTTAATGAGATTGCATTACCTGAAGTGGTTGTTAGCTGCTTAAATCTTTGGGTGTTTTATCTGAAACAAAATTTGTAAAAAAAATTGTCATTTATTTTATCTAACCCTGTCCAAAAGGTTTTAGCCAAAGGTTTATGTGGAAAGTTGTAATTATGGCATCCTCTGGAACACCCTTTGATATTAGTCTGCTTGATTTACAGGCATGTAGGTCTTTCCAGACCTGTCCCATGTTATAGCCCATCAAGAGTCTTGCTGTGTATGATAGGACAGTTATAACATACTGTAGAGAGGAGTTTTACTTTAAAGACTGATGACGATCTTGTCAGGCCAATGCCTTGTTTCCAAGACTCCCCAAAACCAGAATTATAGCCTTCACATAAATGCGTTAAAATTACTGGTTTCCAGCAGGCTTTATATGAATTTGTCTAATGTGACCTACAAATCTATCAGTTATTCCCTTGAGTATTATTTTCAAGTCTCAACTCAACTTTTAATTCCCCCATTGGCATAGCAAGCCTTGGACTTGTGGAACTGGCCGAGCAGCAGCAGCTGCCAAGTTGCACTCATTATCAGCCCCTTATTCTCCTGTAGTGTTGAAATCTGACACTGGAAACAGACTGAAAACAAAACTGCAGCCTTTAAAATGAGGGGGGCCAGTGCCTGTGCACAACAAGCCTTTTGCAAGCACACGCCTGCCACAGGTAGTGCCAGGTCCATGGCAGCTTTTGATTAACTTGCTCTCATGGACATCAGTAAAGCCACGTCAATTTGCAGCAGCAATAGTTATGGCCCGTAAAATACATTTGCTCAAAACATTTAGGCAGTTTCACAGCCTGACTGGGGATCAAATGTGTGGAGTTGAGGGGATTTTGTTGTTGGATTTGTGACTCTGATCATCATGTAGAAGCTAAGAGCTCCATCAGAACACACAGACTGAAGCAGAACTGGATAAGATGGTGAACTGAACTGTTGACCAGTGCTTTGTACATTTAGGAGAGACTTTTAAAGGCTTAGAAACAAATACAAGTTCTATACCAAATTTCTACTGCTTTTCAGTGGTATCTATGGCTTTTATACCTCCCCGGTCTTCACTCTGGAAGCATTGTTATCAGTGAAGCTAAAATGTGATGAAAAGTTGTCTTCTCCCACAGGCAGAACTTCTCTCTGAAGGGTTACATAATAAGAGCATCTTACCTTAAACCTCTTGAGACCAGAAAGAGTTATACTGACTTGTGCCCTTGTAGATATCAACGAATGCCTGAGTACCAACATGCCGTGCCCAGCTGGCCAGATCTGTATTAACACTGACGGCTCCTTCACCTGCCAGAGAATCTCACCCAGCTGTGGCCGAGGTTACCATCTCAATGAAGATGGGACAAGATGCGTAGGTGAGTGGCAGCTGGGAAGAAAAAGCAGTTCTAAGAAAATAACTCACATAAATAATTTATGTTTACCAGTTTCTTGCGCTTTGTCTGGGTTTTTATCATTCCCACAGTCAGTTCTTCGTTCTGTTCTTTCCCTCATGGCAGTCCCAGCAAGTGAAGAATGACAAGCATTCACCCTCTATCCTCATAAAACTCAGGAAACCTTACAGTTTGAGAAAAGGAATAATTATTATCAGCCCCCATAAATGGCATTGGCTGTGACTGCATCAATGGAACAATGCTGTGTGGTCCCAAATCTCCTTAGTACAGGGAGATAACACGAGGTCAACTTAATGCTCCACGGAAGCCATACAAGTAACACTGAAAGATATAGATGCCTTTGGCTGGCTTTTAACTGAGGTGGTTTTAGCAAAGCCAGGCATTTTTGTATGTGTTTTCAATTTCTGTGAGTGGCTTATCAAAGCACTACTGATGACTCTGGATCTCAAACACCTTAGACTAGATGAAAATCTGATCCACAAATATGAGTATGCATAATAAAACAATTTTGCCCCTGAATTCCTCCAAAGATTGCCTGATTACATCATTGTTTTCATCCCAAGTCCATCAGCATTAAGGACACCTTAGAGCTAACCTGCTTTGGTACGAATAGTTTGGATTTGTGACTCTGATCTTCTGAAACCTGAAAGCATGATAACATCTTGTTTTCTGTTTCAAAACACTTTATAGCCACCAGAGGACAAAAAAATTATGTTAACATGTTGCTCTTCTCTCAACTTGCATAGTTAGAAGTGTACTTAAAATCCCATTTTGTTTTAGATGTGGATGAGTGCTCATCCTCCAACCAGCCCTGTGGAGAAGGGCACGTTTGTATCAATGCCCCAGGCAATTACCGCTGCGAGTGCAAAGCTGGCTACACCTTTGATGTCATCAGTAGGACGTGTATTGGTAAGTTGCACCATCAACCCAAATACCTGCAGCCACAGCACTTAGAAAATGATCCAGTGTAAAGAATGTTACTGCTCTGTGCATAGCCTCTGTCATCAGAATGTAGAATTGACTGCTCTGTTATCTGGCTGACTCTAAAACCATATTAAAGAATTGCTGATACTTCAAAAGAAGCTGTATTAGTATTGTCAACATGTTATCTGCTATCCTATTAAAAGGTAAGGTTGTGAGAGTGTGTGTAATTGTTTTCTGTGATATTTTTATAAGCACCGACAGCAAAAGATTTCTTTGGAAGATCAAAGCAACTTTCTCCTGTATAGATCTAATCCAATTATGCTCTGGCGTGCTTCTAAATGAGCATTTTGAGGACTTTTTCTCTCTTTAGTATGAACCTTAAATCTGGAAAATAACAATCAAACTTTTATAATCACATTCTTGTCCAGACTGGCATTGCAGTGAGCCAGGCAGTGCACAGAGCTCTCTGTGTGTTTGTCATTGCAGATATCAATGAGTGCAGGCGCTACCCCGGCCGCCTCTGTGCTCACAAGTGTGAGAACACTCCTGGCTCCTACTACTGCACTTGCACCATGGGCTTCAAACTTTCAGCTGATGGCAGATCCTGTGAAGGTACGTGTTGCCCTGTTCTTTTGAGTTCTTCTAAGCCTTCTGATGTTTACATTCTTGTAACAAAGTTTCTCACGGACTTTATGTAAATAATTAATTGTTTTGCATTCTTTTCTGGAGAAGAAATTTGATGGACTGTTGGTTTGTCCAGTGTCATTGGAGACATGGCATTTTCACCCTCCAATAATCCACTGTCACTTTTGGAAATCTGTAAATGTTAGAGTCAGAATTAAACTTCCTTTCTTTTTTTACCTTGGAGATTCCAGAGTCCACATTGTTCTATTTCATGTCCTAAAGTGACAGGTATGGCTGGCAGTGCTTTGGTTATGGAGTGTGAGAAACAGCTCATTGCTCTTTTAGCTGTTTTTTATTTTAGCTTGCAAGACTGCACTGGAATAGCATGAGGAATCATCACAGTGCAGTCTCTTTGATTACATGAGTGCTGCTGTGCTTGGTCGAGGCCACTATAGCCCACAGCTTGAATATATCACCCTTAGACTGCATCATTTCACAGGAAATGAGGGCAGAGCCTCAAGCTGCAGCAGGGAAGGTTCAAGTTGGACATCAGGAAGAATTTCTTCCCTGGCAGGGTGGTGAGACATTGGAAGGGGCTTCTCAGGGAGGTGGTGGAGTCCCTCTCCAGAAGGTGTCCAAGGAATGCCTGGACGTGGCATTCAGTGCTCTGGTCTGGGTGACAAGATGGGGATTTGGCACAGGTTGGGCTGGATGGTCATTCCAGCCTGAATGGTTCTGTGATGCAGAGGTGCATGGGTCTGCTTTTGCTGCACTTTGAAGGGTGATTCAACTCAGTCAGGTTCAAAACCTTAAAAACCAGCCTTGTTGATATCCAGACACAAAAATGTAAGTGTTGGCCTAAAGATTCCCTCCCAGTCTCACACTTTGAAGTACAGAAGGAAATTATAGCACGGTGCAAATTAACCTAGACTGCTTGTTAACAGTAACACACTGAGAGTCTCCTATTTCCAGGTCGCTCAGTGACATGTACCATCCGTTTTTAATTTTAAAAATTACCTTACAAAATTGTGTCTTATTCCAGTATTAGGAGTGATGAATATTGCAAGAAATTTGGGGTTCAGGCCTCTAACTCTGCATTTCAGATTTGAATGAGTGTGAGAGCAACCCCTGCAGTCAAGAGTGTGCCAATGTGTACGGCTCCTACCAGTGCTATTGCCGCCGGGGATTCCAGCTCAGCGACATCGACGGCATTTCCTGTGAAGGTGAGCTCTGTGGTGCTGCAGGGAGACAGTGGGTGGCCATTTCTCATTGTTGCTGTAACAAACATGAGCAATTCCATGTAGTTTTTTCATTTTAACATTTGCATCTCTTCGGTATTTTATTTTCTTTATTTTCTAACTGTATTTAATGAAGGTCTCCCGCCCATGTCCCTTTCTAGAAGCATCTCTTTGTATGTGCGGTGTCATTTTTGCTGTTTACACTAAATTGCTGCTTGGCATAATTTTATAAAAGAAATTTGTCTTTTTACTGAGGAACTACCAGAATTTCTAGCCTTCAGCAAGTGGAGATATGAGCATATTTATTTTATATATCCTCTTTTTATGGCTGATTCTGAACTAATGTGTTCTCAAATACGAGGAAGACGTGGGTGTGACCTTGTGGCCAAGATCCTGAGCTTGGACTTAGGTCTCCAAGACTTACTAAACAGTGAGGCCTTGGGCAGAACACCTAATTCTGATTTCCTTTTGTAAAAATAAGGATAAAACTATTCCTCTCCGTCCTTTTTTTTATGAAACACTACAATACATGTCATTGTAAAGTGCTTGCTCTTGTCCATTACTTTGTCTCTTGGGCTCTCATATAGCTTTCAATTTTCTTCAGAGTGCTATTGATTCCTCAAAATCTTTGCTATTTAGATGTTGTTGACTAGAGCCACACCTATCTGATGATTTTGATTGCCCAGAAATTAGAATAATCAAATTGTATTTGAAGCTCATAGCAGGAGCATTGCACACGTGCACTGGGCTGAATGTCAAGAACACATAAAAAATTAGTGGTGCTTTTTTTCTTGCAGATATTGATGAATGTGCTTTGCCCACTGGAGGACATATCTGTTCCTTTCGATGCGTTAATATTCCTGGGAGCTTTCAATGTACTTGTCCCTCCACTGGGTACAGGCTGGCACCCAATGCACGAAACTGCCAAGGTGGGTTCAATAACTGCAGGGAGACCTCACTGGATTGTGTAATTCTGACAAGTTCTAGCAGTTTTTGTACTTAAAAAATGCCTTTCCTACGACATGATAGGTACTGCAGTACACATCAGCTTAACATCTGAAGAAATAATACATATACAAGAAATTTCAGTTACAAAGTAATTCAGTAGAGACTACTTTTAAAAACATTATTAAATAATTATAACAAATTCTTACAATGAGGATTCCAATGTTGAAATGCTATGAGTTAGTTTAGCCATTAAAAGGAAATACCCTGCTGTAAACATGTCAGCAAATATTTAGGTGTTGTCCACTTAGTGGCACTGCTGCTCTTCCTTTTCTTCTTCTTGCTGGTTGGTTGGGTTCGTGTTCTTCTTTTTAGTTCTTCTGTCCTCCCCTTGCAATCCTGCAGTAATGTTTAATTGCACCCCATGTTCTGTAGTACCTGATAGGATACTGGCCACATCTTGAGTGCTGTGTCCAGTTCTGGCCCCCCAGTTTGGGAAGGACATTGAGATGCTTGAGTGTGTCTAGAGGAGGAAAGGAGGCTGGAGAGGGGCTTGGAACACAAACCCTGTGAGGAACCACTGAGGGAGCTGGGTGTGTTTAGCCTGGAGAAAAGGACACTCAGGGGTGACCTCATCACTCTCTACACCATCCTGAAGGGTGGTTGTAGTCAGGTGGGGTTGGTCTCTTTCTCCAGGCAGCAGTGATAGAACCAGAGGACACAATCTCAATCTGCATCAAGGGAAATACAGGTTGGATATTAGGAAAACTTTTTCATGCAAAGTGTGATAAAGATTTGGATTGGTCTGCTCAGGGAAGGTGGTAGAGTCACCTTCCCTGGATGTGTTTAAAAAAAGACTGGATGTGGCACTCCATGCCACATGGAGGGTTTAGTTGAGGTGTTAGGGCTGGGTTGGACTCCATGATCTTGAAGGTCTCTTCCAACCTTGTGATTCTGTGAATTCTGTGATTCTGTCATTGTCTGGCATCTTCAAGGAGAGGAAAAGCATGTGTTTAACCCACATCCCTGTTTCCATTTGGCAGATATCGATGAGTGTGTTGCAGAAAGCCACAACTGCTCTTTCAATGAGACCTGCTTCAACATCCAGGGCGGCTTTCGCTGCCTGTCTTTGGAATGTCCCGAGAATTACCGCAAGTCAGGAGATACGTAAGTACCTTCCTCCTCAAGGTTAATCAGGTTTTTCATCATAATTTCCTCAATGTCATGCTCTGCTGACTGAACACAGAGCAATTTCTAGCAAATATGTATTGTGTGTGCAGGCCTACCCTTTGTTTTGCACTCACAAGTCTGGTTTCTTTCTCATGCTCCTCTTTCTAAGAAAAAAGATACTCCCTTAAAAAATGCCCTGTGTCAGTGGTTTGCACCATAATGATCTCCAGATCCGTAAGCAGATACTCTCTTCCTGGCTCCCTTACAAGACAGCCTGATAGGAGGGCTACACTGGGCTTTGAAATCCTTGGCTTTTATTTCAGAATCACACATAGTCTTTCCTTACCTTCACACTTCAGCTGAAGCCTTCTTTTTAGCTCCCTCTCTGGATTCTCACCTGTACTATTGCAAAGCATTGCAAGAATGTCTTATTTTTGGTACCATTTAATTGAATATTAGAATATTAAGGGGTTAGAACGGACCTTAAAAATCACCTAGTCCCAACCCTCTCTGCCATGTACAGGGACATGTCCCACTAGACCAGTTTGCTCAAGGCCATATCCAAATTGGCCTTGAGCACTGCCAGGGTTGGGGCATCCACCTCACTGCCCAACATGCTTCAGTGTCTTACCACCCTCACAATAAAAAATTTCTTTCTAATACCTTACATAAACCTCCCTCTTTCAATTTGTATCCAATTTTCACCTGTATTAAAAACCTGGGAATCCTAGCAAGGGTGGTATATTAGCTGCAGCTCATAATTGTGTTTCTAACCTAGCTCAGAGATAGTCTGTGCATTCTGGGTGTAGTAAACAGGAGACAGCTCTGGGAGGAGGGGCAGCTGGCAGCTCTTTTATACCCATCAAATAGAGCCAGCAGAGAGGAGAAGTTGCTGCAAACTCTCATTTGTGCAGCTAGACTTTGTGGCTTGTGAAGGTGATGCTTTGCCTCCTGCCCTGTGGCTTTCAGACCACCCTGTACTCCAGCAGTTCTGCTTTTCATGGTCCCCCCGTGTGCCCCGTATTCAGGTAAGTGTGTGCTCCACCAGCCAGGGAGGAAAGCTGATAAATCCCATTTGTTATCAGCCCACTATTGCTTTTCCCACTCAGTGCTGGTATAGCCACCATCTGTCAGACAGACCTGAATCCCTCCTCTGTAGAATGAAGCCAACAATGCTCTCCATCTCAGGGATTTTTTGGGGATTAGTTAGTTTGCATTTAAGCTTTAGTCTTTGAAATGTCACATAAGTGGCACAGCAGATGTATTTGACCAGAATGCTGGAGAGGAAGTTTGTGGTGTAAACTCAGCTATTTATAAAGCATGCTTGTGTTCTGGGAAGGGTAATAGGAATTGAATTTTAAATCAACTTTGTCACATCAGTGACCAAGCAGTGCCTCATGATGCAGATGTTCTCTTTATTTGTAAGACTCTGGGTTCATTGGTATCCTAATTTTTAAAAAAGTGAAAAAAGTGCAATGGGCCACTAGGCAGAATTAGCAGATTTTCTTACATTCCTGCATTGCAGAGTTCAATTTATAAAATACCTGTCATACACACATTACATTTAATTTTCTCTCTTAGCTCTATTTGACTTCATTGGCTATTTGAGCTATGTGGGATGTTCTGGGAAAGCAGTAGAGTGTCTGAATGATTTTCTGTGTCTAGGTTGTTGGGCTCTGTAATGGCTTTCTCTCCCTAACTCAGACCTACCCATAGGGTGAGATCCTCCTGGTGTGCTCAGGCTATATTTAGGCTGAGTCAGACACATCCTGCAGCTGCTCAGTGAAATTCTAATTATTTTAATTCCTTCAGTTATTATCTTGTTGGATTTATTAGGTTTTCCCCTCTCAACAGCTACAGATAGACTGCTGAAAAGATGTTTGCATAAAGCAAAGAGAATGTGAGTTCCCTGTTGCTTTTGGTGAAGCACAGTGGGTTCCAGAGGACAAATAGGAATGTTACACCAGTGTGCAGGAATCAGGGTTTGTGGCTGGGATTACCTGGTGCTCACTGGGGAGCAGTTCATAAGGCAGCTCTTTAGCACCCTTTTTACATCCAAACTGCTTTACATCTGCTTGACTGAATCAGGTTTGCATATGTACCCCAGCAGGGCTGATAGCCAGCATATCTTTGTTACGCTCTGCATGATAACGACATTAAATTGCTTTTTCACCCAGGCTCTAAAATCAAAGCAGTTGGCTTCTTATCACACCTAGTACAGATACCATTTTTTATCTCCTTTTTATTCAGTTTCACCAGCTTGGCACATCATAAGAAAGACAACTTATTTTTCCATTCCCATCAAGCTGGAACCTCAGAAAAAATTTTTTACCCTGTTCCCCATTATTTTCTTTGGAATAGCTGTAATTTAATAGGTCTCAGTCCTGTAAATCCAAGTTTCCTTATTTTTCCTTAAAATCCTTATGTTCAGGCAACAGCACTCAGTGATCCAGAAGCTTCTTTACCAAGTGCCTGTAAAGCAGAGGGTTTTGCATGGTGGTGATTGCCATCAGGTAAAGTAATTGCAGGATCATCCCAAGCTATGGGCTGAAACCTCAGGATGCTGTTTAGATGCTCTGAGCTCCAGGAGGAAACAGTCAGTGTTATCTTCCTCAAAGACAGCAAAATGCCTGGCTTGATCTAAATGGTAACAATTTTATTGAAGGCCTTATCTCTTTTACTTAAATTCTGCTTTTTGTTTGTCATTGATCAGTCTGTAGGCTTGGGATTTTTTCCAGGATAGATAAGATCTGCTGCTCCTCATAATACAACTTAACTTGCTGCACTGCCTTGCCAAACAGTTTTTGTTTTCAAATTGCATAACAATTAACTTCTCTTTATATGGCACTGAAGTCTAACATTTGTAATATTTAAGCCAAGAAAAATAGTAGAAAAGATAAAGAAGCGTTTATGGCAACATGTCAGACGTGCTGCATTGAGCCAAATGGGGAACTATTTGTGTTTTCTAGACATGTCTGTGCATATTATTAAGGTTGCCTGGTGCTTATCATTATTAGGACATGATTTAACTCTTTAAAATTTTGCCAAAATGTAACCAATGGTTGAAATTTTACATGCCAGGTGTCTTACTCAGGCTCAAGTTTTGGCAAATTTCAGCCAGAGCAGTTCACCCATTTCCAAGAACAAGTGTAGAGAGGAACACACTGGTTTTAAAGACATTTTGGTGATTTATTTTTAAAATTTATTTTAGCAGTTTGCTGTCATGTTATGGAGCAGAAGTCTGAAATTTGTTATGAAATTGCTTTTGCACTTTTTGTCACCCTTAAAAAAATCCTCTGAAACTTTTAAAATTACAAAATTTGTATAATTTGCAAAATTGCATTCAGCCTTTTTTAAGAAATTAAGAAATTACTTGTTGGGTACACTTAATACACTCCTCTGTGACAAAATAGGCTCAGACATACCTAGAATCTTTCTGAGAGTTCTTTTGCTTCAAGTCCTTGAAGGATGAGGATTTCATAGCCTCAGTAGCAATCTGTATTTGTGTTTGGTTATCTGCCTCACTGCAATTTAATTCTTCCTATCAATAGAGAGGTCTTTTTCTTCCATCAGCAAAGAGTCTTATTCTGATTTAGTGGTCCTGAGCTTCTTATTGCTCTTCAAAGTAGTCTGAGACATGCAGATCCAACTCCACAGACTCTGAGCCTGCTCCCACATAAAGTCACAGTAGAGGAGCCCAGTCTGTCCTGGGCCAGGTTGGACAACCCCAGCTCCCTGGATAAGTGAGCTGTGTCTAGCAGGGGTGAGAGAGGAGACAACTTGGTAAGAAGAAAATGAGAAAAAAAATGAAAACTTGGAGATAAGGAGGTACATTCCCTTGAGCGTAGAGAGGGAAGGATCTGAAGGTATGTCAAGGTGAGGAGAATGAGTCTGGGAGATGCTTCAGGGGTAGCAGGTAAAATGGGGTAAAACTATAAAGGGGGAAACCACAGGGGTCAGGTCCTTATGGTCAAGGGTGGCTGATTCCAGGGAATTAATGACAGGACAAGAGGACAGCAGTAAGCATTCCTTCCCTGAAATGGTGGCCAGGCATTGGAAGGGGCTGCCCAGGGAGGTGTTAGAGTCCCCATTCCCGAAGGTTTCCAAGGAACACCTGGACGTGGCACTCAGTGCTCTGGTCTGGGTGACAAGGCTCTGGGTTACAGGCTGGACTTGATGGTCTTGGAGGTATTTTCTATCCTTAATGCTTCCATTATCCTATTGCAGTTTTGGGTGAGGACCACCAAAGGAAGTAATAATTTGGGATGGCAACACAAAGATCCTGAGGGAAAGGATCTGTGCTTTGGGTCTAGGGCTGTGAGGTGGAAACAGAGAAGTGTCAGCCAGGAGAGAATGGAACAAGAGGAGGATTGGCACTGGCTGATGCCAAATATTTGAGTGGGAGGCAAGGCTATAGGCTAGGAAAGGGGATAGGACGAAGAAACTAGATTAGGAAAGACAGATGAAGGAGACAAGGATTGGATGTAAAGGGTCAGTGCTGAGGGCTAAGACAATATAGTTCTGTCTCTTCTACAGCTTGAAATGTCCTAAAGGCTGTCTATCTCCAGTCAGGAGGAGCATACAGAGTGCTTGTCCATCCTCATCACTACTCTGTTGTATCCTGTTTTCCTTCCTGAAGTGGGGCTCCAGATTCTCCTCTGGTTAAGAGCTGTCTGTGAAGACCAACCATCAGTTGGTTTCATTCCCTTAAAGTTCTGGTTTGTTTAAGACAAAAATCACCTTCCCTGCACAGCTGATCATCAGCATCGATGTCCATGATATGGCAATGGCTCACCTGGACCTCATGGTGTGGTGCAACCTGCTGAAAAGAAGTCACACCAATGACTTGCTATTATCCACACCTAATAGCATGAGCAAGAGCCTTTGCAGTGGAATATATTCCAGGAGGCCTGGAAGACTGTTACAGCTCTGGAAATCTACAGCATAGAATGTATAGTGAGGGTATAGTATAATAAAACTTGGTTAGTTGTTCAGCATGTTGAGTTGGTTTCCCTGTAGGAAGTAAGCCATAAAGCCACAAATCTTGCTAATAGAAAGTTTGTTTTCCTTCAGTACGTGAGGAATTGTTACATACCACTCAACACCTTTGAGCACAATGAAGTGAAAATCTGACTCAGAAATTAATGTGAAGGAAGGCACAAAATATTTTTTCTCCTTGTTTTCCTGTTACAAAATGTTGTATTTATTATCTACAAATGGAATCCCTCTAGTTTTGGTAGTTTTCATTTATCAGTGTTTGGTACATGAAATTCAAACTGGGGGTAATTCTTTGAAACCAATATTTCAGCCACATAAATAAACATAATAGAACAGAGTAGAAAGTGAGCTAAAATAACTAGGTTCAAAATCAGGAATAAGCATTTAGCAGCAGTACACACTTACTTCTGTAGCCCATGCACCTGATTTCAGAGTTTTGCAAAGACATATAAAACTGCCCCCGGGCTCTGGGCTGGTTTTCTCTGGTGGCACTTTCTGCCTCCTCAGCTCTCCCCTCTCCTGCTGGGCCCCTTGGCTCTGTCTCGTGGCTCTCAGTGCAGTGGCAGGACCCAGGAGCTCTGCAGGCAGCTCCCCTGTCCCAAGGAGCCACAGGGCTTGGGCTGCTCCCTTGTTGCATTCCCCACCATGTGGTTTCCTGCTGCCCGCTGAAGTCTGGAGAGCACACCAGGGCTGAAATGCTCTTTGTTTCTCACCTTTGGGGTGTGTGACCCCAGCATGAACTCTGGTTCTTGAAAGCAATAATATTTGCTATCTCTCCTCTGTGGTTATTTGATGGAACAATTACTGCACATTAACTGAACCTACAGTGCAGTGTGCAGTGCATACCACCAAAGCATGAGATAAAAGATGATGAATTTTGAATAATTTTAGTCCTAGCTGCAGGCACATCTATCTTCACAAATAACTTTCTGAATCCACAGAGCGTCCTTTTTCTTCAAAAGCTGGAAGCTTTGGGTTTTTGTTCTCTTAAAAAATTCTGGCCATAATTTAAAAATGTATTTTACTTTTATAAAATAATAAGGGAGAGCATTTTTATGAGAGTGTAAGTGCTCATAAGCATGTACATGCTTCTAAGAAGTTGTACTTGAAGAAAATATTTCCAGCTAAGGAATTAACTGTCTCAACTTGCTCCATGATTTCAGCAAAACCAAGTAGCCTCATGATTTTAACAATACCAAGTCTTTCTCCTTAGTGGAGTTATTAATGACGTTTCAGAAAAGAATGCAGAGCTCTCCATACCTGAAAATACTTCAAGAGTATCCACACCTAATTAGCTGGCCATCCTGTGAGGACTTGTGCATGATCTTTAAACACATGAATAAAACTAAGAATGCATTCAAATCTTCAAAGAATTGCTTCAAGGAACCACTTTTGTTTGCAGGTAGTATTAAAAGAAAACATGCAACACGTTAATTGAAGAACTGAGGGTACTTTTAATTAGTCTTCTTGAAAATGCTGATTTTGCATATGATGAGAAGTTCCTGGAATTCAGATCACTGTGCGTTGGCAACAAAGTGGGGCTTGCT
Organism: Passer montanus; assembly: GCF_014805655.1. Classification (NCBI taxonomy): domain Eukaryota; kingdom Metazoa; phylum Chordata; class Aves; order Passeriformes; family Passeridae; genus Passer; species Passer montanus. The sequence continues at coordinate 5,101,393 of NW_024366592.1, forward strand.
CATGAACCACAGCTCTGTTGGTAGCAGATACTGCTGATAGGAGCTCAAAGTCATGTCAGAATAAAATAATGGACACTCACATTTCCTTGAGGTGGTAAGAAACAAACCATGCTTTCATGCTAGAGCATTTCTTGGTAAGGAAAGAAATTGTTTAGGTTCCAAAATTTCAACCGGTGGAGCAAGTACTGCTTGGAGTGGGGAGACTCTTGCATATAATTTAATTGATTCATAGTTTTGCATGAGGCAAGTTTGGAGCTAAATGCTCAACCTGATCATGATGAAATTTTGCAAAGTCATCATCCAGCTGAGGTCGTTGTTGTCTACCTTTAATTCCACACACCTACCTGAAAGGATATTTGGGTGCCTGTGTGGTGATTTGGGCATATCTTTAATCTGAAATGCATACAGACTTACCCAGTAAGCAATCCTTTACACATTTCTCAAACCCACCAGGTACCATGATGTCAGATCTTCATTAACACGTTCATAAACTATAACACTTAAACAGCAGTGACTTGGATGCCCACAGCTTTCTACCATATTTTCTGGGCAAAGTTCTCTTTTCTCTGGAGCAGAAAGCATGAAGATTGTGGCTGCTAATGCAAAGGTTTGTTGCTGCCTGCCAGCCTGTAGGGGTGGTCTCCTGCTAGTGCTCTGGATTTTTCACTGTGACTGAGGGAATGAAGGAGCAGAGGGCAAACTCCTCTCTCACCAGAATAGTTTCCATGACTTAGGGCTATGTAGGAGGAGACTGAATGTGTAGGACACATGCTGGAGACATCAGGCCATTGGATCTTGTTTTCAGGGCTTGCCTAGATGGGTGTTAGACTGACATAGATAGCAATACTTGTGACATATCAACAGGAAAAGGTTCTTCAGAGACCAACTCCTTGGACATTCATGGTTTTCAGAATACTTCACTCAGTCTTAAAATACAGCCAGACATCCCAAGTAAGACACACTCCCTTAGCATTTAGAATCTCTTCCTTTACTGAACATATGTCCAACCAGCAAAAGAATAAAACTTGGAGGGGAAAACAGTGGCAGTGTTCTCCCAGGGGGGCTTGGCTGACGTAAATGAAAACAAACTCTCACCCCTGCTGAGGTGCCTGACTTGATCCATCTGTGCGTGCAGAGCAAGGGCAACACTCCTGAAAATGGCAACGCTTCTCCCAAAGCTCCAGCTCCAGTTCATCCTCATTGAGTTCATATCCCTTTGCAGTATGAGTGAGGTGCCAGGCTGAAGAGTGGATACAGGATGCCAGTCAGCCTATCTTTTCCCACCCCCACTGCCCTTGCTCTCCCTCCCACTCGCTACACGTGCGCTAATCTTCCTCTTGTCTTGTGTTCTCACTTTTCTTGCAGTCGCTGTGAGCGCTTGCCTTGTAATGAAAATAAGGAGTGCCAGAGCCTGCCTCTGAGAATAACCTACTATCACCTCTCTTTTCCCACCAACATTCAAGTACCCACCGACATTTTCCGCATGGGTCCTTCCAATGCTGTCCCTGGGGATAAAATTCAGCTGTCCATCATCAGCGGGAACCAGGAGGGGTTTTTCACCACAAAAAAAGTGAACAACCACAGTGGCCTTGTGGTCATGCAGCGTCCAATCACAGAGCCCAGAGACCTTCTTCTGACAATTCAAATGCGACTTTCCCGCCACGGAACTGTCAACACATTTATTGCCAAGCTTTTTATCTTTGTCTCTGCACAGCTTTGATCCCTCACTTAACAGTCATCATTGGCTACTCTTTCTCTTCTAAGAGTAGCTTTTTTTTCCCCTCAATTTTAATAAAGTTTTAGTTCATCTGTTGCATGCTGCACTTGCATTTTGTTTGCCATCATCATTACAGTTTTCCACTTTCCCCTATAACTGAACATCTTAATTTGTGGAGATTCTTCTGTATACTCTGCATCATAATACAAAGCAGAAGTTGGTGTCTAAGAGTTCATTACCTGAGTATACTGAGGACTGAAAGCCATTAATTTACTTCACACAGTCAACTGATCATACACAGTTATATAGATTTAGGTCTAAATTTTCCAAAGAAAATAGGTACATATTTTGAACTGTCTCAACTGAGACATCTCTCGAAAATTCCATCACTTATGCAGCAAATAGTGTGCATTTTCTGAAAATCTGTTAAAAAGGCATAACTTGGACCCTTAGGACCCCTGAGGTGCCCCAGCACATGGGTCAGTATAAAAGTTGCAGCCAGATTCTCAAGTTGTCCTATTTATTGTTGCTCTGTTGTATCCCGTGAGCTAATACTGATTTCCACCAGGTACAGATCCCAGTTCTAGCTTCTAAGGATGGTACAAAAGCTAATCTCCTCTAAAGAACATTTATTTGAGAGACATTTCATCTTTCTTTCTGTGGAGTTTTTGCTGAATGGAAAAACTAATGACAGCAGAACAGCAATGAACTTCATAACAGCATTCAGCTAATAGCAGAGAGCTCCTTTCTCTTTCACAAGCTGTATCCTGAAACATTCCCATCTACAGGAACATTTGAAAAAGATATTTGATTTGTCTCATAACACTTTTGTCTCTCTAGCTTTCATATTAAAGCTGATAAATTTTGACCAGTAAAGACTTTATCCACAACTACCATCACACCAAATCATAAGTGCTCTGAAAAGTCAGCCAGAATTCCAATATCCAAATCTTTCTTACTTTGCTTTGACTTTCTTTGTTTACTTCTAAGCAGTCAAGAACAATACAACTGGAATATCTTTGGAACTCTTTTGTTTTCTGAGCTGGAAGAGGATTTATTTATTACACAGAGTCCTTGTGCTGATAAATATTAAAAGCTCACTCCCAGAGATATGATCCAAAAATTAATGTTCTACACTACCCTGGGCTCACTTATCTCTGCTGCTCATTAGAAAGGCAGAACAGTCATTCCATAGAAGAACGGGGAATAATCCATGTGAATGCACCTATAGAAAAAATATCTCACTATGTAAGTGCTGACAGCACAGTCAGGGTACAAGGCTGGAAACTGGGAGCCTTCTAAAGCAAGATCATGAGCCTTAATCACCTGAGCACAGGGAATGACTCCACTAGCTGGAAGCTGCAGGCTCCCAGGCTCATCCTCAGCCAAGGCCTGGATCAGGGCAGGATTGCAGCACTCTGCCAGGGTATTGCATGTTCCCCAAGGCAAAGTTTATCACAGCTGGCTGACAGGAGTTCAGGTCTCATAAGGAATGCCAGGCTTATTAAAGCCTGTTGACACATCCTTATAAAGGTGCCAGAAGTTGCCAGTGGGGAGAGAGTCCCAGGTTTAAATACTGAGAGCACAACTCCATGATACTTGAGCTAGTGGGGTTAATATAAATATAATATTCTGCCACAGTATTTACATATATGTAAATACTCTCTAACTACCACTTTCTTATGAGGCCATAATGAAGTAGGATAAATATTCCAAAATAAACTTCATTTTTGCAAACATTAATATATATTTTTTGGCAGGAAAAGAAGGGAGTTTGAGAACAGGGCCCTCAGTGTTGTAAAATGCTGTCACATTAATTGTATTTAGCAAGGAATTCAAGAGCACAAAGCTCACCTTCCACTGTGTTAGATGCTTGAATACTGCAGTGTCACTGGGACTTTAAGGAGCGTGTAGGTAATTCCATAGTGCTATTTATATTTTCCAAAGGATAATTAAATCACAGCTCCTGGTTCAAAGAATTATTGACTGAATCTAAGAGACAATATGAAAAGAGTCATACCAGAACCTTAGAAGAATGAAAAGATTATACTCAGGAAATAATCAGAGCAGCTGAGCTGTTTCTTAACTTTCTTCTCTTTAAATGAAAATGCCCAGAGGGAAGAGGATCTCCAAAGCTGTAATTTGTGCTAGAGGCAGAAAGCTTGAAGGAAAGGTACAAATAAAAAAGTTCTCATCACTGAGGAAGAAACTTTTGCCTGTCATAGTCCCCACTGTAGGAGAACATGAGCAAAATGGAAAATATCAGCTAATCAGAAGATGAAATGCAAAGATGATGTGTAAGGATAAAATTATTAAGTATTATGAGAACAGAGCATATAATTTATAGCAAATATCAGGATTTGAGATAGATGTTAGTTGTGAAAGAAGTTACTTCAGTTCAGAGATGTCCAAAAGATGAAGCAATGAGAGAACAAAGTGTTATCAACTGCACTTTGGGTATCCTGGCTTGAGGCAATTAGCAGGGATAGCAAAAGAAAGGTGAACAGAGAGTGAGTATAATGAAAGAACAAATTCCAGTTTAGCAGTGTAGACAGAGCATGCAAAAAACCCCAAAAGTTAGTGGAATTTGTAAGAGGAGTGACAAAAGGTGCAAAGAAATAGAGCTGACACAGACATTTATCTGTCACAAGTGTGGTTTTGAGCTGGATGGATCTAAAAACTCAGTTTAGATGAGAGCTAACAAAAATCACTTGTGATCATTGAGATCCTCTGATCTGTACCAAAGTCATGTCAGAAGGCTTTATTCCACAGGTGAGAACTATGAATGCAAGTCTTATTTAGGACTTCATCTTTCACTAAATTATGGCTTTATTGGCAGAGTATTTCAGAAATCCTTGTATTTGCCTTTTGTTCCAGCTGAAGTTGAGAGTAAAGCTCCCTTTAATTCCCAGGAGGAAGCAAAAGGAGACCACTACTGAATGCCTGAGACACTCCCATCACAATGTTTTCTGCATACAAATTCTATTATCTAAATACAGTAGTTCAGGATATTCTATGTATTCTAACAGTACTTAATCTGCAATAGTGTCCCAAAAGAACAATTACAACTTACTGTAAGTGAGGTGTCTAGGACATGACAAGATTTTGTACACAGATAATGGTGGAAAGCAAAAGGGAACAGGCCACATCTTCTGGCCTGTATCTCCTGTCCAGTCTCAAAACATCAAGTACAGGGTGTGAATATCAGGCTCAGCTGGTGTTTATTAACTCAGCTCTGTTGCCTCCCCATGGACTGTGCCAGTTCACATCAGCTGAAGCATGAGTTCCTTGATGTTGATTTGTGTTTTCCCCTTATTTAACTTCATACTGTATCATCATGCTCGGTTTAATTTTTTTTGATGAGCAGAGTTGGGAATATGTAAGGAAATTACTGATAAATTGATTATAAATAGAGCCATAAAGTCCCTTTGAACATCTGAAAAAAATGTTTTGTAGGTGTGGGCTGGGATAAAACATTTTGAAAGGAGCAAGAATGATTTGTTTTTAGAACAAAATAAATCTTCCTTTTTTTGTTTCCCTTTAACTCAGTAATTTTTCCTTACTTTTAATCTTTTAATTCCTCCCTCTCTGACACTGCAGCATTTTCTTTTTCCACTTAGAAATATGTAGAAATGGGCAGGTCAAAGTTGAGATCATTTGTGGGGCTTAGTCACATTTGAAGTCCCAGCACAGCCCTTTCATCTCTCATGAAGACAGAGTGGGCATTGTGTGAAGTTCTTGAACTGTAAGTGACTTTGAATTCACTCTAGTGGACAAGGGTGAGAAGTCATTTAACTTTTAATAGACTTTCAAGGCCGAATGAGCAGCTGCTTGAGATGGAATATGAAATGATCCTTACCATTTCCCCAAGCTCAGAATTCAACCTTTGAGATTTTAAATAATGTGGTTAACTTTTTCTCCCCCCAGTTTCCATTTCTCTCTGTTTTCTCAGTTCTTTCAGATGGAAAGGGTGTGAAAAAAAACTTAAAAGAGGCTCTTCTGGCCCTTGCTACACTGAAAATCATGAAAGTTGGCCCTTTACATAGTTGTGCCAGGTTTCTAAAACAGAAACAATTCTGTCTGCTTCATATGTCTTGAGTAAAAAAGGCTTGTGCCAGTAGAAGTGGCTCCACTGCAATTGCTGAGAGCAGGCCAGCTGAGAGGGTGTGGGTCTCACTGCTTGGTCCTGTTTGTCCTTGGGAAAGGACATTGCATGGCATCTTGGGCACTCTTTGTTTTCACATGCCTGGCTTGAGGAACTGGGTTTGAGGGGGTTTTAACTCTGAGCCAAACCAAGTTCTTCAGGGGTCCCCAAGTTCTGATGAACTGCATTTGTCTAAGTTTCTGTGGTGAAGAATCAACGCTTATATCAATTACAGTTTCTGGCTCCCTAGATTGCAAAACACAAAGTATTTAATATTCAGCCTATATATGAATCTCTTTTTGGTTTCTCTTAGTGTCAGACTAGAAAAGACAGATACCATCCGTTGCATTAAGTCTTGTCGACCAAATGATGTCACCTGTCTGCTGGATCCTGTCCACACAATTTCCCACACTGTCATTTCACTGCCCACGTTCAGAGAGTTTACAAGACCTGAAGGTAAGTGGTTTGTTCCTTGTTCCATTTAATAGACTGCAGCATATAAAACCTGCACTGGAAACCCTTGCCTAAAGCCAGACGCACTACCAGTGCAGTAAATGTTTGCACAGCTCCAAATTATAGTTTACCATTCATTTAATTAAAACCTTCGATACCCAGGAGTTTTAATTTTATGGAGGAAAGAAAGTCATTCTGAGCTCTAACCCATACTGCTTCCCAAGAAATATTGACTCTGAATTCCCATGTACCACATGTACTCACACAATAGACATATGCCCCATGACATATTTTCTTCTCTTGTTTGCAGATTTTGCTGTAAGAACAAGGTACTAAATATATTTCTCTCATCTGTCTATGACCTGTTATTTGCTACTGACAAGTGACTTGTTCCAAGAATAAAAACCTTACATGCAGACATGAATCACAAAATAAATTACATTGAGTATATGATGATTGGCTGATTTTTGACCTGTGAACAAAGTGTTGTTCATTATAGATTAAAGGAAAGAAAATTGCAAAGACTGGGCAGAAAGTTTTTAAGACAAGAATTTCAAAAAGCACCCAACTGAGGGGCTGTCATCTGCAGTACTTTCAAGTTTTTAAGTCCTGCAGTTTCACACTCACTTTTCACTCACTTTCGTAGCTCACATAAAAACTAAAAACTTACAGATCAAGAGCCAGTTTTTGCTCCTTGCCATTTGTATGGATTTTCTGGCAATGCATCCATCAGTGGATGACTGCCTGCAGTCCTGCTGCTCTCAGCACTTTACTAAGTGGCACAGACACAGAGAGAAGGGTATGGAGGTAAGAAAGGTTATTTTGGAGGGGTTTCTAAAGGTCTTAAATCCTCATTTCTGATGCACCCAAAGTCTCAGCCTGGCTGTTTCTGAAGGTTGTCCTAAATGAAAGCCAAAGCTGACTCTTCCCTTCTGCACCAGGCAGGAGTGGAGAAAAAGACATCCCAGTCCTTGCCCAGACAGGAACAATTTAACCACTGATGCAGAGCTCCTGTAGGTTCTGTTTCAGGCCTTGGCTGGCCCTGCTTCACAGGGAATGGAGGAATGCCCCATGGCCACTTCTGCTCCCATACATACCCCTTCAGCTCCACCAGGTGTACTGGCAGCAGAGCTAAGGATTTGGCCCAGGATGCTTCCTCATTAGTCCATCCTCATATTTTAATAAGAGATGAGACCTAGTGATCTGAGATTACTGCTGAAGCCCAGAAGATGTAAACTGTAATTCAGTGCATGGCCTCAGGTGAATTCTTACAGCTCCAAGTCTGGTTTCATCATCTGTAGAGTGAGGATAATAATGAGAGTAATAATACCTCCATCCCTCACAAGGGACTTGAAAATAGTCTCACTTTTCTTTTTAAACCTAAAGATCTCCAGTACTCCAAAGGACTCTTTAATTTGAAATGGCAATACTTTGTGTAACTGCCATGGGGAATCAGAGTGGAGAGATTTGTCTGTTTGGCCCCTTCCTCAGCCCAGCCTGTAGATCCTTGGTGTTGTCCTCTTTGGGTACATGCTGGAAATCTGATTGGCTTCTTCAGAGCAGTATTTTTTGATTTGAAAAGTAAGAGCGTTTTGGCTTCAGGGCCCTTGGATGGTGAAAACAGGAGGAGAAAGCCAATCTATCCAAATCCTTGCTTCCCTTAGATCTTGTGCTTTTCCATTTTAAAGGACGAACTGGGAGTGGTAAGGGAGGGTAATATCTTCCACCAACTTTGAGGACAAGTCATTTTGGATCAAATTCTGTTGGATTCTCCAGTGATGTTTTCAAATACTTGTCAGTGCATTCTGTGATACTCTTTACTTGCAGAGATTATTTTTCTTCGTGCCATCACACCTACATATCCGGCCAACCAGGCAGATATCATATTTGACATTACAGAAGGAAATTTAAGAGATTCATTTGATATCATCAAGCGTTACATGGATGGTATGACAGTGGGTGAGTAGTGTTTTCTGCCTACTTTCTTCTTTCAACTAACTGTAGGACAGGGTCACAGAAATTAATTAAAGTCATTAATTCCTACCTTTATTTCCAAGCCAGTGTTGATTTCATATTCTTCAGTCCAATATGTGTAATTTGAACTAATATCACAGATAATTTTGTATGCAAAATACCAGAGGCCTATTCTTTAATTTGGGAAGTATTTTAAATTTTTTTTTTCAGAACTAGCCCTAACTAAAAATGCAAATGGCTTAGTTTTAAAATGATGAGGAACCTAATGTAACCAGGAGCAGTTGGCAAATGATGTTAGGGAGGAGGGCAAGAGCAGATCCCAGCTGATGTATTGCTCTGCCCAATGGGAGCTGCCCAGGCAGTGGGAGGAGAATACACTGGAATCCTCCTGCCAGGTATTAAAAAGTAGCATTTGATTGCTTTTTATTCATGTTTATTTATGAAAAGAAAGACTCCTGTTCCCAGTGAACCCTTGTGCTTTGGAATGTGAACATGCAGATTCTGCTCAGGTTCATACATGTGCTTCAGCAGGACTTGTCCTGGGGAAAAGAAAAAAATCACTGCAGCTTTCATAAGGAGGGCTGTGAAAAATCCCTATTTCCCGTGGTCTGAAGGTGGCACTGGTGCATTTCAGAAGCAGGATAGCACAATGTCAGCTCTGCAAAGGTTTTATGAACTGTAGATAAAAATCCCAAGTCATTAGGTTTCTATTTCTTTCTTGATCAAACAGAAGTATACATGTGAATGCTGAGAAAAAGGGAGAGTCTGTTAAAACAGGATAAGATTACAGATTTCAGTTATTGGGGCATTTCTTTAGCAGAGTATAAATGTTATCAGATCTCAGGGGAGTTACAGTAGTTTGCTTTTCGTGCCGTGTGCTTCTTTCTGTCTGAAATAAGAAAGAAGGATGTGTTTGGAAATTCGACTGGCCAAGGTATTTGCCTGAGGGAAGGGTTCCCATTTTGAAGAGCAGGACTGTGTGTCAGTAGTATTTTACTTGGTAAACCGGATTATTTGCCTCACATTGTAAAGAGAGAAAGGATATTCTTATACACTGAGTTGAGAAGATATGGTGCATGCCCAAGTGTATTCCCAGCTCTGTGAAAGAATTGGGCAACCCTTTCTTCACCTCAGTTCCCCCTGTGCAACATGGAGATGATAAAACATGCCTACTACTGTTTAATTAATTCTTGTGTGTAAGACTCTTAATTAATTCCTCTATGTAAAAGTACTTTGAGATTAATGGATGGAAGCTGCAAAGAAAACTGCCTACAGCAGAATTGGAAAAGGAAAATCAAAACAACCCCCCAGCTGAAATTACCTGGAGGGGCAGAGGTTCAGGACAGCACGTTGTCTGTGTGATATTAGGATTGCAAATAATTCTGCCATCAGCAGTTCTGCTGCTCTCATCATAATATAATTTTTATTATTATTATTAATAATAATCAGAATGTTAGGTGTTTCTTTAAAAAGTTCTGGGAAGCTTTCAAGACAAATCAGATGGGATCCTAGTCCATGAGAATTCACAAAGGCCCTGTTTTAAAGAAAGAGAAGGGTTTGTGTAAGGGAGGAAAACCCCAAAGGGTATAGACAGTATCAGAAAGCTTTAGTGTTTATCCCACTAAGTTACAGGGACATCAGAACTGTGTGGAACACAGCAACTCCAGCAGAGCAAATGCCCAACTAGGGCAGTAACAGAAGGGTTTTCAGGAGTCTCTGTAATTACAATGTTCCAGCTTGTTGAAAAATCAATTTATGCACTTCTGGGAGAGCATACCTGGACCATCATGCTGGATCACATATACCACTGGGATCCATGCAGCATATTTTAAAATATTTTTATACATACTTTTTATGTCTTTTTGCTGCCTATTTAGGAAAGAATACATTTATTTTATAATAAATCATAAATGCACTGGTAAAAGAAACAAGAAGCATGCTTCATTCTGTTGTACTGTTTCAGGAGAAATGGCCAGAACATCAAAGCTATTTTGTCTGCTAATGGAAATTAGATCACCAAATATCTTTTTTTTTTTACAAGACTAATTTTCTCTACAAGAGATTTTTGATTGGGTAGTTTGGTTTTTTTTGTGTTAAAGACATGGACTAGTTCAGGGCGTGATGAAATAAATAAGAGTATATGGAAAAAAGTAGGAAAATAATAACCAGAATTGCTGAAAGACCTCAGTATAATAAACCCTGACTCAGTGTCAGACTAGAGGAAGCTGACGAAGGGATTCAGAGAAAGGAGGGAGCACTGGGAAAAGAGGGGGAGGAAGGACAGACCAATGAAGATGCACTTGCAGGAAGACCCTCATTAGTGATACAGTTTTAGGCTGTCACTAACAAGGACAGAGGTGGTGCCTTAAGAAGGACCTCATGTAACCTGTGCTTGTGTGAATGCAAAAGAACAAGATGCCCTCAAAGTGCAACTGGGGGAAAAAAAAAGTGAAAAAGTACAGTTATTTTGGGGAAGGTTTAAAGAGTGGGAGGAGCTGTTAGAGACAAAGTTACAGAAGAAAAGTGGGGGGTTCAGCACTGAGAATTTTGGGCTGAAAAGATTCAGGTTACCAGTTTCAGCCATTACCCCTCTAAGCTGACACTGAAACTTAGGGAAGCTGAGTTTTGTGGGAGCTGGGATGGAGAATGGCTGAGCAGGCTGGTTTGTGCTTTTCTGAGGTCATTGGAGGAGATGAGTGTGAAGGAGCAGCTGTGAGGTACACAAAAGAAGAAAATAGAGGCAGAGGAAAGGACTGCCCCAGGGAATGTTACAAAAAGAAAGAACACAGCCTCCCAAAAGATATGTAGAAGAAGTAGGCCCAAAGGTAGGAGAAGAAAGAGGCAAGGACAGTATGGCAAAATCAAGGAAAGAAAACATATCAAACAGGAATCAATGATGGGCACCATCAGACATGGAGGAGCCAAAAGAACTAAGAACAAACTCTAGAAGTAGCTCTGCTGACCGACAGAAAATATCTTCCAGTGGAAGAGGAAGAATGAAAGCCAGATTCCTGGAGAGGCAGCGTGTAGACTTCACACAATCTGATGAAAAAGAATTGTATAAAAAGCTGCTTCCTATATTTTTACCCTGTTATATGAAAAAAAAAAGTGCAAATCCCCAATCCTGGGGATTTCCTGGTTCAGAAGGTGCCGAGGACTCCTTGTTTCCTGGTGTGGTTACAGGCCAAGGGGGCAATGAATCTAAATGATATTGTTAAAATCCTAACATCACTTACTAGCATGGTGGGAGAAAAACAGAAGTGCAGACCTATCCAGGTTTGGTGTTTCTTTAAAGCTTTTATAGACTTTTCACTGCATTCCTCCTTTAACCAGCTGTCAGTGAAAAATGAAGAATGCATTTTCAACCTGTGCAAAAATGTCCTATCAGTGCCTAAGGTATTATCAGTTGCTATAAAACACTTTCCCCTTCAGCTATGCATTCATTTTTTTAAAACAGTAATCCCACCTTGTAGTCTGGTAAACTTCAGGAACGTTTAAAAATTTCATAATACATCTAAAAGTAGTTTTGATAGGCTGAAATCTTCCATATTGCATTTGGTTAATAATCTAAGCCTATAGCCTTGCCTATAAAGCAGATTGGTGCTATTCTTCTGGAAAACATCCAGAGCCAATATAGATATAAAAAGTCACTGTAAGAGTTTCAATGGGGGGTTGTGCTGTTGTTTGAATGCTCACTGATACAGACTACTGCTCTCCATTGCTATTTGCAAGGGTTCCATTGCTGTCTCTGTCCCAAATTTCCTGCCTCTTTTATGTGGGTACAGCTTGTGATGCTACTTTTGAACCACTGAAGTGTCTCAACTACTGATAGCACTATGCTGGATTTGTCACTAACCTAACTTCTACTGTGGTATCATGATTGTTTAGTGTGCTCCAGAGTCTGAGGAGAGACTTGCCAAAAATGATCAAGAAAATGAACAAAATTGGGTGCCATGAGCAAGTGTGTTTGTGAGATCCCATATTAGTTGGGGCAGGAGAAGGAGATTCGAGATTTGTTTGACTTCTGTGGCCCCTGTCCTTAGCACAGGGGTAGTAGCTCTGTATCTCCTAAGTAGTTTGGCCAGTAGCAGTGTGGCAGTCTTTCTACAGTCCTCCATGCAAATGTTTGTCTGACATTAAATTCAGTCATTGGTCTGCAAAAGATTTGGTTCTGAACTTTGTCCCTGAACTTTGTCTCCATTGCCGGGCAAGTGCCTTCACATTTCCCTCTGCTCCTCTCTCCTTCTCTGTTCCTCCAAACTCTGTCTTTGGGCCGGAGCCTGACTGGTTCTTACTGTGTTTTGGTGTTCAGCAAAATGTTTCCCAGACTCATGTGGGCTTCCTGGCACAGCTGGTGCTGGAAGCAACATTTCACTACAGCTGGGTTCCTGTGAGGCAGGGAGGTGTAGAGCCAGGGCATCCAGGCAAGCTCTGCTGCTTACAGGGGCAAGGAGAGAGAACACTTATCTCCCCATGTGGATACTCTTTCTAGAAAGTAAGCAGCAATAGGAACATTTTGTTGTGATTATAATGTCATTAGTGTGAAACAACAGTGGGGTCTGGCCATACAAAACTGGTGCTGCCCAGTCATTGCCAGGCAGCTCATGGAGCAGGACAGAATTCAGTAGGTTTTTCAACAGGGCTTTGCAGCTGTACATTCAAAAAGACACAGTCCCTTTCAGTATCTTAATTCTGGTTTGATCCCTAGGCTTTCTCTCTCACAAGAGGACCTCCTCAGAAAGGAATATTGTGTGAGTTTTCCTCTGTGCCAGGCTGCCCTGTTGAAATCAGCAGCAGTGCATTTGAGATGAGGGTGCCCAGAAGCCATTTGGTAAATGGGATCCTGGATTTGCTGCCTAAACCTGCCCTTTCAGGATGCTGCTGACTGCACTGCTCAGTAGTCAAATTGTTCAACACCCTCCCTCCCCTCCAGAAAAAAATGAGGATGGAGAGCTCTTCTAGGGGCTAAGAAGCACCTTGAGCAGAAGGCAAATTTTCATTTCATATCTGAGAAATGCTGAAGGTGCTTTTCTGGTGAGAATGAGGGGAACAACCTTCCTAATGCCAAATTTCACTCTATCACACTGCAAGAGTCTGGTTAATTCAACTCTCCTCCTTGATCTATGTTCATCTCAGCTCTCAGGTGGTACAAGGTATTCCCATTGGTACAGACCACCTTTGGTTACAGTTCCCATAAGGCTCAGCAGGCAGATGAATTATACTGCAGGTCTGATGAAGTTTTGTGAACTGTGGTGGGAAGTATAAAACCGGACAACTTGTGAAAGAAATGGACTAAATTAGGGACAGCAAAGAGCACCAAAGTCCTTGGTTCAGGCTGCATAGCATGCATGTTCTGGTATTCATGTTGAACAGTGCGATGAGGTACTGCACAGATGAGCAAATAAAGCCAGACTTGAAATCCAGTACACCAAGAAACATACTATAGCAGCTCCTCTGAGAGATGTCTGTGTGAATCCAGCTTTCTGAGGTGCTGTGCCCCAGTTCAAAGCAGTCAAAGACCTGCTTTTATGATGATCTCCAAGTGTGAAATATATGTACGATTGATTAATGACTGGGTGTGATACCCAGTGCTCTGGTTTGACTGAGACAGTGGTGTTTGGTCAAAGGTTGGACTTAATGGTCTTGAAAACCTTTTCCAGTCTTAATAATTCTGTGATTCAGGTGGTTCTGCTGCTGTATCCAAGTTTGTGTGTCGATAGCAACCATCCTATTCCTGCAGCAGCACCTACACACCCCATAAACATGGAAAAGGAAGATAAGACCCAAGGTGTATTGTAAATCTTTCTCAGTATGATACACAGATGCATGGCTCACTTAAAAACAACCCTACTTTGACTTTTGTTTTTAAAGGGGACAAATGTGGTGAAATGAACCCTTATTTTAACCTTTGAGAACTGGTCAGGAATTGACACATTAAAATTCAGGAAGCCTTCTTGTCAGAATTCTGTAAACAGGAAAAGCAGAGCTGTTGTCTCAAGGTGATGACTGAGCACTCTATAGGGGCTTCTGTGTCAAAGCCTCAGGATTAAGTTCTTTTTCTTCCATGGTAAATCAAATCACAGAGCCATGTCATGCTGAGTGCCATAATTGTGGCTCTTTGCCAAGTAATGCTTTTATCACAAGGGTTGCAATAATTAATTGCCCCAGTATCGTGGACCCAAGCATGGTTAAATCAGAACAATGTGATTGTGAGACAGGCAGGGCAAACATAGCCACTCTCACAAGAAATAAGATATTGGGAATAAAGTAGCAAGAGTGATAGATGTGATATTGCACATTTTGGACATTCATTGCTCAAGTTTTTCCACCTGTTTTAGTAAATGTGTAAGGCTCTTCTAATACACAGAGCATCTCACATTCCTAAAGGTGGAACAGGAAAGATTAAAACTATATGATGGAAATGATTTCTTAATGAGGCTACTTCAAGTACAGTTATTGCATTTTAGGCATGAGTGATTTCACAGCATTGTCAACAATGAAACCCACTGCGAGGTTTGGCTGGAAGGCAAACCAGACATCTTAAAGCACTTCAAGTTTGCCAAACCAAGATAAGAGCACATCTCTCTGAAGTTATTTAGTGTCCTTAATAAAGATCACAGTATTTGTAAACTAGCCAAACCTCAGTAAAATCAAAGATTTTAAAAAATTCTTTCATAATACCAACAAGGCTCCATATGATCCAGCATGACAGATAATAGCTTTGAAAATATTCACCATTTGTTTCTGGCCAAAAAATGTGTTAATGTGATGACACCTCTTTATGGCCTCTTTATTTGATGCATTTCAGCAATCAAAGATTTCTAGAGAAGCCCAAGTATTAATGAAATTAAGCTTCATGGAGTTGTTGAATTCATAACAAACTGAATCCTTAATTTCTGATCTGTTGAATAATGCAGAAATATCCTTTTTCCATGCTGAAATGTAATCCCTGTACTGTAATTTAATTATTTTTCTCTTTGGAGTTGAAGCAAAAGGGAAAAGAGAAGATTCAGAAGTTTTAGGTAAACTTCAACTAACAGTTGTACCCTGGAAACTTGAAAGGCTGGGAGTACCCAGGGAGTTTTAGGCAATAGTTTAAGCAGTTTTTAAAAGAGAGCTTTGCCTTTACATGGCTCATAAATGATTCTGGTAGCCACAGATCTTCTGCCTATGGGGGGGATGTGAGCCAGAGGTGGTGGCTGCTGTCCCAGGCATCCCCACCTGGTCACACTGTTTTCCTGAGGGATGTCTTGACCTGCCCCTGGTCCACTTTGACACTTCTCAGAGGAGCATCCAGTGCTGCCTCGAGCTGCACTGTTGGAAAATGGTAGTTGAACTTCTCCAGCGACACACACACACACACACAGATATATTATTTTTATGTCCCAGGGTAATGTGCCACTGCAGTCAGCAGGCCTGGGTCATTAGGAGCCCTGTTCGTGCCACCAGTGCAGTACTCACTGTGACAGTACCCAAATCACTGCTACCTTTCTATTCCCAACAGGGGGTTGGGTTCAGTGTTATGGGGCTTTGCTGGTGCTCCAAAGGGAAATCCCCTTCTCCTGCCCACCTCTGAGCACACACTCCACCCTGTGGTCAGATGAGTGCTTGTGTGGCAAGCTGTGGTTTTGGTTCTTCCAGGTGTTCATCCAAGGAAAGGGGTGGAGGATATAACAGGACCACTATTTTACTATTTTTGATGAGCTTAAACCAACAGTGAAATTACCCTGAGTGTCATATAGCTTATGAAAGTGAATTTTATGTGGCCAAAGTGACTTCTGAAGTATTTTATAAGAACTTGGTTGCTCAACAGTTGAAAACGAGGCCTTTTTCCTAAATAAAGATCTGGGACGTTCATGTTTGAAAAGTATGTTTTTGAAAATCTTGTCCCCAGATATTTCAGCAAAGATACGTACAGCCAGCCACATTCCTGTGAAGCAGTTCTCCATCAGCATGGAAACCTTGTTAACATCCAGCTCTAACTTGACTCTCCAAAACTTTTCTTTTGTGAAGTGCTCACCATCAAACTTGAATGAAGGTCCAATTCACAATCTTATGAGGGCAATATACTTCAAAGCATGAGGAAATCTATTTTGGTACTTGTATTTTGATTAATGAGTTTTCTGAATCCTTTCACTGTAGTTATGTTTGTCAGGTGTGGCATCTTAAGGATTAATGATATCTTCAGAGCTATTTTTCTGTATATGATTTGATGCCTGAAGTGATGATTACCAAGAAATATTTCATTTTACAAAGAGCAGCCACTTATTAATAAAACATATTATATCAGAAACTATACAGCACCACATAGCAGGGCCCACATTGTTATTGTGACAAATAATGGAGAGAAATATAGAAAGCTTTCACACACACAAGAAAAAAAATGAAAAAAAACTGTTAAGCTTTTGAGAGATGGAGGAATCTCAAGTATAAATTAACTTTCTGAAGTCAGCAGACAGATATCTGGTGGTCTGGGAAATGCCTGCAGTTTGACAGCTAGATTGTTCCTTTAGGCACAGTCATGAACTGGAGGGGAGTGGAGGGAAATAATGCCTGTGAGGCTGCCTGTGTTGGCAGGAATAGGGCAGGAGAACTGGTGACAAAAGACACGGAGAAAGCTGAAGTATTCAATGCTTTCTTTGCCTCATTTTTACTGGTAAGACTGGTCTTCAGGAGTCCTGGGGCTCTCAAAGCAAGAAGATATGGAGCAGGAAATACCCACAGTGGAGGAGGTTCAGGTTTGGGAACATTTGAACTGGGAATAACCAAGTCCATGGGTGCTGGTGGGATACTGAGGGACAAGTGCTGAGGAAACTGGCCATTGTCATTGCAAGGCACTCTTGAGTATTTTTGAAAGATTGTGGTGATCAAAAGTTCCCATAGGAAAAGGCAAATGCCACTGCAATCTTCAGGAAGGCCAGAAAGGACCTAGGGAAGTACAGGCTGATCAGCTTCTCTGTAATTAATACTGAATAAGAAATTACAAATCTTACCATGACTTCTTGTGAGTTAAGGTCTGAAAAGCCAAAAATTGGCTATGTAGTTTTAGCTTCACACTACAGATATGTATTTACATGTTGAGGGCTGAGAGAGCTTGGTGTTCAAGCCTAACCTGCAACTCCTATGATTTGATCCAAAGAAGCATAAATTCATGTCTGGGTTTATTTTCCTCTTGCTCATTTCTGGAATGATACCATCAATTTACCTTTTATAATAATCTCTGCCATGATCATTTCCCTAGTCCTAAATTTCCTCATTGCCTGAACATCTCTTCTGAAACTATGACAATACTCCTAAGTGCAGTAGAGATGTTTACTCTTAATTCTCTAAATCTTGGCCTGCAGTATAAAGGAAAAAGACTTCAGGAGAAAAGAAAATTTGAAGTTACAGTCCAGGATCTCACATTAACATGAGGAGATTGGTCTTGTATTACTTAAGTGAAAGTTTTGTGGGGAAACAGAAGCCCAGGAACAGCTAAATCTAGAACTTCAGAGAATAGCCTGAGATTATCTGGAATTTAATATAAAGGCAAATAAATTACTTGAGTTTCAGCTGAGTTTAGGTTCCAGCTCCACAGCTCTCATCACATCTTATATTTGAATTTTTCTCAATTGATCATTTCATGTTCCAAGTATCCATTTAAAGCACAAGGAAAATAGCTGGAGGAAAAATTGTAAGGTGGGATTTTTTCATGTCATTGAAATCTCTGTAGGTGTCACAAGCTCATCCCAAAAGTTCCATCTGAAAGCAGACAGCACTCTCTCACCAAGTAATAGCACATCCTCTTGACAATCCTTCCTGTGCTTCTTTTCAAAGGGGGAAATTTTCAGTGGGTTCATAGTGGTTTAAAAGTGAAAGAGGGGAAATTTAGGCTGGATAGACAGAAGAAATTCTTCCCTCTAAGGGTGGTCAGGCCCTGGCACAGGGTGCCCAGAGAAGCTGTGGCTGCCCCATCCCTGGCAGTGCCCAAGGCCAGGCTGGATGGGGCTCTGAGCAACCTGGGATAGTGGATAGTGTCCCTACACATGGCAGGGGAAGGAACTGAATGTACTTTAGGATCCCTTCCAACCCAACCCACTCTATGGTTCTGTGGTTCCATTTGAGGATGAAGCTTTTTAAGCTTTCTCTTACAGTCAGACCTGTCATAGCCCAAGCGTTAGGAAATTTAGGGGGAACACCAGACATGCTTGATCTCACATGGGATTTTACCTATCTAATGAGAACTAGACATTCATATATTGCTGCCAGTATGAGTTTCCAATTCATGGAAGTTAAAGTTAATAGTGCATGGCCACTGCAAACCCCAAAATAGCCTGAATAGCAGCATGTGCTTATTTTGAAGGAAAAGCAAACTATGAGCAATGGTCAGACTTTGCAGCATCACAGAATCATTGAAGTTGGAAAAGACCTTTAAGCTCAAATCCAACCATCAATCCAGCACCACCACCACATTCACCATGAAACCATGACATTTGTTTGACTGCCTATGGTATTTCAAATATATATCCCATTCCTATTATTTTACATTGTTTTTACAGAGTGTTTAATTTAAAATAGGTCTTGGACTTAATAAAAACATGCATCTTGTTCTATTTAGGCTCCCATTAATAAGTTAGCTATAGATTAATGATTAAGAAAAGTGAATTTTCTTCTTTTTATCATTTCATGCTTTCTCAGTAACTCCTTACCATACATCCCACATTCATTCAGTTCATGGTCAGTTTTCAGCTGACCACAGATCATACAACTAAATAATGTAAAAGAAAGCAAATTATCATAAAACAATTGTTTGTTCCCAGAAAAAGTTGCTAAATTAGTACTTGCCTGTAATGTCAAGAGTGTTACACTAGTGAAAATGGGGTAATACTGCTGGATTCACCCAAGAGTAACCATCCAGACATCTCTCTGTTAACTTGCCTCCTGAGAAGAGTCAAGAAAGGACATTGTGTGCTTGCTGTGAGCACAAAGGGAATGAAAAAGGTGGCTTTTCACTGTCCTTTTGTATATGGTCACAGGAAAAAGCAATATAGCTGTAAGCCCATGGGGGAAGTGATGGGAAGGGGGTAAGGGGAACAAGAGCTCTTGTGCTTGTTACTTAACACAAAGCTTGAAATGTGGTTTAGGGAGTTGATCCCAATTTTGATAACTGTTTCTTGTATTTCCCTGAGTGTAGCCCACAGGTTATTTGGAAGAACAATTTTTGATTTGGCAGTAGCTGGGATTGTTTATATATACACAAATACATCTGCCTGCATATGCAGGCAAGGCAAGAGGCGTTTACTGCAGCACATCCCCTCTTCCAGCAGCCACCAGATACAGCCCTAATGTCAGGCTCTGATTCTTTGCCTGCTCCACCAACATTTCTCTGCTTGATTTGGGGGATCCTTAAAAATTTAGGATCTCTGAAGCTCTCTTTTTGAGGAATGGCTGCAATTTATGTCTGTTCTGTGCTCCTAATGATGATATAGGTTTAAATATTTGACTAGACTCAAGAATCAATCCCTGTGGAGAATCCTATGAGCTTCACCTCTGAACCATAAAATGTAAAATACTGCAACCTCTCTACCAATGCAAACCAGTTGTTTCTTATGGCAGTATGAAAATAAACTGCTTGGTTCTGCTTTGCTTTTTGCACACTATGGTGATCCCTCCCAGAGGAACTTTCTTTAGGGGAAATGTAAATGCAGTGTGAGGAACACCATGACCCAGATCCTCTTGGAGTGTAATTGCAGCAGATTTTGTGGAAAGCAGTGAAAAAAGAGGGAGAAAGGTTCATTTAAACAGGACCATTTTAAGGAGCTAGAACAGAAATCAGAAATAGGAGTCTGGAGGGAAGATGTGAGTGCATGACAAGGCAGGGACTTGTCAGCCAGAATGGGTTAATATGAAAAAAAACCAGCAGCTCTTCTCCTCAGCTGAAAATAGAACTTCTTAGCAAATCTGCTGCCTAATGCAGAAGTACAAGCAGAAACCAAACACAGAGGTGAAGTGCCTGAGGATCTCACATATTTCAAAGCAGAGAAGTGCAATGATATCTTAAAGAGGTATAGAAAACCCAAGGAATACCTGTGGCATCTGGAGAACCTGTCTTAGGAGGAGCAGCTGAGGGAGCTGTGGGAGAAAAGGAGGCTCAGGGGGTAACTTCTCACTGTCCCCAACTCCCTGACAGGAGGAGCAGCCAGGTGAGGGTCAGGCTCTGCTCCCAGGGAACAAGGGCAAAGGCAAACAGCCTAAAGTAGTGCCAGAGGAGGTTTAGATTGAATGTTAGGGAAATTTCCTTCACTAAAAGGGTTGTCAAGCATTTGGGCAGGCTGCTCAGGGAAATGGTTGAGGCACTAACCCTGGAGGGATTTGACCAATGGGTGGATGTGGCACTTGGGGACATCAGTTAGTGATGGCCTTGGCAGTGCTGAATTAATGCTTGGGCTTGATCTTAGAGGCCTTTTCCAATCCAAACAATTATATGATTCTCCCAGATTAAAATACTAGAAATGCTGCTGAAAGGCTTAGGAATATTAACAATATTATCCTTGCTGTCTTATTTATCCCATCTTCTCTGATAAGCAAAGCTTTGGTAAGTCAGTGACAGTTACTCAGATTATTGGCTGTTGTCATTGCTTTCATTTAAAAATATGTATTATATATTATTTAGGTTATTGTCCTTACTATACACAGTGACATGCTTTACCTCAGAAAAAAAAACCCCAAAACTAAAATACAAAACATGAAGTAAAAAACAGGAGAGGAGAGTAGCTCAGTGTTTTAGTTGCAGAGCTTTAGGAGCTGGACCATGGTTCAGACCATTACTGTGACATCCAAAAACTTGCTGCCTCTCACTCTGAGGCTTTCACAGATCAGCAGGTGGAGAGGATTGCCATAGATCCTGTTTGTAGTAAGGGTAAAGTGTGCAAGAGAAAGAAATCTCATCACTGTTTTTTAAAAGGAGGTCAACAAATCATGAAGATACCCAAACAGATTTGGGACATGTAGTGACATCTGTGCAGAGTTAACAAAGCAGCAAATCCCAGCACAGGTGAGCTCAGGGAAGGCATTCTGCCTGGCCTGTACCACATGGCGTTTTCTGCAGGTTCAGTCTGTGCTTGGGTCACAGATGATGAACCAAAGAGAATGAACAGCACCAGCAGCTCATCAGGCTGGATGGAGAGCACCAACGCTGGTCCATGTGCCTGCAGGCAAGACAGCACAGATGCTTGAGGTTGCCTGACACATTGGATTCAGCAGGGGGAATCTCCATGTTCATTTATGATCAAGGATTCACCTTGTTGTTCTTCTTCTTTTTCTATGCTAACCTAGCTGAAGTCTAACATTGTTGGAAAATAATTGGGGTGAACTTGCTTAAAGGAACTCACCTTCTTTGCCAGCTGTGCAGCCTGTAGCTGTGGTCCCTGGTATGTGAGAGCCCTCTGTCTGCAAGTAATTTCCTGAGCAGCCCCACTGGTGCCCCTGACAGTGACCCACAGAACAGTGGGCACTGCTGCAGTGCTCCAGGACTGAGTCCAATTATCCCCATGGCAAATCTGAGTGGCTCCATCTAGCTACTTTAGATTTGGACAGGTAAAAAAGAGATCAAAAAGTAGCTGCTTAATTTTTACATTTCCTGACTTCTCAGCGCATTTAAAAAATCTTAACCTTCCTGTTACTATAAGGTATGCTTTTGTGCTTAGTGTTCAGCTATAAATGCTGACAGCTGCCAGACCACAAATCTGGATCCACGAGTTTGCCAACAGGGATAGTGAAACAGCATGTTTATGCAAATGCTGCCGTGTCTCACAAATCCATGTAACTTCAAAACACCCAGAATTATTACATGTGGCTTCTTCAAATGTGTCCTGGGCTAAATGCTTTTGGGATACTGACTGATTTGTTGAGCCATGTGTGTGAAGTACATGGACCAGGCCTAGATCTCAAGATTTTTTTTGGTCTTTTGTGTGAGTCAGCCCCAGGCACTGCTGGCCTTGTTTGGGCCTGGCAGAGCTATGCCTCCCTTATATGTGATGTGAAAGGTTTGAGACAGGACAGAATCAGACACAGAAAGCATCTTGCATGGTTTCCACCTCTGTTTGTCCTTGAGTGTGGTGAAGAAAAATTCTCTGGTTTTCCATTTTAGCACTTGTCACAAAACAAAAACGCAAAACTCTCAAGGAGTGGATCTGCCAAGAGCAGCAAAGCTCTCGTATGAAAATTTCAAGGGTTTCTCCTCTTTTTTTTTTTTCCCCCGCATTCTACCTATTCAGAATGAATGCATCCTTACATATATGCTGTAGCACAAAGCCATCTGCCTGTATCATCCTGTATCATCCTCATTCATTTAATGGGAGAGAAAAGAAATAGTTCCTGCAGTGGATTCAGGACCATCTAGAACAACATACTGTAGAAATAACTGTTGTCAGAGTATTGTTTTTTTCTACACATCCTTGAGTTCTTTCTTCAATATAGCTGTCAGCACGTGTGGCATTCACTTCTCAAGCCATTTTATCAGCTGGATTTTAAAACTGCAGCAAGAGAACTGTGTGAAGAGGCACTGCCCCATGGACTGCAGTGCTTGCCCATTGCACCTTTGTCCCTGCCCGTTAGCAGGGTGCATCTCAACACGAATGAGAAGGTTACAAATGGCTTTGAGTGCTGCATCAGTGATGTGTGAATGTTTGCCACACTGCACAGCAGAGAAAGCACCACCTGCAATCCCACCTCTAGAGCAGAGTAAACTAGTGGAGTGGTGCAGAAAGTGTAGAATGCTATAACAGGATTGCTAAACCAAACCAGCAGCTCTCTAGGGCTTGGTGATGACTGCAGGAGCTGCTCACAGGGTTGGTTAAAGATTGCCAGCACTGAGTGATTTCAATGCTGTGCATTTCCGTGGTTCTCATTTAGAGCAGTGCCTGCAATAATGTGATGTGTTGTTAGTAAAATGCTTTAAATGCTACCCTAAAGGGAGGACAATTTTAGCAAGATTTTTCTGTGTCAATACATCATCTGCCAAGCCCATTCATTTTTATAAGATACAGGAGAGCAGCCAAGAAATCTAAGGAAAATTAAAAAATAAAATATAAGTATGTATATTTATGCATGCATATAAATTGAAGGGGGCAGGATGCTTAAAAAGTGTATTCATCAAATATGGCAGGCAAAGTGACTGTGGTGAGAAGTTTGCAATTTCACTGCATGCTGAAGATATTAGTTAGTGTTTGAACAGGACAGAAGTGTAATGCCATCACTGCCTTAGGAAAAGGTGCTGACAGGCTGCATAAGCAAACATTTACGTCTCCCATCAGATCTCAGGCCAGAGTGTTTGTAGGGAACAGCTGCAGGAGCTCAGCTGGGACTCCATTACAGTCCCCAGCATCAGGAGGAGTACACCTCAAACCATCCTTCCTTAAACTGTGCATTTCCTTCTGAATCAAAGAGCCTGTCAGAGCAGTCTGCTGTCAAAGGGAGGTGTCTGTGGAGGGGGGTCCCCACCAGACTCCCTGTGCCTGCTGGCTGACCTTGGCTTCATGCAATTTTGACATCTGGGGACATCCTTTTCAGATGAGAGCAGTTTGGTGGCTGCCTACTCTGTAACACCAGGCCTAGAAAATAAACAAGAACTGAGAATATGTTTAGAACCTGATCTGGAGCCTTTGGAATCAAGGGCAAAGCTTGTGTTGACTTTGTTTTGTAGGTCTGAAGCTGCATCCCTATTCTGCGTAGCCACATTGCGTCAAGGCACAGATATGACCCAGACATGCCTCCCCAGGGTCCTCTCCCACACCTACCCAGAGCCCAATGTCACCTTCAGTCCCTCTCTGAGCAGTGCTGGGAGAGAGCTGGGCTCTGGCTGTAGCACAGATGAGGGTTCCACTTGCTCTTGTCCCAGTTTGACTTTGGCCCAGCATCATCCCCGAGCCAGGGCATGATGTGGGTCTCTGGCTGAACCTGGCTGCCCCTGGGCTGCCCTGCTGCCTGGCTGGGGAGGGGGACAAGCCCTGCCCTGCCACCCTCTGAGCACCCCAGCAGTCTCCAACACGCTGTGCCCGGCACTGGGGCTCCTCCATGGCAAACCAGTCACAGGACTGGAGGCCTGGAAGACACAGTTCTCCCTGACTGCTTCCTTCCTTATCAAACCCCAGTGCTGGCTACCATTCACCTGATAACACAGGAACAGATGCAGAGACAGCCCCCTTTCCTCATTAAACTTTATTCCTGCTGTGTCCAGTGGGGTTGTCCATCCATGACTCAGCACACTAATGATCCGCAGATTGGTGTCATCTGATTTACATCATTGTCAGTGATTTACATCATTGGTGTCATTCACAGGGGAAGGGTTGATTTTACTGATGCAAGACAGATAGTTTCCACTGCTCCAAATGAAACGGGGTTTTCGACACGATACCAGGAATTGCATGGAGTTCCCAGGTGTGCTAACCCAGAATGTGTGTTCTGGGTTACCCAGGGAAATCTCCCTATGTAAAAGCAGCGTCGCAGCATGCTTATTGACTTTATGTCTCCAAATAAAAGGTAAAAAAAATTATTGATTTCAGAATATATAGGAAGGTTTTGCCATTTGCAACACTTCAGTGCTCATTATAGATCTTCCAGATATTTGACTCAAAAGTTGTATTTTATCCTTCTTTTCCAAGCTTTCTTGCAAGCTATTTACAGACCCAACAGATAAAATACCTTTCCCTGGGCTACACTGAACACCAAGGGCGGTGCAGCTCCCCCAGACTTAGCTGGATCTGCTAACCTCAGCAACCTGTTTGTGTCCCAACAGGAGTTGTTCGCCAGGTGAGGCCCATAATTGGACCTTTCCATGCCATCCTGAAACTGGAGATGAACTACGTCATGGGCGGGGTGGTGTCCCACCGCAACATCGTCAACGTCCACATCTTCGTGTCTGAGTACTGGTTCTGAGGGACACCCACAGCAAGTGCTGGAACACTACCACAAGCTATTATGTCATATACTTGTTTTTAAAACCCAATAGTGTTCTCTTTTTTTTTTTTTTAAATTTTTATTTTTAAATATTTGGTTTATAGTTTAAGACAAATAACAAGCTATTACGTTGATTAGACATAGAGCTGAGCAAATTAAGTGAGCCTGACGTAGTTGTTTGTATAAATACGTAGTGTGTAAAACTGCTCAGCTGCCTGGTGAAGTTTGAAACTTTTCTAAATGTTTGGATAGATCTCAACTGGCTCCTTGGCCAGATAACCTGGGTGACAGGCTGTGTGACAAATCAGATGTCAGTGTTCATTGGGATGAGTACACGGTGTCTTTGGATGGAAGAAGATGGATAAGGATTAATAATTTCACCTCAAATTAACTACCTTGAAGAGGATTGTCAGAGAGTGATAAATAGGTTTGGGCCCTCTGAATAGGTCCCCAGAACTGCTAATTATTCCTGAAAAGTTCAGCCTGGATATTTAAAAAGTGCCATTCAGCTGCAGCTACCAGAGGAAGTGCAAAAGGAATTAGAAATACTTAGAAACTAACAAGCTATATTGCACATATAAAAAAAAATACTCCTTTTTTTTTTGGTACTTATTATTTGATTGTAAGATTGATTGATTCTAGTTGAACAGGTACCTCTCATTAAAATGAATCTGTTACAGGAACACAGCATATTGTTTCAATTCCAGTCTCACCAGTACTCAGCAATACGTGGGAACCTAATACCTTATCTCCTGTCTGTTATAAAGTTCCATGCCTTTTTAAAATTGGTAATAAAACTAGCATGTTAAACTGTACATTTCCTATGCACCAAACTGAGGCATATGTAATTATATAATGAAAATCTCACCAATAAATGAATGTTTAATGTATTTTCTGGGCATCAAAATACTGTATCTTTTTTATTACAGAACAGAAAAGAAATAACTCCATGTTTCAGTTTGTTATGTTTGTTAAGATATGAGGAAATAAAGAAGGTCAGATGGGAAATATTCCAAAGTATGACATGGTTTCTGATGCCCAGGAAAATTACATGATACAGCTTTTGTAAGCAAATTCATCATATGCATATTCCCCACTCAAACCAGACCCCCTTGGTCATTATTGGCACTAAGCATGGAACAGGCTGCTGTGAGAAACTCTGGCTGTCCCATCCCTGGAAGTGCTGGATGGGGTTTGGAGCAACCTGGGATAGTGGAAGATGTCCCTGCTCATGGCAGGGGTTGGAACTGGATGAACTTTAAGGTCAGTGTGATCCTGCTACCTTTACTTTTTAAATGTGTGTTTGTGGTCTGGGTGTATTTGGGAGGTTGTTATTGATGCAGAAAATAGCAGGTGCCAGCTGTGGCAGAACAGGAGTGTGGGCTCTCAGGGATGTTCCTGTGAGCACCAGCCTCTAGCAACCCCCTTGCTGTGTTTCAGCAGTTTGCATTTATTGTTACAGAAATGGCTTTTACAGGGATGCTGACACATGACTTTTCAATATTCTGTGGTGGTGTTAAGCCACATTGTGTAGGAAAATATATTTATGTTTGTATTCAGGTGCTGGGCAGGGATGGAGATGTTCATGCCATGACCACATTGCCTTTTTCTTACCAGTCTGAGCTTGACAACTCATCTCCCAAGTCTCACTCTTGACACCAGGGATCACTAATGCAGCTGGACAAGGAAACCACCACTGGGGTGCTCTGATCACCTTGGACAGCTTTCCCAGCTAGGTGGGCTTTCCCAGAGGTTGAACAAAGCGTTGTTCCCTTTGCCATGGCCTGTGTCACTCACAGAGATGGAGGTGGTTGGCGGGTGGTGCTTTCACCTTATCTTACTTCACTGGGGTTTTTCCCTCTTCCTTTCCTTTACTGACTTCTCTCCCTCTCCATATTCTCATTCTCTGCATCCATCTTTTTCTTTTTTTGTATCAGTAAGTGTTTCCTTGCAACTGATCAATTGAAGTTAAATATGATCACCAGACCCAGGAGAGAGTTCTTGAACAACTGCAGAGAGAAAACCCCTCCTGGGGTGACTGCAGACAAAGGCTCATTTGCTTTCATACCCAAATTATTTATCATGATACTCTGAATCACATCCAGACCATGCCAGGAGGAACACTTTCATGGGACATTTTCTGGCCACCTTCTTTTAAACTTCAGTCTTGAAGCACATCTTCTGTGAGGAAAGGCTGAGAGAATTGGGATTGTTCAGCCTGGAAAAAAAGAATTGACCTAATTGCCCCTTTTAGTACCTGAAGGGAGTCCTCAAGGAAGATGAAGAGAGACTATTTACAAGGGTCTGGAGTGACAGGACAAAGGGGGAATGGCTTCACATGGACAGAAAACAGGTTTGTATTAGATATTAGAAAAAAAATTCTAAGGGTGGTGAGGCCCTGGCAGAGTTTGCCCAGAGAAGCTGTGGCTGCCCCATCCCTGGAAGTGTCCAAGAATAGGTCAGATTGGGCTTGGAGCAACCTGATCTAGTGGAAGGGGATGGGACTGGATGATCTTTGAGGACCCTTCCAAACCAAGATATTCTGGGATTCTATGGTTCTTACACTGTGTTTGAGAACCCATGAGGGCAAAGCACTGTTACTCCATGGTCACACCTAGCTTAAGTCTGGCTTTGGTACTTCTTAGGTGGAAGGCAAGCCACCCCACTTAAATTAAAAACCAATAAATCAAATGGAAGGTGATGCCTTTTTCAACCTAGAAATGAAACACAAGATAGTTTTAGTGTAGGAGACAATATAAAAGTGGATCTTTATTGGAACTCCAAGAGCAGTCATGGAAGAATGCCCACAAAAATCCACCCCCAGAGCGGTGCATACATTTTTATAGATTTCAGAAAATTAGCATAATTGATAAAAAACACCAATTAGGAGGACAAGTGGTGATGCAATTCTCCCCAAGTCAAGCCCCTTCTCTGGAGCTCCACCCCTCCACCCCACCCCACTTGGTACTAGCTGTACTTTGTTGATGAAAATGTGTCTCAAAGAGCTGTTTCCAGCCTTGGTTCCCAGGAAAAACCAAGACAGGATAGAGGCCTTGTACCCCCAGGGCTTGGAGCTCTGGAGAATTTTGTTCCTGCCTACAGAAAGGGCAGGGAAAGCTATTGGGAAAACTAGCTATGAATGCAATCACAAGCTACAGAGCTCCAAATATATGTGTAAAGAATACCAAGAATATATAAAGAAAAAAAAAGTAAAAAACAATAGACATGAAAGGAAAGCAGCTGTGCTGTATCACACCATAGATGATGGGTATCTTGGCCTGGCCATGCTCACAGAGCAACATTTGCAGGTTGATCCCCAGGATGGTGATAAGGTTTTTTGTTTTGTCATTAGCTGAAGGTTCTCACATGAGTGAGATCTGGTGCAGGTCATACAGTGATGGTGGGGGGAGAGCTGATAAAAGATTTTGGGTTCCTCCACTCAGGCAAAGCCAAAACCAACTTTATCAGAACCCAGCCCATGGGTGACCTTGGACCTGATGAGAGCAACAACCCCTGACTCTGGATGTGAGGTAAGTTAAATTTCACATTGCCAAATTGTCCTAATACTGCCAACATTTTGAGAATAAATTGTAATAATCATAAAAAAGCACTACTGTAATGGATACCATCGTAACTCTGTAACTACAGTTTAGGTTTTGAAAATTACAAATATGTGTTTAACTAAGGCTAGCCAGAAAATCCTAAATGGAGCTTGAACTGTGGCCAGCTGTCTAGAAGCTAGAAATTAGGGAAAAAATGGGGTTTTTCTCTTCCAAAGTGGAAAAATTGTGTACATTTGTACCTATTGAGCTGGTGACCATTTGTCCAGCTCTACCACGAAGCACCAGATTTTCTTTGGTATTGAGAGGCTGAAGTAGTTTGTAAAACAGCTGCCAAAAACTTGAAGAAAAATGGACTGTCAAGCCTTCAACCTATGATGCACTTTACATCTTACAGATTAGGGATCTCATTTGCAGCCACTAAATCTCCTACTTTTTTTTTTTTTTTTTTTTTTGTTATTAGACCCCATCAGTTAACAAGCCATGGTAAACTTTGTTTTCTTTAGCAATAGTGAGTTTCATTTTGTCTTGAATTACATGCAATTATTAGACCTCATCAGTTAACAAGCCATAGTAAACTTTGTTTTCTTTAGCAATAGTGAGTTTCATTTTGTCTTGAATTACATGCATTGATCAATTTTAGTGCTCTTTCTTCAACTCATATAAGCAACTTGATTTTTTCCAAATCACTGTAGAAGAATCCCCAATGTAGAAGAATCTCTGGCTACTGAGCTCTCTAAATGTTTATGATTACAATTATTTTTTACCTCTCCTCTGAGTAAGATTTACACCTGACCCCTTATTCCACTTCCCTCTCCTTAAGTTTCTCAGATGAGGAACACCTGGGAACGTGGACAGAGTATTTCAGCTGCAGAAATGACTGTGTCAGTCAAAGAGAAATGAGATGTTCTGCTCCATAAGTTACTGTACTGTGCAGCTGCTGTGTCAGAGACCAGAGAAGGTGGTCATGGGGATGGGATGGGCAGGAAAGTGTCTGTGTTAGCAAGCAGGAAGGGAGCATTAATGCAGTCTGAGAACATGTGGGCTTCCCTGAGCTCCTGCCAGGCAAAGCTATGCTGAAATCACCCATGGCTGAGGCTTGCCTTTGGTTTTGATGACTGGCCAAGTGCAGCTATCTGATAGGTGTGGGTGGCTACAAGATTGCTCCCATTGAAGGGCACTGAGAAAATGAGCTGGTTTTTTTTCCCCTAATCCCACAAGATTTCCCAGATCTGCAGATGCAGTGGTTACTGGGATGGGGTTAAAAAGCCACTAAAGCAGAGTTCCATGGGCATGGGCTTACCTGGGCCGGGGCACAAGGACTCTGACCAGGCACAGACAGCTCAGGCAGGATCTGGAAACCCCCTCTTCAGCAGTGGTGTTGTATTTGATGCTTGGAACAGAGGCTGCCTCTGCAGGAGCCTCTCTGTTGGGAGAGAAATGGGAGAACAGTACTTCCATGAGGTCAGCAAAGCCTCTCTAGTGCCTCTGCAGCAAAGCTCAGCCTCCCATCTCCTGTGACACACGGGGCAGGAGTTTGGCAAGAGGGACTGGGACCCACCCGGTCCATCCTCTTTTCCAAGGTGGGTCAGTATGGCCTGGTGACATGGAGAGGCCGTGGTGCTGGACTGATGGCTGTGTGCTCTTTGGACCCAGGGATGTGCAGCTGTGGGAGCCCATGGAGGGCAGGAATGCCCTGGAAGGGCTCCTTGTGCCTCTGCTCTCACAGAGCACGGGCTCCTCACTGGGCTCAGTGTGCCCAGCCTGTCGATGTGTTTGTGGGTCCCAGAACAAGGGAAGAGATGAATCTGACCCCATATTTCTTAGAAGGCTGATTTATTATATTATATTAAAATGCTATACTAAAAAGAATAGAGAAAGGAATACATCAGAAGGCTGGGAAAGGAATGAATAATAAAAGCTCATGACAGACCAGAGTGTCTGACAGAGCTGGCTGTAACTGGTCATTAAGTAAAAACAATCCACATGAGAGCAATCAAAGATGAACCTGTTGGTAAACCATCTCCACACCATAAAGCAATCAGAGAGGTGATTGTTTATATTTCTTTTCTGAGGCTTCTCAGCTTCTCAGGAGAAAATCCTAGTGAAAGGATTTTAATAAAATAGCATAGTGACAGCAGCCTGCCTTCCCACCTGCTCAGCTGCTCAGGCAGGGCTGGGTGGTTTCTCTGGGGCCAGCCAAGGAAGTCCAGGGCCTGGGGGGATCCGAAATTATCTAAAGCAGGACCATCCAATTACCCTCTGCAACTGCACTGGGGGCAGGACATTTTGACTTTCACTTCAACTTCTGGCAATGACATTAAAAGCCTAAATTGATGTCCATTGAAGTCAAAGAAGAGCTCCTACTTTATCAGGCACACAGCATTTCAAAGAGACCTTGGGCAAGTTTTTCACTTCTTCATGTTTTATCCATTCCTGCTGTGTATGGAGATTATGAAGATAGATGTCTGAAAAATCCACATTCTGATATTTTGTAAATAAAAGCCAGTGGTACTGAACCCTTGGGTGGCAGACTCTTTGAGAGAACATGGAAATGTTATTAACTGGTGTGTCTTTAATACATATCTTTAGCTGTATAAAAATGTTTTCACAACCCAGAAACTTGACAGGAAGAGTGGAAAGGCTGTCTGGGACCACTGCAAGGGGGCAATAGTTACTGGGGAGGTCAAAAGGGAAAACACCTTCAGCACAGAGCACAGCTCTGCCCCTGTGTTGCAGGGGATGCTCACGGGGTGGCTTCCCTTGGCTCTTGCTGTGGAATAGCCTGAGCTGGGAGCATCCTGAAGGGTTGGTTTGATCCTGCAGAGTGAGTCCAAGGACTCAGCACCCTGAAGAGCTCACACCTATAGCTCTTGGTCCCTAGGTCCTTCTTTCCTTGAATTGTCAGAACCCTTTAAAATAACAAGTAACTACTTTTGGGGTGGGAGAGATCGTTTTGTCCCTGTAAGTGGGAGAGAGAAAATGTCATAACAAAAATAAAGATAAAGCATAGCTATAACTAAATTAGTCACAACTAATTTACAGTGCTGTGTTGGGGGCTATCAGATACATATAAATTCAACAAATCACCTTCAAACCACAGAGGCCTCACTCAAGGCTGCAAGTCTCACATATGTGAGGTTAAAGGAAATCCAAGAATGTAATTACCTGCAGTATGTGAAAGAGTTTACATCAGATTTTTTTACAGAATTTGTAAAAGCAGCCTATCTGCAGCTATGTTCTTTTTTTTAATCTCCTTTTAGTGGTATACATGTTTTCCTCCCCTCCCTCTACAGTTGTTTGGCACCTGCCAGGCTCTTTGGCATTTCTTTGGAATATCATGTAAGCCACTGGGTTGATGGAAACTGCTCTTTTTTGTAGCTTGTAATTGTTCATGAAACTGAGCTCATGCTCAAATAAGGAGCCTTTGGGTAAGTGCAGCCTTGGGTCTGACTCATAAATGCATCACACTGAAATACCTGAGTAGCATCTGTCTCTTAAGTTACACTGCATGTGTGTCTTGTCCACACAAGTTTCTTTAATTCTCTTTGAACTCTTTGAGTTGCAGTTCATAGCCTGAATTTGCTTTTTTGAAGTCTAAGGAGCATTGCTATTAGTTTTGACCACTGAATTTCATTAGTGACTGAACATCTTTTGCTAGCTCTCTCCCTAACTTCTGTTTTCTTTTCGATTCTTCTACAATGCTTAATGCCTTAAATCCTCTATAACATATCAACAATATGTTTTATTTACCAGCAATGAAACTCTTGAGAGGGGTGTACCCAATAAATATTTGACAGGCTGTATGGATCCAGAGCTGTTTTCCACATGGCCAGATTCCTGAAAATCTGCAGATGCCTTGTTACATTGTCATAAGAGTCAAGACAGATTAGCTATCTGTGGTACTTTGGTATGTCAGTGCATTTTATTATCTACCCCTTAATCTCAAAATTTGGCTGTATAACAAATAAGTAAGCATGCTAAGGTATTTACAGAAAGGCATTTTAATACTATTTTTCTGTAACTAGAACATGAAAATAAAATACACTGAACTTGCTAGAAAGTAACATTGTGTTTTTTCCACTGTCCATCCTTAAATTTAAACCAGAGATTATGTAAAACTTGCATCAAATTGAGCATGGTATTGACCCTTCAGTTGGGACTGAGGAATAGAAATGCCAGTATTTTATGGGAGTTCAAGGTAATATCAATCAAATAAATACAACCAACCTACACAGCAGAGCAGTCACTCGTTAAACAGTGGAAGAAAGTCACTGATGAATGAGCTGCATCCTCTCCACCTTGAGCTTGCAGTCAATAAATCTCACTTGAAAAGTGATGCTGCCACTTACCCTGTCAGCACCAAGCTGTATTATTCCTAGTCTCACAGGATTTGTCCTGCTGACCCTTTATTAGCCACGTGATTTCAGCATCCATGGCTAGGTTTCATCAGAAGCTGGTGGGTGGAATTGTCCCAGGTCACTGTGGAGCTCATGGATGGAAACAGAAGCACTTTTCTGTGGGAGAGCAAGATGAGAGGGATGGGCCTATCTGATGGCTGGTGTCTTGTCTGGCTGTAGCTCGTGGCAGGTCAGATGTGATCCTGATACGAGGCTGTAAGTAGCCCCAGCTGCTTGGCAGCCCAAGGTTACACTGCACATGTAATTGCTGTGTGTCTCAAGAAGCAGCACCAGAGGGCTGAGCTTTGTTATCACACTGCCTCCCTATGCCCTCCAGCAAGATGTGTAGGCTGCCCACACCAGCAGGCAGTAAAGCATAAAAGGATCACACCTGGAGACTGAAAAATTTGAGGATAAGGAGATGCCCTGCAAACACACAAGCTCTCCAGGCTGAGGGGTTTCCCCCAAAAAAGGTCTGGTCTGATCAATAGTGCTGAGCATGTATGAGGCTGAAGCACAGCAGGTGCCCTCTTGACATTCATCTTGCTTTAGTTTCACCCAGGCTGAATCCAGCTGTGATGTCTCTGCAGCACCCAAGGTTCAGCAGGTGAAGACAACCCAGGAGTGCAGTAGTGGAGCAAGTGAAATGCCCCTGCAGGTCACCCTGTCACTGCTGATGCCTCAGAAGGAACTGAGAGCTTCATTTGTGTGTGACCTGCTCAGCACAGCGCAAACACTTTGCCCAAAATTCTTTGCCCAATTTAAAATGAGGACTCCTTATCAAGTGGTAGCTTGAATCCCAGTGGCATCCCAAGAAATACAGTTTCACTCCTTCTCCATAGACTGGGAAGATCTGGCTCTTTTTTCTTCTGGGGTTTGTCTGTCCCAAGCTGTAAAACTTGCTGAGGGTGAGGACTAAGAAGTCCCATCTATAGAAGTGAAGAAGGTAGCACTATCTACTGCATTCTAGGGATTAAGAGGTTATAACAAAACTTTAAAAACAACCATGTCACCTTTTGAGCTTCCAAGATCGTAAAGCCTGGGTAAATTTTTTTTAAAGCCTGCCCCATCCATTTAGAATAGTTAATTTCTGCAGAAAATGGAGATGGAAGTTAAACCATTTTCTAAATTACCTGAAAGAATACTGTTTTTATTTTTCATTCTTTTTTTTTTTTTTTTTTTAATCAGAGGTATGTTTGTAAGGATGGAAAATGCTGCACAGATAAAAAGCACCCTGGGCTGCAAAAGCGGGAAAAATGAAGTAATTGAAAGCAAAAGGCAAACTCCAAGCTTGTTTTCTCTGCTTTACAGGATGAGCTGGGCATAGCTTCTGCTCAATATGCCCTGTTACATGAGACTCATTTCAGCACTAGGATTTTGGGGAAAAAATAAGAGTTTGGGACAGAAATTTTGTATATCTCAACTCAGTTTTTATTTCTTAGTTTATGTTCTCAAAATTAAAGTTGTGGCAAATCAGAGTGAGTGTTGACCTGAGCTGATGGGTGCCACAAGAGGGGAAAGGGGTGCCACATGTCTCCTGCCATGGAGGAGCAGAGGATGTGCAGCCTGTAGCTAAGGAAAAGTCTAAATTGGCACTGTTTCTATATTAAAGTATTCATGGATTCCTTTATTTTTGGGGTTTTTTGTTTTTTCCTGGCATGCAAATGCTCCCTAGTTCCCAGGAATGGCCTTTCTGCCATGCAGGCAACTTCTTCCATCTCCAAGAAAATCCATAATAATACAAGAACTGACGGTCTTGAAAACCAGCAGCCTGAAAATGCCTGGACAAGAGGGATACCTTAGGCTTCAGCAGCTTCTTTTTAGCTAAACTTTAGGTGCACATGTTTCAGTGAAAGCATCAGATCTCACCAAGGCTCTTTGATATTGAACCATTTTAAGTTTCCATTATCAAGTGCTTGATTCTCTGCCAACAGCATGCCCTGGACCTTCAGAGTTCCCACCTCCTGCCTTGGATCATGAGGGATTCATGGGTCAGGCATCTCTGCAGCCTCTCAGCTCCCTGGGAGCCCAGTTTGTCAGGGGTGCCAGGCCCTTTCCTTCCCAGGAACTAGACTAGAACAATTATATGTCATCTCTAGAATAAACCAAATATTCTGAAGGGGGCCTGGTCCCAGTTGTCAGACAAACTTCGAACAAAAAGGTGATAAAAAGATAAGAAATCTTAGAATGGAAAATGGAGTTTGAAGGAAAAGTGTCTGCAGCCCATGGTATTATAATGGTGGTGAAATTAACTGTTTGTTTTCCAAGAAAGGGCATTTATTTATACAAAATCTCCCAAATCCAAGGCAATTCTGTTCCACAGGTGGCCATGTAAGTGTGACACTCGGGCTGTTCTGCTGCCAGAGTCTGCCTTCAGCTGTATTGCTTGAGAGATTACAGTGTCCTACCCAGCTGAGCAGCATGGAGCTGTGACTGTGCTTACTTTGATTATATTTTGAAATGGGACTAATGAATTCAGAATAGAGCTGGAGGAGCTGTGTGATTTTACTTGGTTCTAGTTGTGTAACTGGATTAAAATGGCATTGCACAATAGTATACCTGTACTTGACATCCCAATTTCTCTTCCTTAAAGGGTTTTCCATGCCTTCAGCTGCTTTTTTAAAAAAACTTGTGGTAAGAGTTAGGATGCCAATTTGGATGGGTTAGATATGTGTTTCAGCAATATTATGATTACTTTTTCTTTAGCTATTTTTTTGTTGATATATGAAATATAAATTTTTACAAATTCAACAAAATAAACTGGCTTTAAAACCATAATACATGTTCATTTTAG
Organism: Passer montanus; assembly: GCF_014805655.1. NCBI lineage: Eukaryota > Metazoa > Chordata > Aves > Passeriformes > Passeridae > Passer > Passer montanus. The sequence continues at coordinate 5,137,370 of NW_024366592.1, forward strand.
CAGCAGATCTGTAAGGAAAGCAGGATAGTGTGTCTGTTGCTAAAAGCTGCTGGTAAAGGGATGCACACAAAAAGCTGTTTGCAATGCAGGGAAGGAAGCTTGATCTGGTCTGGAAGAAATCAGTGCCATCCACTTGGAATTCATCCATCAGCAATTAGCATACCTCCACACACATCTCCTTTCCAAGATGTGCCCATTTTTTGCTCTTGTGAAATGGAGCTGTGCAGTATGGCAGAACATGGCCAGATGCTTGAAGGAGCCAGCACAAACCAGAGGAATCAATCTGGAGCAGAGCCCCGGGACTGTGGGAGGAATGATGCTGTGCTCCCACTGAGTCTGATTTTTACACTGCAGTGTGTTTCCCCATGCATTTATGCAGTATTTTGTCTTGCCAGCATCTCAGGGCTGACAAATTATGGGCAGAAGCGAGAGCCAGACCATCCACCCCAATCCTTTGCAGAGATAATGTTCTTGCATTTAAGGAATTTCACCTCATCCCAGGCAGGTAATGGAAACCAGGTCAAGCAGGCCAGCAGCTCTGCTCTCTGTATTGCAGCAGCTTTTCTTGGTTTCACCCTTGCTGTCGTGCTGCTCTCCCAGTCCAAGGAGACATTGGGTCTCTCCTTTGTGCGTGCTGGCTCCTCGCCCTCTGCATTCCAAGGACAGCTCTGCCCTGGGCCCTGGGCTCAGTTTCCTTCAGCATTTTCTGGGTATCTGCTTGCACTGAGACAGCACTGGTCTGCCCCACACGTGTTTGTTCTGTCCTTGGGCTCCTGAGCTGCCCCTGACAGTGGGATGTGAATTTGGAGAAACTGGGGCTTGACTGTAGATGTCAGGCAGGTTTAGGAATCTTAGTCCAATTAAATTCCTCTAATGAAAAATTTGTCTTGTATACAAAGTCCAGCTAATGCTAGAGTTTTTGCTAAACCAAGATAGGAGAGAATCCTGCGTCAGAACAATTCAAGGAAGAAAGTTTCCTCCCTTTCTCCTCTGAAGAGTTTAACCCTACAGGCCAATAGATTTAGTTGACAGAGGGATTGGAAAATCTGATACATGCAGACAGATGCAGACATGTATAAGATACATAAAGCAGTTACCTGTAGGCATAAGGATTAGCATACAAACATACTGAGATTTGTCCTTGCAAAGATGGGAATACCAGCACAAATACTGAAGTGATGGTTTCTATGCATCACACAAGGATTAAGTTTTGAACCTCGATAATGCGTGGCCCAAACTTACCTGTTCTGTGGATGAGCACAGAAGCAATCTGCCCCTCTGATGGCACAGGGCTGCCTGGACAGGCTCAGGTATCTGAAACTGGCTCAGATCTTGTCAAGGCTCTTTTACAGCCTGCCTGGGCTCTGACTGCCCCTCTGGAAAAGTGTGTTTCTTCCACAGCTCCTGCATCACCTCTGCCAGGCTGCTGTGGGTGCCACAGCTAGCCCAAATCACCTACTGCACATCTGTGCTCAGGTGCCTGAACTGCTCCCTTCAGGAACCTTGCTGGAGCCTGTATTTAGAATTTTGACCATAGTGGATTTTTGCCATTGGGAAGACCAACACACTGTGGAAGGAAGAAAAAAATTAGAATGGATTACACAGGGATTGCCTGACTAAAATGCTACCAGCTGTGTGTTGGAGCAAGGAATTCTGTTACTGCAGGGAGGAAAGGGAGAAAAATGTCCACTTTGTTAGTTGAGAAAACCCAATTTGTAAAGTTCAAATCTGCATTCAGACCAGAGTCCAGGGTTATTTTGATCAAAGGGGTAAGTACAGCTTGCTGAGAGACAAAAACAGGCAGGGAGGGAGCAAAAGCTTTCAGCCACCAGCTTTTCATATCTTGGGAGCATTGAGCCTGGATATGGCTGTCTGGGAGGGAATAAAGTGCACAAAGCAGTGCACATTTGGGGGCACTGAGGCTCTGGTAGGTAGATAAAGCACTAGGAGGAGATTAGATTGCAGTGTGCTGATGCAACGTGGGGTTTGGGGAACAGCAGGAGGAACAGAAAGAGAAAATATAATGTGCAGAAGGTAAGGTTTTCACAGTATTGTCAATTATTCGAATTTTTGGATTTCCAGGAGAGTTCTCCTTGTCCAACTTCTGTCCAGCTTCTCCTTGGTGAACTTCCCTGCTGTTCCCTGCTGGGAAGGAGCTGTGTCCTTGCAGGAGGTACAAGGAATCTGCATGTGATGGTTACTGCAGCAGAGAAGGGCCACTTCAATGGCCACACTTGATTTAAGGGAGTGAACCATACCAGTGACAGGGTTTATGATGTTGTAAAAGAAGCATCTGCATTGCTCAGGGTTATTTAAAAACTGTCTTTACTGAATCACTGTTTGAGTCAACAATATGAATTTAACAGCACACACCACTCCTGCTCACCCTTTTTTCATTTTTTAATCTCTCTGCATGTTGTGCTTTTGTCCTGAAAAAATAAAAATAAATGGTCCTAACAACACCAGTCATTTGAAGAAATGAAAATGCTGACAGGATGGAATGGCTCAGCAGCAGAGAGCAATTTGGCACTTAGGGTTTCAGAGGCTACAGAGAGCTTCAAGTGCTGCATTCCCAATGAGAATTACACTATTGATTTATTTCATAACTTCACCTGCCTCTCACTGATAGATTGCTGCTTGTTTTGATCCCTGGAAAACAGTTCTGCACAATAACATAGGTGCATTGAATGCTCCAAAGGTCAGGCAGCTTGAGCATGGGAAAATATTTGTGAATGAGGCCCAAAAAAACTACTGAAAGAGGTGATTTCTGGCTCAAAGATTAGTCTTCATTTAGAGACTGAGAATTTATTGCTGCCCAAACCAGCATTATCAGCTTTCTGTCAGCAACAATCATCAGGATTTCCTTTCCCAATCAACATGAGCTGTGACCTCATTGCTGCAAAGGTGAAACCCTGACAGGGATTAAAGGCTAATAGAAAGAAATGAGGTAGCAGGGCTGAACAAAGAGGAGCTTGTTACACAGCAATGGCCAACTCAGGCACGAAAACACGAGCTGAAACACGAGCCGCCGAACCGAGGGCGAAAAGGAATATTTTTAAGAGCCTGAGTAATGCTGGGTCTCCCCATCTTTCAGTGCAGAAGGAAGGCAGACTGCCATCCTTGCCATCAGAAATTTTTGAAGTGGGATTAGCATAGCCTTGTGGTTTGTCAAGTGTTTAATTGCAATTCTGCAGGGATGCAGCCTCAAAGACACTGGAAGCCAATTTAACAATCATGCCTATCATTATATACACCAAATTGCTCCTGTGCACGTATGATATTCCGTAGTCTGAAACAGAGAGGCTGAGTCTAGGGCAAGGTTTAGAATGTGAAAAGTGATGAAAGGCAAATACATGTCTCATATTCATCAAAGCAACTTAATCCATGGTGGAAGAGTGAAAAGAGGTAAAGATGGGTTTATGTTGTTGATCTGTGAGTTGCTAGTTTTTTCACTCATCCCCCAAGTTCCTGGAACCAACAAGTGAGGCCATTTTTTTTCAGGGGGGATTCCTTTCTCTTAAAAGTCACCCCTGACTGCCACAATATCTTTTTATGTTAAAACCCACCACAGACTTGGTTCAAGTCCCAGTGCAACCACATGTATCATAACTTTCAATGGACTCTGGATAAGTCCCTCTGTCAGTCACCAACACATCCCTGCTTTTTCCAGTAGAGGTAGACTTGTACTGTAGTCCAGATCCAAGTCTTTGGGAAGTCTATGGCATCCAGGATGCTTCCTGCATGTTTCAAATATCTTCAGCCCACCAACACAGGATAGCATCTCCTCCTGCTGTGTGCTGGGACAAAAAGGGACAGGATAATCTGACCTCTCACTGGAGCACAGAAATCCCCTAACAGCACTTGACACCTCATGGCATGAAGTGTCTGGGCTGCAGACTATTCTGAGGCTGCAAGTGGAGGATTAGAAACCAAATCCATCTCAAACATACAATACTATTGAGTTTGATGTGGACCAGATACTCTCATATTTGACATGGTGTACTTTGAGCACCTCTCAATCCAGCACAAAGAATCCAAGTGAATCTTAAGCAGAAAGGATGAAAGGAAACATTCTTGTTATAAGTAGATGCATAAATCAGGTTCCTTGCTGATACTGAACAGGCTGCAGAAACTATTCAGAATAAAAATATCTCCACATTATAGAGCTTTCTGTGAGGAATCAGTGCATCTTTAAAACCTCCCAGGTGCTTCATTCTTTATATTTTAGAGATTAACGCCAGCACAAACACAACAAGGTTAAGTCCTTTTCTTGTAAAGAAATCACCATCTGCAGCAGTCATGCTGCTGGTTGATCCCCAGCTCCCAAAAGGTGGAGCTGCAGGAACAGCCTTCAGCTGCTCCTGAAATGTTTGTAAGCTTTCTCCAAAACCTGAGGTCAAGCCATGTGGATAATCCCCAGCCCAGCATCAGGATGCAGTGTTCATAGCTGCAGAGCGTGGCCTGGCTGAAATTCAACTAATGATGAAAAGCTCTGCAGCAATTTTTGAAGGCTGGGCAAAGTCAGTATCCTTCCTGGGCTGGTTTGGGTGGAGTTTGATATGGCTAAAACTTTTCACTCAATGGCAGCAAGATATTTAATTGTATGAAAAACTTAGAAATTTTAGATTTAGCGATGCTATGGCTTGAGTTTCTTTCATTTAGTACTCTCAACCTAATAAATAAGAAGCTGATTGGGGTAGAGGAATATTGAGCCCTGTAGCAAAACCCAAAGCTACTACCCAGTATTGAAAGGCAAGTGACAGGTTTGTCAGACAGTTTTCAGAGAGGAAGACACGTACATAATGCTGAACTGAAGGGGAAATTTAGGTAGGGACAATGTAATTACCAGGCCAGGAACCTGGGCTAGGATTTTTATGAAAATGACAAAGATTGATGTTTGGCAAACTACTTGCCATGAATAATTTATTAATTTATATAATTTATTTTGATTTCAATTTCATTTTTAGTGACTGACCACCTGCAAACAAAGTTACCTTTTCTCTTTTTTTTCCCCCTCTGCTTCATGCAGAAATAACACTGGCTCTTCAGGCACAAGAAAACTAAAAAGAATGCAAAGCTTAGGTCTGTTTTAAAGTTGGGTTTGAACATTTTTACCAACACCTGTGAATGGAGAAAGTTTTGCAGATTTTTACAACATGGGGATATTTTAACGACAAAATCAAAAGTCTCGTATCTCTTGTTGCCATGTCTTTGTCAGGAGTGAAACTGGAAATTTCACACTGGCCTGTGCCCTAAGGCACCTGTATCTCCCTCAGCTCACAAGGCATACTGGCAGCTCTACCAAACCTCTTATCCTCCTGAATTAAGATATGATCCTTTGAGATCTTTCCCTGGTATGTTTGAGTACCTTTTTATTTGTATTATAATCAACTTGGAAGCATGCCAGGGGAAATAGCTGTGCCCTCCACAGCAGGACCTATTAAGGGCAGAGATCAGCATTACTCAGCTACAACTATCAGAGCCTTCCTCATTTCCTCCCTTTCTCTGCAAACACACTTTAATCTGGAGTGAGCTAGAACTATATTTTTTTGCCCTGCATATATTGAAGACAGACTTGGTGTTTGTATTGGCACAGGGCCTGACGTGGCATTTGTGAGGATGAACCACAGGCATGTGTACTTCAGCTAGGCTGAGCCAGGGAAATGTGTGCCAGAATCAGGAAAAACCTTCTTCCCCTCTCCCTCTGCTTCCAGACCAATAAGGCAAGGGGGAAAACACCCTTCAGGCTTCTCCTTTGCAACCTGCAGCCACAACTTCCTCTCACCTCTCTGGACATGCACACACGAGGCCCCTTCACAGGGCTGGGGACTGTCACACCTGCACGAGCAAGTTTTGGGAGGTGGCTTTTGCACGGGTGCAGGGGGAGGAGGACAGAAGTGGCCATACATGGATGGCACTTTTGCTTTCTTCTCCAGTAATTTGTGAGGCAGCACGGGTAAACTTTAATGGAAGAGAAGATAATATGCCCCTAATATGGGCAGTAATTGAGCATATTCCCAACTAGAACAGAATGGAGAGATCTCTCCAAGGAGGCAGTTATAACTCTGTACCTGAATTTTGTCTCTGGAGTGCTCGTGGAGTAGCCCAGCCACAGCCAGCAGTAACTTATGTGCTGTGATGAGCAAAACTCCATGGCATTTTACAAAGACGTGTTTTGTAGTAAGGTTAGAAGAGAGTTCAAAGAGCAGCTTGGCATGTGGAGCAGGGAATGAATTGAGGGACCTTTTCACTCGATAGTCATCAGATTTCACCCAAGCTGGTACCAGCCAAATCTCCTAAACAGACTCTCCTGTTCTTGGGTGTCTTTCACAGGGAATCGTGGCTTTTTCACTGCTACTCCAACATCCACTACAAACAGCTCCCTGCTTGCTAACTTCCCAGAGACAGACTGGTCCTGTACCAACAGAGCCAAGAACTAATCCCCTTTCAGCAGGGACCACCTTGTGGTACCACCTTAGTGAGGGACATCAGTGCTGGAAACTGAGTGCCAGTTGAGCAGGATATTTCTGTCCCTTTGTATGTATGGGAAAAGCTCCTGGGATACTGCCCTGCTGGTATTTGTGCTGTGCTCATTCTAGGGGCAAACCCAGACATTATTTCCCAGCAAATGCAGACTGATGTAAGAGGAGATGAAGTTAGTGTGGGTACATGTGGATCATGTCCCTAGAGTGTAAGGGCTTTTCAAGAACCACTACAGAGCAAACTGTGCAGGGCTCAGCCCCTCTGCACTGGCAGAGATGCTCAATACTGCAGCAATTGGACTGAGAGGAGGCTACTGAGAATGGCTGCTGTGCACAGGGGTCCTGGAGATGCTTGTCCTTGCTTGAGGTCAGTGGCAGCTTCTTGATACCCTGGTAACTTCTGCTTTCAAAAAAACACTGAGTTTCCACCTGTGCTCAGCAGTGTGTTGTTCATCTCCTGGAGGTAACTCCTACAAAGTATCTTGGTTTGCAGTATGACTGGAAAAAATACTGTCACTTCAGCTCATTAGATCCTTTGAGTAATTAACAGTATTATTTCTGCTGCTAAATCAGCAAATTTGGTCTGTAATTTTTTTTTAACAATATTCCTTGAGACTGTAATATTGGCACTTAGTAATTGCAGTATTCTGTATTTATATTGTGATTATAAAAATAGTTGTGTGTTGTCATTCCTACCCAGATTAGGATATACTCTCTTTACTCCTGTTTTATCCAAATGCTGAAAATCCTTTAATGAACTTTTCTTTCCTCCTTCAAATTAAAATGCTCATAAACATTTTAATCCTCACTTCAAAACTGGAAAATTTCAGAGAATAATGTACCCAAGAAGGAAAAAAAATTGTTACTGTTCTTGTAAAAATTTTTGAAAATCACTTTATTTGATCTAAATAAAAAATGTGCAAAGGCGATATCATCCAAAATTTGGAAAGCTTTCCAAAGAACTGAGTCAGTTTTATTAACTCTAACAAACTGGATATAGTGTGATGGGGGTTTCTGTAATTCTGAAATGAATAAAACCTCTTTACGTTTAATGTTAGGAAGAGCTAACTGAGACGGTCACGTCAGCATCTCCTCTAAGTAAATTATTAAGAATGCAAAGGTAGAAAAATCAGGAAACTGCAGTTAATATGTTTCCCTGATAGATTCCTCAGTCATTCATACCTCCTCTTTTTGTTTAATCATTAAATCAATCAGTCAATCTTTTCTGCTCCACATGTATCTAACTTCTATCGCTGTGCAGCGATCTCAGACAACTTTTCTCTCAGAAACCCTGCAGGGATTAACAAGATGTTTTTATAAATCAAAGGGGAAAAATCAAGAAAAGAGATTTTGTTTTTCTATAAGCAGACTGCCTTTACGTTCTTTGGAATTTTTTTCCCCTTTACTCTCAATAAGAAAAAATAATCTCCCTACCTGGCTTACTGTGAAGTGCTCTTTGCAAGTTTCTTAAATGCTAAAGACAAGTAGGATGGTGGTTTTAAGAGAGATTATTAGACAGAGTGTCTGAAAAGGTTGAAATACAACTTTAAATAAAAGGTATTTTTAAGAATTTGGGCTTGAGGGAAAAAAGTTGCTGTCAGCTCAACTCTTTGTTTGCCAGAGGTCAATGAATGATGAGGAAGAGATTACACAGCAAGCAAATAATGTTGAATAACGAGTTTGAAACTCTTCTGAAACTTTAAGCTTGTGTTTACTCCTTTTGTTTCTTCTGCACTGGTCTGAATAAATCTTTTTAATCAAAAAAATCAACATCTGGAACAAATACTGATTTGTCATGTAGACCACAGGCCTCAACAAACGTTCTTGCTGTTTCTGGCTTAGCAGACTGAGTGTGTGGTTATGGCTGTGCTGTACCTGCTCGGAGGATGTACTCTGGAGGGATTGGTCCTTCACCCTTCTTGGGAATGTTTTCCCTTGGATGTAATCTTCTAGAGCTATCCATGACTGGCATCTTCCTGCCCCATGCTCAGATAGGTCTGGACAGCCCTGTGCTGTCCTGTCCCAGGACAGGACAGAAAGGATGCAGATGTCACTTTGTTCATGAGCTGCCTGTGGTTTCCTTGGGTATGTTCTAGCTCTGAGCTGTCACAGCCACAGCTACAGGTGCTGTGCCATCTGCCCAGCACCAGCTGCAAAGTTTATCTTCCTTTCCAGCTCTGACTTCCCAAAATCACCTGCCCCAATGCTCGGTGGGAAGGTGGCAATGCCACTTTTCACATCCTGCCCTCTCATGCTTCCTGTCCCTTGCTCCTGCAGGATCCCATCTCCTGCCTTGTGTTGAGGTATGTGTTGAACCACTCCATGGTGGATCAGCATCAGGAACTAATCAAAATAACAGCAAGAATATGATAGTGCAAAATTGGAGCTGTTAAATCCAGTCACCAACCCACAGTGGCCACAGAAACACTCACAGAAGCACAGCACGAGGTGTGGGGGCACCAGCAACCAAGAGCGGCAGGAGGAGGAAGGGCAGAGAGTCCTGGAGCCAACTTCCAGCTTTCCTGCTGGATCAGCCCTCTCAATCAGCTTGTTCCTCTACTGGGTCACTGACTGAGAGACCTCAAACAATGGAGCAAGGATGGGAAATGGCCCCCAGGGCAAAGCAGGACTTCCAGTTTCCGAGAGCCGTCAGCTCCAACATCAACCTGCAGCCATCGTGTGCACCTGGCTCACCAGCAATCACCACTGCAGGAAGGAGGCCAGGCCACTTCAAGGCAGCCTATTTACATCATCTTTGGCTTCTGAGAGTACAATCTCCTGCAGGACATTCACTGCTGTTCCCTCCATCCTTGCCTACCTGCCAGGGAATACCATGGGGTAGAAGTAGGGCTGTGAGGTGCGTTGGCAACCTCCTCTTGATGTTTGCCACTGCACCAAGTGCTGAAATATAACCCAGTTAATGACACCCCAGTAAAATACCAGTGTGCCAGAACACTGCTCTTGTGTAAAGGAGTATATGAGAGGACAGCTCGTTGAGAATGAATGTATCCTCTGAAACAAGCAGCTCCTTAGAAAGGCTCCTTCCAGCATATTAACATGTATAAAATACTGGAGTAAAGCAACACAACTTGTTTAAGACTGGGATCTGAATGCAAGCTGAATGTACTGCTGTGTTTAAATCTCAGCTGTCATTAATGGGATGGGAGAGGGGAGGAAGAAAAGACAGAAACAACCCATTCATGATGAAACCAGTCACTATTTCTTCCTTTACAAACAAAGGGGGGGAAAAAGGGAAAAGAGCTCTCATAAGAACCTGTATGAATTTCCTTAAGAGAGTGTACTTTAGGTGGAGAATAAATCAAATTCTGTGAGATGGTGAGGTTACCAGGGTAACAATGTTTTAAATACAAAACCAAATAGATGTATGAGCCCAAAGTAAATCATTAATGTGCATCAGTATATTTGAGATGGGTTGGAGTGACTTATATATTGTAGTCCTTCTTTATTTAATATTTCAAAAGTGTTCTTTGATTTAAAAGCAAACACTTAATAGGCCTCTTTTCAGACAATTATGTCCCCTCTTCTACAAAGCACTTTGAAAAGAGACTAGTCATTGATGCCATCTAATAGAACAAACACACAAATTTGATGGAGTCAAACAGAATAAAGGGACCTTGGTACATCAAGAAACTTAAACATGGGCATTATTTTAAGCTTGGTAATCATCCCAACACTGCTCTGTTTCTTGCACACTCGCATTCAGCACTCTGCTGAATTCAGGCTTACGTGGTCAATCTGCAATATACTTTTTAACAACAAGAAACATTTCTTGGTAACCATTTTTGAACTAAGTCTTTCAATAATATATGAAAAGAGTTGTTATAGATAGATTGGGGCTGGATGCAATCGTTTCCCAAGCAATTATTTTCTCATTCATACCTATTTTCCTTGTTTAATACAATTAATTCAGTCCAGGAGGTATCTTCATAGTAGCATGATAAATAACAGCAAAAGTAAGTTAATTGGTCAGTTGAAGAGATCTCTCACAGGATCCCAAATTAGCCCTGGCAAGTAGTGAAACTCTACTGGTTAACAGTTGCTAAGTTAAGTTGATTGCTTTCCTCCCCTAAGATCTGACCATTCTTCCCAGCATTTCTTCCCATCCTCATTGCTATTCTAGGGACATACTCAAAGCTTGGGCTTCATAATTAGTAGGACTAAAACACAGTCATTTAACAATGCCACTATGATGGAACAAATGGAGTTACTTTGCTTATTGAAGTGTGGGGCAAACACCAGAGAATAATATCCTAGAAGAGAAAAAACATACTTTATGCCTAACGTTATGGAAGGGAGTTAAACTCTGACTTGCAGTTGGAAAATCATTGTAACTACTTTCCTTAGTCCAATAAAAGAAACTCAGTTCTTCTCTGAAATAGGAAGTGTTAAATTTGTGGCAATTTGTAAAATGCTGGAGTTTTTGCCGTTCACAGTGTACTTGAATGATTATAAAAAACAAGTTCTTAAGAGCTGAAGTAGTGTTTCTTCCAAGGATTATTTTTGGAAGCTCCTATTTGTTGGATGTGGCACTTTCCAAGTGGCAGTGAGTTTAAGCAACTTCTGTTGCAGGGCTGAAGGAGGACATTGGTGAATAAGAACTCCTCTGGCTCCTGCAGCTCTGCTAATGGTCTGACCAAACACACCTTTCTGGGGGAGAGCAGCTGCATGGTGAAAGGTCAGCACAAGAGGAAGGGGAGCTCTGCCTACCTCCCCTGGGAAGCTGCAGCCAGATGACAGTACCACACCACATCACTGCTGACAGTTCCTTGAGCAGATTCCTTCCATGGGCAATTAGCCTTCACAAAGCATGAACAGACTAGTTTTCCACGGGGAGACTGAATTTTAGCTGACAAATTAGACAGGTTCCCTGAGGCCAGAGTTATGCGGCTTTGCCAGTCTCACTAAAAATGTGATTTATAACAGATTCCTCAGCAGAGGCACGCCTTGCTTCAGGAATGAAGGTGCACACTGTACTTCATCTAACATGATGATCTTACAAACCTTTGTCTTGTGCAGGAAAAATTGACTGTTACTTGTTTTTGACTTAGCAAGTGACTCCTCATCTGTGGATAGTGGATAGTGGGAAACTGCAGTGCATATTTAGAAGTCAGGCATGCACTGGTGTAAATAACAATTTAGGAGGTAAGAGCATATTAGTTTGGGAAGTTAAGTCAGATGTAGTTGGATGGAGCTTGCAGCTGTGAAAACAATGCAACAGACTTTGTCTAAGATGTGTCTGTGCCTTTTGATGACTCTGGTATAAAACAGAAGCAGAGGTTGTGGTGCACAGGACTGCATTAATTATATGTGAAGTATCTCACCCTGCATATTCCCACGTGAACTCCTGATGCCTGGTGGCTGTGATACAGCCAGGGGCAGGATGAGCCAAGGATGGCTGTTCCATCAGTGCAGGGCAAGCAGGGGTGAGAGGCAAAAATAAAGTCCAGCAGATGCAAATACCATATTGTGCTTTGTTGCCTTTAGTTCTGCCTTTAAACCAGACCACTCTGAAAGGGAGGAAAAAAAAAAAAGTTTTCCCAAAGGTAATGGAAGACTCAGAGTTTTTGTGCAGTTGCAGAGTCACAAAAATTATGGGCAAGGAGAAAAGGGAAGAGAGAAGTCAGATCCCAGAACAAATTCCTGCCAACTGAGGCTCCACCTCTGACTCATCATAAGGTTTTCTCCTTGTTTCCCCCTCTGGTGAAACCAGTATTTGTATTCTGTGAATATCAGCACTTGCCCAGATCAAAAAGCAGGCTCACCCATCCCTGACAGTGTGTTGAACATGTCTGTGTTTGCATGGAATTAATAGTTAATATTTTAATTATTAATTTATATTACTTCATAACTGCCTGCTGTGCTACTGAGGAAAGAGGCATACTCAGAGACTAAAGTATGGGAGGGGAGGCTAACAAAGCTTAGGTGGCCTAGATCTAGCAAGTGGATAATGTGTGGCACACAGATGCAGACACAGGGGGCTGATTTTATTTGGATGAGTTTTGGTCTTAAGGAGAACATTGCACAGGTGAACAGATGGACAAATGCCTCCTTCAATATCTGCTTTTATCTCCATGTGAGCTGGGAAATTTATAACTCTGAAGTATTATTACTCCCAGTCATTAAAGAGTGTGGGGTTTTTGAATTTAGAAGCCTTTCATACACATACAAATAATGACTTCTTCAGAGGCCAAATCTTAAAATCAGTAGATGCAGATGGAAACTATCAAACTCAACTTATACTTGTGTCTGCTTAAAAAAGATGTTAGTTAAAACAAAATTAATAACCTATCACTTTTAGTCTTCTGACATGACCTTGTGGAAAAAGACATCTAAAACAAGAATGGATCAAAGCTTCTCTTCAGATACGTAATTAGACAAATGGTTTTGGACAACCTTTACATACTGGTTTAAAAGAAACTTAATTTTCTTTTTTGCAGATCCACAGGTATGGCAGGGAAGTTTCATCAGATATTTCTTCAATAGGTTAAGGTTTTGAAATTCAAATGCAACAAAATATCCTTATATCTGAACCTTCTGAAACCTTCTGATGATGTTATCTTAATAGCAACATTTGTTTTTTTTAAAAAAAAGTTTAGGTCACATGTTTCTTTCAACAAATATTAAGCTAGCATAGGAAAATTCTGAGAAAATAAGTTCTGAGATTTTTATCTAGAACTTCACAAGTTTCATAGTATTATATCAAAATGAATGCTCACAATTTTCAATAACTTCTTCTGGTAAGTATCAGAGCTTTTCTTATAACTGCAAAAATTGACAAAGAACTAAAGAAAAAGATTCTGTAGAACTGAAGTTTAACCCTTTATTTCTCAGTTCTATCAGTCTAGCAACTCTATATAACTGGATATATTTTCTCCTCAGAGACAAATATATAATGTATGTAGCAACTTCTAGTTACCAGTAGCATCTTCTAAAATATTATTTCTTAAGATGACATTAGACTGGCTTTCATAAATTCTGCAAAAGCAAACTTTGTAGGTATTTGTCTCCTAACATGAAAATAGCAATCCCAGGTCTATTGCTCTCACAAAGCTTATCTGCTGGCAGATGTTGTACATATGGAAAACCTTCTAAAGGCTGAGGTTATTGTGATTTAAAGTTATTCTAAAGTTATCCTAAGTTATCCTGAGTTGGAGGGGATACGTATCCTGTGATTTTAGTGTACAATAAAAATGAGCAGACTAACTCATATTTCACAGGTGGAATTAACAAATTAAATGGACTCTACACCGGCAGTGAATAATACAAACTCTGCAGCTGAATGCTTTTAGGCTGAGTTCTACTGCCCACTATTTTACCTCCACTAGATGTCAGGCTTTTGACAGAGCTGGAGGGGTTTAATCTCCATTTCTTAGTAGGAAGCTGGTCAGGATGACAGCTACAATTCTCCAATTCCAAGCACCAGCACTAGCCCAAACCAGGAGATATTCTGAGTTGCTAGATGGGTTTTTCTTGCTCTTCATTCTTTTGTGCCTTGTTTTTTCCCTGCAGCAAATTCCTCAGCATTGACAAGGTACACCAATGCTGGTAAATGGGAGCACTTCCAAGTAACGTGGGATTCCCTGTGGCATTTCCCTTTGCTCCTCCATTCATTGGCTTGACACATCTGTTCAGGAAGACTAAATATTTGGTGAGTTCTTCAAAAATATTCAAGCATGTGCCTCTTCACTCTCTGAGAGCAACCAAGTGATGGGGAGCTTTTCAGTTATTTCTGCTCCCTAGCAGGGATATTTATTTCTATTTTATGGGAATGAGATACAATTTCAGAGAGTATTCCCATCTCTCCAACAGCATCTTTGTGAGATATCTGAAGGAGCCAGGCTGGCCTCCAAGCTCAGCAGACAAATTACATTTTCCAAGCAACAGAAGGCAGATGGCACTTCCAGGACTTTACACAGGATTTTGTAAGACTTTGCTCACAGATGCTAAGCAGTGGCTCCACAGTCCCTAAAAGGTGAGCTTCCCATGTGGAGCTCTGCAAAAGCAAGGAGTCTGCTGGAACTCCCTGTCCTGTGCCACCGAGTGACTCCATGGAGGCACAAAATCCTGGTGAGCTCAGCATAGAGCACAGAGGTGATTTATGTGCACTGGCTTAATAGCACCTTTTTTTCTTCAGCTGTCTGGGCTGCTGAAGTCCAGAAAAGCTATTGCTGCAATGAAAACCAGGAAAAGCCAAGATTTGCACATGAGAGATGAGACCTGATTGCATTTATATGGGAAATTTAGATTATATGGCACAACTGTCACATCCAGCCCCCATTCCACTGCTTGTGGGAGCATTTTCACACTGGCTTCTAGGACTTAAAGTAACACTGGATAGTGGAAAAGGTCACAAGAGGAGACTAGAAACTGCATGTTCTCACCTTCACAGTCCTCCTGGAGAATCCTTCTTTACCACAAAACCTTAAACAAGACCTGGGAACTTATTTTTTGTCCCTGTGCAGCATTTCTGCAAGTTCATTGCTTACTGCCACATTCCCCACATCCATTTTTCCTTCAGCCTCATGACTGGTGTCAAGGGCAGCCTGCCTTGTGGAGAGAGATGTCCTTCCTTGCTTTGTGTATGTCCCTGCACATCCCTGTCCTTTTCTACAGAAATTAAACTGTGGTAACCAATTTCTTTCCCCTGCAGCAGTGTCAAACTATATACCACTCACTATCACAGAATAATGGGTGGTTTGGGTTGGAAGGGACCTTAAAGAGGATTTAATTCCA
This sequence comes from Passer montanus, assembly GCF_014805655.1. Classification (NCBI taxonomy): domain Eukaryota; kingdom Metazoa; phylum Chordata; class Aves; order Passeriformes; family Passeridae; genus Passer; species Passer montanus. Next base: position 5,152,606 of record NW_024366592.1, read on the forward strand.
CTCCCCTGCCTTGGGCAGGAGCACCTTGCTCTAGAACAGGTTGCTCCAAGCCCTGTCCAACCTGACCTTGAACATTTCCAGGGATGGGGCATCACCTGACACTCAAGAAGGGGTGGAATCAGTGACTTTAAGGTTTAGTTTTATCCAAATTTGTATTAACTCTGTAACAAGGACATTCTCTATCCATGAGAATAAATTTCTAAACAGAAGGAGGCCTCTCCCTGGCACCTCGTAGCATGGGAAAAGCTGCAGGATGACACAAGTTAACACACACAAGACAAAACCCTGACTCTAAATTCTACATATTATAAATCAACTGGTACATGAATTCACATGCCATGAAATTCCCCAGGCTACCAGGGAATTAGACTTTGGGTACCAGATACCCTCAGCAGCATCTCTTTGACCCAGCTGACCAGGGCAAGGATAGTGTCTTTCCACATGCCTATGCCATTGGCTGATATGATGAGGATAATGCTGATCCCAACAAAAACACTCCATGCAAATGTGGCATAAAACCTTTGTGAAGGGCAGATGACAGTCACAAAATTCCTCATTGCCTCCAAAAATTGGACTGCATCTAGCAAATGAGGCAAGAGTCCCTGCAGTGACTCGGAGCCTGACAACTGTGCAGCTGACAGCATTTCATCTGCATCTCCTTCTCAGAAGACATCATTCCTTTCCAGGACAAAATGCAAGGGCTTTGAACATCTCCTCTGAGGCCTTGTGGGCTTTTTTTTTTTTTTCCAGATGGAGGGATTACTTTCTTATAAAGAATTAAATTTATTTATGATATTACATAACAAACGAGTGACACATAAATCTCAACATCAAAAATAACTGCTCTTTTATGGCCTTCAGACACATGTGTAACACCTCACCTGAAGCCAAATAAACTCTGCAGTTGGCTTCAGATTGCAGTAGTTATTCCTGGGTTTGAGACATTCTGCAGTATCCATTTCATATGGATTCTGATTCACCTCTGGTGTTTAAAAAGATGGTGCTACCTCCTCTCAGATCTGCTCTTCCTCATCTTAATATAGGTGTTCAGAATTCCTTGGCAAGGTAATTTACCCAGTGTAAGCAGGAAACTGAGGGCACGATGGCAGGGTGTGCTCCACAGATTTAGCAACAGAGGCTAATGAAAAGCATTTTTTCCAAGTGCATCGATCAATTTCACTAGATACTATTAAATAACAGAACAAAAATAAAAGCTTTTGGTCTACAGCTTCAAAGCTGTGTGGGCTAAGTCATACTTAATATAATGCAGGCCCAAAATAAGAGTCAGAAAACTAGTATTTATGCCGGAAACATATAAAATATTTATGCCGCAGGATTGCTTCTTTACTGTAAATTTTTTCCAGAGCCCAAATTCTATCTTTGTCCCCAATAAAAAAGGGGCACAGTCAGTACACCTATTGTGATTGGAACAAGTGGCCCTCTCACAAAATTTGAGATAGGAGGGATTGACATCTTTGACCTGCTTTGCCTCCTGCAGAGCCAGTATTTGCTGGAGTGGGGCAATTGTCTTCCAGAGTCTAAGACAGGTCGTTCTGTGTTTCCAGCTTCAAACACTGTTGCCTCAAGAGCATAGTCTATCTCTTAATTTGATGGAGAATTCTTTAAAATACATTCTGCATCAGTTTATTTTCAGGTGTGGTTGGCTCTAGGTGGAGTGTTTCTCTTTTTGTAGCTCCCTAAAGCTGTGCTAAGAAAAATAAATGTTATTTCAGCTCTAAACTCTCTGGGGGAAAAGCCGTATCTTTAAAGGATCTGCCTGTTGTTCACAGAACTAGGCAGATCAGAGGAGCTTGAGATACAACATCATGAGTAATCTGGAAAAAATTATTAAATTTTATAATCTATATAAGAATTGGCTGGATGGTTGAACTCTAAGGGTGTTTCCCCTGTGAGGATGGTGAGGCCCTGGCACAGGGTGCCCGGAGAAGCTGTGGCTGCCCCTGGATCCCTGGAAGTGCCCCAGGCCAGGCTGGAAGGGCTTGGAGCAGCCTGGGACAGTGGAAGGTGTCTCTGCCCAAGGCAAAGGGTGGCACTGGATGGGCTTTAATGTCCCTTCCAACCCAAACCAGTCTGTGATTTGATGATGACTGTCTAATAAAGCTCTCTATAGTGTTTGGCCACAATTAGTCTTTTTTAACTATTGGAAGCTGATTTCCCACCCACACACATACAGATTAATTTTTCATACATGTTTAGAAAAAGGTGAATGATATTTTTAGAAAATAAATATAAAAAATGTAGCATTTAATTTAAAAATGTTTTAAATCCTGAAGTCAAGTAGTATTTACTTCACAGAATCACAAGTCTGGCACTGGGAGGGACCTTAGAAATCATCTATTTTCACATCCCAGCCACAGGCTGGGAAATCTGTATATAATTCTGATATTACACCTGAAATAATTATCCCCGCAATTTATGTATTTTTATATTAATTTTTGTTTTGTTTAGAGACGGGTATCCCCAAGAGCACCCGGGGCGCTGTGTGGGGCGCGCAGCAGCAGCAGCTACGTGACGGGAGCCGGCTCCGCGGCGAGCTTCCTACGGGGAAAAAGGCGTGGGGGAGGAAAGGAAAAACAACGGAATGGGAAAGACAAAGGAGCCGGTAAGGAGACATTAAGGAAAGGGAACTCGTCCCTCAGCCAGAGCAGCCATTTTCCGGCCGGGCCCGCGCCCCTCCCGCCCGGCGGGGCGGCGCCGCCGCCATTTCCGCGCGCGGGGGCGGAGCGGGCCATGGCGGCGGCGGCGGGAGCCCTGCCCGCGGCCCGCCTGGAGAGCGTGCGGGCGCTGTCGGGTCTGTTCCGGGAGGCGCAGCCCAGGTAGTGGGGAGCAGGGAGCCGCGGTGCCGCTGCATGTCGGGCGGGACTCGCCTCGGCTGCTGCCAGCGTGGTCCCGCCCCTCGTGGAGTCGGCCGCGGGCCGGAGCAGGGGCTCTCCGCTCCCCCGTCGGGGTGTGAGTGCAGTCCCTTCGGGGAGCTTCTGCACCCCCAGCCTTCTCCTGGGGCTGTGCTTTTGGGGGTGATCTGTCCCTTCGGTCCTGCCCCAGGGGGTCCATGAGAGTGCCCTGTCCTTGTGCCTGGAGCAGGGAGGAAAGGTGTTTGTCTCTTAATCGTGGATGGCATAAAGTATCCTGGGGATGCAGAATGGCTTGGGTTGCAGAAAGGTTAAAGCTCATCCCATCCCAGCCTTGCTGTGGACAAGGACACCTTCCACTATCCCAGGTTGCTCCAAGCCTTATCCAGGCAACCTTGGATGCTGCAGGGATGGGGCAGCCACAGCTTCTCTGGGCACCCTGTGCCAGGACCTCACTGCCTTCTCTGGGAAAGATTCTTCCTAACATCCACTCTAAACCTACTCTGTCCGGCTGAAACCATTGCCCCTTGTTCTGTCACTTCAGGCTGGTGTAAATAACCTCTGTGTTCCTTGTAGGCTCCCTTCAGGAGCATCATTTAGGTCAGCCCAAAGCTGCTCTTCTCCAGGCTGAGCACTCCCAAGTTTCTCAGCTGCTCCATCTGTCTAAACAACTTGGTGCCTTCTCTGGATTCTCTCCAACAGCTCCATGTCCTTCTGATGCTGGGGACCCTCAGGCTCAAGGCAGTTCTGCAGGTGGGGTCTCACCTGGGCAGGGCAGAGAAGCAGAATCCCCCTCCCCTGCTGCCCACGCTGGGGCTCAGCCCAGCACAGGGGGTTCTGGGTTCCAGCACACCTGGCCAGGGCATGGCCAGATCTCACCACCAGCACCTCCAAATCCTTCTCCCAGGGCTGCTCCATCTCCTCATCCCCAGCCTGGATTGATCCCAGGGGTTGTCCTGATCCAGGTGCAGCACCAGCACTTGGTCTTGTTGACCAAGTTGTTGACACTTGGCTGTGTGATTTACTTGAGGCTTCCAGTGCCTTTAGTTGATTTCTTTACGCTTCCTTTACTAAGCTACAAAAACCAGAAAATGGTTTTATTTTGTCCTGGGAGTGTTGTGAGGATAAGTATTTTAAAGGCTTTTTAGCAGGAATGGAGTTGTGCAAGTACCTAAAACTTGTGGAAATACAGAATTGTAAATTTGTGGATTTGTTCCCATCATTCCTGACTAATTCTGTGATTTTTTTGGAGTCCTGGTCTTTTGAACACAGTTTCCTTACTGTTTCTAACTCCACGTTTGCTAGAGTGGTATCTTGTAAGAGTTTCAGTTTTTAACAATCAAACAGGTCTTACAAGGAGTGACAGTAATCTTTCTTTTGGCATGGGTGCAGGAATTCTGACTCTTTGTTTTGACTTAACAAGAAATTGTGCATGTCTTCCTTGTCCAAGAGCTGGGCTGCTGTACCCTTTGCCTCTGCTTCCTTTTGTATTCCTGCAGAACTTGATGTGGAAATGAAGGACAGGTGGCAATAGCAAAATGTGGAGCTGCTGTGGAAACAAAAGTTTGTGTAATATTCACAAAGCTGTTCTGGATGGATTTCAGGGGCTGTTTACTATGCCTTAAATTCATTCATTTCTGCCTGGAATGATTGGCTTGAGCAGTCTGGATCTTCTTTCATAGTGTTTAAGAGACAGATTTGGAGTTCTGTCTCTCAATGATGTAAAAAAATCAACATCTCCTTCCACATTGACACCGAGGACAGACACTTCCTTGTGTACCCTACACTTGCTCCATTGGGACACGCAGGTTTTCATCTTTGTGTTTTACTGAAAATGTCTTAGGTTTTCTTTTACTTTCAAGCTAATTTTAAAAGAAAAATTATCACAGCAGCTCACCATGCTTCTGATCCAGTGTATGACTAAAAGTTCTGTTCTGCTGCATAGCTCTGCCAGGAGAGTGGAGCTTTTCCAGCACAAGAATAACTGTAAGGTGTCCTTTTACCCATTTAGTAACAAAAATGTGCACAAAAGTTCTTCTGGCTTCTTTAATGCCTGTTTTACCAATTTAAATAAGTGAATGTTGTACAGTAGCATGTGTTGCACTGACCACTAGGTTCTGTATTTTGCAGTTGTGTCAGGAAGTTATTGGTTTCCTGGGATAATCCAACAAAAGGCACAGGCTGATATGAAGGAACTACAGTGGGCTGAGTGGTCCCATTTTAATGTCAGAGTTTAAGAACTTGGAACAGCTAATGGTTCTGCTCAATGTAGAAAGCACTCCCTGCCTGGAGACTGTACTCCTTACCAGACTGTAGCTCTTCTGACATTTAGAAAAACTTGTCTCTGGTGCATTTCCCATGGGGATGTGGTAAGTCTGCCACTGAGTCTTCTCTTGGCACATCACGAGGTGGCAGGAGCTACACTGCTTCTTGAGAGTTGAAGGTCCAAGTTCCATGAATATATTTTCTGCAGTCTTGAAACCAAAACCAAATTCCAAACTTTCCTTCTGGTTGTGTAAGCTCCACTGCTTTCTTTAAGACTGAGGGCCAGCTCTGCTTTTGGTCATTGGTTATTTGTGCCACTTTGGTATTTTTCCCTTCAGTATTGCACCACTGTAAACTGTAGCTTCTTCCCCGTTATTCTCAAGTGATGCAGTGGTGGGCTTTTTAATGTTTCAGTGTAGATGGAGGATGTATAAATAAATGTATTGGTCTTGATCAGCTGTGAGGGTGCAGAATAAAATACATACTTCCTGGAGATCTGAAACCTAATGTTGTGGTAATTTAGTGACATTTGTGTACCTTGTCTTTCTTTCTGCACTCTCCCTTCTTTGTGAGTCTCCTCCACACCCTAACAGACCTCAACACTGGAGACACTGTAATGTCAGTAAGATGTAGCCTAGCATAAAAGTGTCACTATTAGAGCAACAAATCTGATAAGGAGCTTAGAAAATGTGAACGCTGAGTAAAGATTAAGAGAGTTTTGTTTAGTCTAGGAAAGAAAACATGGCAGGAGCAGAGGTGGGAAATAATGGCTCCAGTCCTGTCTAAGGGTGTGCTTAGGGACAAGGTGGATTGGCAGTGTTTGGTTAATGTTGACCTTGATGATCTTAAGGATCTTTTCCAGCCTTGCTGATTCTGTGGTTTGATTTATGGACGTGATCACTTACGAAAGATGAGGTAGAATTTCTGATTGTTCAAATATGTAGGTATTTGAGTGATCATCAGAATGCAGGTAACACCTTCTCACCCAATAGTGTTTGACCAAGAGGGATTTTAATTCTCCTTTAGGAAGTTTTCTGTGCGAACATTTTGTTTAATGGTACTTTACATTTCCTCTCATCTCACTTCTGTTTGATCCTGAGTACAGGACAAGTCTATTTAAAGTTCAAGGAGGCTGCATCTGAATTTCCTTTTCCTGACCCTGGTCAGAAGTATTGGACAAGCAGATTTATTGAACTTCCCTGTAGCAGTGCCATAAACACTCTCTGGTGTGGCTTTTCTCCACCAGCACTTGGTATCAGAACTGAGTAAGCAACATTGGTCATGTGCTGCCCTCATCGCTTTTGTGGGCATAAAATCAAGGCAGAGTGTGAACAAATAGCTATAGTTTGGAAATGTTGTTTATCTCTGTGTGACAGATCATCTGCAGATGTTTGTGTCAGTCCTGGGAGGCTGGTGCATCTTCAGGGAGCAGCAGCATCAGCTGTCATCTTGAAATTGTCATATGGATTTCTGCATGTGCTCATGGTTTGGTGGTGCTGTTTGCCTTGGTCCAGGTGCTCCTGGAAGTGGCCTGGTACCTTCTGTGTTGGGTAGCTGTCTGCTGAGGTGGGACAGAGTTGGCTTTTTCCCTTGACTGTGATTCACACACTTCAGGATGGTGCTTGTGCAGCCACCAGCTTTCTCCATGACCTGTGTCCCTCTGAGGAAATCTGCAGCAGGCTGGAGCTTCTGATACCTTATTCTTCTGAAACACCTATTGCTGGACAGCTAAAATGTGTTCATTACCTAAAGCAGCATGCAGTGTCATGTATAAACCTCCCAGCTGTATGTATTAGGGAGAGTTTTTTGTTTCCTTTTCATTAAAATTCCAAAGAGCTGTTGAAAAGTTATGAGGAATACTAAGGCAGCACCACTCTTTACAGCTCCTTTTCTGAAAAGCTGATGGGAGGATTGTGTGATGTTTTTGTTCCTTCTACTTAAAATTTTGACTATGAGTAGTTAAATACTCAGAATAGTTAAAGATTGCTGAAGAAACATCTTCAGGTTTAAAATAAGAAGTGCCAATGTCTTATAGGCTTTTTGGTAGGAGTGCATTTTTATTTTTTCTTCACCACAAATTTATGTATTTCAGAGAAACTGCAGAAGAAAGTGTATTTCGGGATGTCCTGGAAATCCTGACCAGCACCTCAAGTGCCATTGAGCAGAGCTGTAAGGACTCCTGTGGACTGGCAGATCCAGACACCTGCCTGCTGCTTATAGCAGAGTGCTTCAGGTGTCTGAGGAATGCCTGTGTGGAGTGTGCCAAGAATCAACATGTCTTGAGGTACAGTCATGAACCCTTTTAGCCCATACCAAAGTACCACCTTCTGATGTTTCTGTGCTTTTATAAAAGAGATTCTTCCTTTACACTGTTCTGTTGGTTGATTTATTAACTGGCATTTCCTGCTTGATGGAATCACTTGAATTCAAATATGCAAGAAACAAAAATAGCTGGCCTAATTGTAGATCAGTTTGGGGCCCTGCTCAGGAACAGAACTAAGTGTTTGGGTCCACAACACAAGTTGATTACATAAATGACACAAGCCTGTTGGAACCCTGTCTGTAGAACTATCATTTTTTTCTCTTTCTGTAATTTTTTTATAACATAATGAATAAGTAAATGGTCTTAATAATTAATAAGAATTAGTAAGTCTTTTAAGGTTCATTTAAATCTGTCTGGCTTTCCTGGCAAAACACAGCATGTAGAACTGTGCATATTGATCCTGATGCATATATACAGGCAAGTTGAGGTTAAAGGACATTAAATCAATCTGGTTCCTTAAGTTATTTAGCCACTCTATTCTTTGCCTGTGTCTATTGCAACTTGGAAGGGATGCTTGTGATACAACCAGCTGTAGTTAGTGAAAACCTGACAGTCTGGTTGATGTTTTTAAAAAACCCAGCAAAATAGCAACAAATACCCTCCTTGCCTGGATGCCCCATGAGAACCCCAAACCAACCAGCCAACAAAAAAGGTGCCCCAACGTGACACAAATTGGTTATTTCAAAAAATTACTGGGGACTACAGTATTAAAAAATGGCTTCTTGGGACGTGTCAAATTTGATTTATTGAACTAAATGTAGTTTTGACGTGGGACCAAGTGTTACTTTCTGTGCTGGGGCAGAACTCTGTTAATGCCACAGAAATTGCAATGCAAATAATTCTGAGAGTCTACCTATGATTCCTCCTTAGTGGAGAAAGGATAAATGATTACTTGGCCTTTTCTGCTTCTCACTGAGAGTTGTGTATGTTTCCTTTTGAGCTGGCCCTGTTGTTTTTTGGTAGCTGTCACTAATTGCTTTGTTGGCATTGAAAATCCTCCAGGTTTATTAGGAAGTAAGATACATGACTTTTTCTGGATGCTTGACCTCCAGACAAAGCCAAGTTTTAACAGAAATAAAGCTGTTTAAATTATAGGAATAACTTGCTAATGTTTAATGTCTGATAGGAAGAATAGCAAAAAGGGAGGAAAGGGTACTCAGTAAATTGGTAAAATGCAGAATGATGCACTAAACCCCTTTGATCTGCTTGTGATGGTAGTAATGTGGCTGCTGGTAGGGAGGCAGTAATGTAGGAGAAACTATTTTTGTTTCAAAGGTCCTGAAGATGCTAAAGATTTCCTGTTAACTTCAGTGAAAAACCTTCTAAATTTTTTTGTGTGTATTTCATATGAGGTGAATTACTGTGTTTTATTCCCAATTTAATACCAGGAACTTGGGTCTCATCTCCACATCTGTCCATTTGATAAAGTTGCTTCATGGAATAGAAATCAAAGAAGAATTGTTACTGACTGGTAAGTGAATGTATAGCCTGCACTATATTTTTACACATGTGGTATGATGGTCACTTTACTGATTCATTTGTCTTATAAATAGGCTTAATTTTTTCTTGAATTGCAGTTAAGAATTGGCCCTCTCTTAGACTGCTTGAAAAAGTTCTCAGCCGCAAGTCTAGTTTAGCTGTATTTTCACTGAACTGTTCCACATAGATTGCTAAAGGAAAGATATTTGTAAACTGTTTAATATGAAGCAGAATAATTGGGTTTTATAAAAGGAAATGTTCCTGTAGTACCTCCATTCAGAATACATTCTGCTGTTTTACTGTCTTTTTATTTGCTGATACTTAAGATAATTTATCTGATTCAAGGAAGCAAATTTTGGCTGTGACTTCTTAAAAATTATTTTTAATTTTCATTTGGGTACCATGGTGGCTGGCCAGTCAGAATGGTATCTGCCAAGAATTAAGTAATGTTTTGAGTAGTGTTCACATTTCCTCAACAGGTGAATTTTTTCTTTCAAGGCAGTGAAGAGAAAATGTGACCCTGTAGTACTAGTGGTAGTTATTGCTACTGATTTCACTGGATATTAAGGGTTTTCAGCAATTCTCACAATCTGTGTTTCCCTGTGTGTGCATGTGGAGCTTATACATTGGACTCCAGTTGTGACTGTCTGGGGCTGCAGACAGTAGAGCATGTTTGTTTTCTTGTGTGTTTGTCTTATTTCTTTTCACTCCTGTTCCTCATGAGGTTTTTTGCTGGATTCCTGCTTCTGCTTTTCTGCTGTTCTGTGAAAGCAGGTGAAACAGCTTTCATGCAGTTACTTACCCTCAAACCCCTTTATGAAGCTGTGAGGAAGCAGAGAAGTCAGGAGGCTTTTGCTGCTATGTTTGGCTCAAAATGAAGCCCTGTGGGCACATGAAGGTATTGTGCTTAAACCAGGCTCACTCCTGGACCTGTTGCTGGAATCCTGCTGCCAGGGAGGGGTTGGTGATGCCAGCACAGCCCTTTGGTGTGGGAGGAGCTGGACTGTAAGCTCAGTGGGTGGCAAAAAGGGCTTGCTCAGTGACCCTAAAGAGGAGGAACTGATGGCACACAGGAGTGGCTTTCAAGCCATGTTACAGGAAGGACTGGAAAAGGTCATGGAGGGCAAGTGTCCTGCCCCCCCACAGTTGTGAACTGCTTGGCAGACCAGCAAGATAAAAGGAAAAGTGGTGGGTGCCAAAATGTTGCTGCTGTCCAGCCTGTCATTGTCCATGCTGGGGACTTGGAGAGCACTGAGCTCAAAAAGCTGTACTGGGGAAGTGGGCTTGTCACCTTCAGCCCATTCAAAGCATCAGGAGCTGTGGTGTAAGAATGCCACCTGCCAGAGGGGCTGCCCAGCTCCTGCAGGAGAGGGAGCAGGGTGTGCTCACTGCTGGATACAGGCATGGCCTGAGGTCTCCTTTGCCTTGGTGGCTGCTGGCCCGTCCTTGCTGGTCTGCCACATGTGTGTGCTCTTCTGTGCTCATGGGTTTCAAGAAGAAGAGGGAGTGCTGTTGAGCAAAAAGGAAGGAGGGTAAACCCCACTAATTTATCTGCTTCAGGCACTTTTTCCTAGCCAGAGGATGGTGTAAAAAAACTCTGTTTATCAACACTGAATATAAGGGTGGCATTGACAGGACAGTTTTTAACAGGATTTCAGTAGAAGTTGTTTTGTGACTGTTACTCTTCGTAGCCATCCAGTAAATACATCAGAGTTATAACTAAGATTTGCTCTATTGGCCCAGAGTAGGTGGGTCATTTGATGCTGTAAGTAGCATTGATCTCCTTGGGGAACCTCTGTGATGAGCACAGTTTATGTATTCCACTTATGTTAGTACAACAACAAAAAAATTGTAGACAAGAAATGTTGCTAATTCCTTGCTGAGTGATCTGATGAACTTGGTTGTAAGTGGAAATTAATGTTGTGCTTAGAGCACAGGTTCCTTCTGCTGGGTTTACCTCAGAAGTTAACAGTTCAGTTTGGCTGTTAGTTGTACTGAAGTGAATTGCTAAACTGGACTTGCACAGCCCTGTTGAAACAAAAGAGACCCATGAAATTAGTAAATGGTACTGTATGTATTAACTGTAATTCTGTATCATGATTCTCCTCACATTTCATACAGGAAATCAGGTCACAGGGGTAGGGTAACAAGTGTGTTTTGTTCTTGCAGATAATTAGGTGTTGAGTAGTTCAGGTTGTTCATTTGGGTGTGTGTCATTTCCTCCCTCAAATGGCTGCTTGGATTAGATAATCCTTCTTGGTCCCTGTGTATATTCTTAAGGTTTTTAAAATACCTTCATATTGCTTCCATAGCAACAAAGTACAAGGAGGAGGAGGCAAGGCTGTACTGCAGGGTGAACAGCACTAAGTAATGTTTCAGATCACGTTCATGTGAAAAATTCCTAGAATGAATTATTGTAGGCTAAATAAACTTGAAGTTGCAACATTATCGTATTTACAAAGATGAGACTGAAAATTCTTTCTGCAGACTGAAAAATTCATTTAACCTGATCTATGGCAGGTTTACACTCTAATCCATTGGTAGCTGCTAAGGCTAGTAAATGAGTGGTGTGCTAATTTTTTTAAGAAAGTTCAGTGTAGTACAATTTCAAATGGGTAAAACCAGAAATTAAATAAAAGTATGTATTGTTTGACCACTGATGTGACCAGTGTGATGGTTAAGGGGGAGCACATGATCAAAGAAACAAAAAAGGAGGTGTTGTGCAAAGTGATATGACTAAAAACTGTTGCTAATATTTATTCAAATAAATATTCTGTGCTATGAGTAATACTTTAAAAATAGTTGCCCAAGGGTTAGATACATGGTTCATTTGCCTTATCAATTCAGTATATTTACTGAAACAACTCTACTGCATGTTTTAACCATACATCTTACTTTTTCATTTTTCAATGCTTTAAAAAATGAGATAAATTACTCCATGTTTGTAATACTTGTCCCAGCTAGCTGTGGAAAATGTTACTGTTTTGATTACATGATATACCACTAAGGCAGTGGGCCAGAATCCTTGAAGGTGAGTTAGAATGTCTGTCCTGAAATAGCTCTTTGAAACTTCAGGCAGGTTGAAAAATAGTTAATTCATACATACAGCATTCAGAGATTGTTCAATCCCATGTACAAGCCAGATTTCCCTTTAATAAGAGTCTCCTTTTATTTTTTAATACTTGCATTAAAAAAACCCAAACATTTTTAGTAATTTCTTTTATGGTATTGCTAGAGTTACCTGTTTGTCTCCACTCTTCCTCCTTGCTTACTTCCCATGTTAATTTGAGTTGAGCTTCATTTCCTGGTTTTATTTCCCATCATTGCTTACATAGTAATCTGTGATAATCTAAGACATTCTTAAAACTAATCTTTTTTACAGCTAATCTGTTCTGAGCAGTGTGTATTTTGTACTGCCTGGAGAAGGGAGCCTGCTCTGAGGAGCTGAATGAAGAAAAGTGCCAGGCATTTCCCAGGGATAGTGTGCAATGATGCTAAGCAATTGATTAGCAGCTTGTAGCCCTTCTGTGACAGATAATTCACACCTATTTGTAAATGTGCCCCCTGTTCTTACTGCTCCAGCAGGCCTCCCTCTTCCATTGTGTGAGGGATGAAATTTCTCAGTCAAGGAGAAAACAATTTGTGTACTACGCCTCTTGGACAGTATCTAAAGACTGGACTTTGTTCCAGTTAAGTTTGCTTCTTAAAGCTATACATGCTGAAAATCTAGGAAGCAGATGATTGTGAAGGGAGGTAGTTAATGCTTTAGATTCCAGAGCTTGCATATTCCAGGTGGGAAGACAGGCAAGATGATGAATGCTGCCCCCTTTGCCCAGTTCAGAATTAATTTGGATGGGGATTGAAGATGCAGAAGCTGTACCTGCTCATGCAGAAATGCAACATGCAAGGTCTTCTGTGTTTCTTAATTGATTTGAACCACAGTCTTCCAAAAAATAGCTAATAAGATACTCAGTTATTTAAGTCTGAAGGAAAAAAAGGAATTCCCTGCAGGATATAGGTTTAATGGAATTTACCAAGTACCCTCTCCACATCCCTTTTGTTTTAGCTATTTTTTTAATTTGATGAGTCTCTTCATAACAACCTTTTTTTTTCTTTTTCCTGCATGGGTATGAAGACCAAGAACACTTGACAGAGGAGCAGCTGATGAAGCTGCCAGATGAACTTTAACTGAACTTAAAGCAGACCCAGATCTCTTAAGAGCTCAGAAACAATTCAGTATGTTTGGGATTGCAGCAGACATAGGAAATATCCTCGTCAAAAGCCCAAGTAGCAAATCTCCTTCACGTCACAGCATGTGTCTTGGTTTGACTTTATAATGCTTGTATCTCCATTCATCTGTTTAGCCCAGGAATAAGTTTTGCACCTTTCAGACAGGTTCTGAGAGCAAAGGGGGAGAGAAGAAGCAGAGTTTGTTTTCAGGGACTGCACTCACTGCTCCACATCCTGCTGCTGGACTGTGCTGTCTGCAGATGGACAGACAGCAGGACAGGGCTCTCCTTGGCTTTTAGTTAGTTTTTAGCCAGCTGAGGCAGAGAAGTTCCCTGGACTGTGGTTTTTCTTTTCCTTGGACCTGTTCAAAGCTGCTCTGCCCTGAGCACCAGCAGAGCAGTGGCAGCTCCACCTGTGGCCACCGGGCCGGGCTGGGCCGTGGCATTTCCAGCCCTGAGGGGCTGATCAGAGCCTGAGAGAGCTGAGCCACAGCCCACCCAGGGACTGGCTGGGTTTGGCATCTCTCTGGAGCAGCAAGAGCTTTTATTGTTTAATATTGTTCATTTTTTTTTTGTGCTGGTGAATGCTTTGCCTGTTAAATAAACGGGTTTTCTCCACTTTTCTACAAGGAAATCTTTTCCTGAACTTGTTGGGGAGGGACTGCTTGAATCTGCTTTCTAGAGGAGTCCCTTTGGAGGTTTTCTCCCAAATTTGCCCTAAACCAGGCCAGTTTGGTTGTAGGGTTAGGTTTTTTGGGTTTTTTTTTTCCTTTTTCTTATGGCAAATTTTAAGTTTTCCATTGGAATGCAGCTGACCTTTGGGAATGTACATTGAGGTTTGTCGAGATGATGGATCTTTAGATTCCAGAATGTGAGAGCTGGATTTAGGATCCCTCTCCCAAGTCTGTAAAAGCCCCAAACGATAGCCTTTTGTATCCTTGGTAAGTTGAAGCAAAGATATGCCTGTTTTGCAGCAAGCTCATGTTCTATAGGCAGTGTCTCATCTGATCCTTTCATTGATTCCCACCCCAGCTTGGATGGAAGGAGCTTTAATGTTTTTGTTTGTAAACAGGTCTTCTCAAACCTTTCACCACTTCCAAATACTGCTGATTTTGAATTCCAATATAATTGCTTAAAAATTATTTATCTGCCAAAATGTGTTTTTGTCCTCTTGGGTGAAAAGGTACTGAATGCCTTGTAGCTGCCCTGCATGAGACAACTTGTGCAAGTTCTCTGTATGAGGGGATTGTGCTCTCTGAGCAGAGCTGGGCTCTCAGCTGCAGAGCTTGCCTGAGAGGTGCTCCAAGCATCCTACCAGTATTCCTCACGTCCAGGCTGCTGGCACAGGTATTGTTATTGCTCTGCTGTGCTGATGCCAGGCCTCCGTAGTTCTGAGGGGTTTAAACCACCCAGGGAAAGCTGGATAAAAATGTGTTAACATGGGAATCATGGAATGATTGGGGTTGAAAAGACCTCCAAGATCACCATGTCCAGCCTGTGACTGATCCCCACCTTGTCACCCAGACCAGAGCACTGAATTTCATATCCATTCATTCCTTGGACACCTCCAGGGATAGGGACTCCACCAACTCCCTGACAATGCCTGACCATATTTTCCATGAGGAAGTTCCTCCTGCTGCCCAACCTGACTCTCTGCTGGCAGAGCTTGAGGCCATTTCCTTTCATCCTGTCCTTGTTCCCTGGGAGCAGAGCCTGACCCTCCCTGGCTGCCCCCTCCTGTCTGGGAGTTGTGGAGAGCCAGAAGTTCCCCCCTAAGCCTCCTTTTCTGCAGGCTGAGCTTCCCCAGCTCCCTGAACTGCTTCTCATCAGACTTGTGCTCCAGACCCTTCCCCAGCTCCATTCCCTTCCCTGGACATGCTCCCAGCTTTTCAGTGTCTTTTTTTTTTAGGTAAAGGCCCAGAACTGGGCACAGCATTGGAGGTGCCTCAGCAGTGCCAGCACAGGGGACAGTCACTGCCCTGCTCCTGCTGCCACACCATTGCTGGTACAGAATGTTTTTGGTACAGAGTGTTTGGAGCCTGTGTTTATGTCATAGGCACTGCTAAAGACTTCCTCTTAACTTTGATGAAAAGCCTTTTAATTTTTTTTCATATATTTCATATCAAGTGAATTATTGTGTTTTGTTCCCAATGTAATAATTGGAACTTGGGGATATCAGCCAAAAGCTGTGTCCAGGTGTGCTGCCTGTTAGAGCAAGGTTTGGGCTGTTCTCTGCTCATCATTCTACAAAGTCCAGAAATTTGGTTAAAATGTATTGGATTGTAGCTTGAATCTGTGAATAGGAACTTGACCTTGCTTGCAGTTTTCTGCAGTGTGTTCAGGTGTAGTTAACCAGCTACAGATACTCTCTTCAGAACAGAACTTACAGCATGCCTTTAAAAGCAGTGATGAAAGATGACTCTATGTAAATTTATTAATACTGCACTTATTATAGTAACCTGAGCATTTTCTGGTAGGAAGTTCAGCAGCATGAATATCATATGTCTAACACCTGTTCATGCTTCCTTTTGTGAGGGAGGATGTGTGGGAAAATATGTGATATTTTAAACATTTTTCAAGTACTACAAATGCCATGTTCTTATAAGGGAGCTATAAAAAATGTTCCTTCCTTTGAGCTTTTTTTATTCTCCCCCCCCCTTTTTTTCCCTTTTCCTCTCTCTCCATTTTCCCTCTCTCCCTTTTTCTCTATTTTTCTCTCCTCTTTTTTCTCTTTTTTCTCTCCTTTTTTCCTCTTTCCTCCTTTTTTTCCTCTCTCCTCCTTTTTTCTCTCTCCTATTTTTATCCTCCTTTTTTCCTCTCTCCTCCTTTTTTCTCTCTTCAGCCACCTTTTTTTTTCTTCTCTCCTCTGTTCACCAGGACCATTAATGTACCATGGATCCATCCTCAGTCAGTGTTGTTGAACTGCTCCAGCTGTTCTGGTCCTGATTGGTTCTCATGCATGTTTTTCCTTCAGTTAATGAAAACCCAGTTGTTCTTGAGCCATGGGTGCTTTATGGGTTGCTCATGGTCTGGGAAGAAAGTGCCTTGGGAAGTGTTTTGTGATCCATTAGTGTGGAGAAGCACTCTGCAGATGAGATATCAATGAGTAACCTTTGAATTCAGAACTCTGTATAAATAAAAATATCACTCCTTCATAGACACTAACAATAAATTTTAAAAAGCATAGGGGTGTGCACGTGCTTCAGAAATGACACGTAAGGGACCTAGGCCTATCTGTAGTTTCCAGAGATTGTTTCTTGCAAAAGCCAAATGGGATGGAAGCATTTCATCTTTGATGAAGTAAGAAGACAAAAGCTCCCCTGAGATCTACAGGAAAACATCACAAGACTGAGCAGAGAAGGATACTTCGTTTTTTTGTAAGCTTTTGAAGGTGAAGACATGCTGGGTTTCAAAAGCCACTAAATATGAGCTGTAGGTGCTTATGTAGGACTAGAAAATCACGTTGACATTTTCTCAGGAGAGATTGCTGAGAGTAAATGGCAAGAGGAAATAAATTTCTGGCTGCTAAATTGGATACTTTCTCAGTTCTAAAAAGTTGTTAATTCAAAGTACTTTTCAAAGGTTTACAGAAGAGGAGATATTTAATCAAATGTTTTTGTTTTTCTGAAGAAGAACATGAGTAAAAC
The DNA here is from genome assembly GCF_014805655.1 of Passer montanus. NCBI lineage: Eukaryota > Metazoa > Chordata > Aves > Passeriformes > Passeridae > Passer > Passer montanus. Next base: position 5,169,419 of record NW_024366592.1, read on the forward strand.
AGGGTTAAATTGTTATGTTTGCAAAAGTATTCCTGAAAACAAAAATGAGTGAATTCCAGTGAAGTGATTTCTACATTTTCAGGAGGGTGTAGAGGAAACAAAACTTTCAGTTCTGTCCTCACTTAGTGAAAAAAAAACAAAAAAAACCAAAACAAAACAGGAGATGTTTCTTTGCGCTGACCTTTTCCACTACTGCACTCAAGGATTGGCAGTTTGGAATTACAGTGGAAAATCAAGACTGGCTAATTTTGAAGGTACAGAAGAGCAAGGGAAGGAAATTCTTTCAGACCTGCCAAAGCACACGGAGTTGCCTTTCCTGTATTCCTTCTCAAATGGGCAGCCATGTGTCCTTAACTGTTTACTGTTTCATGTCAATATTTATTTATCTCTTTATTTTCTTCCCCTAGAAGAAAAGGGGACGAAGCATTCCCCTAAGGCTATGGTCCCCTTAAAAAGATTATTTTGACAGTAGGAGAAAGAGCTAAAAGTAAATACTTGGACTTTTGGAAATGAATTGGAGTGGTACCTTTGCAGAACCAGTGAAGAGAAGAATCTGGGCATTTAAGGCTTGGTTAGTTTGAAAATCTGAGCATTAGAGGCTTATGTACTGGCATCACAGTCTAACTAGCTTTCATCTATTCTTGAAATTATTTGAAATGTCTGGTCAATCAGCAAAATATTTAAAATCAGCAGGAAAGAGGAACAGAGTGGTCAGGTATGGAACCTAAATGTTCTTAAATGAATAGCCAATACTGGCCAAAAGAGTCAGCTCTCATCTCTTTTGCTTCCCTTTTATCTCTTGTCCAGTATTTTTCATTCTTCTGTTTTATTCTTTTAAAAAACTGCATTTTGCTTTTGCTTCTTTTTGTGGTTCTTTAATCATGTTGCACTGAATGGTTCAATTTACAAATTACTGCTAACGCTTTCTATATAAAAAATAAATATTTTAAAACTTGCTTACAAAGTGTGGTGGAACAGAGGTAGTAACTTTTTGCTAGACAGACGTCATGGCAGAGCTCACCCAGTGCGTTGGGGGAAACCATTGTCAAGTTTTGTTGTCTATAAAAGAGGTCTGTAAATGTCTGAGCAAGTGTCTTCACACAGGTTTGTTTACAGGGATTTGGAGAAGGTGTAATTTCTGAATTGTGTCCTGGAGACTCTCACACACAATAGCTACTAAATTTAAACCAACAGGATTAAGGAAGGAAAGTCAATCTTCCCTGTCTTCCCACGTCAGTGCCCCAAATATTTATGTATGAAGGAGGAGTCGCACTGTTTTGTTGGAGGTCTTGGGGGTGTTTGTGAACAAACAGAGTAAATTATTGTGCTGCAGATTCTTTTGTGCTAGTCATATTACTTTCTGATTTACATGGAATGAGTGAGTGGTTATCAAGTTTGCATCATTTTAGCTGTCATACAGTCATCATGAACTGTTGATAGGTGACAATTCTCAATTTAGGTTCACATTAGCTTTTCTTCTGAGGGAGAGAAGGAGGGAGAAAGCAGGTCCTGAGTCTACCCACAGTCCATGGGATTAATTCCCAAAAAACAGCATGAAAGAACCTGCCTCAGTTGCATTGAAGAAAATAGAATTTTAAAATCTGCACTACCATTTATTTTTGTATTTGGGGTTTCCTTTTGCTTACAGCTAGCATAATTAAGACTACAAACAGCTTGAATAATCCAGCTGCTAACTTAAACAGACTTTTTTTAGACATGGGAATAAAGGACAGCCCTGACCTTAAGAGTTACCAGTTTCAGTGTGTGATCTTTGATTTGTCTGTTAGGATTTTTGTATGGGGGACTGGTGCCAGTACTTTGCTGCCACTGTTAAAGTAAAAACTATAATTACATTGTCAAAATAATATTTATAGTATTTTCGGGGAATAATTGTGGGAGTGTGATGAATATATTATACTCATCAAACTTTTATGTAAACATAAGCATGAGTTTTTTATTTGAGTTATTGGTGTTGTTTTTGGCCCTTGTGTTTTTCCAATCTGTAAAAATAATATTGGGATTTTCATGGTCTCTAGCATTTGCAGAGTGTGTACCATAACAATCAGTTGATATGCTATCTGGTAGAAGTAAACTGCTAGTTGCACTTGTATTGGGATTTTGGTTTCATGTTTCCATAGCTTAAGAAAATCCTCTGTTTTTTGAGTTTTGCTATCCCCTAATTACTATAGCTCAGAGGATTTTGCTGCTTTACCAAACAGGAAAGTTTTAAGTAATTGGTGTGTTCTTTTGTACAGTTTGGGGTTTTTTGTTGTTGTTGTTCTTCCTTTATGTTTACCTCTTTTTTTTTCTTTTTTTAAATTAGTCTGAGTTCCTCTTAAAAGTGAGTGTGAACATCTCCCAGAAATATATATGGTGAGAAGCAGTTGTGAGGTTTTCTAGCAACAGGCAGTTGTCCTTTGGCTGGCTGAAGGTACAGGCAGAATGTGCTGCTGGTCACTGGCAAGTTACCAGTGGCACAGATGCTCCAGTGCTGCCCTATATGCAAGTTTTAACTGAACAATTGTTGTCTCTGCTGTGTTTTGGTGAATATTGCCCCAGATTTTTAATTAACTGGCTTAGAACAGTTCACCTGCAGCAGGGATTCCAGCTGTGTGACTTCATGTTCCCAAATCATGTCAACCTGATGCAACCTCCTGTGGACAAGAACGTTCTCTTGGTTCTTGTAGTTTGGTCCAAAACTCATTGAAGGCTGTGGAAAGACTCTGGTTTAGGTGGGTCTTGGTTCAGGTCATTGTTCCAAGACTTTGTGCTTTGGCCTTTTTGCAGGAACTCCAAGATAGGGAACCAACCTTCACACCACTTCCAGCTGTCTGTGAAAGAAAAAGAGCCAAACCAGGACCAAAACCACTCAGACTGATGAGTTGTCCTGAGTTGGCAAATACAGAATTCTCTTTAGCTCTTGTGCATGTAGTACTGACCCTGCCTGCAGTGGTTAACTCTTGCCCCATCCACTGGGAGTTCCCACACTTGGATCTTGCACAGTGCCTACAGGCACAGCTCCCTGTGCCCTGCAGGTCTGGGGTGTTTGTGTACATTTGTGCCATACAGCAGGAACTGGGATTTTGAGTAAATGCCAGGGTTACCAGTGTTTACAACCTGACACGTCTCTGTAATGCTGGCTCTGACTTCTGGTATTAATATGGGAACTTGATGCATGCCTTAATTTCTTTTTTCACTTTTTAACATTTGGAGTAGAGTGGGGTTTGAGAGAGTTTAGATCCACTGAAGAAGGGCATTGTAGGATCCATTGTAGGACCAGGGACTCTACCTAAATGCAGCACTTTATTATCTTAATGGCAAAAAAAAAAAAGGAAGAGGGACTTCCAACTTCCAGCAGGGTTCAGATCCTCATTGCTACAGGCAACTGTAGTTGTAGGCTCTTGTGTCCACATATAGTATGTTCCAATTTGCTGTGTTTGTCCCTATTAGTCCCAGGGAAGGCTCTCATCTCATTTTAAAACCTTTTCCTAACTCTGGTTTGAATGCAGTGATTCGTGGTAGTGGGTTTTTTCCTACTGTGGACTTGATTCTCTCCCTGGGTCTTGCTGCTTCTGCAGTAGAGGTCTGATTTAGAATCACAGAATGGCCTGGGTTGGAAGGGACATTAAAGATCATCTTGTCCACACCCCCTCCCGTGGTTCCACTATCCCAGGTTGCTCCAAGCCCTATCCAACCTGGCCTTGGACACTTCCAGGGCTGAGGCAGCCATAGCTTCTCTGGGCAGCTTGTGCCAGGCCTCACCACCTTCACAGGGGAGAATTCCCCTTATGGCAGTGGGAAGCCATTCCCTCTGGTCCTGTCAGTCCAGGCCTGTGTAAGTTGTCTTTCTCTGTTTAAGCTGTGCTGAACTGAATTATTTTATTGTCTGTGTATATGTGAGTATAAAAATATTTTATTGCAGCAACTTGTGGAGGCACAATTTGAACTACAGACCAGGTCCTGCCTAATGAGGTTTGCCTGTCAGGTACTGATGACGTGGTTGGCATTGTAAACAGACTTTGAAATAGTGATTTAAAAGCTGGTGCTTTCCAGCAGTTTGATACTTGTACTGATGGTCAGAACTGTCCTTCTTATGGTACTCATGGAAAGATGTTTGGATTGCTGTCCTGGGAGGCAGAGGCAGTGACTGTCTGAGTGTCAGTGTAAATAATTTTGTTTCTTCTAGGGGAGAGAGTAACCTGAGGAAATATCTCTAAATCAGAACAATTTGTAGGTCAATGGGCTGCCCTGGTCTGATTGCTGGTACAGCTTTTAGACAGTGTGTAGAGCTAGTTTGTTTTTTTCCTGCTCCTGCAATTTGGAGGCTTTCTAGTATAGCCTGCCAAGATGTTGCTGATTTATGCCACATGCATAGTGGTTTTATAATGTGGACTGATATCCACTTGGAGCACAAAGGAAATAGGAGTTTGCTGATGTCTATTTAATTAGAATGGTTTCTGGTTACTTTGGTTGAGGCTTGAAATGAATGGTAATGCCTATATTTCTGTGGATCTCTAAATACAGTGTTCTGTAAGTCCTTTCCTTCCTTCCTTGCTCTTTAGTGTCCCCTACCCAACCCCAGCAAATAATGTCAGCAAGATTCATAATGAGGCAGGTTTCTGTTCTCCACAAATACATGTGAATCAAACCTTGCAGAAACGTCCCTAGGTTTAAGATGGTCACAATGTTTTTTGCAGGGACATTAGGATCTCAAGATAAAAGTGGGAAGAATGGGGCAAACAAACCTTTTAATTGCAGAGAGCTTCCTAAAGACAGAGCATCATAAATTTAATGCAGGGAGAAGAAGCTTTTTTCGCATGTGCTGAGAGGAAGTATCCCTTTTAAAGTCTCCCACAGTGGTCCCAAGGTTTTTCCTCCAGGGAGAGTGAAGATGGAAAGAAGATGGAAAGAAGCTAGAGGAAGATCGGGGCAGAGGAAACAATGGGAGGCGTCTGTTGCCTGTTGGGATAAAAATCCAGGTGGTTATAAGTATGTAGGAGTTACCCATGTCATTCTCTCAGCCATTTGATTATCACTGCCATGGCACAACTTCCATACTCTCCAGTTACAGGAGCATTGTTCTGGTGGAAAAGAGGGAGTTGTCTAACCTTGGCTTCCCAGACACAAAGCTACAAAACTTTTATTTCCCATCCTGTAGCACCCTTTTTTTGCTAGCAGCTTTGGGCTTGGAGAGAAATGTGTCTCTCCCTTTTTGTGAAGAAGTTGAGGGAATACTGCCAAGTTACATGATGTGTAGAGACATCAAGAAGGTTTGTGAGACACATGGAGCTCTTTCCTTTTCCTCCATCCTCTGGGCATACACCACGTGTGGTACAAAAGGGACCATAATGTGGCAATGAGAACAGGCAAGCTGCCTTTACAGGTATTAAAGTAAATGATAATGCCCAAAAAGGTTAATGCTAAAACAGTTGCTGTACATGAATGTGGACATGCAAGTAAAAATACTAAGTGTAAGTTTGCTAGTAATTCTGTATTCCAAAAGGACTGTGGTCCATTTATTAGCCAGGTACAGAATATAAATGGTACCAGTAAGTGGGGGGAAGTCTGATACTCTCTGCACAGACTTAGAGAAGAAGACCATTCAGCTCTTTGAGGGCAAATATAAGCACTTCAGTGGAAAATCTGGGTTAAATGAAACAACATACACTGTATGCTGTCAAAAGTAAGTGGAGAAATTTGTTCATAACCTTGGTTAGTACTTTATGTGTTAATAATTTTTTCTTCTTTTTTTTTTCAGACCTGTGCAAAGTATCATGTAGGAGGAGTGTGTCTCTCAGTCAGACACCACTAATAGTGCATAGTGGGTGGCCAGTCCTTCTTATTTTTCTTGGTTTCCTGGTATGGTTTAAGCCTGGTTTGAGACTCCCCAGTACTTCAGACTTGCTGATTTCACTGCTGCAGGACCTTTAAAGAGACATTGCATTAGATTTAGGCTCAGCTTTTCAGCTAATTCAGGAAGAAGATTTTACATCCTAAAGCATGCAGAAATATAATAAAGATAGTTCTCAGGTCTGCAAGGACTTAAAAGTGTTTCTGCAAGGACTTAAAAGTGTTTCTGCAAGGACTTAAAAGTGTTTCACTTCATGTCAGAGAGCCATCTCAGGCTTGTGCTTTTGCTACTTGTGGGGATGTAACAAGAGTCCCATTTCATATGCCTTTAGATTTTAATAGATAATTTGTTAAAGGAATGAGCACATTTATGTTTACTTTTTAAACTGAAATGATGCAATTAAAATTACAGGAGATAGAGAAAATTGTTCTAGTGCTGTATTTAATAAGCCTTGTTAGTGCTTGTGAATCAGAGTTGGTTTGAACCTGATCTCAAGAGGTCTGTCAAACTGACTCTTAGTAAATGCACACTTTATATTTTAATCTCTCATTATGAGACCTGTTGGAACTTAATTTGCATCAGAGGCTAATTTGATGTGTGGTCTGATGGTTTCTTCCAGCTCCCTTCTAATTTATTTGTAACTCCATGTTTTTAATAGCATGGCAAGAATTTTACTTGTCTTTAAATCAAATTCTCCTTTTAAGTCAGAACAAAGTGTTGATGTTTTGCCTAGACATTTATCTTCCAAGAACACAAGGGTTGTCCAATCAATGCATATAATGTTTTTTTTAAAATTAGAGTTGGCACTTCTAAAGGGAAAGAAAAAAAAAAAGAGTCCAACTTGGTTTCCGAGGTAGAGGAGATGTTGGGGAGGGTGAGCAGAAACTTAATAAAGACAACATTCTTGGTGTTCCACAGATGGTAAAAATGGGTTACTAGTCTGCACTGCAGCAAGTGCAGTAACACCAAGGTGGAAATATAAAAGGTAGCTAGACAATAATTTCATTTACAGCAATAAAATACTAAGTACTATTTTAATAACATTAAATGACAGAGCCCATATATGTATTGTACATTCAATTTCAGTAGTCTAGACAGACTGTTTTCCAAGGAAAATACATTTTCATCAGTATTTGTGGTATGATTCATGGTGGTGAAGAGGCAAATAACTCTTTATGACTGGAAGTTGCTTTAACTTGCAGCCACAAGGAAACAAGTCAATGACCGGATGGTAGTGGTGGAAACTCACATTTTATAGTAATAGAGGTCTACACCTTATGCTGAGTTGGAGGTTTTATTTTTCCGGGACAGGCAGTTTGTCACAAAGCATTCTGCCTTTATGTACAAACAGCCAGGGCTGCTCTGCAGGACGGCTCAAAGCCCACAGTTCAGATTTGCAGAGCTCACAGCCCACTCTGAAAGTGTGCAGGCTCTTGGGAGCCTGGGATGTGGTCCCAGGATTTACCAGGCTTTGTGTCTGCCCCAGTGCAGAGGGGGCACTCCAGCTCTATTTTTCCTGTGTTGTTACTGGTTGGAGCATTAAGAGAGATGCAAGTTTGTAAGTCTTATGTTTGCAGTCTGACAAACAGTGTTGTACAGTTTTGTATGTGCTTTGGTTGGATCTATTTTATATCTCTATTTGTTTTATAATTCCAGTAAAGACAGAGGCTTTTACTCACAACTATCACTGTGTTGTCTGGCCCAAATAAAGAGAATGGAAATCTCTTAGGACTGTTTTAAGACTCTACAATTGCTGTCAAGGTTTTTTGAAATGATTGCTGAGCATGTTTGTGGGCTCCTGTTGTAACCACGTGGAACAGAAGTAAAGAAGTATTGAATTTTGAAATTCTAATGCTTAAAGTGTTTGTCTTCAGAACTTCAGGGATTTTAATTTTCATCTAATACACAGTCTGATTCTGCAAATGGCACTGCGGAATGATGTCTTTGTGTGGACTGGAGCATCTCCCTGCCAGGGAAAGGCTGAGGGAGCTGGGGCTGTGCAGCCTGAAGAGGAGCCCTAGCTGAGAGGGGCCCTCAGCCCTGGGTGTCCCTGTGTGCAGGGAGGCTCAGAGCAGGGCCCAGGCTCTGCTCCAGGGCCCAGCAATGGCACCAGAGCCACGGGCAGGGACTGATCCCAGCAGGTTCCACCTGGACATGAGGCAGAACTCCTGCCCTGGGCAGTGCCCAGGCACTGAACAGATTGTCCAGAGAGGGTGTGGAGTCTCCTCACTGGAGATGTTCCAGACCCCTCTGGACACAACCCTGTGCTCTGGGATGGCCCTGCTGGAGCAGGGAGGTGGGACCAGCTGGCACCACTGTGGTCCTTTAGACCATATCAGGTAATTGCTGAATGAGATCATGTCAGTATAATAATTAAATTAAAAGCATGCACTGGAGTCTGGCTCAGTTGTTCTGTGATAGTAAGGGATGGGAAGGAGGAAAGGGAGCTGTGATCTTGAAGGTACTGAACTGCTGGAATGCCTTTAAACCATCTTCATACAGGGCCATCAAGTATCAGCTGTCTCACCTTTGTCATGGGTGGCCTTGAGTGACTAAATGTTCAGTTTACATGTATGCAAACATTTAGGTACCAGAATTCCTCAGGTAAAGAGTCAGTGTTTCTGCGTGTACCCTCTGCCCTGTTGTGTAAAAATGTTATTTTTGTAGAACCTAGAAAAGTCTCCTTAAGTCATTGCAGACTGGTTGTGAAAGCAACATGTAATTTGTGTATTTGCTAAAGAACACCTGCTTTTACAGGAGCTGTTGAAATCTTGGTGAGGGGAAATCTCTTCAGCTGCAGGGTTGATTTGTGTATCAGAAGTTACATCTTGGTACATGCAATTTCACGGTGGTTGACCATCAGGTTAAAAATACTCTTCTTGACCACACACAGAGTAACCTTTTTTTAAAAGTAAAATTCAGCTATGCTGATAGCTACAGAATTGTTGAAGAATATTGTTTTTAGCTTTGTAAAAGTCTATACATTTTTGGGGATAAGTGAAATTGTCTTTTTTTTTCCCCTCTCTTTTTTGTTTTTCTTTTCCCCTCCCACCTTTCAGAAAGCTCATGGCTTATTGGTTGCATGGCAGAATGAAAGTCTGTCTTCATCAGCTCCTACATTTTCTTGCTTTTGTTGTAAAGACTTGGAAGGGCCATGGAAGGAAATTGTCTCAAATTGTGCCTGGGAAAGTTCACATTAGATATCAGGGAAAATTTCTTCATGGAAAGGGTGGGCAGGCATTGGAATGGGCTGCCCAGGGAGGCAGTGGAGTTACCATCCTGGAGGTATTCACAAAAGGTGTGGATGTGATACCTGAGAACATGCTTTAGTGGTAAACATGATGGTGCTGGGTTGATAGTTGGACTTCAGGATCTTACAGGTCTTTTCCAAGCTTAATAATTCTAGTTATGTGATTTTATGATGAAGAAATTCTTAAAGAGGAGAAAAGCGTATTTGCATCGTACAGATACCCAAGATGCTTCAGTCATATGTTGTAGCAGTCAAGTCCAATAGAGGTAAAACAGAAAAGAAAAAACATGGAAATTGAATGCTAAGAAAAGAGTTCCATAGTTTGAAATGTAGTTTATACTACAGTGTATTTTGGCAATGTTTGCATTTTTTAACACACACATACCTCGCTGTAAGTTAACTTCTCTAGTTGGATTTTTGGGGAATTTCTTATTTAAAGCATAAATACCATAGTATAGATTTTCAATGCTCTGTCAATACTGACTGTCTCTTGGTAGCTTGGTGCTAGGCTACTACATTTTCCATGGAGTTATATTTGGAGAGAAGCACTGCATGAGATATTTAGTATTCCAAGACCACCACCTGTGGAGTTCTGTGGGGGAGGTGTCAGTTTTTTAAACACAACCATACAGATATTGTTGTGATGAGCTACTCTAGGTGTGGTATGATGGCTTTTCATGCTCTTTGTGCCTCTTCATCTGTGCCTTTCTATCTCTGACTGCTGGATGTGGTGTGTGACCTGGACCCTGTGCTTTGCTCAGCTGCCTTGGTGCTCATTGCTGTTTGTGGAATCACATCTTCCAAATTGCTAAGATTCTTCATGTGAGAGTATTTGTATGCAAAATGTTGCATTATCAAGGCATCCTCTTTCTCTGCTTAGTTGGGAATAGATGTGATAGGTTTTGTCTTACAGAATATCCACTTGCCCATATATTGACTTGTGTCCTCTAATTAAAAGAAAAATCCTAACTCTTACTGGTTAATAATAAGCATTTTGTGATGAAACTGGTTTTCTCTACAGGTATATCCACAGAATTGTCACTTTTTCCTGTATCTTCCTTCCTTGTTCAGGACATCACTGTTGGACAAGGGCAGTGTTGGTTGGTTTCACAAATATTGAAATTCATAGCCATTTATTACTGTGTTCATGGCATTTCCTCTTTGGTACAGTAAGAATGGTAGCTTTACAGGATCTTGAACATTTTTCCTTCATCTTTTGGACAGACTAATCTCTAACAACCAAGGTGTAATAGCTGAAAAAGGTCAAGCAAATTTCAGGGAAAGATTGGTTGACTATATTCCAATCTTCTGCTCCTTTGGGTGACTTTTCTTATTGCTATATAGGTAAGGAATTCACCAAGGGAAATAATACCCTGTTCCTAGGATTTACTGCCTAGTTTTTTGGGTTTTTTTTCCTAGCAGGGAAGTATTTCCATAAAATGTCTGCTGGCATGCCCATGCTTGCTGTCCTTCAGAAACTCCTTGGTCAGCAGGATGGGAACCAGATGGGTGTGAGAAACGGAAGCACAACGATGAGCAGAAAATAATAAACCAATACAGATGTGCAGGGGGAAACAACAGAAATCTGAATAACTAGAGGAGAATATAGTTCAAGATGCATTATGGGGAATACATAAGTATTTTGGGCTTTTATATATATATATGGCCAAAAACAAGTTAGTTACTTTTTTCTAAGCCCAAGTGACCACTTCTTAGACTTGCTTTCTTCTTGTTCTCAAGAGGACATATGCCCAGACCTGTTTAGGAAATCTGGCTGCCAGCTCTCCAAGAGGCCTAATATTAGATGTGCAGAACCTGGCAATACAAGCCACCTCCATCTGTATTGGGCTGTTGTTTGTCCTATCTGTTAAACTGAGTTTGAACATGTAATTTCACGTTTCTTTGCCAACTTATTAATAAGGGCTAGGCTATTGAGAACTGTTGATAAGTGTTTTAATTTTGTGAAGTCTTTGGGTTCATGCTGTTTCTTTATGACTTTGCACTTTTTGGTGGCTGCTCTAGGATATTGACTTGTGTGGTGAAATATTTTCTCATATTTTAAATCTATATTGAGAGGAGGCTAAAAGAAATCCTTTGGAATAAGAACAGAAATCAGCCCTATTAAAATCAGTGTCAAAAATGGAGGCAGAGCTATTTGGAGACTTGGCTTTCATTTTTCTAGAATAGAAATTCTGGGATAGAAGGTATTGAGCACATCATAATCATCTATAATGGCCTGTCCAGCTAACCAGAATATAGTGAGAAGCAAGAACCCGTCAATTAGTTCTTGTAATCACTAGTAGCCAGTGTGTAATACTCAGACAAGTCTTGGGTGTAATTCTAAAATACTTTGTAAAATTATTTGTATTAGAAGAGAAAATGCAAATATTTATGTACAGTACCTTTGAAATACTGCACCTAAAGCTTCCTGGAGATGGATTCTGCAGTGTGTATCTGGAATATTGAAATACGTAATTTTTGTGAAATTTATTAGTTAAAATTTACTTAGTTTAAATTTTGTGAAATCTATTATTGCTTTGAATTCTTGTTAATATATTTTCTGGATTTCTTTCAGCTCTTCGTTGTAGTCTTCAGTTTCTTGGAAACATTGCAGCAGGAAATGGAGATTCCCAGAATAGCATTTGGAAGTGTGCTTTCCCAGATCTCTTCTTGTAAGCATGGATGCGGGTTTTTTCCTAGTGTCATTTCTGTGGTTGTATTCACATCTTTTGTACATGGTAGTTGTGCCTTTGCTAGCACCATGAAACTCTGAAAAATAACTTTGGTGAGAATGGGCTGGTTGAGACCATATCCTGTAGATGTTTTTTGTTAGTCAGCCGCAGGAGTCAGACCCTTTAAAAATCTGCTTGTTCTGAACTATCAGTAAATAGATTTAATTTAACAGAAACTGGAAGAAAACTATTTTGAATTATGAGCTTCAAACATAAGCTTTATTTCAGACATGTTTTCAAGTAGTTACACTCATTTGCAAGAACACAGCATTTTCCTTTCTCATGTTGCTGCTGTGCAGATCTGTCAGTATTGGTGGATCAGATGTAATCTGTAAAAGTTCCTTAATTTTCATCTCTTTCAATCCTTCCATCCCCCTTCTAACCTCACCAGAATATCTTCCTGGGGATTTGATGATACACATGTAAGGAAATATTACATAAACTATTTTGTGCAGACGCATGACAGCCCTGTTGATGTGTTCAGCCAGATTTTTTTGTAGTGAGCTGGTAACAAAGGCACTTTGATTCAATTTGATAATCATTCTCATGGGTTTTTGGAGCCCACTTGTCAGCACTGAGGGTAGGAAGATCTTGCAGTAAGAAAAGCAGTTCCAATTTAGCATTAGTTTTGTAAACTTCCTGTAAAATTTGACCTTCAGCTGTGAGTTGGATGTATTTCCTTGCAGGTGACTTCTGTCCTTCTTAGGCAGTGACAAACTTGTGGTTCTCTAAAAGCCAGCAAAGGACAACTCAGCAAGCTCAGTGCTCCTCGCCTGTTTTTCCAGGGTCCATTTCAACTTGCCCTTAACTCCTTTATTTTCTCTTGAAGGACATGTCTGACATACAGTGATGAGAAAATTGTCACCTACTGCTGCATGGTTCTGTTCACCTGCCTGAATTCAGAGCGAGTGAGAGACCTGCTGGATCCTGGAAACTTGACTGTGGCTCTTCATGTCCTGAGAGTCTACAAAGAACAGTTGGATTCTGAGTGGTCGTATGTATTGTTAAATTTCCTTTTTCCTCACCCGTTAATTAGGTGTTTTTCTGGTGTAAATCACCGTGTTAAAATGTCTAAACTTGTGACACTGCAAAGTAGTAAATGAAGACCAAATTAGAAATTAGTAGTTTATAAAAGAGAATTTCCATGGTAGTTTCATGACTCTTTTGATTGTTGCTAAATTAAGACTCCATTTTTTGTTGAGGACATAGGAATTTTCCAATCATGATCTGGTTTTCTTTCATTAGTGAAATGGGGTTCTAGAATGCAAACTAATTTATACTTGTGTGCTGGTTTGTGGAGATTTTAAAGTTAGCACAGAATAGTTTCACAGACAGGTCATGCTAGGAAGACTTGTATGTCTGTTTCTTGGGAGTGCTACATAAAACCTGGGGATTTTCCTTTTTTCCTTTTTTAACATAGCCATTTTCTACTTCAACAATATAAAAATGACTTCAACATGAAGTCATTTTTATACCAAAACAGGGAAGATTTTTTTTGTGAATCTTCATTTCATACTTTAAGAGCACCTAATCAGTGGTTTTATCCCTCTGAACTTTTGTATTTTTTACTAGTGGCCATTCTTCTAAATATTGTTGTCAGTTATGCCTTTGATAAATGTGCTGCCCTACATAGCAAGGGTGCACATTCAGCTAATTGTTACACCATTTCCCCCTTCCCAAGGGGAAAATAATTAATTGTATGTTTTTGTAGGATTCTTTTTAAGGTTGTGTTTAAATTAAGAATTTAATTAGGAAAAATTGTTGGTGTTTTAGCAGCGATATAGAAAGTCTCAACAAGGACTTAAGATGACTGAATGAAAAGTAAATGTCATTTTATAGTTTACTTTTGTACTGAAAAAAATTAGCCAAAACTTGTTTGTGACTGGGCTTCTTTAATGGCAAGGGCAGTTTGCTTATGACACAAGTAGTTTTCAAAAATCAAAATCTAAGTTTAGGGTCAGACAATGAGACTTCTGTTTCAAAAGTGCCAAACCAAGTCCTTAGTTTTGTCATCTGTCAATAACCCATGTGTAAAGTTGCTTTTCAGATAATTATCCTCATTATCCTTAATTTTTGAAATTTGTTTTGACTCAGATACCAAAGTCGTAGTGGCAAATTTATGTTTTGAAGGTAAATGCAGAATAAATGCAGCATCAAAATAAGTGCTGAGGGATGCATGTCCCTGATCTCTCCAGTGTGAAGTAGAGTCAGTTGATGTTATGATGAAAATGTCTTACCTCCTCTGTGGATGTTTGGTGTGGGTGGGGAATGGTCTCTTTTCAGGGTAGTCTTGAAATGAAAAAGGGGCAAACTCTTAACACTGAAAATTTGCAATTGTACTTGAACTCTCACTGAAGTACGTCTGCATCCCAATAGGATTGCTGAAAGGAATTTACATGGCTGTGGCATTTGCAGGGAGTCAGTGTCTTGTTGGAAATGTTTGGGTCTCTTGTGCCACAGCTGGCAACAGTGCTCAGTAACCATTCTGTGCTATTATATGACTGGACTGAAATACAGATTATTCTTGGTTATGCTCAATGCTTACTCACTGTGACTGAAATTCAGATGTTCTTACCTAAAGTTAAAAGTACCACTTAATTCCTGCCTACCTTCTTGTCTCTGAGCTGGAGCATCTGATTGCGTGTTACAACAAATCAGAAGTGACTGCCACATGTGTGTGTTTATTCTTCCTCTTGATTGGGCTTTCTTGCTGACAGTTGCTGCTTTTAGGTGTTGGAACTCTTTGTTTGAATAACTAGGCAAGTTTTCATCATAGGCAGAACTTCTATTCATTATTTGTGCACTGAAACGTATGAAATTAATATTAACATAACAAAAATTGCCTTAGAACTTGAAAGAATGAGAGATAAGAGTTCTGTGATGCACATCTAAGTGTGTTTCTTGAGTGATACACATTCTGTTAAGTATTTTTGTGGCGTGCTGCTGTAGCTAAGAAATAGTTAATGAAGGAGGAGGTCAGTTTTGTAAGGAATGCCCTGGTCAAATTGTGTGTTCAGTTCTTCTGTGATTATGTTTCTCTGGATCAGATGGTCTGAAAGCTCACTTCATTAAGCTTGTGGTTACTTGTCAGCCGCAGAAATGCTTCTATCTCTGAAATCTGTGAAGCTGAAGAATGTAATACACACTTTTAATAGATATTCTAATGATTTAAGAACTGATGCATCCTTCTTTCTCTTTTAGAAACTTGATCTTCTCAACAGCTCCAGGATTATTTGCATATTACTGTCTTTGTAATTTTTAATGTTAAATGCTGAATGGCACATTAAATAATATTAATTAACATATATTAGACAATGTATTTTTACATTGCCACTAAACTTCTATTCAGTATGGATCCTCAGCTTGTGTCAGGCTAGCAGTCCTGTAATCTTGAATGCTGGGAGCTCATCTGAGGTTGCTGCTGCTGGTCTGACTCTCAAGAGCAATGGCCTGAGGAAGCAGATGGTATTGAAGTTCTGAGATGGTATATAAGTTCTGAGGTTCTAAAATATATTTGTCTGACTGGCTCGTACCCCTTTGTAGCTGGCCTTGTGGAGAGTGCCCAGAGCTTGCTCCTTTGGAAGGTTGCAAGGTGTAAGATGTTACACAGTGTACTTCAAAGAGGAAGGCTTTGCAAAGGCACGAACTCTGCAGAACCAGTTTTGCTTCCTTTCTTGGATCTGATTTCTGGCATACCCTAATTAACTGATCCTATCTCCTCCATTGTTCTTTGCTGTGCAGTTGTCTTCTAGAAAACATGCTGTTCTTCACAAAGTAAGCTGCTGTCTCCTGAACTCTTACTGGTTTTTCTGCATCTTTTGTGTCTCCTTCTTCCATCCCTCTCTTCCATCTTATATTTCTATTCAAAGAGATAAGCGTGGTTATCAAGCCCATGTGTGACAGTAATTTATTTTCTGTGTATCTTCCATCTTTCTGAAGTGTCTCTCATGATACACAAATTTAATTCTGAACTGTTGATATAATGAGTTGGATATAAAGAATTGAAGGATGGTTTGGGTTGGAAGGAGCCTTAAAGCTCATCCAGTTCCAACTCCCTGCTGATAAGGACAAATAGAACTGAACAGCATTTTACTCATTTGTTAAGGATAGCAGAACAGAACAACATTTTACTCTTATCAAATAAGAGCAAATATAGCCTTGGAGAAGCAGACAAAACAGAATTCATGCAAAATGCAAGCAGGATGCCAGCTCAGCTCTGCAAGGCTGACAAAGTGGAAGTTAATGCAAAACAATGATACTGCACTTGCTCAAGAGTGGGGGTCAAGGAGCAGCCACCTAAAAATGACACTGGGTGTTGAAGACAGACCCCAAAGAACCATCTAAGGACTTCCAGTAAGGGGTGTGACTGTGTCAGATAAAGTCAAGGAAGTGGAAATAGCTGATGAATATGTAATCGGTGTATGATAAAAGTTCTGTTCATCTAATGCTTGGGGCACTCAGTTGAAAGAAGGATCCCCCTGGATCCCCAGTGCTGCCATAAAGAATACCTGCTTTCTGATACTCAAACTGTGTTAGAAAGTTTCTAGTGGGCCAATTTTGGTATCAGTGTCATGAGCAGGGACACCTTCCACTATCCCAGGTTGCTCCAAGCTCTGTTCAGGCTGGCCTTGGACACTTCCAGGGATGGGGCAGCCACAGCTTCCCTGGGCAACCTGTGCCAGGGTCTCCCCAGCCTCATAGGAGGAATTTCTTCCCTATGTCTAATCTAAACCTCCTTTCTGACAGTTTATATCCATTCCCCCTTGTCTGTCACTACAGTTCCTGATGAAAAGTCCCCCTCCAGCTTCCCTGTAAGCCTTTCAGATGGTGGAAAGTTCTCTGAGGTCTCCACACAATCTTCCCTTGTCCAAGCTGAACAACCCCAACTCTGTCATCTTGTCTCCATAAGGGACAATCCCTTTATCACCTTTGTGGCCTCCTCTGGACTTGCTCCAACAGTTTAAATGTGTTAGTGTTTAAATATCTTAAACAAATAAGCAAACTTGCTCCATAGGCTGATTCTTGTTCTGATGCTGCTTGCTTTCAACAGACTCTTCCTACCAAAGGATGCCATCAGGAAATTGGACACATCCATCCTTTAGGAAACAAAGCTGGAATATAACTGACTATTACTGTTCAGTAACTGATATGTATTTTCTACTCTGTTTCTGTGTGAATCCTACCAAGACCTGAAGAGCCCTCTGTTACAAATTCCTATGCAGTTCCAAAGAAATGGTCTGTCTTTTTTTTTTTTTTTTCAGTAATAGCTTTTTCTAAACACATGCAGAGAGCCTTTGGCTCTGGAAGATTGTGGAGCCTTTCAAAAATTGTTTCTCTGTGTTTCCATCTGCACTCACTCCCTCTTGGGTTTATGTTAATCAGTAGCAAAGTATGTCACACAGTGTGGAAGGTACAGTATTGAGAAGAGAAACCAACAGAGAATGCCACATGAGATCTATTTTAGAATGTGAACCTGGAAAAATATGTGTTTTTTGACGATAATTAGGAAAAAGTAGTAAAAAAAATACATTGTAATTTGTCCTAACCAAGATCAATGTGTGTTCTACAAGCTGTTTATTTTAGAAATACCTTGGTGGCTCCATTAGAGATGAGAGTATAGCTTGTGTCATCAGTTTTTCCAAGTGTGTGCATGGGGCAGTTCAGCCAATATGGATAGGAAAAACAGGTTGTATTTTTGATTCCTGAAGAGCAAAGTACAAAAATCCTCCATTTTAAAATAAGAGGCATAATGTCCTTTTTGGCTTTCAGAAAACTGATATTAGGAGTGTGGTCAGCTGTTTGGCATTGAAATAAGTTTTGCTGAACATCCACTTTCTCTTTTTGAAACCACAACTCAATGATTACTGTAAAGATTAGGATGTGGGGCTACCCCTCCCCAGTTTTTTGCCTCTGGGTTTTTTGTCCTGGCTTATGGAAATACGTGTGGACAGAAACTGGTACTCCTGTGGCAAGGAGTCTCGCCTATGGGCACAGATTTAAAGGCAAGGATAGAACTCTTCAGTACTGCTCTTTTTGATTAATTGGGGTGTGCGGGTGTGTGTGGGGGGTGGTGAAGTAACTTTTTTTTTCATTGGGCTGGCAACTCAGTTTCTTCTCTCGGACAGTTTGGGATGTCCTCCACCCCCTTCTTCTGTTCTCCAGAAAGTAATTATTTTTTAATTCCAGGAAAGTTGAAGTTAACATTGCAGGTTCCAAGTTCAGCTGTGGTTTTAAATAGTACTGACACTTGGAAACGTTTCCTTAATTTTAGATATCTGAGTAACTTCTACTTTCTATTTGCAGTAGCAGTGAATTGGCACAGATTTCCTCAATCTTTCAAAGCTCAGCCTCATATATTTAATTATCTTGTCACCTCTTTCTTCATGTGTATATTGTGGAGAGGGGGCAGCAGCAAGTGCTATTAGCCATTGCTAATCATCTTCCATTTATTTCTTGGTAGCTCTTCAGAAAAAAATTATTTCAGTTTTACATACAAGTTAGATTTAATCGCTGTTTAGTGCCTTTCTGATGTAGCTGTCAAATTCAGTGGGAGTGTCTTCTGAATCAGAGAAATACTGCACATAATTTGAATTAAGTCTTCTAGACCTCAGAGTTTACTTGCTGGGGGCTATCATGGCCAGTAGGGAGGATGCTTTCATTGGGGAATGCCTTTGGAAGATGGAGGGATGCTCACTGTTGTGCTTGGTTCAGCACAGGAGAGGAGTATTGTGATGTTTGATGCTAGGACCAAGCCTTCCATATGAAAATGTGTTTCTTTTTCCTCCTTCTGAGAGAGAAGTGCTGGTGTGGGAATGGGGTGAATTACCTCTTTTCTAGTGAATTTATGATAGCACACGTTCCATTTGTTATTGAATAGCTTTATACTTTTAATTGTTTATTTAAATGGTTTTGGTAGTGTTCTTCTATTCTTGTACAAGGATGAAATATGTTTCTTCTAAAATGTGCTCTGATTCCAAGTAATTCCTCATGAGGCATATTGCTTTTTTAGCATCTAAAAAGGCTGGTGATGAGAGTTTGAAGGTTGGCTGAAAATAGCTGAACTTTCTTCTTTACTTTTCTTCAAAATGTGGATGATTTATTACATTTGTTTGTTAAATTACAGTAAAAAGATAGCTATTTGGTTCTTACTGAATGTTTTGGATAGAGTGGCATTATTGTAGGGTGATGAAAAATGCTTTTGGTTTTGAGATTGAGAAAGAAGGCTGCTGATCAAGTAGAGAATTGCCATGTCTTGTTCTTTCTACTTGGAAAACATGTGGTGTTGTCTTCCTCCTTTTTTGAGACTGAGGAAATTGCTCCCTAAATTTGCTAATGGGATAAAATCAACTTAATATGGAGCATGACATTTGATGATAAAGTTGATTGCTTACTCCTAGCTTTGATTGGAGCAAGCTTAGTGGCCATCTGGAATATACCAAGTGCAAATGTAGCTCATACCACTTTGTCTTGGCTGCTTTGGACTTCATTTTGGTACAATACAGCCCTTGTGCTGTTTTAAAGTCTTTGAACATCTCCTCCTGTATTTATCTACTATGGAAGCACTTGATTTTCTTAGGATTTTAGCCAGTTTTTAAAGAGTTGAGAAGATTGGCATATTTTACACTATTCATTTCTTACTGTGTTACGCTTGCATAACAGCTTTAATTGTCACGATTTCCTTCAGTAAATTACAGTGGTCTTCAGTTTATTCCAGTGGTTCTGCTGTTGGCCCCCAAAGAGAGTTTAAATCTCCTACCAAAGCCTTTTGTGTGCATTTGAAATGCCATGTTCAGTCAGTAACCCAAAACTGAGTATCTTTTTATATTTCAGAATTGTAGATGATCTTACTTTTCCTCTTCTTTTCCCGTGCCACAAATGAAAAACAGGAGTGCTGAGAGGACTTAAGATAGTACATTGAATTTGCTGCATCCTTGCTTAGCTACCCAAAAGTGCTAGGCATGGTGAGGGAGTTGGAAGTGCTTGACTCCTCTGTTAGTTCTTCTGTTATCTCTGGGTGATGATGCTCATGCTCTGTTCTTCATGGTACAGTAGTGCAGAAAGTAGATAAGGTAAAAAATATTTATTCACTTAGATACAGAAGCAGATACTTCATAGAATCACATGCTGGTTTGGGTTGGAATGGGCCTTAAAGCTCATCTCCTTCTACTCCATACCATGAGCAGGGAGCCCTTCTATTATCTCAGGTTGCTCCAAGCCCTGTCCAGCCTGGCCTGGGGCACTTACAGGGTTGGTGCAGCCAGAGCTTTTTGTCTTCAGAGGTGTTGCATCACATCATGAAACCAGAAGGTAAGAATCAGAAATTTTAGTGTTAAAATATTCCAAGCTCCTCAAGCAGTAGAGGTCTGGTCCACAGAATGTGCAAAATGTGTGTGAGGAAAATACAGGAGCACTGACCCAAGGGACACACTCCTATCTTCCACATAGCAATAGTGATCAAGAACATGAACCTAGTAGCAGCAGATCTTTTTCTGTGATAATTATTGATCACTTTTTAATTATAAGACAAATAGGCAAGAAGGTTTCCTCAATGTAGTCTTAAACATGAAAATTAAGCTTTAAATTAAATAGCCCCAGTTGCAAAATAGAAAAATCGGGCTTCAGGCTATCTCCTGAATGCACTTTTTACTCTACTGCATTGTCAGCTGAAATTTGTACGTTCTTAGGCCGAGTTCTGTGTTCTGCACAGCACTGATCTGTGCTATTTTCTTCTGCAGCTCCACACAAACGTTTGTGGTTCTGCTTAAATCCATGGAAAATGAAGTTGGTTGCGACGATTCCGAAGGTTTGACTGTGGATGACTGGGAGATGTTAGGAACTAACAGGAGCTGTGGAAGAGTTGCCCTTGACTGCCCTGCTGATGGCTCAGCTTGGGTGCTACAGCTGAGTCTGTGCAGCTCAGTTGGATCCATTCATGTTGCTGAATTTGAGTCTTCGTGTTTTTTGAAATTTGCATTGAAAAACTCTTGGATCAATGCTACACTCCTCAGCATGCCAGTTTTAAGTTAATGATTCCTTACACCTCTGCATATTTTTTTTCATGAATGAATGTGCAAATATCAGTAAAAAGAAATGCAGTAGAAAATAGTTGTTCTTCCTCCCCCTCTTAAAAATGTCAAGTTTTCAGTAACTGAATCAGATGCTGGCTAAGTCCACAGTTAGGATTAGAAATATAATAGCTATTAATCTTTTGGGCCTCTTATTCTCCTGTTTGCCCAGTTGGCATTGAGCATTTGTCCAAAAAATACCTAGTTGCAGCTGGAAGGCTTCGTTGTGATCTTCTTATTAGCTTTGTAATAGATTATGGCTATGCAAAATAAAGGCTGTCAGCAAAGGGAAAACTAGGGAGGAGGTGGAGGGGGAGTATTGAAATCTCTTGATTTTAGTATTATTTTAGCTGTTCTTTCTCTGTAACTTCATCAGCTCAGGGGATGCTCTGAGACTTCACTTGTAATTACTGTAGCCTAGACAAGCTTTAAAAATGCATCATGTAGTTTTAGTGTACCTATGCACCATAAATATCATTGCTAGTGCTCCTGGGGATGTGATTTGAAGAGCTAAATACTTTTGCCTACTTTGTTTTTTTTTTTCCCATAACTGGGATTATGAGTCTGGGTTGAAATTAAATGAGTGTCACCTGCTGAGGATTGCTGTGGATGGTGCTTGGGAGAGCAAATAGTGAAAATACTGGCATTAGCACAAGGCCAAAGCTGACCATATTTTCCAGAGAAAGTATTAAGAAGAAAGAATGAGCCATTGCCGGTTTTGGATAGATTGTTTTTTAAAGAGAGTATTTTTTGAGGAAAGTTGCTATCATAGATCCCTTGCAACATTTTAGTGAAGAGAAAGAGGTTTGTCAGCTTTTAGTCATTTGTTGGTCTTCTTGTATTCCAGACAGAATATGGTGTGAGAGAGGGAAGGTGATAATTTATTACAGAATATCCTTCACTGGATTTTGACTGGCAAGATCCTTATGTTAAAGTTGGGGGTGTCTTGTGCAGGGCCAGGAGCTGAACTCCAGGATCTTTGTGTGTCCCTTCCAGGATATGAGACTCCAGGATTCTATATCTACCTGCCTTGTAAAGCAAGGACTTAGAATTGCATCTCTGCTTAGGTCTCTATTACACAAGGACAGCATGTTTTTGAAGTTGAGAAAAGTATTTTGCTGCTTGCGTCTGACAAAAGTTCCTATTTGCTTTGATGCTTTGTTCGATTGCCTTTTTAAAAGAAAAATCAATATATTATTTGGGCACTTTTTTGACTGTTTGGGCTTACAGACAAAGTTGTGATGAATAGAATAATAATTTTCAAGTACTTTGTCTATGCATAAACCATTGGATGAGTGTTTCATCGTTTGAATTGTGGTGTATATAGCTAAGACTCCAGCCAGCTTTCTTTCAAGCATGTGAGTAAAAGTGTGCTGAGCTGTTGAGAAATGGTCATTGCTATGTTAAGAGAAAAACTGCAGGACAACATGCAATTATTTTGTGCCAATTTGTACCTATTAGTGAGTAGGACCAAAAGCACAACATGCATTAATCTGCAAGTAAAACTAACCAGCACCATTTGGAGTAAATGTGGATACTGCTTTTATAGCTCCAATAAGACTTTCTTTTTCTTTTCCCTTAGGTTCCTGATTGTTACAGAACATTTGCTGAAATGTCCAGAGCTGGTAAAAGCCCTCTATGCCAAACTGAGCAATCAAGAAAGGTAACCCCAAAACCAATGCGGCTTTTAGTATTTAGCATTCCATATAGAGTATCCTGTTCACATGATTGAAAAACTGTGTGGTTTCATAGTTGGCACAAAATCTCTAAATACATGTTTCTATGTCAGTAATGGTTTTAAATTGGTTGGTTAACATTACAGCTTAGCCACAACTGGCAGTGATTTATGTAGGGTTGCAGAATCCAGGTTGGCGCCATTACTCGGTAAAGAAATACTTCACACACAAAAAAGGACAGGATTTCATGCCTGGGTCTTGATTTCATAAGAGCACCACACCCTGCAGAGTTTTACAGCTCGATTAGAAATGTCCTCAGCTCTTCATACTTCTGTTGTTATGTCCAGAAATTAAGAGGAAGCCTTTAAGAAGGATGGAAGTGTGTTTCATACTGGTTAGCAGAACCTCCAAAACACAGATGAGCAGATGCCTGTGATTACTTAGTCTTTAATGTTTTCACTTTTGAAAAGCTTCAACAAACCTTCACCTTGAAAAAGCATTGTTAGCTTCCTTCAAGTGTTTGAGTAACTGTGTGCTGAATTGATGGGAAATGGCCACTGCTATAATGGAAAAATGCTCATTGTTTTAATAGAGAATTGAGGGAGATTAAATAAGATATTTTATTAAGACAGTCAAATTTGGGAAACACTGCATGAATTCTGCAGCTCCTCCAACTGCTTGAAGATTTTGTGGTCTCATTTATGTGTTTAATGAGCATGTGCCTATGTTTTTCTGCATCCACCTAGGGAAGCTGCAAGTTCCTCTCTAGTTTTGCAGGTGAAGGACAAAGCACTAAATGAAACAGTGCCTTTGTGGTTTTTTCTGTGTTTTGTGTTGCTTCCAGTGTTACCATAGGTCAGGGTTCAGGAGATTATAAGAAAACTGAAAGGATATCAGACAAAGAAATCATCTGTTTGAACCATAAATAAAATATCATTGCTGTATAGGGGTGGGATGGGATGGGAATGGGAAGGAGGGAAATACTGTTTCCCTCCATCATTCAGGATGACCAAGTGGGAACAAATCTAAGCTGTGTGCTTCGTGTACTGGGAGGTAGGTGCTGTGCAACTGTTCTAAGTGAATGAGCTAGATTGAATTCTTTTGGGGAATATAATGAATGGCATGTTTTCATAATGCCTTTGAGGATAGTGTGGGCTGGGTTCAGTTGTACTTAAAAGTAGGTGTAACCAGTTTCTAGAAAGGTCTCAGTATAGTACACATTGGTCATCAGATTCCTCACCTCAAAGGCTTTTGGTATAAGCATAACAGAGATGATCACAGGGGATCACCAGTTACAGCATATCTGCTGAATTTATTATTAATCCCAAGAGTTCTGCCGGTCAACTCCATTAAGTTTTTCAAAGACATAATCACAGTACAGTGTGTTATGAATTGGACCCTGCTTAATTTCCTGACAAACATATGAAGTACTGTGAAATAATCTTTTTGCATCCCAGCTATAGAAGAATACCCTGCCTTGGCATCTTCTTAGGTGGTGTTAGTGTATTTAAGAATGCTTTCTTTTGAGATACATGAGGAGACAAATCCAATTCAGGTAAAAACATTTTGACTGTCATGAACTGGAGAAAAAAGTAGCCATAAACCCCAAAGCATAGGGAATTCATTGTTTCAAAGCAAGATGAGAAGTCTTCACCACAAGCTGGATGTCCAGTGAGGCTGACCAAGTCCTATAAATGAAGAATGGTATTGAGGTGTCTGGGGAAGGCAGCTGGAGCTCATTAATGCGTGGTAGCACTCAGTTACAGTGTCCTCTGTCATGCACATTAAATACAGGTAGTTTAAATGTATTTGCTGAAATGAAATTAGCTGTGCTGAGGAGGTTTGTGAATATGCCCATCAGTGGTGACTCCCAAAGCTTGCAGTTGTCTGGGATGCCCGGAGTGTAAGTGGCTATGCAACTGCAGTTATTTGCACTATTCACATTATTTGCACTATTTAAAGTATTTCCTGCTGTTGAAATCCAGTGCATTTGTGTTGCAGTGGCCATGGTGCCTCCCTCAAAGCAGTTCTTGTACAAGTGGATTAGCAATTTGAATTTTCAGTTAAAATTCCTGACTTCTGGAGAATTTTCTCTTTCATTTCCTAACAAGTTTAATGTGTTGCATGTCTAAGTGTGCAAATGGCCTGAAACAAATCCTGTGTTAATGTGATCAGGTTTTTAGTGGTATTCTGGCCTGGAGAAGTGCATGGTTCTGTGACAATGCCTGCTGGTTCTCTGGAAGGGATTACTGTAGAAGAATATGGCCATTGAGGTAAAAGAGTGTAGGTTCTTGAATTCTTTGCCAGACTTGAGAGTTTCCTGCATGTGTGTGCAGGTATTTGGCAGAAATATTAAGAAAAAGCCTGCTTTGCATTCATCCAAGTTAGCCTTGAGCATGGACACACTAAGTTCATGCCTTGCTTGTCTTAATTATAAAATTCTCAAAAATGAGCACATCTGTTGCTGCCCCTTCCAAGAAGGGGTTTTCCTTTAGTTAGCAGCATGAAAAATTGCAGCTGAACAGCTTCATGTGTTTTTAAGATGCTCAAGTACTTGAGCATCCCTGGGTTTGATTTTAGTGCTGTCAGGTGAAGTGTCCTGAGTGAAGGATGGAATTGCTGGAATTGCCTGCCAGGAACTGGGCACTCAGGTCCTGTAAGCAGCACCACTTCTTGCTAATGCTCAGCTACAGGGCTGCCACTGTCAGTGCTTGGAGTGGTTTTGTTCCTGGCAGTGCTCACAGACACCGAGTAGCTGAAGGTAGCACTGGAATACAGTTGCTCACAGATTTACCAGTTTTCATTTAATATGATGCTTGCAAGTATCATTTGAAGATGAAGGAAGTGAAGGTTTTGAGGAAGGGCCTGATTTGTCTCCTGGAACCATTGCTGTCAGGGAAGTGTTTCAGGAAGGAGAAGCCTAAGTCACAGAGGAAGAATGTCCCAAGTGTCTGGCCCTTGCTAAGAGGTTATAAACAAACCACATTTGATGCAAACATTGTTTGATGCTAAGAAAATCAAGAGAATTTTAAACTGCTAGTTTTAGGCTTAGTGGGGTAGCATTTTATTGGGTAGTAATAAACTTCCTGATTTAAATTGCATTTGAATTCTGTTATTTACAGGAAACAGAAGTTTGTTTTACTGATGACTGCAGATACCTTATAGTGGCTGTTATAAGTTTATGCCAGTTTAGTTAGCTTCAGGAAGAACTGGTTTAAATTCGGCTAGTGGGGGAAAAAAACTGCAAGAGATTCACAAAAGGTCTCCCTCAGTAGTGCCTAAAGAAGAGGAAGATGACATGGCATGATTATTTCCAAACAGAAGTATAATAGTAAATGTAATACACAGAAATGGATTTGAGATACTGAACTGAGTATTGCAGAAAGTCAGCTGGCACTGGCAGTTGTCATCTTTGTTGTTTTTAGCTGCAGGCAAACAAGTAGGGGGAAATGCCGTCATTTGAGTCAATGGAGGTTAGGAAATGGGCAAATTACATTGTCTGGGAGAACTAACTTGGAAAAATTAGGGTGAATCTTGAAAGAAAACTGAGAGAAACAATAGAAAAAAATAAATGTAAGGGAACTTGCACCAGAACAAAGCACTGCACTCTGAGGAAGCTACTGGCTGAATGGCAAGACTTGCTTGAAATTCAAGGAAAGAGGGGCATGTCCTGAATTACTGTGCCTGGAAGAAAACTCAGGAAAATGGTTGGACTTGAATGCCTAAAGAGACCAGAAGACTTCAAAAGAAATTACATTCAGGTTGTGATTTAAAGAAGGACTGCAGTTGTTGAAAAAGGCATCCATTCGTATTGCAAGAGGAAGAGTAGAGCAAAAAAATTTCCCTATTTGCATCCATTTAATCTATTTAATGGGGTTTATGGAAGCATGGAGACTCTCCAGCTTGTTTATAAAAGGATTGCCTGTCAGTTTTAAATATTTAGTATTTGGGTTATAGGTGCAAGAAGCACTGATAGAATCCTGTCAAGCAGAAGATGGTATTTCTTTTGGGTTTGCATGGCCTGGTTTTGGTAGCAGGGGGATTACAGAGGTGGCTCCTGTGAGAAGCTGCTGGAAGCTTCTTCCATGTCTGGCAGAGCCAATCCCTGGCAGCTCCAAAGATGGACATGCCACTGGCCAAGGCTGGGACAATTAGAAGTGGTGGTAAAGCCTCTGTGATAACATATGTAAGAAGAAAGAAAAAAAAAAGGAAGGTTTTGAGCAGTTGTAATTGCAAGAGAAGAGCAGAGTGAGAATATGTGAGACAAACAGCTCTGCAGACACCAAGGTCAGTGGAGAAGGAGGGGAGGAGGTGTTCCAGGCACTGGGGCTGGGATTCCTCTGCAGCCCATGGCACGGAGCATGGTGAGGCAGCTGTGCCCCTGCAGCCCCTGGAGATCCACCTGCAGCCTGTGGAGGAGACCCATGCCAGAGCAGGGGTGTGCCTGTGACCCTGTGGGAGGCTTGTGGAAGGAGGAGCCCACATTGGAGCAGACTGGGTGACCCACTGCAGCAGTTTGAAGAGGACTTCACCCATAGGAGGGATTCACACTGCAGCAGTTTGAAGGGGAGTGTTGCCCATGGGATGGACTCATGCTGGAGAAGTTCATGGAAAACTGTCTCCTGTGGGAGGGACCCCACGGTGCAGCAGGGGATCAACTCCTTTCCCTGAGTAGCAGGACAAACAGTGGGTGATGAACTGAGCATAATCCCCATTGCCTGTCTTCCTTCACCACTGGGGTGGGAGATAGAGCTGGGAAGAGAGGAGTGGGAGGAATGTGTTTTTAAGGTTTTATTTTACTTCTCATTATTCTGCTCTGATTTTATTAGCAATAAATTTAAGTTATATCTCTAATTTTGAGCCTGTTTTGCCCATGACAGTGCTTGGTGGGTGATCTCTCATGGCTCTTATCTAAACCAATGAACCCTTGGTGAAGTTTTCTCTGTCCAGCTAACGTGGGGAGGAGAGGGCAGGGAAGTGAGAGAGGGGCTTTGGTAGGTGCCTGGCATCTGATCAGGGTCAGCCCACTGAAGTACTGGAATAATTCCTTTGTTCATCAGGTCTGTATTCTCAGCCTGTGTTCTTAGCTGAGCATATGCTTGAAAGATTCTAAACTTGGTGAAAACTGACATGTCAAGTCTAGCCCTGTGTCGGTGGAAAATGACAGATCTATGGGCTTGGGTTTTGTATGGAATGCCAAATGGGAAAGCCTTTGGTCAGTGTGGGTGTTGGGGAGCTGGACTCTGGTTGTTTGGAGATGGGCAGGGTTACCTGGCTGTAACCTGCAGGACAAACAGACAGTGAGGAGAGCCCCTGAGAGAGGCTGCTCCAGCCTCCTGCCCGGAGTCTGCCCTTTGCCAAGCGTGCCAGCAGCACTTCTGTGCTGCTGTGTTGAAAAAGCTTTTTGTCCTTCTTCAGCTAATAGTTTAATGCAGCTGTATTAATGACACTGAGAACTGAGTTTAGCAAGGACTAAGTAGCTGTTTTGTGATTAATAGAGGTGGATTCTTGGAGGTTAATAAAGCAATGACTGAGCTTTTTCCACAGAAAAAGACATTTCTCTTCCTCTTCTGACAACCTGCTTCATAAATTTAAAAGAAAAAGCATTTGAGCTATTCCACATGTTTAAATTTGGTTGTTCCATCTGAATTTCAAATACTTCACTGGAAGAAGATCCTGAGCTGGCTTTTGAATTCATTCAGTAAACAGTGCTTTCACAGTTTGAGGGAATGGCAGTGAGACTTCACCAGTCCCTGTGTGCTGGACTGGAGCAGGCACCATAGGAGGGCCATGTCCAAGTCCTACTTCCACAAAATGCTTCTAGTTTGCCCTGACAACGTGAAAGGACATTGGCAATAAAATAACATTAAAGCTGTTAAAATCCCAACCCAAGTAGATTTCACACAGCAGCCTCACTGTGTATCTCATTACTTGCCAACTTCATACATTGAATATCTCTGACTGCTACATGAGTGATTAACTTGGATTTGCTTAGTCCATCTAGTAACAATTATAAAATGACTGTAAAGAACAGAGTGTGCATATCAATTTTTAATTTCCCTGTTTGGCCTCAGAATTGGTTTGGGGTTGTGGGGGAGAGTTAGTGAAGGACTGTGAGCAAGGCAAGGGCTGTGAAAACCTGTGTTTTTCAAACAGAAACTGTCAAATAGTCCGTGCTTATTTTGCTGTGCTTAACAGCTTGTAAG
The DNA here is from genome assembly GCF_014805655.1 of Passer montanus. Classification (NCBI taxonomy): domain Eukaryota; kingdom Metazoa; phylum Chordata; class Aves; order Passeriformes; family Passeridae; genus Passer; species Passer montanus. Next base: position 5,198,199 of record NW_024366592.1, read on the forward strand.
AGGTGGTTTGCTGGAAATTTTAGATATAGGGAATGTGCAATCTCAGTAATGTTAGGACATAAGAAAATATAATTGAAATAGACTTGAGAAAAGTATTAACTGTCTGGCCAGATTGTATTAATTGAATGATGAATTAAATTAATTCTGTACAGAAAAAAAACCCAGCAGACAGAAACTGATTGCCAGTATTCATGAGGCTTGTTAATTTTTAAAAATCCTCTCTGTTACTAGCATGATAATTGTTTTTATCATTTTTCACTACTGCTTATTCTACTGGTAATTGTATGTGGCTCAGTGAATCTGACTAACAAATTATTTTCTGTCTCCAGAGTTACTTTGTTAGAGCTGATGATGGTGAAAGTGAGTGACAAGAACTCAGTTAGCAGTGAAGAAATGAGTGTGTTTGTGAGACATGCTGAGTTCCTTGCAGACTGCTTCCAAGAGAAATGTGGAGCTGTGCTCAAGTTAACTGCTACAGCAGATGCAGAAGATGAGGTATGACTGATAACCATTTAAGTGCTTGAATTTGATGGGATAAATCCTCATTGCCACTGTTGCCCAGGGGGACACACAGAACAGTGTCTTTTCCAGTTTATCTTGGGACAGCAGTGGCAGAGCACACAGTAGAGTCTGTAGAACAGCAGCCAACTTTTGCTTTTAATTTGAGGATGGCAAAGGATATGGTACATTAAAATAAGTCTACCCCATTGTTAAATATTTCAAAATCTAAAAAATGTCAAGTTGTCACATATTTGGATATTTTATTATCTTACCAAGGATCACTTCTATAATTTATTTGAATTGTCAATTGTGATTAATTCTAATTTAAAAGGGCATGTAGTGACAGGGCAAGGGGGAATGGCTTCACACTGACAGAGAGTAAAGATAGATTAAAAGTTAGGAAGAAATTCTTCCCTGTGAGGCTGGTCAGGCCCTGGCAGGGGTTTCCCAGAGTAGCTGTGGCTGCCCCATCCCTGGAAGTGCCCAAGGCCAGGCTGGACAGAGCTTGGAGCAACCTGGGATAATGGAAGGTGTCCCTGCCCAAGGTAGGATGGACTTTAGGGTCCCTTCCAGCTCAGACCCTGACCTGAGCTCAGCTGGCCAGAGCATGGTGCTGATAACACCAAAGTTGTGGGTTTGATCTCTGTGTGGACCATTCATCTAAGAGCTGGACTTGATGATCCATGTGGCTGCCTTTCAGTTCAGAATATTTTGTGATTCTGTGATGACCCTATGATTCAAATGTGAACCAAAATAAAAATATTTGTTCTGTTCATAGATGAGAAGCAGTAATATACATGGAGTCAGAATAATTTTATTTTTAATACAAAACTTATAAGCAATAGTTTCACTTCTAGAAACTCTAGAGTAGAAGCATCATAAATAATTTATTATCTAAGTAAAAACAACATTTATCTTAAACACTTTTATATGATAATGTTAAAAAGTGTTGGACTTGGTTGTTTCTTTGGTTTTTTTTTTGTTTAAACAGGCACAGGAATTTTAAAAGTAGGTTTGAGACGTGTTGTGAAAAAATACCATAAATCACTTTATGGGGAGGTGGTAGTTGGATGTGTTAAAAAAACCCAAAACACAAACCAATAAGCACACAATCTCTTCTTATCTGTCCAAGAAACACAGCCTCCTCCACTGCCCCAGCTGTTTAGTCTAAGTTATGTCAGATAACTTGACTACTTCTGGAAAAGGTACTAACTTGGCAGTGAGAGGACATACACTGAGACAATTGCATCTTTACTCTTTTTCCCCGCCATCCTTTTTTTTTATTCTTTGTGGTTACTTTCCAAACAACTTTCTGTGGTTTCAGTTCATGGAAAAAAAACTATTTGTTTGCACACCAGAAGGAGGTCTCTGTCCAACCAGAGGGTGCTGGGACAGCAGTATTGTGAATATTACTGCATCACTTGCCCTGCTTGACACTGACTTCTTATTCTTCTCTCACATAAACAAGAGGTGTAAGTTGAATATCACTGTTTGGCAGGAAAATGGGGCTTATTGAATAGACAGAAAATAAAAGTCCTAATAGATGAATAAATGGAGGGCAACATGTGTGCATGCATATCTGTGTACACATTGTACACAACATATGTTTGCTGTGGGAAAAGAGAAATGCCAGTCTGAATTCATAAAACTGTTCTTTTCTTGCAAGAAATTATAAAGAATTGCACCAATTTCTCCTCATTTGTATAAGTATTTTTAGGGTTTTTTGTAGCAGTTGTATTTAACTGCAAAAAATGTGGTTGTGCATGTGGAGTCTGTCATTAAAAATGCTTCAGGCAGCATCTGTGATGCTCAGCTTGGCTTTGCTGTGGCCCACAGGCCAAGTGCCTTGCCCAGGCCATGTCTGTAGTAGTAAGCTGCCTTCGACTCCAGAGCTCTGAGGCCACATTTAAAAACTTTTGGGAACAGTTCTTGGACTGGCCCTACTCCCAGAATGTTGTCTGGGTGTCCCATGCACTGTTTAATTTGTTATGTGTAGACACTGCTTTGTTTTCTTAAGGAACATCAGGTCTTGTAGCTTGCATCTTAAGCCCATGAGAAGCTAATCATATGCTTTTGCAGTGCTTAAACCAATGTTTAAAATAGCTTTTCCATTTGAAGCCTGACTTGAGCAGCAGTTTGCTTGCACTAACTTTCAACCATACTTGCAAAATAAAACCCTTCCCTGGACTTAGTTCATCTCTTTATAAGGAACAGGTTTTCTGCATCTTTCTCTAAATACGTTTATTTTTAAAAGTCTTCAGTTATTTCCTTATTTACTTTTCAGATTACATCTGTATCAAGATGTCTGTCAGAGTTCAAATTATTTTGGGTTTTGAAATTCAAAAGGAAGTATTTTCCTTTACTGCCTTTCTTTTGTACAGGTGGAGGGCAAAAAAAAACCCAATTTGGAAAATCAGCAGCAGGGAAGGAGCAATTTTTTTGAACCTAGCAAGTTTCAAATATATATGAAAATTTGGGAGTTTTTTTTATGGTTTTTAAATAATCTGTTCCTCTTAAAAATTGTGAAAAGCTAGTTACTGTCTCTGAAATGCAGTTGGGGTATTATTACTTTGTAACAGGACAATGGCTGATGTATTTAGAGTCTGCCTTTGTGCTGATGAAAGCAGATTATTTAATAATTTAGGACAAGACTTGCACTTTCCTACACCTGTATGGGTTAAAAAATAAAAATACAGCTTTAGTACTTGGACACTATAGCAATTCAGTGTTTTCAAGGAGCAACAAATGAATATAATTGTACTACTTAATTACTGAACACTGTTGTTGATAATTTGAACAACATTATATGGATCCAAAATACTACACTATTGGTAAGTAAACCTTTTTTTTTTTTTTCCTGGACCAGACAAGGCAGTAATAGTTGCTGTGACCAATGTCTGAGCCTTTTCATGGCTACTTGCAGTTTATGTAACAGTCCTGGAGTGGGATCATCTTGCAGACACAGCCTGGCTTTTGAGCAATATGTGGTGTTCCAAATTCTGTCATGTGCTCTTAAGGTATTTTCTGTAAGTGCTGGATTGTCATTATAAGCAGGACCAGCATATTCTGTGAGAAAAAATAGTTCTCTAGCTGAATAAATAATATGCAAATGAAATTGTGTCTCGTACCTAACCAAAATGCTGCATCTCTGATGGCAATCCTATTTACCCAAGAATAATGTAAATTCTCACAGCCAAAGTTTGTTTGACCACAGAACTTTACAGAATTCCTGTGGATAACAAATTGGTGTCTTGCAGGCGGTGTTTGTGTCTTTAAAGTGGAACACTCAGACTGAATAAACTCAAAGAAAACATTTATACAGAAATAATTTTCTCAGCTAGTAATTTTCTGTATTTCTGCTTTTGGAAGCTACTGTGTTTTTGTTAAAATTTTATCCGTTATGGCTCTGTTTTGGTTCCCCCATGATTTTTCAGGCAGATATAACACTAACTGTAGAAAATAAATTACTGCAATCTAATACGTTATTGTTATTTTAGAAAGTTGCCCTAATTTTATATAAATTTATTCTTGGCAGTATGGAAGACCTGCACAGAACCTGAGGAGCTGAGAGTTCCTGCCCCCTGTTTTCATTTCTGAGTTTATGTTTTTATGATAACCTTCATAAGCCATTTTCAGAAATGCAGTTTTCATTCCAGGAAGCACTGGTGACAATTCGTCTTCTCGATGTGCTTTGTGAAATGACCTCAAACAACAGCCAGCTGGAACATCTGCAGGCATTCCCTGGTTTGCTGGAAACAGCTGTAGGTGAGTGAACAGCCACAAGGCTTAACTGTTGGTGCTCAGGGAATGAAAACATGTTTTTCATAACTGGTGGTCATTCTAATTCTGACCTTTGAATGAGACGGTGGAGTTAATCTGCATTTTCAAATATTTGCTTTGTTCCTGGAAGTTTTCTGCTTCTCCACTTTCTCTGCTGGCCTGTGTTGCCCAGCAGAGCCTGGATTCAAGTGTCAGCAGTGTTCTTTTCTTACCGAAAATGTTGCAAGGGACAGCTGCTTCCTACGTTCTTCCACTGGCTGAATGTGTAGAAGACTTGGTCCAAAAAGTAGAGAAAGGACTTTTCTTCCATGCCTATTCCCTTCTGTTTCCCAAATTTCTGAAATTTAAGTGCAGTTTGAATGTTACTAACCAAATCGAGTGACTTTTAAAGGTCAGCTTTAAAGAAGCTAAGAAATAGCAAGGGATGGACTGTACACAGAGAAAGTTATGCCAAGATATTCCAGAGGTGCTCAAGGGAGGAAGGAGGGGTGATACCTAACATGGCCTGTGCTTTTTTACATCTTAGCACTTTGAGATTGAGCTATGCTACCATTTTGTGAGAAAATTGTAAAAGTTTGTGTATTTTTGAGACAAATAATTAAAAACTGAAAAATAAAAAGGTTGAAACAGCTGTTAGTGGTGACTCTTTTGAGATGTTTGGAGGGTTCTTCTTGTAAAAAAAACCCAAACAAGCAATTAAAACCAAATAAAGAAAATACCTCCAGCAACAACAAAAGAAAAACTTAAAAAGCAACCAAACCTCTATTTTTGGTGATGGGTTCTTAGATTTATGTCTTACAGTAAGATGACTAACAACAGGATTTATTTTGTGCATGTGTGTGTGTGTTAAGGAAACTTGAAGCTGATTAGGGGGATGGAGCAGCTCTGCTGTGAGGAGAGGCTGAGACAGTTTGGATTGTTGAGCTTGGAGAAAAGAAGCCTTCTGGAGATCTAATTGTGGCCTTCCAGTACCTGGAGGGAGCCGACAGGAAAGATGGAGAGTTGCTGCTGACAAGGGGCTGTTGTGACAGAACAAGGGGAATGGCTTCAAACTGTTAGGGATTGTGAGGGTGGTCAGACCCTGGCACAGGGTGCCCAGAGAAGCTGTGGCTGCCCATCCCTGGAAACCCAGACTGGATGGGGCTCTGAGCAGCCTGGGACAGTGGAAGGTGTCCCTGACTATGGCAGATGAGGGAAGATGATCTATAAAGTCCTTTCTAACCCAGACTGTTCTGCAGTTCTGTGTACTTGAAATTTCTCATCATGCTACAGTGTCAGGAACAGGCCGAAGAAGAGAGGAAAAAGTGATTTTGTGGTTAGTATGTATTGCTGTGACAAATTCAAACTACAGGAAGTTTTCTAAAAGTCTTGGTTTTAACAATATATGTATGGTGCCAGAATTCTCAACAGCCTACAAATTCTGACTCTTTAGGTGGACATGGATAGCAGCAGCCTTCAGCCTTCATGTGTGAACTATGTAAGGGTGTAAAAAGTGCTCAAAAATGCCTTCTGACATTGGGCTGGTCTTTTATGGTTGGTTATATTAGCCCAAATCACACAATGAGGTAAACTTTCAAAGTTCTTTGACATGATGTTGAATATCAGACGTGATGTTGCTTAGCGTTGAACTCCACAATTAATAATAAAGCTCTGTGCCAAGTGAGACTGATTTTCTCGTGGTAATGTATTAAAATGTTTTCTCTAGATACCCTGAGATTAACTCACCTTGCTGGGAAACAGGCTGTAAATATTTTCACTGCCACACATGCTGTGACAGGGCAGGAGGAAATTTCACATCCAGCCGTTGGGTTCAAATCTCATCTCATTCGTTTGATTGGAAATCTGTGTTACAAGAATAAGGAAAACCAAGACAAGGTGAGCTTGTCCATTTTTCTGGCAGAACTCTGATGTGTAAACAGATGCCTGACTATAAGATAACTGAAGTGTATTGTTGGTGTATAAATTGATTTGTAAATTGTAGAATTGATGGTGTAAAGGAGCCTTTTTTTGTTGTTGTTGTTCGTATTAATTACTATCACAATTATGCTGACTTTTTAATAATAATGTAATGTTTGCCTGCCTACCTTTTGTTTCAGCCCTGGAGAATGCAAGCCAATGCCTAATTCCTTTGTGATTTTCCCTTTTGCACTTTCGTTGAAAAGTTTCAAACTAAATTTCAACTTCACTTTTGAAGAGAAATTGATGTGATTTGTTGCATGAACTTAACTTTAAATCTTTGAATTAGTCTAATGTTTTTTCTCCCTTTTTTATGTCACTGTAAAAATGGAGGTCTGCCTTTATCAAATCACTTGAAACCCTTTATCTTATAATTCCTATATAGAAAATCAGTTTCGTTTTCCATGGGGAAAAAGAGTAAACAGAAGCAAGCTTTAAAGATTTTTTTTTTTTGAGTGATAGAAGATGTGGCTTTCCTCCAGGATTTGTTAGACTATCGTAGTTTCAGCAAGAAAAACACTTCCAAAAGTGTCTTTGTCTGACAAATTCTAGTAATATGATCCTCTGGATGGGTAATATGGGAATGATTTTCCACTTCCTCATTCATATTAAGAGTATGTAATCAAAGCTTTTAATATGTCTGAAAATATTATTAATACTATTAATCACTTTTGCTTAGCTGTGTCTCTGACCCATTATGATGTAATATGTGTTTGTGGAAGTGAAATACATTTTTGTGGAATACCTAATGATAGCAGAGGGGAGGGGGTTGCTTTCATTTTGAAAGGGTTGATTTACAGCTTATTGTGCTTTTTGCTAGGATTTTCAAAGGCCCCTGGAGCAATTAAGCATGCAGGATTAATGTTTTCAGTGGAAGTTGGGTATTAAGTGGCTGTAACCTGCCTGAAAATATTATTGCCTTATGCTGTCTTAAAAAATATTTACATTCTGGTGTGTAATATCATGGTACATTACTTAAGTGCCATTGAAACTTCAGAAATGCCAATTGTATCATACCCTGTTTTCACCTTCAGTTTATTTCATATATTTGAGTTCAAATACATGCACTTGCCATTTGTAAGGCAGTTTTCATACATAAACATGTGTCTATGAGGACAGGACAAGCAGCTGCTATCATTGCACAGACGAGAGTTCTAAGATGAGTTCAGTGTTCAAAGTGGTGCATGGCTCAGACCTAGAACTGGGTTCCCACCTCTCTTCAGACTTGTATCTCACAATATAGGTCTGATTTTGTATCCCTTACTGGATTTACACAGAGTTTGCTGTCTGTATTCAGTCAAAAGCAAGGTAAAAAGGATAGGTTGTGGTTTATGTAACAAGCCAAGTGGCCAGTGCTTGTGAGGGACCTTGGACTTTAGTGGCGGCCACTGCTCTCCTGTGACTTAGAGGAGTGTGTGGGCTGGGGAAGCAGCTTTCTCCCAGGACAGCTTGGATGGGTGCCTTGGAGGAGAGGCTGCATGGCAGGACAAGCCTGGAAACAGCCTTCCCAAAGGCTCTCCAGCAGCACTCTTAGAATTCAGGCTCTTCAATGAACTGAGGTTGTTCATAGTTGTTTTCTCTAATATTTTTCCAAAATTTCCAGTCCCAGTAGAGCCCTTTCTCCAGTAACAATGCTAATGAATTAGTGAATGGAGTAATAGCACACTGCTAATAATAAATAATAAAATAATATAGCCCCTATATTTATAATAGGGGCTGTGTATATGGGAGGGAATATATAATTGGAGAAAAGGAGGTTGTGTGGAGACCTCATAGCAGCCTACAGGGAAGTCAGGGAGGAACTCTTTACCAGGAATTGTAGTGACAGGGACAGATCAAAGGGAAAGGGCTTCAGACTGACAGTGAGTGGGTTTAGATGAGAAATTAGGGAGAGATTCTTGGCTGTCAGGATGGTGAGGCCCTGACACAGGTTGTCCAGAGAAGTTGTGAATGCATCATCCCTGGAAGTGTCCAGACTGGGTGGGGCTTGGAGCAACCTGGTCTAGTGGAAGATGTCCCTGCCCATGGCAGGGGGCTTGGAACATCATTGTCATCTCTAAGGTTTATTCCAGCCCAGGCAATTCCTTGATTTTATTCTGTAAATCTGTAATACAGCCTTAGTGCTTGATGTTGGTTTGCTGAGTTGTTCTGGAAACAAAAGCAGTCCCCAAAGACCTCTGGGGTTTGAACAGTGGCTTGGGGCAAGCTCACCATGGAACAGAGTTGGGTCACTGTGTCCAGGAGCTCTTTCCTGAGTTGAGTGACACCCAGGCTATGTGCCTGCTTGGGTGGGTCCTGCAGTGGGAGTCTCCAAGTTCAGTGGGGCAGATCCACTGCATGGGGTGCAGGTAACAGAGCTAAAGCTGCAGACTGGCTGGAGAGGGATGATAATCTCTGCAAAGGCTGCATTTCCACCTCTCTGTTCATGGTCTCCACCTGCTATAGCAATAATAAATACAGGGGTTTAGTGCACTGGTTTGTTGGCAGTAGAGAAAAGTCTTGTAATGCTTTGGAACAGAGATACCCTACTAATGCAGTATTGCTTCTTCACTTTCTGTTTAAAATCAGTCTTTGTTTTCAGAATGCATTCTTTAATTCCTTTCTTCCTCACAGTTTAGTTCCGCTGCTGTGATAGGTTCTTAAGATTCAAGGGAGTGGGCAGACCCGTGAGCAGTTACTAGCATGGTCTTGCCAGGTTCAATGCCCATTTCCATGTTTGGCAAGGCTGGATAGGTTGGTATATATATTTTTTTATTGTGTTTTGTTTTCTCTTTGGACTGACCCATGTTGGGTCCCTTCATGTCCTGAGTTGCACTAGCTCTTGAGCAGGAGAGAACAACAAACCAAAGTGCTGTACTTGGAACACCAAAGGATAAGCTCAATCCGTCTTGGATCTGCCAGGAGCCTGTGAGGGATGTGCAGTTCCATTCTTTTTTCCTCCTGTGTAGGAGGAAAAGCTGTCAAGAGTTACTGTCATACATGTGTGGTAGTCCTCTGGCTTGTGTTGTGTTACATCTCCTTCAAAGATGCATTGTATGATTTTATCAAATACTCTGAAAGGAAGGAGGTGTGTTCTCAGACTGAGCAAGGGGTGGTGGTTTTGGCTGGTAGGTGATGAATGAAGCTATCAGATGGGAAAAGTGAAAATTCTTCCATACTCACCTTGTTGGACTTGCCTTCTAAACACCTCACTTTTATCATCCGGACAGAACTGATACTGGTTTATTGGGGGAAGGCTTTAAATAGTTATTTTCCACTCCCACTTAAAGAGCTATGACAGGATGGATTAATTCAGCATATCCTGTTGCTTTACTATAGAACTGCTTAATAGAGAGTAAAACTTATAAAAGAAACCTAATGAATGAATTACAGAGGTTATAGTTCTTTATTGTAGAAATGAAACAAATACAAAACAGCTCACAGCAGTTAATCTGCACCCTTGTTTCTGAGTTCCTTTACAAGAATCATATACGTGGAAGGGAAGATGACTGATCTATACCTTATTGTGACATCTAGCTCTGCACAACCTTATTGCCTGTCCCTAAAGCTGCCAAGGACCTTTTAGGGACCATGGATGCCAGTGAACTCCATCATAGCATCCTAATCTTGGAATCTGTTTCTTTGGTAAAGCTGTTCAATTGTTCATATATGGGAAAAAACTAACTATCTAGTTGCCTTTGGTCCTGGCACCTTCTTACCTAGGTAGAGTCACTGTAATGAGATGAACAATTTATGAGGGATAATTTTTTTCATGTGCCTGTGTTTATTTGAGGTGGTAGCAGTGCTTGCTGTAATGCTGTAATGCTGTTTTTTATCAATGCAGAGTTGAAAAAAGGAAGTCTTCTGGGAGGAAAGGGAAAAGAAAAAAATCTTCAACTGTTAAAATTAATCTTAATAAAAGTATAACATATGGATACTATTTAGTGTATCTAAATTAGCTTGGATTTATATGTATATATAGATCTCTAAGCCAAATTGTTTTATATGACACTGGCTTCCTAATTTGAAGACTGTTCTGCCTGAAAATATGAACAAGATTTGACTTGTTTGGAATTCAGTTTTCAATTCCTTTTTCTTTCATGAGGGCAAGCTGTGCAACGAATCCACTTAGTTAGCAAAAGGTGCCAACATCCATAGATCAAACTGTGACCACTCAGATCCTCAACTTCATCTTCTTGCTGTAGTGATTATAAAATAGACAAACTAGTGTTAAAGACACATGCTTTGTTTTTGCACAGACACAGAATAGTTTGGCCTGCAAGGGATTTTAAAACTATCTTGTTTCACCCCCTGCCATGGACAGGGACACCTTCCACTATCCCAGATTGTTCCAAGCCCTGTCCAGCCTGGCCTTAGACATTTCCAGAGATGGGGCAGCCACAACCTCTCTGGGCAACCTGTGTCAGGGTCTCATGACCCTCACAGGGAAGAATGTCTTCATAATACCTAATCTAAACTTTTATCCTCTTTCAGTTTGACCTTTCACTATACTAAGTTATTTAACAAAAGGTTCTTTCTCACCTAAGGTTTTTAGAAAAACTCCATGAGGTTATCTGTTCTTCTTCAAGATTAATGTGACTTTTTAAAAATAATTATATTCTGGCATAGGAGGATTTGAAATTACTTGCAGGGAAGATCATCCCACATTTAACTGCATATGCTGTTCAGAGGTGGTGGGGGGAGTACTAAACCTCTCGGATTTCTTAAGTAGAAACTTGCATCATTGTGATTTCACTTGAAAGCTTGATCATACAAAGAATGGAAAGTTAAAAAAGGAAACAAGCTGGCTCTGTGTGCATTTCCAAAGAGTCAGTACCAACTTGTAGGCTTTCTGGCTTCCTTTTGACTCTGGATGTTGGTGGGTTTTTTGAGCTCTCTTTGGTGTTGAACCGTATCATCATAGTGGTACAGCACAGGACTCCAGCCCTTTTTAAAGGAAGGCTTGGTGCAACAGTGTCAAACAGCTGTTTCCAGACCTCTTTCAGCACTTACTTAAGTGTTGAAACTGCATCTGTAGCATTTATTTTTCATGTGCCTGTTGAAGGTGTAAAATACTCATTTTCCCAGACAAAAATCTAAAAATAAGGTAATTGACCTTTATAAGAGTTCTCAAGAGATTTCTGCAACTTCTTTCCTGGTCCAGCAGGCTGAGTAATAGTTGTCATAGCTGTGGTAACTACTTCAAACATGAATCAAGCTTGGTATTCACCAAAGGGTTTTGTGCTGTTGCTCTTTCCTTTCTTCATCTTCAAATGATTCTGTAAGGTGTGGATTATTAAAATTCTAGTCACTTGAGAAATCTTTAGAGATACTCAGAGATTTTTTGTTGTTACTTGTATCATACTCAGTGAAGTGAAGAGCACCATATCAACTAAAAACATTTTACTAGGTGGTGAAGAACTGAAATTTGTTTGGAGTACACAATGTTAGAAGAACTTACTGAAGTAACACCTTCTGATGTGGTTAATACTTTTTTTAGAGAGGTTCAGATCATCTAATGTACCCTGTATTGCAGGAAAGGGGTTTATCTGTGGTTCCTGGGGTTTGCCAGTGGTATGGATTGCTGGAACCAGGAACCCCATATGTGGGAGAGCATCTGCCTTTCTGAATGCTCTGGCTCAGATCTGAGCTATTAAGCCATATTCTTCCCACTTTTACTGATATCAGATACAAGTGACATATTTTCCAGTATTACAAGAAGAAGTTTCATCAGTTTTCTGTGTTGTTTTTCATTGTCCTAACCTAAACATGAACTGAATTTCACCATCTTCTCTAAACAGCCATCCTGCATACAATCTCTTCAGGATGTTTTGTTTATTGGGTTTTGGGTTTTTTTTAAAGCTGCACCAGACTTCACAAAGGGCTGATGTTATAATGCTGTGTTGAATGTGATCCTTTTTGGATATACAGCTTTCTTCTCTTTCCACTTAAAAGAGGTTGTGCTGGGCTGATGTTACAATGCTGTGAGTGTTGGTTGTGATCCTTTTTGGATATATAGCTTTCTTCTCTTTCCACTTAAAAGAGGTTGTGCTTGCTATTTTAATTACCCTGAGAGGCACAGGAATAATCCCTTTTTTCATCTGTTTCCTGAGAAGTGACTGTGTTTTGGTTACTGTGAGATACTAAACTTTCGACTTATACCTTTATGACAATCATGAAGTTTATAGGAACCAGCATAAAAATAATATTATTTTCTTTTAAGTGTTGAGATTTGGCCATCACTGCTTACAATGTAGCTCAGTTCACATTTTGAAATAAAATAGTTTCATGGAGTAAATAACGAAGCATGACATGTGAAGGACGACATTTTGTGGTGAATTTACTGCAGTAACTTGGTTTTAGTGGCATTCAGGGTGAGGAGAGCACCAAGGAGATGCTGTGTGTAAGGGGGTGGTGGAGGAGCCCTTCCCAGTCATCAGCAAGCTGGATGTTAAGCACATGCCACTGAATTCTGCTACCAACTTTCCCACCAAAACCAGAGAAGCATTGAGCTAGACAGAAGCTCACAATGTGCTGCCAGTTTCATTTTCATCACAGTGGGGTGCAGTTGTTGACTCCCTCCCCTGTGACAGCTGTTACCAGGCTCAGTAGAGGTGTGATGCCATGCAGGCTTCAGCCCAGCTTTGCCTTGTCAAAAAGCAGCTGTCACCCCACCCTTCAGTTCTCTCTGCCTGTGTGACCCTGAACCAGTCTCAATTCTGTTACCAGTCCTGAAAATTAGAATTATAGAATAGAATCTCCTGAGGTAGAAGGGAGCCTCAAGAAATCATGCAGTCCAACTCTTGGCCCTGCCCATGACACCCCAACAATCCCACCCTGTGCCTGAAAGTGCTGTCCAAATGCTCCTGAGCTCTGGCAGCCTTGGGGCTGTGACTGCAGTCCTGGGGAGCCTTTTCAGTGCCTGTCCACCCTCTGGGGGGAAAATATTTTCCTAATATCCAGCCTAAACCTCCTCTGACACACCTCCAGCTGTTAATTAATTGTTCTCTAAAACTCCTGTTGAAGGATGTGGGGCCATATCAGAGCACCTAGTCTTCAGACAGAGACCAAGCAATTGATTTTATTACATTTCTTCCCATTTTTCCTGTTTTCAGAGGAACCAGAAAGTGTAGACAGTCATCTGCAGATTTGAATTTCTGCCATTGGGTGATGCTGTTTGTTCTAAATTGTAGCCCTGCAGGATTCTGCTGCTTGCTCTTGAGCATGGCAGTGCTTGAGCCAAGTTTATTCATGCCTGTGCCTGAAGGAATCAAAGGACTGGTCTCATTTTTAAAGAGGCTGGGGATGAGATTGCACAAGTCCATGTAAGCAAAGGTTCTTCCCCTTCAGCTGTTATTTGCAGAACTCCATTCAGTTATCTTTTCTGCTTGAAATGTGGGCTCCTCAAAGAGCCCTGATGTTATAAGAGGGTTGCAATAATATAAAAATAAATGGTGGTCACTTCTGCATGCTTTTATCAACTAATTTAATCTGCCTGCTATCCTCAGCCAGTGATTGGAAGAAACCTACTTAGCTTTTTATGTAAGCAGTGGTAGAACAGGTGACAAGAGAAGACCTTGCAGTCTTTAAGGAGATTTTAGAAAAATATCTTCAGTTCTTGCATTGTTTAAGGGCTTCATAAATATTCAGGATCTTCTGCCTGTGTTGTGAGAGAGAACAGACTTAATATTCCTTTTACAGTCTATTGATATCTTCAGCATGCTAATTCACATTAACTGTGCTCTTTGAAAGCCTTCTATTCTTTAACCAAAAAAAGTTCAGTATTTCAATCAAGAAGTGACAAAGAGCTGCCTCATTCATGAGTATTTAAATGTTTAGAACTGTGAGTCTCCAAGTTTGCCTCATAATTGCAGTCAGTCAGATATGTTCAGATTGTTATGGCAGAAGTGGTTTGCTGGAAGGATTTCAAAGGGACATTGACCAAAGATCTCATAAAGACACTGGAAATACAGTTGGGTTTAAGTTCCTTGAATGGAGCATGGCCTATATTTAGATATTGTAGCAGTGGGAGCAAGATCAAAGTATGTCAAGTCATCTCTGTGCTGAAAGTCAGAGCACAAGGTATTGAATTAATCATTTGCTGTTTGAGAAATGCAGAATGAGGTAGATACACAAAAGCCAAGATGATGGCTTGATTGTATGTATTAAGATTTAGTTAATTAAAGACTGCTGGCAAGATTCCTTCCATCTTGCCCTGAAGCATTTCCAGTGGGTAACACCACAAGTCTGATTGCTTCCATCACATATGCTGGCACTAAACTCTTCTCTAAGGAAAGAGAAACCTGTGCCACCAGTGTGATTTTCCTTCTTGCTCATAAGGGGGTCACTCAGTGGGGCAAGTGAAAGCATTTACTGAGAGTCACTGTATGTTCAGATCCCTGAGGGAGGCTAAGGAAGCAGACGGCAGGCTGGCATGTATTTTTATCCACCTTCCAGGACTGATGTAGTCTGCCATGGACTCTGCTTGGAAAAACAAAGTGATAATACACAGTATGCCCAAACAATCCCTGTTTACAAGACTCACTCCCTAAATTTCAGATACGTCCTCACAGTCTGGAATTCCAAAATTCCAAATTCCTTTGTCAGCAGTGGTAGAATGTCTGTGTGTGTACTGGGTGTGACTGAGGTGAGCTCTCAGCCCTTCCAGGGCTGTGCTTTGCATCAGTAGCTGTGCAGGTGTGATGGCACAGCAGTGTTTGGGCTGCTGCCCCTGACATTCCTTCCCCCACCAAAGGGCAGGGCAGTGGGCAAGGTGCTGGGAGGGGACACAGCCAGGCCAGCTGACCCAAATTAGCCAAAGGGATATTCCATATCATATGATGTCAGCTCCTAAGGGAGAGAGGAGAAAGGGGGGCATTTGTGATTCCTCAGTGTTTGTTTCCCAGAGGCATCCTCACATGTACTGAAGCTCTGCTTCCCTGGAGGTGTCTGAACATCACTGCTAATGAGAAATAGAGGTTGACTTTTTTTTTTCTTTAGCTTATGTGCACACAGATTCTTGCTTCATTTTCTTTTACTGTAATAAAACTGCTGGTTTTCTCCATCTTATTCTCACCCTGCTGGTTGTTCTCCATCTTACTCTCTCCTGTGTCCCATTGGGAACTTAATGGGCACCTGGCACCAAGGCAAGCTCAACTGCTGCAGTGTGCTAGTTCCAAATGGATGAAACAGGTGTAGGAACTCTTGGCAGTTGTGATCATTGGGAAAGGGAGTGATAGAGTGACTTAATGGGCACCTGGCACCAAGGCAAGCTCAACTGCTGCAGTGTGCTAGTTCCAAATGGGTGAAACAGTTGTAGGAACTCTTGGCAGTTGTGATACACAGATAATGAATGGTTTTGACTAAAGTCATGCTTTGCAAGACACAGCAGAATTCAAATTCAGTATAATAATTATTGCAGAGTCATTCTGGCTGGTTGTCACAAATGTCCTCTGAGGTGGAAAAGCAGTAATCTGAGGAGGGACAGAAGAAAGCTCTGTCTGATTTTATTTGCACTTGCCTTTCTGTCAAAATTGTGTTCTTGTCTCACTGTTCTCATTTATGAAATGGAGTATTTCTCCTAACTGAAGAATGAGGAAATTGATAATTAACAGAAGTTAGATATTTAGGAGCTTACTTGCTGTGTTATTATATATATATGTATATCTATAGCCATGTGTGCATGATTTATATATATATATATATATAGACATGTGCAACTGTGTAGATATATAATATGGAAATAAATACATGAATACAAAAATTGAATATGTACTTGGAAGAGAAGAGTAGCCAGCAGGTTAAGAGTGGATTCTTCCCCTCTACTCTGTTCTGTTGACCTGAAGGCAGCTGACAAGAAGAATGGAGAGAGGCTATTTACCAGGGCCAGGAGTGACAGGAAAAGGGGGAATGGCTTCACACTGACAGAGAGCAGGGTTAGATGGGATATTGGGAAGAAGTTCTTCCCTGAGTTCTTCCCTTCTTCCCCTTGCTCAGAGAAGCTGTGGTTGCCCCACCCCTGGAAGTGTTCCAGGCCAGGTTGGTTGGGGCTTGGAGCAACCTGGGATAGTGGGAGGTGTCAGGGGGTGTGGGCAAGATGATCTTTAAAGGTCACTTTCACCCCAAACCAATTTGTGAGTCAATGTGCATACATACATATTTAAAAACATACATACACATGAGCTCCTCAGTTGCTTCAATGTACTGCTCCAGGAAGGCTTCTCTGGGTAAAATTGAGAAGATTGGTATTACTTTTGGTTAAAACTAATTGTATTATACATCTTTGATTTACTTCCCTTTGATAATCTTCCTACAAAGCAGAGTTCAAATTGCATTATAAAATACAGTGTGAAAGAGATTCTCAAATATAATCCTAATTACTCTCTTCATTAAGAATCATAAATGTTTTTCTGTTCCTGGGAGAAAATTTGCACTGTTGAATTAAAAAAAAATACCATAAATATTTTCTACGTAGCTTGATGGATCATTTTTTTATTAATTGCAAGATTATATCTATTGACATCTCTTAATGAACTTTATTTTAAAATTAGTTCTGGCACAGTCTTACTGATGCGAAAAGGAAGAAAGTAAAATGACAAAATATATGACAAAATCATATGAACGTGCATGGTATGAATTTACAGAAGTTGGAAAGTCTTCCTTTGCAAGCCAGCAGTACTTTGAAAAGGGCAAGTACAAGAATGCACAAGTCTTGACTGGTGTGTGTAGCCCAGGATGTGATTTAGGTCATGATACAAACCCTGGGAATGACAATCCCCTGGTGACAGTTTCCTGTGGAACAGAGTGTCCAGCCCAGGGGATCTGTGTGCAGTATGAATGGATTTAACCAAGGCTGGTGCAGTATTTTTGTTGCTTTTAACAAAAAATGTAGATAGTTTACTGCCTCAAAAGTAAAAATAACCAGTGTGCTTCATTTCAGTCTAATGATTTTTGAGGTTTTATGTGCAATATTTCAGTTTGCTTTAATATTTTTACATTATTACAACCTGACTGATATTTGAAGTGCAATATTGAATTGGCCAGGTTGGACAGGGCTTGGAGCAATGTGGTCTGTGGAAGGTGTCCCTGCCCATGACAGTCAGGGCATGAATTGAGAGGAGCTTTCAAGTCCCTTCCAACCCAAACCATTCCCTGATTCTATGATGAGGATTAGCTTCATTTTGTAAAGATAGAATTTTTTCTGTTCTTCATAAACTAGAATAAGTATTGAATATAACTGTCTCTCCTCTATGTTTTTTTACATGTTTTAGCATTACAGTCAGCTTTGGTTTGACATTAATCTTACCTATAAGAAAATAAGAAGGATTTAGATTTGTGCCTGGCTATTACTGTTCTAAAGCACAGTTATGGAGCTCACTGGATTCATATTGAAGCTGGCAACACATGTTGAATTTTAATAAGGGGAAGTTATAACATTTATCTTCAAATAAATTTTTTCCTGTCTTTTTAGAAAATGAGGGGTGCTACCCATGGAGCTGTTCAGGGCTTGAAATTTTACATAGGAGAGTTTCCAACTTCTTTAAAATTCTCTTTATCCTTTAATCCGGGAAATGTGTGATTGTGCTTTGGAATGATTGAAGGGCTTTGGAAATATTGAAGGGCTTCATTTGGAAATATTGAGCCTTTCTTTCAGGCAATTATTCAGCATTGTAGCTAATAATAATAATGATAACAATAATAATAAAGAAAGCAGTGCTTTGGCTGCAAACAAAAATGCAAACAGCTCAGTGTAATTAGCCATAAATTGGTAGGTTCTCTTTAACCTGCATCTGACTTTTGTTCCCTGCTACTTGAATGTCACTCCCTCAGGATTTTCCAGCCAGGTCTGTTAAATTGTCTCAGCTCTGCCTGCTCCCCTCAGCTCCAGGAAAGGAAGCAGAGGCAGTTTGAGAGGACACTGACTACTGCCCATTCTTTGGGAACCTGCAATCCAAATGGAGCATTTGGTGGTTGGGAGTGTCACCTCTTAGTTCCAGCTCTTGAATTATACAGATTCATGAGCACCTTCCCATTCAATGCACTTTTTAAAAAAATGCTTTTAGAATTTGTAGCTGCTGAGGAAAAAAAGAAAAGCTTCTAATTCCCCTACAATAGATCAACCTGGTGTCAGCTGATTGAGGTTCTGATTCAAGGCTTTTTCTCCTCTCATCTTCTGACCCACCATTACTGTCAACCTGTTCCTGCAGGCATTTCTATAAAAGTGTTGACCTGCTCCTTTGAAAATCAACTTCAAATGAAAGTTTTTATTATTAAACTCCTATAGAAATTTTCTTTCTTTCTAAAAATAGTAAAAAATATTGAATTACAGAAACAGAATTCAAAGTTTTTTTAAAAAAGTTTCTAGTTTTTATGGTCGCATTAATTATGGTGCAAATTTTATCTATAGAAATGTACCCTCAAGCTCTGTCCATATGAGATTATTTTTTTCTTGTTAATGGACTTGCTAGGAGGAGTTGGCTGTACTTGTGTAGCTTTCCTTTAAATAATTTTTAATAACATGATGTATATATACTTAATGTAGACTAATGAAACAGTCTTGAAACAAGAACTCTTTTTATTTTTCAGTTAAAATATACAGTCTTGTCTTTATAGGCTGTCATCAAATTAAAGATCTGTGGCAAGAAATAAATAACAATAAAAATAAAGCAAAACAGAACATTCAAAATTGTGTAAACAATTGGCTTAGTGCTGGAGTATATATATACATGCCTTGTTTAGTGCAATAATATCTTTAAGTAAATTAGGCCTATGAAAGGATACATTTATTATGGAGTTTTTAAAACATTTTGAACAACAGCTTGGCAAATTTGAAAACCTAGAATTTTGGTTGTCACAAATACAGGAGCTCAGCTAGAAATTGGGAATCTTATTTTTGTAGTACCTGCAGTTGTTATTACCAGACTACAAGACATTTAGAGGCACAAATAGTCAGAAAACCCTCTGGTAGTTGTAATTTAGAGGCAAATTAAGAAACAACTATGCAATCTCCTTGTGTACAGCTTCATGTATAATCTCGCTCAGTAGCCTGAGGCATTAGCAAGCTTTCAGCATGAAATTTAGTGCTAGAGCATGCATTCCTGACTTTTTGTATATCATGCATACCATATATATGGCTTTTATAGACATATAAATCACAACATCTGGAGTCTTGTTTTCTAAATGTAGAGTTGATCTTAATCTCAACAAGGTGGCTAAATTTATCTTAATAAGAGAGTCTGATCCTGTGCAAAGGTTATGCTCGGTGGATCATTAAAAGGAAATGTGTATTCTTAGAATTTCAGGTAACTGCAGAGAATAATTGCTCAGCTTTCTGTAAGTCTGGATTGTCAGCAAAGAAACAGTGTCAGTGTCACATGAGGGCTGGGCCAGTCCGTGGTAGGTACAGCAAGTAAGTGTTTGAGGGACCACTTCTAGCCTCGAGGGCAAATTTCAGAGTTTGGCATGGCTCACATGCACATCTCAGCATTCTCCTCTTGCTCCCCTCAATCTTCTCCCACCAAAGTCAAATCACACAAGTGCCTTTCCTTCCCTTGGGCAGGGCCCATGGCCTGCACTGTGTACTCAGCAGTTCCTGAGTGTTGCCCAGAGGAGTGGAGCTTCTCAGGAGCCAGCAGCCCCAGGGACCATCTGAAAAATGCCAAATTCTGGCATCCCAGCTCTGTGTCTGCTTGTGCACTCAGAAACTCTGCTGAAGTGAGCTGCATCAACCCAAGTTTATTGCAGCCCTCACACTTCACTAGTGTATTGTTCACTTCAGATGAGGTTGATTAATCTTGTCCTTCTTTCCACCTTGTGTTCCACATCTCCTGTAATGGTCGTTGTAATTTTTTTGATCACACTGGGAGGGATTAGACCTTGGGTCCCATTGGCTTGGGCAATGGAGACCTGCACCTCAAAATGTTCTATGTGGGTAGACCTTTGGCAGATCATTGCTGGTTCATTTGCTCACCTCTTGAATCACCACATGTGGTTTCCAAGCTGCAGTGTGCCCTGCTCCCGTACTAACGTCATGACTGTCTCTGGTTCCTAACCTATCCAGTAGTTTGTTTTCCTTGAAAATAGTTTTCATAATAAAGACAGCTCCCAGCTCACAGAGAGGTTTGTTAAGTAGTGTATTTATCTGCTTGTCCAGGCATTCAGGATCAGCAGTGGTATTTTAGAGTGCAGTTGGGCATTCTCTGAGTCCTGTCAGGAGCTGCCAAGGGAGCTGGAGAGGCTCAGCCTGGAGAAAAGGGGGCTCAGGGGGGACCTTCTGGCTCTCCACAACTCCCTGACAGGAGGGTGCAGCCAGGTGGGGGTCAGGCTCTGCTCCCAGGGAACAAGGGACAGGATGAGAGGAAATGGCCTCAAGGGAAAGTTTGGGTTGGACATCAGGAGGAATTTCTTAATGGAAAGGCTGGGCAGGCGTTGGAAGGGGCTGCCCAGGGAGGTGGTGGAGTCTCATCCCTGGAGGTGTTCAGTGACAGGGCACTCAGTGCTCTGGTGGGGATCAGTTGCAGGTTGGATTTGGTGATCTTGGAAGTTTTTTTCAACATTAATGATTCTGTGGATCTGAGCTGTGTTATGGTGCAAGTGGACCATGTAATTTGGTGTCTTCAGTGGTCATGGGGGTGCAGTGTAAGGTGCAAGGATTTATTCTGCTTTTATTTATTGCCATGGTTGCAGATAATTGCTGAAAGGGGGAAAATACTAAAGTGTTATACTACTGTGATCTAGGCTTGTTTTCTGAATTATTTTGTGGTTTGGCAGTTTGGGATTTTCCAAAACTATAATGGAAAAGACACAAAAACTTTGTGCTGCCAGAATCACACTTTGTAAAAATTGTCAGTGGAAAAACTCTCTGTGAGTTACTTTTAACTGCAGTTACATCAGCAAAACGGGTTGCAAATATCAAAAATGATGACCCATCATAAAAAGATCAATATTCAGATTTCTTTTGCAGTTGAAAATGAAACACCATTACTGACGAAATCCTGGAATCATCAAGGAATTAATCCTGAATATATAAAATGTGTGAAAAAGACCCCAAACCAAAGGAAACCCCTTTGTGCTCTCAGTGTGAGAAACATTAAACTTTTCAACTTTGGTTAAGCTGATCAGAGTCATAGAATCCCAGAATGATTTGGGTAGGAAGGGACCTTAAAGCTTCTCTCATCCCACCTCCTGCTGTGGGCAGAGACACCTTCCACTGGAATTATATGTCTCACATTGATTTTTACATTTTTAAAAAAATCCTTGTTGTAAAGTGAAACTAAGTGAGAATGTTAGGTAATGCTGGATACAACAAAAGTCATCATTAGAGCGTGGAAGATCCAATTGGCATTTATTTTTGCTTGCTGAATTCAGAAATTTCCAAGTAAGACTGGTAACCCTGGATGTTGGGAGTGGAAGCAATTTCAGAATATAGTTGTGTTAGTGATGATATAAGTGGCCTCCGTGAGAGTGGTGCATTCACCAGAACAGGACGTGGTTTTGAATTGGTTTGCCTCCCTTTCCGTTCCACCCACTTTAAGTTGAACATAGCTGGCAGTTTTTGAGGATTTCAGCTGGACTGTGTGTCTGGGAGCAGTGGAAATGTTGGGAGAAGCAGAAAGGCAGGTGTGCCTGCTGCTGGGGAGAAATGAAGTCAGTACCAAAGCTGGCCTGAGTAGCAGAGCAAAGTAACAGTCACAAGGCTGTGGTGCCCATTTTTGTCTGGAAGAGTGTGTGATCACTGGTGTGGGACACTAATGAGGAAATCTTTAACAGGAGCGTTCAGTAGTTATCTGTTTTTCTGTCAGTGTCAGTGATTTCCAAAATCAGGATTTTTTAATGGATTGTCTGGAATTCTGCTCCAAAAGAAAAGTTACTCTGATGCAATATAAAATGTAAAGCAGGAGAGAACAAAACTTTAAACAAATAAAAATATCCCCAAAAAATAACAAGCCTGTACACCCAACCCACAAAACAAAGTCAGTTTAATTCATTTAACTCATAAAATGCTTCTTAAAGCCTGACATGAAAGACAAAAATACTGTAGCCACCAAAACAGTGGCAGCTTGCCAGACTGACTTGGAACTTCCTGTTTCAATGGTGATTAAAAAGGCTGAATGGTATCATGTGATTTGTTGTTCAACCTTTATCCCTGTGTTTTTTCAGAACTTCAAAGTGAGAAGTCTTCAGTTTTCACTTTGCTTTAGAACTAAATAAATTTTTTGAAGTTCTGATGGTCTTGCAGAAGTTGTCTCATTAGTCACATAACTAATTCTTATACTTCATTTCCATCTGGTTTCTTTCTGGTCTGATGACAGACAAGAGAATTAAAAATCAGTTTTATAGCAGTGGTTGGAAATCAGCAAACTAAGATTGTCTCATTACTGGGTTTCGTGGACTGAGAATAGGAGAGTGTGTGACTAATACATAAATGTGTACAGTGGTGTTGATGGAAGTTTGTACAAATTCAGCTGATTTGCAGGCAGTGCTGAATACTGCATGATGTTTAGCACCATTTTTCTCTCCTGCTGCCAGGATGGGCAGAGGCTACACTAGCAAGTGTTGTGTGTTTCAAGCAAAATGAGTCTGTGTTGGACCTTGCTTTATCCACGTCCAGTCACAGATGTAAACCATACCAGAGCAAGCAGCTTGCTTCTCATGGCAGCTTCTGTTTGTTGTGGCTTCTGGTTTAGAAGCTATATGTAAGAGAATGAGGAAGGCTGCATTGTTTAAAAAGCAAATATTCCAGCTGTGTTACTGTCTCTTGTGGGAACCTATTCTGAATTCTCAAGTGTTTGTATTATCACCTCAATGGATGGAAACTCCTGCATTTTGCTCTTGGAAAGACTAGTTGAATAAATGATTCAGCAGCTGAGTTAGCCTGTTACCCTCTCCTGTCAGCTGGGCACTCTGTATCTGCTTGTTTTGGCTCAGTGTGGTGGTGTGCTTGGAACCTTCATCTTCCCTTCCTCTTCCATAAGGTCAAAACCCTCTTTTTCTAAACTACTTCTCTGAGGAAAGCTTTAGGACATCACAAACATATCCCACACTTAGATTCTAAGATTTTTTTTAAACATTATTTTTTTTTCTCTCCATGAAAGAGGCAAGGATCTCACTCCACTTTTGGGACAGTTGAAATCTCTCCACGAAAGAGGCAAGGATCTCACTCCACTTTTGGGACAGTTGAAATAATCCTCATGTCCCTCTGGGAAGTAACGCTGAAAGAGAGTGAGTATCTTTAAAATCAATGTAGCAGGAGCAACAGATTTTGTTGCCCTGATTTCTGAGTTTCAGACATTAAAATGTTAAATCCATGCTTCCCTAGGTGGTGTAGAGGTGGAAGAGTGTTCTGTGGATGAAGTGGACATGAGCCAAGTCATTGATACTGGTGCAAGGGGCTCTCAGAGCAGCTAAGCAAGGCTGCTGTGATGTCCTGGAGAAGGGAGCCTCTCCATGAGGATTTCAATAGATCTGCAGAATGTAGTGAACTTGTGTCATAGACTTGATGGCCACAAGCCACAGCTGCCTGTATTCTAAACCAAAGTGCCTGTAGTCTGCCATAGGCCTTGGAATCCAGCAGCACGGAAGGCCTAAAGTAATCTTGGTATTTTGCCTGTGTATATCTCCTGTCACATCTGCTGCTTGGAAAAACAAACAAAAAGCCCAAAACCAAGATTCAGAAATGAAAAAAAAATGAAGTAACTTTTTTCAGTATCATCATAGATGCAGAGAAGCCTGTTTGGAAACCTAACAGCTGCTGTGTTCCTACTCTTATTAAGCTCTTCTGTTACACACATCGGATGCTGGATTCTGCCCAGATGTCCAAGCACTCATTAACTCTTTGTTGAGGAGGTCTTGGAGAAAAATTGACTCTTGTGAGTCAGCCTGTTTGGTGTCAGGGTCTGAAGGATGTATTTCTCACTACAGAAGTCTCCTGTGGTATGTTCAGAAGAAGTGAAGCTTAAAAATGTCTTTAATGGTGGCCAAAGGCTGGCATCAAATTCCCAGTGTATATTTCATTGGAATCCTTTTCTTTGGCATAATTTAATATTCTGGTGTGATTTTCTGTCTCAGGAAGTCATGCAGACTTAGGGACAGAAGGTTTGAGAAGGTTGGAGCCATTCACCTGTCCAGAGCAGGACCAGGGAGGGTGTTCATGGCTAAGGTTTGTTAGGTCATTTGCAGAGACTTGGAATATTGGAGTCTGCTCCAGGAGTCTGAGACTTGTGTGTCAGTGTATTGCAATGCTTCATTCACCAGTACCAATAATAGATGTGTAATGTGAATGGTCTGTTCTGTAGGCTCACTGCTTCTTGTGGATGTGGATAATAAAACGTGCTGTTTTCCTAATTAAACGTTGCTGTGTTCACCAACAGGCTTCTGCTGTAGGTTAACCATGTTGCTTATGCTCTTTTTATAAACTTTATCAGTTGTGGGGTTTAGGCCTTACTTGTATTCCTTTTTTTTTTCTTCACAGTCAGTTCAGATATTTTCTCAGTATATTAAATGGAACAAAATTCTTACTTTTTACTCTAGAAAACAGGAAGTTGTTTCCATTTGTACAGTTGGAGAATCTTTTTTATTTTCTTTAAGGCATTAATAGTTATATGAGTTTATAAGAAGAAATTCACAGCCCTACCTAGGCACCAGGTGCTGCTGCTCGAGAGAGTTTGGGCACTTTGAGCTGTGTGACAGAACTGAAAGCATTACAAAGAGTGAAGGGAAGGAGCCAAGTTCATAAAATTGTGAAGTTTGCTAGTTGGATTGCTCCCAGAAACCTTTTAAGTTCCACGATAAGAGTTAAAATTTAATACTATGGAGATAAATGTGATTGAAGACAGACTTCTGTCTGTACAGTTGCTGGACCTGGCGACTGTAGTTGCATTTTACAAGATGCAGGCAGAATGAGCAGCAAGCACTGTCATACTCAGACAATTTGCATTTTTACCCTGAGCTCAGCTCCATTGCTGCTAGAGGGAGAGATTCAATAAGTACTCTCAATTAATTTATACTTTTCCTGGGCTCTGCTGGGAATGATTGTGTTAATGGTAATTATTTCTGTGTACTTCATAAGAAAGCACTGTGAGATTGTCAGGAGCAGTTCTGTTTAGGCACATATCCTTCACTATGCTACTAACATTGTTTATGTATTGGTCATAAATGTGACTTCTGCAAGACAACATAAATTGTCAATTTTTGTCTGTATTTTTTTCATTGGTTATCAAGAGAAAAAGAGTAACTTTCTCCTAGGGGCTGATATGTCCCAGGTTATCTCAATTAAAGACTCTATCATTCCTTGGCTTTGGAAGCAGTAGGCAAATACAGCCTTGGGCTGGTTCTTCCCATGAGCTTTGTTTTATATTTGTATAGCACCTTTGCTTACATGAGCTTCTTTTTAGAGGCTGCTTTGAATACTTAAGATAGATTATTAAATTTCAGATACAGAAGAAGAGAAAAAAAACTGACAGTCACTGTCACTGGGAAAGCCATTTTTCTCTTCAGTGTAATACATTTAAATTTCTCTTACTGGCATGACACACATCTTCATTGTGTTTTAGAAGCAAGTGCAGTAAACAAATGACATCAACATGAAGAAAGTGTGTTGAGAAAGTAGGCTTTTTAACTGGCTGGAATGGATACCTGTCTTGGGATGCTGGATGTTCTGTGTTTCTGCTATTTTAGAAAACTGTTTCAGAAACTGACAACATTAGGGCAAGATATTCATTACTGACTTGACAGAACCACTAGAGATCATTAGCACAGAGCTGGATTGTTTAAATTGTAAACTTGTCTTAAGTTACCTTGCAGCTGCATTTTCTGTTTCAGTGTAGTTTAGAATACAGTATTATTCCAAACTACACTGTTCTTGATAATAAAATAACCTTGTGACTTTGTTACAGTCCAGTGCAGTTCCCTGTTATTGGCCAACTATGTTTTCAGTAATGTAAATGGAGAATAGATTTTGTGATTTTTTTTTGTAACACGGGCCAACATGAACAGTTCTGTTCACCAGACTCCACAACTGTCCTATTCTTTAGTTTCTGTCTGTAATGTCTTCTAAAATCTAGACAGATTACAGGCAGTTTTGCACCAGCCACAAATGTTCTCTTCACAAGGTACTTTCACACCGTATTTAAGGTAAGATTAGGGTTTTGTGCAATATTAATTCCTCCCCAAGCCCTGCAGAAGATCCCTGCAGAAGCTCTGCTGGCTTGCTCTACACTGGGCATTTCACAGACAGTTCTCTTCAAAGCAAAAGCTCTGAGAGCAGTAATTAATTGGAAGAGTTCCCAAAGCCCTTTCTGTTGGACAGTGTAGTTCCAGTGGATCCATGTAAGAGGTTGAGGTGTAAGACAATTTCTCAATGTTTTTTGAAAATGTGCTGGTTTGGGAGGAAAGGAAATGAGTGCAACAGGGTTTGAGAGACTTTCAGCAATGCAGGTGAGACCCTGGGTTGGCAATGATTCTTCCCCCTGACTGCCTGTGGCACTCTTGTTGCACAGGTGACTGCCATGTGCAGAGCAGTTGCTGAACTGGCTCACATTACAGAGCACAAATTGTTGGTTGCCATAAAATGCCTTTTCAGTGGAGGTTCAGGAGCAGCTGGCATGGACTGCAACTTTTCTAATAGTGGTTGCTCAGGGTTTGGCCTCTTCATCTCATGAATCACTTGGAGTATATAGGTTTGTCTTGGGAAGGTACACTGTAAGGTTTTTCTTCTTGTTCCATTTCCCTATGTAGTAAGTCATAGGTGACATTTCAAAGCTGGCATTGTGGTGACAAAGCTGTGCCTAACTCCTGCAAATTGTATGTACAGTTGAATTGCATGATGTTAAAGAAACTCCAAGGGGGGAGGTGCAATGCAGTGGTAGTTAGCAACTTGTTTTTTCATGAAGGTATCACTGAGGCTGTGGTTTGCTGCTGCTGTTCCCACATAACTTTGGAGGAATCTTCTCAATTTCTCGCAGTAACTTTTTGAAGTGTTGATGGATCCTAATTAGAATTGTACTTTCCCAAAATGCTTACACTTTTAAGTAGACACCTCGTTTGAATCAAACCTGGAGCATATTATTGCGTGGTTTGTTTCTGCTGACAGCACTTGATCCCAATTAATTTCTACTGTTCAGCATTTCACTGGTGGGAAATAAGAGGTAGCATTGTAGGCACATCAGAGTTTGGCTACAGCCTGAACATCAAAGAGCCAGCATTTCCCAAGCATGTGCAAGTGCTGTGTTACTTAAAGGTCAAGCTTTGAAGTATGATACTGTGCATGGTGCGTGGCCTTTGGAGAAAACACAAACATTTAGTGGAAAGAATGGATATTTTTAAACTTGTATTATTAACTGTATTTCATGTAGGTAAAGTTAGACATGTTAGCACAGATGTGCAAGGTGGGTTTCAAGACCTAACAGTGCTCTTTGCTTCTTATACATGTGAGCATTGCCTGTTTGTCTGTCACCGCTGATTTCTCAGGTAGCTTGGGACTCTGCAATAACATTATCTGAAAAGGAACTTAAAAGAGGCATGTGCTCATCTTTCTCTCTGAATTCAGGTTTATTGATCCATAGCCTGTTTGGGATTTCACATCTGAATCTACTCGACTTGCCTCTCTTATCACAAAACTTGTAAACTTGTGTTTCAGAAAGCTGATGATCCTGCAGTGTAAATTTTGAGATTTATTGTTTTCCTTGGTACATAAAAATGAGTCTTGTTTGGGGCAAAAAAGGTGAAATAGAGAACACCATCATCAAGCTACGGCCTAAATTGACATTATGTTAAATTCCTTTAACTGGCAGTTCTTGGTTTGAAATTAAATTTTAAGAAATGAAAGAACTTAAGATTTGGACAAGTATAGCTTGGCTATGACAGAATGGTTGAGGTTGGAAGGGACATGTGAAGCTATAAATATGCATGTGTGATGTTACAGGGTAGCTTAGGAGTCTACATAAACTTCTTATGGAACATACTTTCCATAAGATAATAATGCTCCATGTTTATTATTAAGATCAGCTTGTGCCAAGTGCTTGGTGAAGTGTATGTTTATGAGTCTGTTAGATTTGTATGTTGTTATCTCATGCACACACACACACACACACAAATGTAGCAGTGCAATTCATGAACTCCCATGTGTGTGTATGCACAAGGAGCTAAAGACACCAGATCTATCTTTGCTCATTTGCCAGTAACATAAGGAACATTTTCTCAAAGGAAAAATGGCTCTTACTCGATATAAAGAGTTTATGCTGGGCACATACAAGTAACACATAGCTACTGAAGGTACAGTAGATGTGGTCTCATGCAAACTTGTGTGTGTAGGTGTATTTTTCAACTTCTTTTTTTTCCTATTTTTTGCTCCACGGTTTTTGGTGGTTCTTCCTTCTGGAAGCAAGCAGAAGCTTTAAGTGAGCATAGCTTATCTGGACCAGTGTGAGAAACAGAAAATACCTCAGTCAAACCCTTGCTAAATGAAGGGAGAATATGAAATTGGTGCCTTATTGTGTTACTGTTTTGTGATACTCATGCTGAAAACACCAGGTTTACTCTGCAGTTCATGTTAGCATGTTTAATATTTTTGATTAAACAAATATCCCTGTTACATATTTACATATTTCTTGCATGAAACATTGTTAGTATTGTTGAGACATCTGTTAAATAAAACCTTTTTGGGTTTTTTTAGGTGTATGACTTGGATGGCATTTCCTTGATTCTGGACAATTGCAGCATTGATGACAACAATCCTTGTATCCTTTACAAAATAATTCTGTTTATTGAATATGACTCATGAGAAAAGGTGTGGGGGTTTCATGGATTTATGCAAGAATTGCTTTCACAGGGTATCTAAATGTAACTGGCCTCATGAGCTTCCAGGTTATATTTAAATAGTTCAGCAGTAAGCAAGGGCACAAATAGGCTTCCATGAACTGGATTCTAAGTAAGTTAACTGTGGTTATATTCTGTTTCCTAAAATAATAAATATTACTGGTTGGCAAGTGCCTATTCAAAGAGCTGTGTCAGAAATCTGAATTCAGACTCTGGTCATCGTAGCAGATTTTAGAGCTTTTGCTTCCACTGAAATCTGTTCGGGAAACTGAAATAAGTATCTTATCAATTCTCTACACTTGTTAAATCAAACTGGGGAGCTTATTCTAAGCTCAGAGACAAGGCTAACAAGCTGTTAGGAAAGTGTGTACAGTTGAGAAAATAAATTATGCAAATTACTGAAATGTTGGGGAGATTTTAATATAAATGGCATTGTGCTTCATATTAGAGATGTTTTTTCCTGGAATTTAGGAGCAGAAACTTTCAAAAATAGATTGCTATTAGAGGGAAATAATCTTTTATTGAAGATAAGCACTTGTTAAGCAGAGTTATCCATCTCTTCAAGTAATACAAGTGTGTTCAGTGACTGAGCTGTGATTTTATGTTATCTAATCATGTTGTTAAGCAGAGTTATGCATCTCATATTATTCAAGTAATACAAGTGTATTCAGTGACTGAGCTGTGATTTTATGTTATCTAATCATTATCTCTGTGTAAGTTTCTGATAATTGCATCTGGAAATGAGATGTTTTTCCTGTACAGAGTCATGTCAGCTTTTTTATACTGAACACTTGAACTAGATTTTCAAATGATCATAGAAGAAAAAACACATTCTTTTTAGCAAGTATAACAAACAAAAGTAGTAGTGAAAATGTTTCACATTCTCTCAGTTGTTTCCTGCAGAACATCATATACATATAAATATATCCTAAAATGATGAAATAATGTAGATGATAGCACAATGTTAACAAACTGTGTGGAGGAACAGTGGGTGGTAAGTATCCTTTGAGTTATTCAGTTTGATGCTTTGTATCCACAAGTTTTACATCTTTGGTATTCCTGTGGTTTGAGACCTGACAGTGCACTGAGTGGCAGAATTGTATTTCCATGGTCCAGATCTGGTAATGGGCACTGCTGGATGTGGTGGGATGGGTCGGGAAATTCACCTTTCCCAAAGTGGAGAAGCAGCCCGGAGAAAACCTAGCAAGGAGTTTCTGTCCCAAGTGACTCTTCTTTGTTGGACAGTACAGCTGTGCAATCACTTCTGGGATTAATCCTTCATTTTAGCTGTAGCAGAAGAGAATAAAATTGGAGACTCTCAAAGGGTAGACTTGTAATTTATGGTCTCAAATGAAAGGAAAATAAAATACCATGAGCAAAGTGGAATGTCTTGTACCTTTTGATACAGGCTGACATTTTATGGCTATGCCATAAACTTACTAGAGAATAAAGCTTTGTTTACTTGGTTTTTAAAAGCATAATAACACCTCTTAATGTGAGCTTTCACCAGTGATCTATGCAGTATTGGGAGATATGGAAAAGTGAGTAGCACGTGGGCATAGGGAGGACTTGCCTGCTGTGACAAAGTTTGCTGCATCAGCTTCAGGAGTGCAGCTCCTGGTGATGCCTTGAGTTTTAGCTTTCATATTCTTTGGTGCTGCCTTGTTGTGTGAATCTGTACTTCATATGAAGTGTTAGCCAGTTCTCTCCACAGGGTAGTCAGACAAAACAATCTTTTTCCAGCCTGAGAACCAAGGACAAGGTTGCAGCTTTGGGCCCAAAAGTGTGAACAACTGGGAATTGAGGAGAGCAGTCTGGGAGGATGGGACTTCACAACCTGAAGCTGTAATTGGACAATTAACCCCAATAGGTAAATGGCCCAAAACTTACAAAAGTGTGAGAACTCAGGACTGCTCATCAATCTTGGGTCCATCTTGGGCAGCACCATGACGGGGCTCTTGTACTGCTCAAGATGAAGGCCTTTGAAGGCCTTCTAATAAATGCCTACAAGTTTATTTCTTTATAGTTTAATTCTTCTTTAGAGTTTATTCCTTTAACTCTGTCTAGCCTTTGTTCCAGGTCAGCCTCTTTAGGCATCACTGGCTGTGGCTCTGTTTACTGTTTTGACCTCTTGCTATTCCAGGTGCTCTTGTGCTACATGAAGGTAATGCTCCCCTGCTTCTCTCCTGCCTCTAACATGCCTCATCTGCTGCCTTCCCAGCAGGTCATTCACAGGGAAGCAGAGGACAAGTTTGCAGTTCAGATCTGTCTCTACTTTCATCTGCTTTGCAGCATGTTCTGCTACTTCTGGACACCTGATGCCTGAATCCATTGCACAATGTTTCTCTGCAGAGATTTGACAGTTTCTTTGCCCTCTCTATATGCTCCAGTCCTGCCTGGCACAAAGAAATCCCAGAATCACTGAATGGCTAAAGCTGGAAGGAACCACAGTGGCTCATCCTCAGTTTTCCAAGGTGGGGTGGAAAGCTGCAGGAAAGAGCTCAGCACAGCTCTTGAAACATGGCTCCTTCAGGAAGTCATGTCCAGAAAGTTCATTTTACATTCTTATTCCTAGTGCCTGTTTTTGTGGTTTCAGGCTGTGTTACTTGGATTTCTCCTTGGATAAAGCTGACTGGAAAAGGTTTCACCCAGAATCCTTTGATATAATAACTTCTTAGATTTCTTAGTAAGTCTTGGTAGATGCACATTTTTGTTGAATCTGTTTTGGAATCACCCAAGCTCTACAGTTAAGATGTCGTTAAGTTTTCTCCATTTTACTAGAAAAGTTCTGCCTTCAAATTACACATACAAAATTTTTCACCAAAAATGTAACTTTTGTGGTAAAAGTAATAGGATATTTTTCTGGATGGAAAAAAAATAACTTCCCTAAAATGTGCAATTTATCAGAGGAAGCTGGACTGCCATGGTAGATGTTAAAGGAGCTCTTTATTACATTTGAGAGGAAAAATTCTTTGATAAATCTTTTTATTTGTAGCATATGGAAGTATACTGAAAGAGGAAATGGGTCTTCTCTTATCCTAAATTAAATTCCTTTGTAAACCTGTCATTACCTTAAAATTGCTTTCTTTGAGATCCTGAACAGTTCTTTAATGTGCATAGAAATACCAGGGAATTTGTAGCTCAGCTGACATGTTTGCATTGCTGTAATTAATTGTTTACATTCATCCTTCAGTCTGAGTTTGGAGAACTGTTACATTGTCTGATTATATCTCAGATTTGCAACTTCTACATTTATAGTAGCAAACAGGTTTTTTCCTTCAGGATATTTCATGAGTGAAAACAAACAAATCACCGCTCTCATAGTTACAGACAAGAAGAGTATTATGGACAGTTAAAAACAAATTTACTGTACCTCTGTAATTATTTGAATTGGTATTTTAATTTTCCAGCTACTTCAACTTTTCATGTAAATGCAATAGAGAGATGCTGAAGGATGCCAGATTTTCTGTGGCTCTTAAGTTTTCAGTACAGGACAAAGGTAAACAGAGTGAGACTGGGGAGAAGCAGTTCATTAAGAGTTAAACTTCAAAGAAGGTTTAATACCACTTTTTCTATACCTGTTAAATCTTCCATGGATTGGCTGTGTCCTAGTCATAACTCTCCTTCTGTTTCAAAGGAAAACAGGGTGTTTCAAAATGCAAGCAGAGTTATTTGCCTTTAGATTAAGGAGAGATTCCTGTATGAGCTAATCTTTATTTTTGAAAATTCACTTTCTTGTTCTGCTTCTGAAAAGTGGGAACATCCTGTCTTGCCTTTGTAACCTGTGCATAAAAACAAATAAATTCAACCTGCTAAAGGATAGAAGAGAGGGTTGGAGATGCCTATCTGGGTAATACCAGTAAAAAATTTACTCCAAATCCTGCTTGTCAGGTTACTTGTGTTGAAAACGTGTTCTAAATTCAAATCTATTTTCTATTTTGCTCTCTGAATCATAATTTCTCTTCTCTGACTGGCTCTATCATCAGACAAGAGCCTTTCCTTTTGTTCCTGCCTTTCACCTCATCCTAAGCTCTTCCTGCTCCTTCCAGCTTCATTTCTGCCCTTTCACAGGTTCCATTTCCTCAAGGTAAACATGAGCAGGGAGGTCAGCCTGTTCTGATCAAAATACTTTTGACCCCAATCACTCAAAAAAAGGTGCTTATGAGAGGCTTTAAATAAACTGACCTGTTTATTATTGAAGACTTTTCAGTTTACCTTAACTAAGGTGCTTGGTTTTTCACTGCTTCCTAACATTTGTTCTCATGAGTAACACACACAGATGTGCCTTTTTTTGCTTTTCAGTGGCTGCCCATAGAAATATTTATTACTATTTTGGGGAAAAAATATTATCCAGAGTACTGCGGTATAATAGCTGAAAGTCAGTCGTGAACTGCAGTTTTGAAGATGGAATATTCTTGTTTTTTCAGGCTGCTTGCCAATGTTACCCTTTTGAGATTCTTGTAGGTGTCTCAATAAATTGATGTTGTGAATGTCTGGATTTAATCAGAATGACCTTATGTAAGTATCTATTTTATATAAACTGTTAATTAACACAGTTTTCTATTAGCCAAGAAATCAGTCGTACATGAAGAATATGTATCCTGCTGTGAGGATATATATTTTTATATATACACACATATGTTATATATGTGATCAAACACCTAGCAAGCTGTGTTTTAGGAGTAAGAATTTTCAGCATTTGAAAAGAAAAGCTTGATATGGAAAGGAAAATGTTGATGTGAATATCCATACACAGATCCCTTAGTATGAATAATGGATGAAAATGTAGAAAGAGTAAGTTAATTTCCAGATACTCCTTCCAAAACTGCTTCTATTATATTCAGTCATCTGAGAGGTAGATTGAATATACTTTTGACTTCATGGCAGCAGCAAGTATAATTGTGGTTCATGAAACTGCCTAAAGCTGGAGGAAATCAACTTGCTATGGTCTACAACAATGGCAGTTTGTTTTTGCAAGATGCCAGCAAGGACTTTTGGGGGAGCTGACAGACATTTTTATCTAAGTTACAGAGTGCAACCTTAAACAGGCCACATGCTGTAAAACAGCCTCACTACTGAGTGGGAGCCAGTAGAAAGCAAAAATAGGAGAGTGAGTTGACTTTTTAGAGTGAGCCCTCACAGAGCTGAGCATTTTCATGCATGTGTGACTATCCCACGTGTATTGCTGAGAAAATACAGCACAATGTCACTTCAGCAATGGTTGCCTTTTTTTGGAAAGCTCATTTCAGGCACTGACTGTGCATTAAGAAGTTTGGTGTGACCTATTTGATTCTGCATTTTTATAAGCATACAACACATCACGTTATTATATGATCACTGCAAAGGACCCACTGATGAGAACTGTAGTGGTCTCCTCGTGCCCAGTGAAGTTCTGCCCACTTGGACAGAACTTGGCCTTCCCAACCCAGGAAATGGAATTACCATTTTCCTCCTCACAGTGGCACTTGGCTTTGCTGCACAAGTAAATTTGAAGGCTACCTAGGCAGAGGGGGAGTGCATTCTTTGGTAGGTCACAATTGATTTTGCATTATTGTTGGTTGCTCTGTGTCATCCAGGGATGACAGAGAGTGCTGCAAACATCTTCCTTTCTATCAACCAGTGCTGAATGTGTCACTGTGATTTAACAAGCAGTGGTTGAGGTCAGCAGCGGAAGAATGGGAGTTGTCAGCACAGGTTAAGAACATAAATTAGTTTGCCTGAATCCTTCATTGATAGAGCCAAAGGCAAAATAAAATAACAGCAGAGTGGAAGCCAGCTCTACCTCTTCTCACTGGCACAGGGTGCCCAGAGAAGCTGTGGCTGCCCCATCCCTGGAAGTGTTCAAGGCCAGGTTGGACAAGGCTTGGAGCAATCTGGGATAGTGGAAGGTGTCCCTGCCCATGGGATTAAATGAGTTTGGAACTAGAGGTGGAGCTGGTTTGGAACTCAGTGACCTTTAAGGTCCTTTCCAACCCAAACCAGTCCATGATTCTACTCTGTGATTCCACCATAGAGGGAACTAGGAAACCAAGAAGTCACTGTATTGCCATGCTCCAGTTCAGACCAATTTAATTCCTGAGAATTGTTTTTAAAGAGAGTGGAGGATTCCTGCCTTGTACACAAACCTGAGCTCTGCCTGAATGTAATTTTAAGGTACAGAGAAGAACTGGTCAGACGAGAAGCTGGAACAGGTGCAAGTGTGGTTATTCATTGGGCAAGAACAGTCTGAGAGGGGCTTATTTCTTTCACCTTACTCAGTAGATGAAATCCTGCCCTGTTCTGCAAGTTGCTGTGAATTTTTATAGCTCAATTTTGTTAGTGGCTAAGGGAGACCAGGGCCCTGCATGGGTTTAGGAGGGAATCCCTGTGTTGTTTCAGGGTGGGGCTTTAGCAGGCTGGTTTTTGAAGTGACTCCCAAAAGACTTCAGCCAAAGAGCTATTTCCAAACACTACATTTGGTTGTACTTGGGAAGGTCACCTGCCTACCAGTGCCTACTGCAGTCACTACCTATCAAGGGTACTTTTTACACTCTTGAAAGAAGCATTACCAGATTATCCAGCATTGTATTCTCTTACATCAGCATTAATTAAAAGATATCTCGATTCCAAGTAGATTTTTCAGTGTATTGCCTACAGAGTCCTGAGTGGGATTATTATAAAGCTCCTAAGGGGGAAGAGCTGAGTGCTGCTCCCTGTTGGAAAGGGCACAGAAGGCATTCCACGTATAACCTAAGCTTGTCTTAAATCCCACTAAACATTGGCTGCACATCCCAGGAGTTGGGATAACACAGCTTCCATGTCTCCACTCATTGTTTATCTTTTCTGGATGCTGCAGACTCTTCAGGGCAAAACTCATTTAAAGGTGGAGAACCAAAGGAAAAACCTACCACATTAAGCATATTTGGTAGATCTAAATTCTGATACAAAGACTGTAATTCTCAAGTATTTATGGCTAGAAAATATTTATTTTAAAATGAAAGAAAAATTACAGAGTTTTCTTGTGAGATGTTACATTGCTAATTCTGTCTTCCACACTGTTCCCCAGGAAAACTTTTCTCCTGTCAAATGCAACATTCTCCTCATATGAAAAATACTTGAGACCACAGAAAGAATGCAGTGTGCAGAACAGAAACAGATACTCTGAGAAATTAAAGGGCTTAACCCTTTTTGTCTTCCAGAAATGACCACAGATCACACTTTGTGTTTTATCACTTAACAAAATTACAATTTCTAATTATATATTTCAGGTTGCTGATTGTGTAATTCCTAAAATTATTTTTTTAGAGCACCTGCAGGATAATTAAAATACTGTAAATACTTAAAATAGTTAATAGTTTAAAAATATTGAACTTCAGAGTTTGAGGGGAGGGGGTGGTGGTGTTAGTAATTTCCTTGAGAGTTTCTAAAATGCTAACACAAATTTGCAGAGATGTGAACATGAATCTATTCAGTATCTCATTTCTACCTAGCTATCACCATTAAGAAACGTGATGTACAGGGTCACTGTAAAAGCTGGAGGAAATCTAACAGAGCTATACAGAATGTGAGAAGGCCTTTTCAAATGTTACATTCTAATATTTCTAATCCCTTGTGAGGAGTAATCTCTGTAGGCACCAACTCATGCATGTAAAAGTGAGGAATTAAAGTTAATAACTCTATTTCTAAACCAAATATTGTCATATTTGTCCTCTTCTCTAATCCTCTTGGTGGATTTAAATCCATGACAGGCTTGAATTCTTGAAAAAAAACAGGTCTTTAGTTATCAGAAGTACCTCAGAAAAGAAAATCACTGCTTTTATAGCTCAAACAGCTTCCTTGATTTTTCTGTACACTTACTTTTGAAAAATTCCCCTCTGGGCTGAGATGGAGCACTAGAAATTTGAGAGCTAAAGATTTTTGGTTTTTTTAAGTAAAGCTAGGAGTGGTTCAGAAATATTGTTGAGAATGGA
Organism: Passer montanus; assembly: GCF_014805655.1. Classification (NCBI taxonomy): domain Eukaryota; kingdom Metazoa; phylum Chordata; class Aves; order Passeriformes; family Passeridae; genus Passer; species Passer montanus. The sequence goes on from NW_024366592.1 coordinate 5,235,176, forward strand.
ATGCCTTCTACAACCACCTTATCATATTTCAGTCTGTCTTCTTGGCATTTTTTCTTGTGCATACCTCCAAAGAATATTTGGATGTCATCTGACCAATGCTTCAAATAATATTTTTATTCTGACATTTTTCTGTTGCCCTATTTTTGATTACTGTAATTAGAACAGTTTTATCTTCAGCTGCTGAATGTGTTCTCCTGTGTAGCTCCTTCCTGAGCCTTAAATTTGTTACCTCTCACTTCCTCAGATCTTTGGTTAAAATTTGTTCTTTAGATTTGCAAATGGTTTTTAAAACCTAGCCTTTCCTTCCTCACTCAGATACATTTGCAGTCCTTTCCACTCGCCTTGTGGATTTGTTCCTTTCTTTTGGAGTGTGGAGATTTCCTCAAGGAGATGCAGCCATTCCCTGAAATTGTAGACAGGATTGTGGCTAATGGCTATTTTGCTAAACAAATAGCTGGTTATAATTTAGTTGCATCTTTCAAAATACCCATTTATTTAATGGTTGTTATTTTTGGATGCACACTGGGCATCATTTGGTGTCTGTGACCATGGAACTGGAGTTTCATTTACCTTCAGTGTTATGATTATTTGTCATAAAGTGACATTTGAAATGACCATAAGCAGCAGGAGGGGAGGTATGCCACATAAGTTACTCAGAGACCCTGAATCAATAAAATACACATGTACTGTACTGAAAGATAAGGTGGCATAAAATGCTTGTTGGATCTATATAAATGCATGGATCTCTGACATTTCTAAACAGAAAAAGAGCTTCAATCCAAATTGTGTCAGCTCAACTCATCATCTGTCTGAGAGTGGTGAGTTATAATTAGCTTAACCACATCTCAGGCATGAATTAGATTGGATTTTTAAGTGTAGTGCCAAATTTCTGAAAGTTTTGTTTGACTCCTGTAATTGCCATTTAAAAGAATTTTAGAAAAGGTATTTATTTCTGTACATAAATACATATTAAGATATTTCTGTGTAAAGGTGGAGCCTTTTTTTTTTCTATGTCCCAGGAAATTTAAAAGGACTACAGCCTGCCTGATGATCAGTTTGTGAATAGTTACCATCCCCCTGTGCTTCATTGCTTCACAGTGTTTGTGGTAGGTTTTAATAGTAATTTGATGCATAAGTTTCAACCTAATGAAATGTTGCTTTTTTTTTCTGTAGGGAAGAGAAGATAAAGCAAGGCATTTTTAAGTAAGGTAACAGCAGTTGAAGCTTTTTAACATACCAGCCTGCTAACTCTGGTACCGCTTACAGATAGCTAATAGATTTAGTTATGAACTCTTAAAATGGAATTATTGGAAAAGAAGGGGCTGAAAGAACTGAGTATTCTAAAGGTGAAGTACTAGCTTGAGATCGATCAAGAGTGTGATTCTTTCTGTTTCAAAACCAGATGATTTGTAGCTGCTCATAAATTATGGGTTTCTATTAAAAATGTAAGTCATAATTTAAAAAAAAATTGGCAGCCTAAAGCAGCAAAAAATGAATGTGTCATATTCTTGGTTTTAAGCTAGTATTACAAGTCTGAGTATAGGGAAAAGGAAAACAAGCTGGAGGTTATGGCTTAATTTTTTTTTTAATGTTCTGTAAGTTTTGGCATAAGAGACATTATAATAAAAATAGCCTGACAGAGCTAAACATGTCATATGGCTTTTGTAGCTCTGAAGTGCTAGACCCAAATTTTTTGTTCAAGTTCATAGTATGCTAAGATGTTCTGGTATTGGGTTTTAAGTCCCACAGAACATGAAAGGCTACACATAGAATATAGATTAAATGTTTAGTAGGCAGGCATTAAAAGCTGATAGCAACCTGGGTGCATAATACTGCTCAGAACTGTTAACCCAGAAATACCAGTGATCTAGGGAGAAAAATTCCTCTGTGACTCTAGTTAAGAAATGTCCCAGTAAATTTCAAATTTCTGAAGTAGTACACCGGATTTAATGAACATAATTTACCATTTAGCTGGACATCACTGACATGAGGATGTAGTTAAAAATGGGGAAGCCTTGGAGCTTAAATGATCCTCATTTACTGTCAGTACTGGACAGTGCTGAAAAGGTGTGAAAATGTGAAAGGCTGGAGAGCTTGGACTCTGCTTCTGGGAGCACAGTAAATATTACATATACATACATATTCATAATTATCCATTCGATATACAGCAACTGGATATTGTGAGCTGTTGTTTTTCTCTTTCTGAACTACTCACAGCCAAAGGGCCAGGAAACTGTGCTGTACCTGTAATCAGCCACATAACAAGTTTTGGCAGATTTTATTACTTAGTTCTGGTGCCTGCCCTTCCAGAAGGATGCTGAAAAAACACAAATTGAGGGAAGAGACACAAAAATTTTGCAAACCTTGGAATAAGTCTCTTGGTTTCTTTCTTTAGTTCATGAAAAAAATACCAAATGCTGGTTATGATCTGGGAATTTTTTTTTTTAAATCTATGCTGAAAAGCTGTGTTTGGAAACAATTCTAAACAAATCAAAGCCAGAAATAAATCACAGGCTGTAATGAGTGAGATATTTGCCCACTAGGAAAGTTTATTTAGGGACACAGTGAAATCTTCCAGTTCAACACTGGAAGTTTTTCAGAGAAAAGGCATGAAAGCATCTTGTGCATGGAGCAGAATTGACAGGCTTGATTTCAAGAGGAGCTGACCTTTGGTCATCTGTGTTTGTGCAGAAATGTTGGGCAGAAGAGGTTTAGTAGTCCATTCTGGTCTTCAAAATATATTTATTTGCCATAGATACTTAAATGGATGAATTGTCACTGAAAGTCATACATGAGGGTTAATGTGTCTGTGTTATGTTTAATGTGTCTGGTTGTGCAGAAGGTGTAAGTCCCATTTTAAAGAAGCCTGTGTCCCACAAGGCACACTTTTAAGACATGGATTCTTTATTGCAGATCATGGGTAGACTGCTCAGAGAGTGAGATAAATGCAAGTAGCCAGAAGGATGGTGTTTGTCTGCAAGAGAAACTGGAGTATCCACTACTGGTGTGGGAGGATAGTGAGGGCTACAGAACTGGAAAAAGTACCTAATGTACAATTATTTTGTGCTGTGGATGTTTCCTGTTGTCTGTAGCCTGTGAATTACAGAGAATATTGCCTCAGCATTGAAGCTGTTCTGGTGCCTTTAAACCAAATGGTTTTGCCCATTTGTCTGTTCTGAGGTGGTGAGGTTTAAAACCTCTGTCAAAGCCGTGTTCTGCAGGGCGGAATTCGAGCTGCAAACCCCAGTTCAGGTTTTTGGGGATAGGCTTTCTGTCTTTACAGGAATATTTTGTGGAAGCAGCTTCCCTTGGGGAGGGCTGAGGTGAGGAGTGGAGGGGCTGCCAGTTCCTCATGCCACACGTGCTGTGCAGTGAAGCTTTGCTGCCACGCTGTGGTGGAGATGGAGCCTTGTTTGGTACTGGATGGTCCAACCCTCTGAGTGATCCCTTGGGCCAGCTGAGAGTGGCCCGCAGCAGAAACATCTGCTTTCACTTCCCCAGTGTTACAAATCCTATCCCCTGAAAAGTGTGATCAGGAATAAATACCTCTGACAGCATCCAGCTCTGTGTTTTGGAGGCTTCTAGACTGGATGGGTTGTGCTGCATCAGCTCTGCAAGAGCAAAGTCAGACAGAGGGGGGAGGAAGGGACATTCCCAGCTTATATTCCCAGTACTGCCCATTATTGAACCCAGAATGTGGTGACTGCACTCACAGGTGATAAGAACAGCTGTGGAATAAATGAAAATAAAGGCAACTGAAATATTCTAGACTTTTTTTTTCCTACCTTCTAGGCAAAATATTTTAAGTTTGTATAGGATGAATTCCCGATGTTTTCTGGTGCTGGTAATTCAATGCCAAGTATAAATAGAGTCTATGGCACTAATTCTAAAAATATAAATTGGCTTTTGAAAATAAATAAATTAAGATAAAACATTTAATTTGTTACATTTTCTGTTGCTACTTTTATGGTAATGTCTTAATCACAGGTAGAAAGTCACATAAAATATAAAGGAGTTACAATTGCTCTGATCTTATACAGCTTCTAGAACTTCATTAAACTACTAAAACCCCAGACAGAAAGAAACTTGCGGAGCTTTGTAAGCAGTTTGGCTGATGGTGAGGATCCAAAGTCCTGGTGTGTGGTCACAGTTATCACAGCTCCTAACTGTGACAAACAGCTGTGGGAGTTGGCTAGAGACCTCTTTCAGAGGTAGGAGGAATTATCTTCAAGGTGCTGTGGATCAGAAGTGCTTGAAAGGACTGAAAGGCTGGAAAGAAAAATGGTTTATGTCTTTTCAGTGTGGTCCAGTCAGGTCTGCAGGTGGAAGTGACTCTTAAGTGATGCTTCAGTATTTCATTCCAGTCTGCAGAGGTTCTAGTGATAACTGGATTACTTGTTGAAGGCCATAAAGAAATATAATTATTGTACAATACAAATACTTTATTTTCATTACCTTTGTTTTTTAGTCATACAGTCCTGTTCTAGAATGCATCTTAGAAAAATTGGGTGGCTTTGAGAAAGGGGTTACATAAGCAGCCCATTTGATGAGGGTTCCAACCTGTGAGTGCTGGCTTCCTTAATAAGGTTTTGTATCTCTTCCAGTATTTGATTAGAATGTAGTTGCTGTTGAAATAATAATAAATTTGATTTAAATTAGGTAATGGGATTGGGCAAAGAATGCCCTCTTTTTTGCATAAGAACTAACTACTCATAAGGAAGAAAGTTCCTAACTAATAATTTAGTTATGGAAAACTGACTGTAGTGCAGGAAACAGTCTAATTGAAAAAAAAAAAAAGTCCCTGTACTATGTAATAAATCAAATTCTTCACTAATAATGTTACATTTAGAAATCCTTTGGTATTAATAATTATGAAGGGGACTTAGGAAAACAGATATACATATTTCATTCTCCTTGTCATCCCTTCAGTGTCCTGTATTAGTTAATGATAATTAACTTCTGAAACTTGCCTTTTTCAAGCAACATACTTCCAAGATTGCTTGTGCATTGCCTTTTATCCACCTCATCAGCTTCCAGCCTCATTAATAATGTTTTCTGTTCTCTGTCGTCCATAGAATCCAAATTACTTTGTGTAACAATTATTTTGGGTCCTGGTGGCTATAGTGGGTTTGTCAATAATGTTTAGTTCTGATTGGACTAAGAATGAGAAGGTGGAACACTTTCCCTGAGGAATGGTCTGTGTGTCCTCCTCTCCAGCAGTACTGGTGAGCGGTTCCTGGCAGGACATCCTTGTATTTTCACACCCCATTAAGCTTACAAACCAGCCACTGTGCTCTTGCATTGACTCCAGCAACCTCTTGTAGCAGAATCCAGCTGAAAAGAACTGGGAGAATTGTGAAAAGTTCCCTTTGCAGTCAGTGACAAAACTTAAACAGGATTTAGTGGCGTAGATTTTCATGGCTTCCAGATAGTAATATTTTTCATCCTTAAGGGACAGTTTTCTCCACCTTTCTTCCTTTCTCTTTGTGTTCCTCCCTTCCTGACAATTGAAGTTACGACCCAGAGGACGATTTTAAATTTTAAATTGTGGAATTAAGATGTTACTTAGGTATGGAAGACAGGGCGAGTTGATTCAGTTTTGTTACTTGTATATGTCAAAATGGCATAGGAATTCCAAAGCACAGAGTACTGAAAGATTTTGGAAAAGTGTTGCTATAAATGCACAGAAATATTTGTTTTCAGTCCCTAAACACAGATAGTCTAGTGATGAGGCTTCTGCAAAATAAAATGAATTGTTTTCTTCCTTTTCTATGGCCTCTTCTCTGTGACAGAATATCATAATCTTCACTTCTCTATAAGATTAATTTATTTGAGAGTATAATATGCCCAACTGGAAAAATCTAGACGAGTGTGTGCAATCAGATCTGCTGTGCTTGCTGTGTTGCTTCTCTTTGGTGCAGTTTCACGACAAACAGGCTCATGCTCGTATTTTTAGTAACTATGGCAACTTTAGAAGCTCTCTTTCTAAAGCTGAGCATACAATAAAGTGCCGAAAGTGTAGGTAGGATTAGAGACTCTCGAATATGTTTAATTTTCTCTCTGTGTCTCTGTCTTTGGAGAGGAGCAAGAGGGTAATGTGAGTATTAGCTGGGGACTGGCTTTAATCTTTGCAGACACTCAAGTCTGCCAGGGTCTGCTCCCAGCTGTCCAAAGGCCTCATCCTTCCCCAGCATGCGAACAAGGGGATGATGAATATTCATGGCTGTGGTCACAATGGAAAACCTACCCACAGAAAGGGGTTTCTGAAGGAGTGAAAATGTTATTGAAACCATTTTGCAGCTTCAGCTACAGTAGTCAGTAATGATAAATGCCACAATGGTGATAGAGTTCATAAGATAATGGGGATGTCTTAGATATTATGTAAGCATGAATGGATCTGGTAATAGGAAAAGAGCATTTGCCTGGGGTTTAGCAGCGGGTTTGTGTTGAAGAACATAAAGACTATAGTAGCAGGATCATTCTCAAGGCTAATACACAAAAGTTTTGAGAGTACTTTTTTTGTCTGTGTGGCACTTTGTGTGACTGAGAACTGTCAGTCTCTGAAAATTGCTGTTAATATTACAGAAAATATGCTTTTATGCAAGTGCCATATTTTGTGCAGAAGCTGTGTTTTAGGAGCACAGCAAGGAAAGTCTGCTTCTCATCCAGGAGCAGAGCCAGGCAGGGTGGTAGGATGTTTTTCACAGTCCACTGGGAGAACTTCGTGTTACTTTTTGGTTCTCATGACATGCCCTAAATCAGGCCTGGAAAAGACCTGGTGGGTGTCAGCCTTGGTTTATCTGCATTCATCAGCTTGCATGCTTTGCTGGTCTGAAATCTGTTCTCACCATTGGCACTAATGACTGAGAGTCTGCACATTTATGATTTTATTACTTTGGCAACTTACTGTTTTATATAGTCAAATGTAATCTTCAGTGTAAATACCAAGTTTATGTGACTTAAATGTAGATTGGCGCTTGTCTTTTTTACTTAATTCTAGTAGTGATGCACTGATAGAAGAGAATATATTGATATTCTCTGTTGTGTTCACCTGTGAAGGCTTTGATGAGATGCATAATTTGTTTTGGTACTAATTTCTCTCCTCTGTCATTACCTCACATGGGAATTTTTTTGGATAAAGAAGGTGTGCAGCATGCTTCCTGACAAAGCCTAAAGAGGTCTATCAGGAAAAGAAAAAAAGCTCCATAATAGTTAGTACTTCATTATTTTTTTATTTTTAGTTCTGGCCTTCATGAATTTGAAAATAAATATAAACTGCTACAAAAAGGCTAATTTACTGACACATGCCAGTGCAGGGCTGTTCCCTTATGTTTATGTCCAAGCTACTTTTCATCTACTCTTCTCTCTCTGCTGAGGTTGTGTAAGATTGTTTAAGTCCAGTTCCTCTCTTCTGTTGTTTTGTCTGAAGTTCCTCTCTGTCTGAGTTTTCCCCTCCTGTCACCCTGTGGCAAATGCCCACAAGAACATTTATCTCTGTGCTTAGATGCTCCCCAACCCAAAAGACGTCAAGGAGATGAGTAAATTATGCATATTCTTCTGGATGTGAAGCTACATGTAGTAAATAATTGGTGCCCTGCAGGCAAACCACTCATGGGATTCAGAAAGGCTTGGCTCCTGTATGGGTAACTTGGGAAAGATTATATCATAACAACTTTTCAGCTGCAGAATTGGGACCAGCATCTCTGACACTTCATAAAAGGAACACTGTAGTTCACTTGGAAGATGCCTGGCTGATAATCCTGGGAATTTAAATCCTTTGTCTACATCCCTGACATGTGCCTCAATCCTGGCCTCAAGGGACCACCTTGGGAGGTGAATGAGTTGCAGCTTGTGCCCATTTAAACATCAGCGGGAGCTCCCTGCCAGTGATCATAGTGTCTGGTCTCCTGGCAAGTGTGTAAAAGCACCCAGGCATAAAGGACTGAGTTTAGGTAATCTTAGGAGTCAAAGAAGTTTAAGTGTCTCTGATATTATTTGTGCTATTTTCAGATATTAACCTGGATAAGTTGTCTTTTTCTACATCTCTTCAACTTTAGCAGTGAAAATAATAGTCATCTTTCCTGTACATCATGTACAGCTTATTTTGTTTACCAGTGCTTGGAAGTGTAGTGTTGAAGTGTTCAGATCATAAACAACTGACTTATTTTTTATTTAAACTCACTAGGAAGATCATTGGAACATTTCAACTGACTGTAATTTTGGTTTAAAATTTGGTTTTATGTCTTTTTAATTCCTACAGTTTATTTGGTTGGGGTTTTTGTTTGCCTGGGGTTTGTTGGGTTTTTTTTACTTAATATAAACCCTAGTAAATTTGAGTGAAGTTTAAGGGCAAACCTCTTTTAAAATTAAATTGCCTCATATGCAAGTATTTGCAGGTTCATTGTCAGCACTTGCGAACGTCTTACTTGTTCAAACCCTTGATTTCTACTGCTTTCCTGAGTTTAAGAGTTTGGGGGAGGGCTGGGAGAGGTGAATGCAGTAATAAACCAAAATAAACAATGTTTCATCTTGAAATCAATGCTCCTTAACTCTGGCCAACAGTTGTGAGCCAGTGGGCAGTTTATGCCATCCGGAACCTGACGGAGCAGAACGAGCAGAACCAGGCGCTGATCGCGCAGATGGAGCGCAAGGGGCTGGCAGACAGCTCTGTCCTGCACAGCATGGGCTTGGACATCCAGCACAGAGATGACAAGTTAATTCTGAGGTCAACCAGGAAAAAGCCCTCCTGAGCAAAAATATTAGCAAGAGACTGAAAAATTATTTCTCTTTTAAAACATTTTCCCTTGCTCAGCAACCATTTTTTTCAGATTTAGTCCCAGAATGTTGAAAACGTTTTGTTTGTTCTCAGAAAAGCTGCCAGATGATGCTTCTGCCTCCTTTTGCTGTAAATAAAAGGTCACCTGTGTGTTTTCTATGTACCTGGGTAAATCAGCTTATGAAAAAAGGTCCTTCTTGTCAGTTGGTTGGAATTTCATTACTTCCATTTTCATCAGCAGAAGATTGTCATACATGCAGTATCGACTTGTCATAATTTCCTTTGCTGAACCTGGAGATAACTATTGTTAAAAAATTCTTCAAAGAGCTCCTTTGCAGGCTGCCTTCTCCCTGTAAAAGATCTGTGTTGAGTCAGGGCTAAACAAGCCAAGTTACTAATTTTCAATCACGGGACCTAAATATCTCTATTTATATAAGCATCAAGAGAATGTTGGATGTACTTAAATATTTAGTGAATTAAACACAACATGGCTTTTGTCCTTTTAAATTATTAGTAAACTGTCTTTTCTACCTTGATACCTATCAGTCTTCATGACAAGTATATTAAAACCAAAGCTGAAGCTGTTGTGGCAACAGATGCTGCATTCCTTTGCACTGGGGCATGTCTCTGTTTTGGAGACTTGGGTGTTTGTTTGAATGTTATTTGTTCCTTTGGAGGGTAAGTCAGCCCACTTTCCTTTTATTTTGCACTTCTCATGGGTTTTCTGAACTTTGGCAGACTGCTGAAGAGGTAGTTTCTCACTGTGATTAATTCTAGCAGTTTCTTTTCACCCCTCTGCCTTTCCAAAACATTGACAAAACTCATTTCCAGTTAATTAATTCAAGAGAGGCAGAAGAATAGAAGGCCCTGCCTCTTCATTTTGGGTACCCTCCTATATTGTTGTTGGACCCTGCCACTGTGGAATGTGGCATGAATGAGATGGGGGAGAAGGGGGGGTGAAACTGGGGGGCAGGGGGAGGAGGGCACAGTTAACTCTGTGTGTGCCACAGCTTTGCCCTGGAAGCCAAGAAATGTAATCCCTGCACAAGCAAAATGGGAATTACAGCTTTATATTGCTGGTACTTGTGTATGGTAACTGTAGTTGGTTTATCTTCAGCCATGTCTAACTCAGAGGTCTCAGAAAAATTCACATGTTCATGTTCTTGTTGACATGTAATCCCATGCTTAAACAGAAAGGCAAGTTCATGTCCTTAAACTCCATATTGCATGTAAACAGACCTTCATCCATGTGCATGAGCTTTTGCTCCTCCAGCTGAATTTTTTATTTAAAAATGGAAGAAAGTACACATTGCTTTGGGAAACACATTGTGCTGCTTAAAAGTGATGGTGAGTAGAGCTGGGCTGCTGAGGTCATTTCAAGTTAACAGAAGGATGATGGTGTCTGCCATGCCAACCTGATGGGACTGTGGAATTGACCCAGTGGGATTTTAGACACCTGTTGGTTTTAAAGGCAGTGATACAAAATTCCTGTCCACAGCTGTTTGTTAAGTAAATGATGTCTGAAAAGGGATAATGGCAATAGGAACAAAGACTCTAACTCTTATTTCTTTTACTGACTTCTTTCTTAAAAAATAAATAGGGGAGAAAAAGGTTCTTTGCTTTAGCAAGGAGTTAATATGAATATAAGCAAATTGATTTGTTTCTAAAAAACAACTTGACTGTATTTTGGTTGTTAAAATTGTGTTGAAGTGCTGTCATACACAGGTAGGTTTGTTGGCTTTTGCTGTCTGAATGGAAATGTGATTATGCTTCTTCTTGAGCACGTGGTTTCTCAATGATTTCCTTAAGCCTTAATGATTGTGTTTAGGCCAGAATTAATTTAGAGTTTTCATTACTGTCACCTAAGAATTACAGCTGGGTTTGTAGGGGGTTTTGCTCTTATCTCCATAACACAGTGGAAGGTTCATACTCTAGCACCTAAATGGAAAAAAAAAATAATTCTGCTCTTACAGAAAAATAAAAAAGTGGTTATTTGGAAGACTGCATCATTCAACTTTAAAAGGAAAGAATTAAACTTTTGCTAGCAAAGGAGCATCAAATATGACACTATCTGAAATAAAGTGAAGTTGTTCTTAATTTGGTAATTAGAAAAATACAAACACTTTTATTTTAGTGCCACTACTTAGGAAACTCATGGTAGATAATTTAACAAAGTGAGGGGAAAATTATTCTGAACAGAAAATGGACTTTCTGTGTAAAGAAAAAAATGCAAAGAATTTCCTTTTATTTAGGGTGATAAAGAGTTAAAATCCTATTCACAAAACAAATCCAGAGAGAACTTTGGTTGTGGAAAAAGCAGTGGGAGTCCCTTTTCTTTTTAAGCAATGAGGAATGGACAGGGTGGGGTTTTTTTAACTTTATGGTTGTATACCCACCAATAGAATACACACGAACCCATAAATATAAGCCAAATAATAACAAACACAAAAAAGATTAAAAGAGTTTTGTGTGTTTCAGTACATAATGGAGTAATAGTTGTGTTTTCTAAAAGGGAAATGTAGGGCTTTCATAGTGGAGAACATGCTGATTACTGTATTGTGAGTGGCTGGCTTTTGATTTTCCAGGATGGATTAATTCTCGGAAGACAACAGCTTCCCTGTCCTCCCCCAGTGGAGTCCTGGTCTCCAATAGACTCATTTTATATGCTTGGGGATTAATACAGCACAGCAATCAGTCATAAAAAGCAAGCTTTAGTGAGTTTGTAAAGGGGCAGAACAGGCAAATCAAGTCTTGTGACCATCTTACTGCTTTCGAGTGCTTTCAAACAATAGTGATCAGATTTTTTTTTTCTTTTTTTTTAAGGTCCATTTGTTATTAAAAGAGAATAGGGAGCTGGTTTTTCATCGTAAGTGGAAAGATTCTAGAAGAGCTTTCTGGCAAATTCTGAGAGATAACCTGAAATGTTAACAAAGCTCTGAATATGCTTCTAATAATTTAAGTGATTTTTGCCTAAAGTGCCTGTAAAATATGCTTTTAAATACAACCAAAAAAAAGGAGAAAAAGTCACAGGCAGTTTATGCCATTTTCACAACCTTTATTTAACAGTCAGTTTGTATTTTGAGGTTGGTGTAGTGAGAACCAAAAAAAAAAAGTCCACTTGGTTTGCAAATGAGAAAGTACTAAAAATATGGGGCTCTACCCAAAATTACCCTCAGCTTTTGTACGAAGCCTGAACTCTGTCATTTGTATTGATTTAGAAATCCCTGTCTTCTTAGTGTAGCCTTCTTTCTGTTAAATGGGGGGAGTTTATGAAGCAATGCAGAAGAATTTTAGTGAGACTAAGAACAATTTTAGTAATTGTTCCCTGTGAGGCTGGGCAGGCCCTGGCACAGGGTGCCCAGGGCAGCTGTGGCTGCCCCTGGATCCCTGGAAGTGCCCCCGGATGGGGCTGGGAACAGTCTGTGACAGTGGGAGGTGTCCCTGCCCATGGCAGAGGGGACTTGGAACTGGGTGATCTTTGAGGTCCCTTGCCACACAAACCATTCTGTGATTCCCTGGACTTTCCACCTCCATAAAACCCCCTCGCTCGGTGCGCTCCGCCGGCTCCCTGCGGTGCTGTCCAGGGTCCTGACGGGCTTTCCCCTCTCTTTGGAGCTCTCTGGAACAACCCTCTCCATGTCAGCAGCCAGTTCCAGTCTCTTGAAGCTTGGCCAAGGCCAAGCAACCGTGGAATAACCATTCCAGTGGAGGGGTTTCATGCTGCTTTAATTTAGCTATTCCCAAGATAAATGAGGGTAGTGAATTTTCCTCTTGTATAATCCAGCCTGAGCTTCACCACATTGTAAGCTCTGGAAAACTTTGCTTTATACACTGGAAGTAGAGACATGGGGTCTGAGCTTCTAAATTTACTGAACTGATGTTCCAGTCATGGATCCAGTGTCTGTACAGGACATTTCCCACAGCTGTTGCCCCTCACTAGGGTGGTGCTGGCAAAAGAAGGCAAGAACTGAGAGACTCCCTGCATTTCTCTCAGACCTGCCTGGTGATGTCCATCAAACATGGAATTAGGCAGAAGCAAATGTAGAAGGCATGGAGCAAATAAAAGTGGATTCTGGGGTGAGAGAGGGAGGAGTTCAGGTCCCAGAGAGAGCTCCTGGGAGATGGAAAACACATTGTCAGCCAAATGAGAGAGTCTTGTTAGTTTGCATCTTCCTTCTCTGGTTACTCGCAGAAATTTGCTGTCCAAAATGTATCTTTTCAGGAAGAGCCTCCCCTCTCCAGACTAAGATAAAAGTGTTGTCTTCTCTCACCCCAAATTTCATTTGGACAGAATTGGCATTGCATTGCTTTTAATTGCCTTGTAGAATCATGAAATCATTAAGGTTGGCAAAGAGCTCCAAGATGATCAAGAATACTCTGCAGTTTTGCTCAGCATTTTCTGCAGCCTTACAGCTTACTCTAAAAGTAGTATAGAATTCAGAGAATACCTAAATAGTTAAAATATTTAAATAGGAAAGGGAAAATATACAAACAAATTAAAGAATTCTAGTTTTGCGTGGATTTTCATGGGAAAGGAAAACAGAACTGGAGGTAAAGACCAAGGTAAGCCCAGAGTATTTAAAATTAACCTCCTGGTTTTTGGCTGCATGGCATCTCATCTCATCTCAGTTCAAAAGTGGAGCTGATTCTGCACTGGTAATGACATGGAGATGTCACAGAATTTCCTGAGCAAGACACACTGTAAGTTGCACTTGGTTTTGTTTGAATGTAAGATGGCTTCCATAACACGTTTATGCTAAACATTAAAGTTTCCTTTCATTTTTGAGTACAGGTAAATATTCATGTAGAAACATAATTGCACAAAAGGGATTTGTGTTTGATTTTTTTAATTTTGTCATTCAGGAAGTATTTCAACCTGTTTGTCCACTTGCAGAATTGTTACCCAATGCCTTTAGTTCTGTAATAATTTAAGAGTTCTGAAAATTTTCGTGCTTTAGCATACATTCCTAGTCAGTATTTGTTATAAGACAAACAGTCCAGTCAATTATGTGTTTTTTTGTGATGTTCTTAAAATAATTTCTTCTCCTGCAGTTTTGAAAATGTGACCAAAGTAAGCACAAAAGCCGTGTTGCCTAAGGGAAAAAGTCTTGATAAAGCTCTGAAGTGGAAGTGCATTAGTCACAGAGGTGCCTCACCATGGTAGTGTTAACTCTAAAACATAAGCAGAACAAATGGTGATGATCACTGTTCTACTGCACACCTTGTTTCAGAAATACATCTTTATGTAGTATTCATAGCACAGTAATAAGGAAAAAAAAATTAAGGTAAATTAAATAATCCATACCAAGTCCTCAGTCTGGGTGGAGAGGGGGTTTTCAGCTGTTGTGCTGGGCAGTTTTGGTTTTGAAATTGGGTTTACTGGAAGTTATAGAATGGTTTGTATTGGAAAAGATCTCTTAAGACTATTGGTTCCAGCCATCCCCCCAGTACTGCCAAGGCCACCACTAACCCTGTAAGTGCCACATCCACATGGCTGTCAAACCCCTCCAGGGATGGTGTAGTGAACAAGTGAAAAGTAAGGAATGTTTCTCCAATGCCTCTCTGAATATTAAGTTTTGCAAGTTAGTTTTGAACTGCCTCTGACAAAAATTTTAGCAATGGCTTTATTTTAGAAAATAAGGCACCCTCTTTGAAGGCCATCAAAATCACCTGTTGGTCATCAGGTGAACAAGCAATAAAGTTTTGATATATGAGAAAAGCAAGCAATAAACTTTCTCATGCATCAAGGGAACTTTGCCTGGATGCCAGTGAACAGCAGCCAGCGAACTTTAAGGGAGCACAGATGAAGTTCTCCCCAGACAGGCTCTAAGGCAGGTACAGCAGCCAGTGAACTTTAAGGGAGCACAGATGAAGTTCTCCCCAGACAGGCTCTAAGGCAGGTACAACATAGCCACTCCATGAGCAAGTGCCCAACCTGCAGCAGGTTGCAAAACCTGCAGAGTGTCAGGGTCTTTGCTGTGTGTGCTGTTATTTGCTGTGCTGCTGCTCCTGTGAGGCTGCTTGTGCCCCACCCTGCTGGTCCTGCTGGCTCACTGGCAGCTCTTGGAGGGACCTCACTGGGCATGGTTGTCCACATTGCACTCCATGAGCCAAGACTGGACTCATGGAGGTGGTAACCCCTTTCCTGTGCTCCTTGTAATTGTTCTTGGCATTTTCCTACTTTGCTATTTTATCTCTTCCTTTCCTTCTTTATGAAAAAAAAAATGAAGCTGAATGGTTGCTTTGGATTCCAACATTTAAGCTCATTTGGGTTTTAATCTTGTTTCCCACTATGCTGAGAACTTAATTCCTTCCTGCAATTTTAGACTGGGGCAAAACTCACCTGTCCTCACCTTAACTGGATCAGAACAGATTCTACCACTGCCCTGGGCAGCCTGTGCCAGGGCTGGATGGCCCTTTCCAGGAGGAGTTTTCCTGAACAGCCACCCTAAACCTCCCTGGCACAGCTTGAGGACATCTCCCCACGTCCTTTCTCTTGTCATTCAGGAGAACAGCCCAATCCCAATCTGGCTGCCCCTCCTGGCAGGGAGTTGTGGAGAGCCAAAGGTCTCTCCTGAGCCTCCTTTTCTCCAGGCTGAGCCTCCCCAGCTCCCTCAGCCATTCCTGATGTTCCAAGCCCTTCCCCAGCTCCGTTCCCTTCTCTGGACACTCTGCAGCCCCTCGGTGTCATTCTTGCAGTGAGAGCCACAGCAGGCTCCCAGATCCACAGTGCCTCAGCAGGGCAGCACAGTGAGCTCTTTAAGGCTGCTTATGAAAGTATTTGGCTTTAGTGATAAATCCTGTGCCTATTGCTTCTTTTAAATGTATTAAAACACCTTTGACTAGGAATCGGTTTAACACTGAGCATTTGCATGTTCTGTCTTGGCACTTTTCTCATGGAACAGGTCATGGAAATAGTGTACATGGGCTTTTTTGTGGGGAGTTGGGGGAGAAGAATCCATTTGCTGCTTCAGATTACCTGTATATTAATTGTGGAGGAAGTTATCTGCATTTGCTGCAGAACTATTGAGCTGTTAATGTTAAATGTAAGAATTAAAGTGTAGGAAGGGAAGAGCATGCTGGAAGAATAGATAAGATAGGTTGGGTAAAAAAGAAAATCCCTAGAAAAAAAGAGATCTGAACACTTATAGAATCAGAATGGTTTGTGTTGGAAGGGACCTTAAAGCTTGTCTCATTCCACCCCCATGCCAGGGGCAGGGACACCTTCCACTATCCCAGGTTTCTCCAAGCTCCATCCCAGCCTTGGGTACTGCCAGGGATGGGGCAGCCACAGCTGCTCTGGGCACCCTGTGCCAGGGCCTGCCCAGCCTCACAGGGAAGAATTTCCTTCTAATCTCTAATCTAAGCCTGCTCTCTTTCAGTGTGAAGCCATTCCTCCTTGTCCTGTCCCCCCATGTTCTTGTAAATAATCTCTCTCCATGCAAGTCCAAGCTAAATGTGACTTAACAAAAAAAGTTAAAGCAAGCATTGCAGATCAAGGCACTGTGGCAGGGGAGAAGTAGGTTTTTACTTCAGCAGAAATTTTAAAAGAGACAAAAAAGCAAATTCTGAAAGTATTGATAAACCATTTACAAAACCACATTTTCCCAGACAGGGGCTGTAGAATGGCTGATATTTCTGTTCCTTGCCCCCTTTATTCTGCACCATGCATTTCTTTTCTTATGGACATCACAGGCTGTGCCTACTTTTGATTAGAAGTGATGCTAATTTATATACACAAGGAGGGGAGGGGGAAAGGCAGTGCAATAAATGGGCAAACACAGATAAGGAAATAATGGATGAAAATGCCCAGTTATTTCCTGAGGGTAAAAAGCATCCTTAGTGACTCCTTTGAGGAGCCTCACCCTTAACTTTAAATCTTCTAAACTGGGCCAACAGGCTTGAGCATATAATTTCTGCCCCTCACCAGGGGTAAAGTGAGTGCATAACACTGCAACAAATCACCAAGGGATCTTACTAATAGTGTCATTAAAATTACAGCACATCCCTTGTCACTGTAAAAGTTTGTGTGCTGTGTAACTGTTGGCTTCACTCTCTTCTCCTTGTCTTGCAAACTCTTCCTTAGTGGAATTGTTTATTGCTACATTCAGACAGACCTTGGCACCTCCTATCAGCTGCTCTCTAGGCCAACACTAAATTTTGTTTTAGAAGCAGGTTTTTTAGCCACATATTTTATAAAGTGGTGCAATTCCAGTCTTTGCCCCAGGCCCATGTTTGATGATACCAAGATGTGTCTGGAAGAGTTTCCTTCTCAGTTCTGTGTATTTCTCATTGCCAGGGCTTTTTCCTAAGTTGCAGCCATCTGTTGTGAGCCTGCACTCCATGGGTTAAAGTTTATTTTTATATTAAGACAAGCTTTCATTATGTTTTCCCCCTTTCCCCCTGTGTCCCACCCCCCTAGTTTGGACCTTTAGGCTCTCTAGTTAAGCTTTTATGGTGGCCACAAACAGGTGCTGGCTTTACAGAGGGTCTCATTCTGCAGCTCCCACTGGCATCCCTGGCCTCCTGAACTCCCTTTTGCTACCTCCTTCCCCCTCAATAATTTTTTATGAATGATAGCTTTTCAGCACCCTGGGAACAGCTTGTCGGGAAGAACACTCTTTGTGGGGTGCAGTCAAATCCTACACATTTCTCTGAGGGTTTTCAGTGAAAGGGCTGGTTCTGTGCTGCAGGTATGACGTGCCTGTGGGCTCCCCCTCCCTGCTGGCTCCCCCACCTCCTGCTTCTGTGATTCACTGTGATAAATTTGCTTTTTAATAATGCTGGTGGACTCTCGCCACAGGTGCTTCTCAATTAAAATCCACTTTGTTTAAAAACTGAAGGCTTGTTTAACTGAGCCCCTGGGGAGAGTTGTCGGATCCCAGGATAGGTGACACAAATGGGTTGGTGACCCTCTGGGGCTGCATTGAAAATACCATATCCTGGGGTACCAGAGGGCAGCGTCACTCTGAAAACAAATCCGCACATTTGAGAAACCCCGGGACTTGTCGTTTCACTGTGGGGCCTTTTTAATCCATCTTTTAACATTTTGTTTTGTTCCTGCTACCCTTCTCACACCCCCTCCCCCCCCCACCTTCTTTCTAGTACTGATTTAGCTGTTTAGAAAATACAAAGGTAAAAGGAACATTTATTTTTTTTTCCAAGAACAGTATCTCTTTTGTATTCTAAAGATATTTGTGAAAAATTAATTGGAATGGCAAAGCAGGGTGTGAAAAAATATATTTGGAAAAATAGAAAAAGCAAATTCAAAGTGAATTACTTTTAATTTTCTTTTTAAAGAGAAAGGAAAATGTACTCTTGAGCGATCTGAACTTTTCCCTGCCTTCTTAGACGTGTATTTTTAGCATTTTGAATACATGTAATGTTCTCAGATATTGCTTACCAGAGCACTTTGAAATAACTACAGAGGGTGGATGGGATGACTCAGGGGACTGGTAATTGAGTGCGGAGCCTTTTCACCTCCAAGCCCCCAGTTTGAACGGAGCCCAAGTGGAGAGCGACCTCGTGGTTACCCTCAGATGGGTGTTTAGTGGCCTGTCTGAAGTGAGTTGGTGGTCTCAGTCCAGCTCCTGGCAAGCAGCTCCCACATCACAGCGACCACGGCCGCGCTCGGTGCCAATTATCAGCCGGGCTGGCAGTGCCGGCAGCCAGGGGAGGATGGAATTAGTGAGAGCTGCTCCTGCTGCCCGAGGTGGTCCCTGCAGCAGCTGGCTTTGGTGCTGTCAGCCCTGTGGGATGTGTGTGCCTGCGCTCTGGGGTGGTGGCAGCTCCCAAGGGCTGAGCTGGGTCCCTGTGTGGGTTTGGTTTTGCTTTGCCTCTGCAGGTTATCAGTCCCTCGGTTCTAGGGCATCTCTGTGCATGGGGATTTCCTACACACCCTTTGTCAGTCGGATTTGTGCCTTGACGTCTCTGCTAAGCATGCCAAAAAAGAGATTATTTACATTTGTGAGTCCAGAGAAGGGAATGGAACTGGGGAAAGGGCCTGGAGTGCCAGGAACAGCTGACAGAGCTGGGGGAGCTCATCCTGGAGAAAAGGAGGCTCAGGGGGAGCCTTCTGGCTCTCACAACTCCCTGACAGGAGGGGGGTAGTCAGGCTCTGCTCCCAGGGAACAAGGGACAGGAGAAAAGGAAATGGCCCCAAGCTGTGCCAGGGGAGGTGCAGGTTGGACATCAGGAGGAATTTCTCCACCAAAAGGGTGATCAGGCACTGGCAGGTATGGCCCAGGGAGGTGGTGGAGTCCCCATCCCTGGAGGTGTCCCAGGAATGACTGGATGTGGCACTCAGTGCTCTCTGGGTGACAAGGTGGGGATCTGTCACAGGCTGGACTCAGTGGCCTTGGAGGTGTTTCCATCCTGGATGGTTCTGTGACTCTGTGATTTGAGCCATTTGTTTGATAACATTAATCACACTTCGGTAACCATCAGCTCCCAAAGTTTCCATGCCGCCCCATTATTTTGCAATCCTCTTTCTTAAGTGGTTTTACATTTTATCTCTGAAGAAGTTTGTTTGGGGTTTTTTGGGGTTTTTTTTGTTGTTTTTTTCTGAAGCTAAACTAAAATGTACTCATTTTGAAAGTGGGAGGACAAAACAGATAATTCTTACCCTTTAAAATCCCTTATAGCTAAAAAAAAATAAATCTTGCATAAATTTCTTTTATTTTGGGAGTTTTAGAGTACAGAAACTCTGAATGGAGCTTTAATGGATTTCAAAGCACACAGAGGATCCCTCTTCTGGCAGTAAGATTTTGGGTTGATAAACAAATCTTATCTGTGGCAATCTGTCTGCAAAATCATGACAGTTTTCACATGTTAAAGAAAAGTTGAAGTAAATATGGTTTACAACATTTTCTGCTGTAAGACAGTTCTTTCCAAAAATGGGGAGTTCATTTTTCACACTCTACATTTCATTCAAGGGAACAGAGTAACACAATTCTAATCAAAATAGAGTGGGTTTTTCCCCAAGTACTCAACTAAGTCCCTTAGAAACCCATTTTTTATTTTTTGCCCCTGACTCTTAATGTTAACTGTGGTTTCTGTAAAAATAAACATTTCCTCAAGGTACTGGCAGCTCAAATAGAGATGCTGAAACTGAATATAACAGGAGTGACGTTATGAGGATTTTTTACCTCTAAATGACTGAAGTGAAGAGCACAAATAGAAACAATGTAAATTTTTAAGCTTTGATTAAGCTTAAAAATTTAAGCTGGTATTGGTAAAATGGTAAGGAGGATTTTGTATGAAAGGAGTTCTGAGTGTTGCCTGTTGAGGAGGACAGGGATGCAACTTTTGGAATCTGTAGCTTGGTTGGGGTAACTCCTGCTGCACACATCCAAGGAACTAGTTAGGTTGATTTCCTCATTTTTGGTCACTCACTGATAGATCATTTGGCCAGGCTTCATGGGGAAGGGATAGATTTGGGCTGTCTTTGCAGAATATGGTTTATTTTTATCCAACAGGAAGGTATGAGGAAGCAGGTGGGAGTCCAGCTTTCTGGTTGGGAACAGCACTGCCAGAGATGAAGGGAAGCCTGGCTCAGGGCTTTCTCTTGTCTTTTGGACAAGCTCAGGACATTAACTCTTGGAAGGGTCTACAGGGATTATCCCACGCTTGGTGTCTTGAGCAGTCCAGAAAGAGGCAAAAATAATTGCTGTTTGCAGGTCGAGATTAGTGGGTAAAGCCAAGAAGATGTTGTAAGTGATTTGCCTCAGTGGAGAAACAGACGTGTCCCTCTTCAAAGCTCAGGCAGGAGGGAGGACTCTGCATAACACTGCCCTGAAAACTTGTCTTGGAGCACATGTTCAGAGTGGTGGAAGTGCTGTAAGTCTGGAGGAGATGAAGTCTTCTGAATAATGATGGTTTTCTGGAGGAGGTGATGCTTTCTTCTCAAAAGGAAGGACATGGAAAAAGCCAAAGTGGAAACAGTTGGCAAAGTCACTCTGTCTTGTCTCAAGAATGTCAGGAAGGAGGCCTCCAAACAAACCAAAGCCCTAGGAGTGGGGCTATCACTGTTTCTTCCTGCTCAGATAGAATTCTTGTTCGAGGCATTTCCAAATAAGGGTGAGGAGCTGAGCACTGCAACCGCAAGATGACAGTGCAAGGCTGTTGAAACCAAGACTCCTTTTTCTTTCTACTTAAAATAATCCATGTCCAGCCATGAATCGAAGTGCCTCTGTAACCTGCCTAGCTCCAAAATAGGCTGACAGAAACATATACAAATCCTCCTGGAAAAATAAATTATGAGAAAAGCTTTGGCTGGAAACTCCAGAGTAAGAATGATTAGCGAGTTGCACCGTTGACTTAACGTGATTTTAATCATGGGCTAATTGTTCATCTCAAGACTAAAAATGCCATAATGTGTGGGGTGAGCACAAGGCACATAGAAATTACATGGCAAAAGTAGCATTTGCATAATATGGTAAGAGTAGAAGCAAAAAAAAATGAGAACAAGGGGTAGAATTTCCTGGCTAGTATGAATTAGCCTGAAATCAGTGGAGCTTTACTAATCCATACCTTTGAAACCCTCCCCTTCAGCATGCCAGTGTTACAGCAGCAGTGAGCCATGGGATAGTTGTTGAGATGCCTCACTGAAGTAAAAATCAAACCACTGTGCTGCTGAGGGAAAGAGGGAAAGAACAATTTTAGCATGTAAGATTAGGGCAGTGCTGTCTGGGTGGGACCAGCCTGGAGTTTGCCAGTACTTGAGCCCACTTAGACTTTGTATAAACTTCTAAATATTCGAGAAAACTTTCCATGATGTTTTGATTTCAAAAGCTATCTGGTGGCCTAAGTGCCCATACCTAACAATTAAACCAATAAATTCAGAGGCCAGTCTTTAAAGTTCAGAGCTTCAAATGCTCTCACTAGTGCATTATTCATGGGCTTGGTTTTTCCCTTTGATATCTCTCTATGGTGTGATCTGTATAGCAGAAGAGAACCCACATCTGTCTGTTTACACCACCCTGGAAATTCTTGTGGGCAAACAAAAAAGCCAACCACAAATTGGGCTGGGCTACCAACAAACATAGTATCTGGAGTGCCTCCACCCACCTGCCATCAGGCAGACTTCTAAATCTCACTTGAAATGGGATAAGTCAGATCAGGGTGGGAGGGAAAAGAAGAGGGAGGGCTGGGGGGAAAAAACTAGATTGAAAGACTAAGCTGAAATTAGCAGAACTAGGAATTTTGCTTTTTTTTTTCACATGGAGTAGGTCACATGTGGGCCTGAGCTGAGCATCATGGCATGGCACACATCCTTCAGTCAGATCCTTTGACTCATTGTGGGGTTGAGGACTGAACCCATTTGTGCTAAAAGGGGACAGGTTCTTCTGAGCTGTGTCTTGAGGGAAGGTGAACAGAAAACGTCCTGTAAACCATTTTAAAATTCATGAAAGATTGTCCAATAGGACACTGGGAAAGGTTGTCAATTCCTGTTTTGTTTGAACCACTGGGGACTCCGGCCATTCTCACTTTAGCTGCAGGGTCTCTTTACATTGTTGTGGGTCTTATTGGAGGGAGTTACAATTTCCATTGGCTTGAGAAGCTTCCCAAAGCTTCCAGTGATGACTTCCTGACCAAGGCTTTTGCTCACCCAGATATTTTCATGTACCTGAACTAAAGCATTTGGGTAGTGTTCTCAAAATCAATGGAAATAGTTACATGCTCAAAAGCAGGCATCCACAAAGTTGGATCTCATCCTATGACCCTTTAATTTGTGGGAAGTGTGGAAAAGACTCTGATTTATTAAGCTGATCCTACACGATGCCCCTCAATTTGCAGTGGTCACAGAGTTTTAATTGTTATTTATTTCACACTAATATCCAATCACTTGGATGTTTCACCTTAACTTGATTTATGACTGAAAAATAAATCCATGGTGGAGATGAGGATTTCATTGTCCATAAATAGCTTTTCAGTCAGGTTTTACATCTATTTCTGAGGCTTTAATTGTTGGTGAGGTAATTTCTCCCCAGTGCAGATCATCTCGTGTGCTGGAGTAAACCACGCTGATCTTGACTCGCCTGCTTAGAAGTTTGTTCATCTTACAGATTTTATTCCCTGAATCTGGGGAACAGTTTTTCCCCTTCCAGTTGTGTTCAGTTTTCTGAGAAAGAGGTGCCTTGTTGACTCGTCCCGACTCTCTCCCTTGTTGTGTTTCTCCTTGCTGCAGGAGATGGCCACAATTCCTCCATTTCGTGCAAATTAGAGGTAGTGCTAGGGTCCCTGGCAAGTTCCCAATACAGGTCTCAGATGACTTAAATGCTTCCCATGGGTACATTGACACATTATTGAGCAATTACATTCTCTTGTGGCAGTCATCTGTGGAATAAGTAAACTGCCTCTGTGAGCCCCATGGTGATATCATGCACCATAAATGCATGCCTGGCCTCCATTGTGTCAACAATCCCTCACGCTCTCAAAGGCAGAAATGCCAGTATAATTCTCAAACTACACTGACTAATAAACAGGTTAGTTTTATTGCTTGTTTCTACCTTGAAGGGCAAGATTAAATTTAATTTATAAGGCTGCCATAAAAGGAGAAGTCATATGGGTAAGCATGAAGTGATTATTTGTTTATTCACTCTCAATTTATTAATTTGGGGTTTGGGGAGTGAAAAGGGAGGCCAGAAGAAGAGAGTGACTTACATTTAAGTCTTATTTTTTTTCTTCTGGCTAGGGGAAGGTTGGTCATGAGGATCAGTTTCTCATCAATAACTTTGCCAATACTATGACATACATTACTGATAACTCCCAGATCTGATTGCACAAGCAGAATATTTATGCAACAAGATGTCAAGTAACGCTGTCCTGAAAATTAGGAGATCCTTGATTACACAGTGTAGTGTAAAGTTAATGGTGTAATGAGTCTTTTTTTTTCTCTCCCTTCAAAAAATTTGTGTCTAAACGTTTTGTAAAACTTTGAAAACTTCCAAGGATGAAGTGTGACTAAAAAGGTGTCATAGCTGCTTGTGTACTCATTAATACATTAATTTTATTTACATTTATTTACATTAATTCACATTATTTACATTAATTAGCTATCACTAATGAGACAGCCTGTGCTTTGGTGCCTTTGTGTGTCATTCAGTGATGTATGGTTGAGGCTGATCTCTCTCAGCCCAGCACAAGGGGAGTTTGGGCTCCCAGCACTCACAGCTCTCACCCACCAGCACCCCCAAGTCCTTCACCACGGGCTGCTCTGGATTTTTCTGTCCTCAGAAAAATGTTATGGCCAGCAGGTTTGTTGAAGCCCAGCACTCCTGCCTGAATCTCCCTGAAGGTGGATGTGACAGCACGGGGTGTCCTGCACACGAGGCCACTGGGGTTGTTTCCTGTGGATCTTTGTTGTGGCTGGGGGCAGAACGCAGATCCCAGGGTGCTTTTCAGGGTTGTACAGTATTATTCAGTCTGGTTGAATGACTACCCTCTGCTTTGTCATCAGAGAATATTTATGACCGTCGAAGGAAGGCCGAGTTCCTGGAGACGGGATAACGCATGGCTTTCTGCTGCCAGACACAGAGTTCCTTTCCGTGGTCACACCAATGTTTTTTCATACTCCCACGGACACCACAACTTTTTTGGATAAGGAAGAAGATGATGGAACACAGATGAGGGAAAGAAATGGCCTCAGAGAACTTGGATACGTGGGGGTATTTTTACCCTTTGGGGTTTTTTCTTCCTGAATTTCAATGAGTGACTTATTGGAAACTTCTTTGGGTTTGAAGTGTTTTTTTTCTTGTTCCACACACACGAAACTGTTTTGGGTTGTTTTGTTTGTCTTTGTTTATAATGCAGCTGAGATAGGGTGACTTGATATTTTTAAAATAGAAAACTGATGCCTTCTGAGGGAATAGGCGGAAGAGAGGAGGACTTTACCAGCTGGAAAAGTCCTATGGGTCATGCCAAGGACAACTTGGTGCTGTGAAGGTTGTGCTGGATATGGCAAGGAGGATTTGGTGAGCTTCTATGGAGGCAAGAGAAGGGCTGCTTCTCTTTGGGTGCCAGATCCATTGCTGGTTCTCTAAATGCCAGATCCCAAGGATCCCTGCACCACAGCCACATATCTCTTCTGATTTATTAACTGTTTTTCCCCCTCTTTCTTTTAAAGCAAATTCTAAATTAAGCTTTCCAACCCATGGTATTAGAAGCTGTCAGGCACTGAATGCCAAGCAGGTGCCTTGAGTTTCACTCACTGACATCCGGCTATCCTCTATTACTCAATGAAAATAAACCTAAAACAAAAAATATCTTGTCTTGTTGGTGAGGTAAATGAATGGGATTACAGATCCAGTTTTTTAATGCTCAGCATCTTGTCCCTTCTCATTTTGATCATTGCCAAAGCCCACAAAGCACTGGGAGTTTAGGAGCATCTTCTAGAGCCTGTGATGTGCTGGAGGCTGCCCAGCACACCCTGGAGTGACAGCAGGTTTTCAGAGGAAGAAATTGTCAGCGAGCTGTCCAATGTGTTGTGGAACAGGAGTATATGTCAGTGACAGAGTCTCTTCCAGGGAATACCAATCAAATGAACAGTGTGAATTTCCATAAGAGGCCCCTCCCCTGGATGCCTGTTGGGAAAAGCACAGTGCTGTTTTCCTTGTTGTGAAATTAAATTAGTAAACACTGTAAGGCATTCTACTTTTTCAAAGCCATCACCCTGGGGATAACTCAATAGTTTGAAAGGAATATTTCCTTTTCATTTCTATGTCTATGTTAAAAGTGTTATATGCTAATATTGGCAAGTGATCACTGTAGGGTAAGTCTCTGTGATGGTAATCCTCTTTCCCTTCTCTGCTGTCATTGCCATTTCAAAGCTTCCAGACTTTGCTGTGGGAATTATTCCAGCTGGAGACAGGGACTAGAAATTAATGAAATAAATGCTGTTGTTTTGAGATTTCTGAAAAACGTGTTTGCACTGCTGCTGATGGGTTCAAACACAAATTTGGATATGCTTTGCTGACTCCTGTAGGTGGACTGAGAGAGAGGGAGAAGGTGGCATTGATTTTGCTTATCTATTTTCACTTAATTTTGATTGTATTGTTCTGAAATACTTGAGGGTTCACATGTTTTGAGAAGCTTAGCAAAGGTGCACTTTGTGCAGATGCACTTCAAACATCAGCAGATGAGCTCCAGGAAATAATGTTGGACAGGGCACTGTTACAGTCATCCTCTCTACCACTTCCTCTCAAACTGATATAAACAGATGCATGGTTTTATGTCCTTTCCCTTGGGAAAGGGAGAACTCTGAGCACAAATGATCAATATGTGGCTTTTCCGTGGTTACTTGGGAAACTTCATCCCTGAAATCTTTTTTAATCACAAGACAGGATCCAGCATTTTGTTTTTCATCTACTGTAAGTTATAGAATCTGGACAATAGGAACAAAGCTGGATGAGCTGGTTTATGCAACAATAAAATCACATATGTGTGTTTGTGAAAACTAAGGAGTTCTAAAAAGGAAAATAATCACTGCTTTAAAATAGTGATTAATTTTAGATTTTTGATACACTGTAAACTTCCATATTCATTTACTGCTCCTTCCAAACATTTTTTATGTTTTATTTTTTTCCTTCAGCATTTTTAGCAGATTTATGGAAGCTGGATTTGGTGGCTTCTGGCACACCATGATTTCTCTTCACTTAGGAAGGCCCTAAGTGAGGCAGTCCTGTGAGAACACAAGGTGCAGTGGCTGTTCTGTGGTGACCAGTGCCAAGACAGGCTGGTGTGCAATTCCTAGATTGTATTCCTGGTTGTATTGCAGCTCTGGACAAACCACACCTGGGAGGTTTTGGAGGGCACAAGCCTGGTGTTTATTTCCCACTGACAATGGACATATTTCCCATGCAGTAACATGCGTGGTTAACAGCTGGCTGTATTTTTCAGAATCCCTCCCATACAGTCTTTCAGTTTCCATGTTCTCAGTTATCCCAAATAAAAGGTGAAGGCTTTGGGGTTATCTTCTTTGGGACTGAAGCTCTGCAAAAATATACTTGGAAATATCCCTCCAAGAGCAGCAGCAACTCGTTCCTACGGCTGGAGCTGCTGGGCACCAGGTGAGCATGGGCCTCCCAGGCTGGGTAAGAAAGGGGTTCCTGAGCCACAGCTTCCTTCTAGACACTCATGGGTGGGTGAGGCTTTGCA
This sequence comes from Passer montanus, assembly GCF_014805655.1. Taxonomy (NCBI): domain Eukaryota; kingdom Metazoa; phylum Chordata; class Aves; order Passeriformes; family Passeridae; genus Passer; species Passer montanus. Next base: position 5,262,108 of record NW_024366592.1, read on the forward strand.
CACCTTGCTGCCAGATTTGCAGCTTTGGCAAATAAATTGTGAGGCAGATTGTTCAGAGGGCTGGGGGAGGTGGGAGGTTTGTGGGATGGGAGAGAGATGGGATGTCAATGCTGTGTGTCTGGGAGATGCTCCTGAACCTTCCCCCAGCTTGGAGGAAGGGATAAGACTTTTGAGACCAAACATGGGGGTTGTTGGAGGTGAGAGCTGGTGTTTTCCAATGGTATTGAGGGTAATTTTAACAACGCCAGGTGAGCACAAACACTATTAGAGGTACAAAATAATAGCACTAGGCAAAAGGCACAATAGCCTCACCATGGAGAGGAATTGGGAGCTCTTGGATCAGTTTTTGGCTTTGCCACAGACCTCCAGTGTTACTTTCAGGCAGTCACTTAATCTCTGCATCCACCATCTGTGAAGCAACCAGGCTTGGAACAGTTTGTGTCTCTGGAAGCATGTATCTAATTCAGCTGTTATTATCAAAGTTAAATATTAAAGAACTGTTGTGTTGTCATAGGATAAAACCATGCCACACCATTTTCACTGTGAACTTTGTTCTTTTGCTATTGCATTTTATTTACATTACATTTTTTCAGGAAAAACAGTGTTTTCACTGCATAAAAGCAAGTTAGGCAGAAATTCATGATGCACGTTGTGCAAGCTAGACTTGTAGATTTGATGTCTGACACTAAAATAAGAGATGCATGTTAAATGCCACTAGGAAGACTTCAGGGCTGGTTGTTCAATAAAATGAAGCACAAGTCTGGGCATTGAAAGAAATAATATAATAATTTGTAGAGATCAGCCTTCCAAAGGTGTTTGGAAAGTTCCATAACTTGGGTCTCACTGTAGGCACTCCTCATCCCCTTGGTGACAGGCATGCTGCTCTGAATTTGTTGTTGAAATTTCCATTAATATTCTGTGTCAGACAAGGAAATAACTTAGATAAAATCAATTTTCAAACATGTTTCTTCAGGAAGGAACTAAAGAGCAGCCCTGAAAAATATCTACTGGAATGGAAAAATTCTGATCTTTGGGAAAATAAAGGAACTTCTGTGTGAGAGGGAAAACGTCAATACATTTGGAGGACAGGTGAGTTTGTCTGCCAAACTATGCAACCTTCAAGTCTGTCTTTGAAAGTGCACAGTCAGTTTATGAGGAGGTGCTTTCAGTTTTAGGAAGCACTGGTAAATGTCAAAACCATTTCTATTTTTCACATCATGGAACGTGGAATCTTCCTGTGACAATTGGCAATTAGTCCATGTAGGGGAGAGGATGAACGGCAACTTTGGAGAAGTCCAGTTTGGGCTTAATTGTGTCATTTTTCACGTCATGGAACGTGGAATCTTCCTGTGACAACAGCAATTTGTCCATGTGGGGGAGAGGATGAACGGCAACTTTGGAGAAGTCCAGTTTGGGCTTAATTGTGTTTTTCAGTGTTCATTGATACTATGCAAGGTGCTAATTGTCTAGTTGAAGTCTGGAGTAAAGTAACTCCCCAGTAGACTGTAACTCCCCAGTAGACATCTACAGGGATTTGGGCAACCTGGGGCCATCCATGTGCTGTTCAACCACCAGTTCCCTCAGTCCCACCCTGCAGTGTCTTTGGTCTAGATGATGAGAATTTCTACAACATAAAGGCAGCTTCTGAGGGATGGAACCCCGAAAGCCACATCTTTTCTCACCCTCCAGCCCTAAGCAGATTGTAATAATAACCCACAGGTTTTTACAGAATTTCAAATATTTCACCTGTGTTGTACCTGCATTGCCACATGCACTGATGTTTCATCCCTGAAACATTTCTGCTGCCCTGTTAAGTATCCTGTTTCAGCTATCTCAAATCACTTTTTTTTTTTTTTTTTACCACTGGGTATTTAAAATGTTCCCTGAAACATTTCTGCTGCCCTATTAAGTATCCTGTTTCAGCTATCTCAAATAACTTTTTTTTTTTTAACCACTGGGTATTTAAAATGATCCACAGACTATTTCAGATTGGTTGTGAACAACTCCAGAACAATGTTTTGAGCAACTTTTGCTCCAAGATCTATAGGATAGGCCACTTTCTGTAAGCTCCCAAAAGCATGCCTGGAGCCTCCAAATCAGGGAAAAGTATTCACTTGGAAAACCTTTCCCTTTTAGTGGAAAAAAAAAAAATCACCCATATTCTTTGGATGGCCTTCTGTAATGCAGCAACTCTCACAAACCCCTAAACCAGAGACCTCCTCCAGCTTCTGAAACAGCTGCGTCTCTGCCTGGTTGTGCTCTTTGATGGTTTGGTGCAGCTGTCACAGAGCAGAGCCTTGCTCTGAGGCACCTCCTTATCCCTCCCTTGTCTGCTGGGACAGATGAGGCTGGTGATGTCTCTAACCTACCCTGAATTAGTCGTGTTCTTTACTGCAGAAGCATCTTCAACAGCACCTGCTGGCATAGGTTGTATTTTGTGTTATTGGGGTTAAATCAGCATGTCTGGCTGTGGTTTGCATCATTCTGTGTAAACTCAGGTCTTTGAAATCTAAAATGCTTGGGATGTCTTGCCTTTCTTTCAGTGAAATTGTCAGGAAGGAAATACTGTTAAAAAGGAGGCATAGCTTAAATTTAAGGCTTCATCTGAGGTGTGCTGCCCTGCAGGTTTTCATGTTGAGTTGCACAGCCACAGACTTTCAGCCACGCACAGCCCTGCAACAAGTTAGACAAGGGGCACTGAGGCCTCTCCTGCAGGAATCCCATTCCAGGAGAAGCTTGGTTTGTGCAGGAATCTCCCAAAGAAGTAGCAAAGTCACTGCTTCTTTGTAAGGGCCTGCTAGACTTCTTATGGTAGTAGTGTAAAAGGCTTTGGAAATGCATATTATAATGGGTCATGTGTGATCTAGTAGATCTTTTCTGCCTGTTTGCCCTTATACATGTGCTGAACTTTAAGTGCCACTTGACACTTAATCTATACTGTCACACAGAAGGCTTAATTTGAAGTTACTCATTTGAAGATCAAACTATTTTAGTGCCTGATAGTGTCTCTGACAGTAAAAGGTCACAGAATAATTTAATGAAAAAGCTAAAGCAAAGCACTAATAATACATGATATCTCACCAAACCCACAGTCACCTCCCCTGCAGCTGTTGGATTTGCAAAAAAAATAAAAAGCCATCAAATAATGGATTAAGGATGCTTTCCGGCCTGAAAGCTTTAAGTAATACACCAATATATGATTCTTAATAGGAATATCATCATTTAGAAACCTAGCCAGCAAGCACTGAATTAATCTGTTTTTGTTGTTGTCATTGCAGGCTGGCAGTAGTTCTCTCCAGATGTACCATTTGGCACATTAAGCAATTCTTTTCTTAGAAGGGGAACCTATGTTTTTGCCATGTAATGCAAAACACCAATGGAATCACTACATAAGCAAAATGCCAGTAATGGTACAGTGGTGCAGCCACAAACATTGGTATGTTAATTTTGTTTTATTTTTCCTAGTGTGTCATCTGTAGTACTGGATTTTGTATCAGGGCTATGGCTGCACTGTTTAGTATCAGATTTTAAAGTGTGTTTTCAGCGAGAGATTTAAGCTACAAAACTAATGGTTAGGGGGTTTTCTCTACTTAATATGGATGTAACTATAATTTTTGCTTGATCTTTGAGACCAGGCCAAATTTTCCCCTCAATTATAGCTGTTTTGTCATTCACTGTATGCATCCATTTTTGATAATGGTACCCAAATACACTGGAAGGCAAGTAGTCTACACTAAGGCTGTGGCTTATACATAAATAATATATGAATGCCATTGCTTCCTAAGACTAGCTAGGCCTTAAAAAAAAAAGAGAGCTGAGAGCTGGTGATTGGGAAGCTTCCTCTAGATGATCATTTAGAGACTTAGGGTGGTAAGAAAGGATTTTTCACCTGGGATAAATGATAACAAGTGTTATTATATATGTTATATCTATAACATATGTTATATCTATGTTTTAATTTCCATTTCTTGCAGGTGAAGAAAGAAAAGGAGCAAGGACATCCTTCATATCCCTCTGCCACTCTTTATGTACATTACAGTTTCTTCCCTTTCCCCTGCCTGAAGCTTCCTATGGGATGAGCAGCAGGACAAATCTTCCTCCCAGTCTTCCTAGGGAGGAAAAGGGGACTGGCCAGGCAAATCACACTTTTTTTTTCTTGGCAGGGCTGGGCTTTGCACTGGGGGAAGGTTTTCAGCTGTGACACACTGCCCTGCCTGACTGCCCAGCCTGACCCCTGGCTTGGCTTCTCTGGGGTTTTTCTGTTTCTTACAACAAATGTCCTGTAATTCAAGCTTTGTGTAAGTGGGGTCATGCTCAGTAGAGTTTCAGTAAGCAGGTTTCCTTCTAGTTAATATGAAAGGTGTTTGGTTTTTTCTTGCCATTCACCAGAAATCTCACCTTTATTCCTCCTGTGTTAAATAAGTCAGTTCTGGCTTTGCCTGTCCATGCAGTCAGAAAATTATATTTTCGGATTATTCTGCCCCTGCCTAAAAGCAATGGAAAAGCAACAGTGAAAAAAAAAAAAGAGTGATTTCTCTCCAAGTTTCTAATTAAATGGGGTTGTGTGGCCTTTCCAGTTTGATTAACTCTGTAATTAATAACGAACAGGTGAGGCAGGGTAGTTACTCTTTGGGTTTTTCTGTCCCATGAATGCTGGGGAAGGATGCAAGGAAGGCACATAGTTGTGAGAACAGTTTCCCTCTCCTGTTGGTACAATTCCTAAAATCTGGCCATGTTTTAAACTCCTGCAAAGAGCAAAATTTCAAAATTTCATTCTTTCTCCTCTAGGAGATTTCTGCAAAGAAGCTAATCCTTGGTCCTGCTCTGCCACTGGAGGGAAAAGGACAGTGTTAGTGCCCTGTTTCAGTTTTTCTATTTTCTTTTTTTATTTTTTATTTTTATTACTCTTTGAAGCAAACAAGTCAGGGCAAAAGATGGTTTTGAAGGTTTGCAACTACTATTGAGGCTGAAGTGGAGAGAGCCACTGCAGTAGTGCTGTGAGCTCAGCCACGTGGGTCCAGCATTGAGGGAGAAAGGGATGCGCATTTTTAAAAAGACACTAGCTAAATGTTTCAGTATGTATTTAGTCTTTTCCTACTCCTATTTGTGTTGCAGGAAGTGATGCTCTGCTACCTCTGGGGTACCTGGGGTGGGGGGATTGAGGTAGACTATGGGATTACCATGGGACTGTTTCTTCTTTAAGGCAAATAGGTTAAAGTTAAATATGTTAAAGTTTGAGTTGGTGTGTGAATGAAACTCACAACACTGGCACTGCTTTACTCACCTTTGTTATCATTAGGAGTCCACGAAAGAAATGTGGATTAGGCAATCAGCCTGTGGAAGACTTTTCCCTGTGGCACAACAGCTACTCTTCTTGTTTGCTGTATTTTCATAATAACTGAACTTAACATACTCTCCATTCCAAAGTTCATTCCATTTCTTCTTACTTTTCTGTTAGAGGTGGCTTTTCACACCTGGCTGTCACCCAAATTGCATGTTGAAGGCATTTTTGAGGAAACTTGAAGTTTTAGAGTGTTAATAAAGTTCTGCCTGCTAAAATAAAGTCAGATTGGTTCAATATTAATGTAAAAGAGTAGGTAAATAGTAAATACAGAAATATCAAAACAAATATAGATAAGTTAAAAATTAAAATAGATCATGAAATGTCACCAACCTACCTGTGCTCAAGGTAGGTTGGTGACATTTCATGACCTATTTTATTCTTTTTACTTTAAAATTATGCAATGCCATATGCTGAATATATTGAGCTGCCCTTCTTCTGCTGCTGTTCATGTATTAGAGGATTCTTCTATAGTATACAAAATCAGGTTATGTTCTTTTCCTTCAAAATCTTCCTTGAACCTGCACCTCAGGACTGCCTACAAATACAGTTTTGTCTGCAGTTTACTGCAGGTGCTTTTACAAAGCTACTCTTTTGTCTTTTGACTGTCTGCCTGAATATGTGTCTCCTCTCTTGACCTCTTTATTTGGGACTCCTCTGAGACAAGAGCCTCATACAGCACCTGGATCCTTGCCCATAATAATGCTCACTCTCTACACTTCCAACAGCACATGGTTTTTCCTAACAAGAGTGAGTCCTTTTCTTAACAGCGGAGTTAGGTTGTTCTTTTCTGAGATTAGTCTTTTATCTTGGTTGTTGACTTGGTATGTTACTAGAGCTTTGGCACCAAAGCAGTGTTCCCTTTCATGGGTTTTCACCTAGAAAGGGATGTCCAGCTCATTGGTAGGATGCACCTGCAGCCTCTCCCCTTTGCCTCACACCTGTCCACGTCTTTGTCCAAAAATCCCGAGGCTGTTGCACCATGTGAAAAATGTGGTTGTTGCAGGCTTGTTCTCCTGAGTTGTAGCATTACGATAGGCCATGATGTGAAGATTGAGAGGAGAATGATTCTGGTGCTGATTCCAGACCCACTGAGACCCAGAGGGTGCATTTTCCTTTGATTTACATGATCCTCTGACAAGTATTATGGTGGCATGTTGTTGGAAACAAGAGGAAGGAGAAGAGAAAGACTGGGAGAAATGCTTGGACTCAAGGCTCATAAGGGTTTTTTCCCAACCTAAATGGTTCTCTTTAGTGAAACCTTGAAAGGCTTTTCATAAATGAGCAAGGAAACTGTGTTCCAATACCACCAAGACAACCTTTACCACTTTTTTTAAGATGTCTTGAAGCACATATGAAATTCAACTTCACATCAGTTTTTACAAGACTCCACTTTAAGTTAAAAGCAACTCTTGGGTGAAGTTGGATTTGATATGAAGAATGACATTATGTAATCACACAGGAAAGTACTGCTAAACCACCAAAATATATTTAAAATACTTTTCTGAGTAGATTTCTTGCTAATTATACTATATAAATTTAAGAGTGGAAACTTTGTTTTTCCTTCATCATGGCTTGCACGTCTAATATTTTGCACTGAGCTTTGGAGTGCAGCTGAAGTGCACCTCTCCTTGTAAATCTGTTTCTGATCTAATCCCATTTTCTAGTTAAACATTTCAAATGAAATATACTGAGCAAGGAAAAGAGAGCTACTTTGTTTGGGGTATTCTATAGGCAGAAGATTGCCTGAGGACTTCCTTGTTGACTGTACCTTATCTTGCTGTGTATCCAGGAACAGATCAAGTTGAAGTGTAGGTACCTCAAGCTCTGTTTAATTTTCTTTTTTTTTTTTTCCTCTCCAAGTACATGGATTAGAGCTATAAAGATGTTGGTCTAAGTCACAAGGGTTTTGGAGACCGGAAATGCTTGATTTCAGTAGTTGAATTTAAAGTTATCTGAAGGTAAATATTTCTTATCTAGATGGTGTGTAAATTGTGTATTCATCTGATTTCCTTCCCTTACTGGTTATCATTTTCCTTTGGTGAGTGGTTCATTTGGCTTCCTAAGCAGAACTAGACAAACTCCTAAATCACTCCAAGCTTTCAGTGAGCTGTGTCACCTTTCTTTTTTATTTTCTTTAATCATTCTTTTCATGCTTCCGGAACAAGCTGAAGTATTGTGAAAGATTTCCTATCATCTTCTGTGTGCCTGTCTCAAACTTCATACCTCAATATTCGGTGTGTTTGATATTCAGCTGCCTTCTCTCTCATATTGCATGCATGGGGGGGTTGGGATTTCCAACATGACTGCAAATGCTACCTTCCCAATGAAATGTTGCATTGAATTAAAAGGTACAAACACTGGAATTGTGAATATTGGAGTTATGTGCCCTTACCAGTCTGGGGACCTGTAACCTGCTGCTGGAAATTCTTATTCAGGTTTCCCAAAGATAATACCTTGCTGGAATTCTCTGATAAATGGCTATTGTGTGTTGCTAAATAGTTTGTAGAGCTCAAAGCTGACTAAATTCCAGTGATAGTCCCCGTTTTGAAAAAGGATGTGTGTGATGGGTACTGTAATTTTATGGGCTTTTTTGCAAGTACCATATGTGGATATTTGTTCTAATACCAAGTAATTATAGCAATAAATGCCATTAATAGATCAGTTAATTCAATGCTTTCTACTCTGAGAAGTCATTTGGAAAAAAAATTCACCTTTCCTCTATACCATTATCACTCCATAACACACCATTATCAGCAAATACCTGATAATATATCCCTACATGCTTGCTGTTGTCAAAGAAATTAATATTTATACTTTTATTGCTGCAAGCATTGCCAGAGTGTGTGGATGTCTCAGTTTTCAATATGTCTTGGCATTTTTAACTATTTTGCTACTGTGGATGCAAATCCTCTCTTTAACTTAGCATTGTTCTGCCTTGTGGGAAAGAGGGAGTTGTCCACATAGGGTTGAAAGCAGGGTTTGAATCCTGGAATTTCTGTTCCCAGTGGTGCCATGCAGGCAAAATGAAAACCAGCTTGACTCCTGTCAGTGTCCAGGTGAACTTTTCTCAGCTTGGCAAAACATCAGTACTGTGTTGCACAACAGATTGGTATGAGGAAGGATTGATGCACTAATGTCTCCAGGTTGGCTGTATACTTTATGGTCATACAATTAAAATGTTTTTTTTAAAAAATAATATTCCCCCAGAAGCACTAACTGGATCTTCTTACAATCCCTGCCTGGTCTCTGCATGTGCAAAGCTGATGGTTCTGCATGGAGACACTTGTTTTCATCACAACTCTTGATGTCCTTCCAGAGCCATTAAATTAAGAGCTGGCATGCCCTCCTTTGAATACCCAAGTGAGAGATGGAGGAAGGAGGTGGAAGTTTGGTACCATCCACACACATCTCAAATCATTTAAAAGCAAATTTGGAGGGATTATAGCAGCCAAGAATGTAGGTGCAGTCTTGAAGTCACGTGCAAATACCACTGCTTTATAGATCTGTCTTAAAACTCTGACCATGCTGAAGTATTAATTTAGTGGCTGAGAAGCTTTGAAAAACCTCAATTTCCATGTCAGCTACATTAAAAAAATGGGGTCTGTCCTCCGGTTCTGTGGCCTTTTGTACTATTTTTTCTACATGTTAGGGATGGTCTCCACTGCTGCATGACCTTCCTGAGCAGGAATATTGATGCACTTCCAGTTAGGCTAAGGTAGTGATTCACTTTTTGGTGGCATTTATGCAGTCTCCCCTGCCAAAGTTGTGCAGCTGCTTTGTATTTCATCTCGGGAGTAGCGTTTCCTTGAAACCAGTCTTCAGGAATCCAGTGTATAACTTGGAGAGGGGGAGGGTATCCTCAATTTCATTAAAATTATATCCAGGACTTCTGTGGAGGAAAAGTCTTGGAGAAAGGGGAGAAGCCAGCGTGCCATTAATGAAACATTAGATTCCTTGCAGAACACTGCTTTCCTTGCAAGGCAAACCCCAAAAAGCGGAAGGAGTCCTCCTTGAGTTTCTGATTTCTGTGGCCCTTTGAGCTGATTTGCAGCAGTGAGAAAAGGTGCCAATATCTTTGTATTGTTTGGCAGAGAAAAGATTACCTTGTAACTCATCTTGTCTGGCTATGGCCTGGCACTGGATCATGACCAGGTTGATGGCAGGCTGACAGTTTTAAAAGAATATGTTGGCATTTTATGAAAAGGGAAGTTATTACACTTGAAAGGAAGTAAAAACAAAACCAGAAAACCTACGCTTGTCAGTTTTATGGCAGAGAGGCTGTAAAAATTCTGGCATGTTACTTCAGCCAATCCCTGCAACAAATTACTGAACTAAATTGATTACAAAATCAAAGATGGATTTACATAAGCATTTGTGTTTTAGTTACCCTGCTCTTAAAATGTGTCAGACACTCAAAAGAGTCAACCCCATGCCCCTTAGAGTTAAAATTAGTTTACAGCCTAAATTTAGATGTGTAGCAGCAAGAAGGGAGCATGGAAAGAAAAGAAGAGCATGGGAAGGGATGAGACCTCCTGGGTCACTGGCTCCAATCCCTCCCAGTCTCAGGAAACCACATTGTCTTACCCTCTTTCAGACTGTGTTATGGTCTTCTAACATTCTGTTGGATAATACAAAAGATGGGGAGTTAAATTTACAGATTTGTCCCAGTTCAGCATAGTTTTTGTCTGTCTCTGTTAACTGCAGGATTGGCCCCACGCTGAGGCTTATCACGAGTTTCTGCTGGTGGGCTCTGTTTTACTGCAGGAGATGTGCCAGGGAGCTGGGCACTGTGGAGACAAAGGCAGCAGCATTAGTGAGCAAAGTGTGAAGAACAAGGAGGATCCAGGGTAGCTCTTCCGGCAACCAGGAAGAGCATGAACTTGGGAAATAATGTTTCCAAACATGATCATTACTCTTTCTGTTCCCAAGCTGCTGTCAGAGTAGTGAAGCAGATCACTTTGCCCTGGTGAAGCCTAATCTGCAGTGCAGCCTAGGGTGAGCCAGGGAGGTTTGGGTGCTGTGGACAGGCTGAACAGATGCCTGAGGAGCCACATGCTGTGCCAGCTGGGTGGCATTGCATTCCCATGCTAGCTCAGGTATTCCTGTGCTCTGCACTACAGGTCCCTGGAAGCTCCTTCTCATGCCATCCTTCAAAACCCTTTATTGAGTATCTTCATCTTCATGCTCGTGAGGGAGTTCCCTGTGTAAGTGAGGGCTACAAAGAAGGCTTGCTTGGTGATGCCATGGCCTCAAAAGCAGTTTTGAATCATTTTGTTTTGTCAGTCAGAACTGTAAACTGCAACTGTATGACTTTAGCTCCAGAGAGGGGTTCCTAGCATTATAGCATGTTTCTAGTCAGGCCACATAGCCAAAGAAAACGATGAAACCAGACTTCTTCTTGTGGTCAGAAAGAAACAAACAATTTGTTTTGATTGAAGGCTCAGTGCTGTAGAGAGGCCTGGAGTTCCGAGCAGCTGCACAGGAATTACAGAGATATGGGCTGGTGCTTGAGAGCACAACTTACCTCTGTCACAAGCGAACCCAGGGCACGACAAGGGGCTGGAGAGCTGAGAGCAAGGCTTGGAGCTGAGAGACACAGAGAAATTTATTGCTGAGCTGGAGAGCTGAGACACAGAGCTGTCACTTCTGGCAAGGGAGGTCTTGGCCAGAGTGATCTGCTTTTCTTAATGCCAATCAAGATTTTTTGTGTGAATTGCCTGAGTAGATGTAAATAATCTGGGGGGAATTTTCTACAGGAGCTCTGGCTCCTGTGTTGGGAAGGAACATCCTGATGGTGGGAGCTTTGGGTCAGTAACACGTGCTATTACACCTGTCTGTGGCCAGAGAATCTGTCACTTATGGCTCCATCCCTACAGTGCCTGCATCCTCTGGGCAGTGCAGCCTTGTGTTCTGAGGCTGGCAGCTTTTATTTCATTCCTTCAGGTCAATGCAATACTTGCCCCATCACAGTTATTCAACCCAAGAAGGTCCAATGTCTCCTGTTACATAAAGCTGAACAAATTTTAATACATTTTCTTTAGGTGCCGAAAACAAAATCAGTTGGGTTTGGGATTGAACTCAGTATAGGAAGCATGTTTTTGGTGTGCTCAGATTCCTTCAAGGATTTTAGACCTTAAGACTCCTCCTAGTATGTAGCTCCCAAACAGGTTTTTCCATGAGAGAAGAATAAAACCTCCCTTTTCTGAGGTTTCAGAAAGTTTTCAGTCTTGTGCTAGTATAGTGGGAAATACTAAATATTACTTAATAATTATTACTTATACTTGTATTACTTAATTATAACCCATACTACTTATTTATTGGCTTTTTCCTGAAAAATGTTTTGTCTAGACAATGTGTTTGAGAAAGATGTGCTCAGATTTAGAGTCCAAATGTCACCTTGAGTGCATTAGATGCTGAGGTTCAGACTTTGCCTTTTATTGTGGGTTTGTTGGGGAAGGTTTCCTAATTCCTATTTTACAGATGGGAAATTCAAAATGCTTCTTAACCATTCAGGGGTATTGTTAAGATAAATATTTGAGGGGAAAAATTGGTAATATAGAGTCACAGCTGACATATGGTGAGCACCCCAATGTCATTTGTCAAAATCTGTAGTTGCTTCACAAAAGCAAAGGTGAGTAGAAGAATCAGAGCTGCCATTTAAAAACGAGATTTTGCCTAAAGCTGTGTTGAAACTGCATCTTGGGAATTTGTGCGAAAGGGATTTCTGCAGAGCTTGTTGTTGAGGAAATCTTGCGAGAAAATGTGATAATTTTTTGCTTTGAAGCCCTTGAGAAGAACTAAACCACGAAAAAAATGAAGTTTAGAGTCTGAGTTTACTTTCAGAGCTCTACCATCCACCAGCTGTCTGTAAGTCAGTCAGGCAGCTCTCTGTTTATCCCTGTAAATTTAGGTGGTGAAATATGGCCAAGGGCAGCAAGAGCTGTGGATGAGGATGGGAATTGCCTGGCAGGGCCACCTTGCTGCTCCAGAAAAGCTGTTCAAATAGAGATGGGCTGGGGCGATGTCACAGCTGGCCAAGATGAGCATGGGAAAATGAAATATTGTGACAGGAGATACAGGAGTGACTCGGTGTGCTGGCATTCCTTTCTTTTCAGGGTGAAGACATGTGAAAGGGCTTGTCACTGACAGAAAGACCCTCTCACATTCTGTGGTGGTGAAATTTTCATCCTCCAAATAATGTCACGAGCTGTATGTTTCAAGTAATTTGTGTACACATAATGTTACACCACGGGAATTCAGCATTGTCTCCTCACCCCACAGCCTCAACAGCTCAGAAATCTGCTGGTTTATTTGGGCAAAGGGTTGGGGATTTCTTATTTTTTAATTTTTAATGCATGTGTCTGGTAAATTGCATTTCCTTCTAATGTTAAATTCTGTGCAGGCTGAGATCCTTCTATTGTGCTTGATTAGCTGAAACTCACGGATAAATCCTTAAAAATCTTTAAATCTTTTCTAATTTCCATGGAGTGACTGCACTAGGGGATTAGGAATCTCATCTTGCACCTCTAAGCGTCTAAGCTCAAACTTTTAAGTCAGTGTAAGCAAAGCTCATTCCTGAGAAAAACTGAAACTGAGGAAGAAAATAATAGTATTTCTAAGGAAAAAAATGCAATATACAGTGGGTGAGTTTATCCATCTGTATTCAACATGAAACCCTGTGTTGATTAGGGGCTTTGTGAAAAGTTGATTTTCCAGTTCAGCAAAACTTATAGAAAAAACATTTGCTTCAGGTCAACTGCAGCTAGTTGCCCTCCCTCTCACTCATTAAAATGAAAAGCAAGTGTTCCCACTTCATTCAACGTTTTTGATCTAAAGCAGAACTTTAGAGCAGAGCTTCTCCCCGAGCTTGGTCCCGGTCACTGGACTCAGGAGGATTCTTAATTTCTGTGGTTACAATGGCACTTGAGGTCACACATAACCAGGCCCCAAACTGAGGAACACAATCCAGGGTCCCAGCCCGTGATGGATATCTAACCAATGGAATGCCATGGCTTGAGGAAATAGTTTTCATCAGTCCCTTGAGAGGAGGAGCTTCACTTTGCCTGAGATAGGCCAGATGAGAGGATGTTGATCTCTAGCTAATGGAAGTGTCCCTGTGCTGGCACTGCTGAGACACTGCAAATCCATGGGCAGTTCTGGGCTCCCCACTACAGGAAAGACCTTGAGGGGCTGGAGCATGTCCAGAGAAGGGAATGGAGCTGGGGAAGGGTCTGCAGCACCAGGAGCAGCTGAGGGAGCTGGGGTGGCTCAGCCTGGAGAAAAGGAGGCTCAGGGGAGACCTTCTGGCTCTCCACAACTCCCTGACAGGAGTGCAGCCAGATTGGGATTGGTCTGTTCTCCCAAATAACAGGAGACAGGACATGGGGAAATGGCCTCAAGCTGTGCCAGGGGAGGTGCAGGTTGGACATCAGGAGGAATTTCTCTTCTTCAGTTGGCCATTAAGGAAAATTTCTTCATAGAAAGGCTTTTCAAGCATTGGAAAAGGCTGGCTAGAGAATGGTGAAGTCATTATCCCTGGACATATTTAAAAGTCATGGATATGGTGCTTGGAGTCATGGTTTAGTGGCGGCCTTGGCAGTGTTTGGTTAACAATTGGTCTTGATGTTTTTAGAGATCTTCTCCAGCCTAAATGATTTTGTGATTTATAGAACAGAACACTGCCAAATAGCACTGAGATGCTGTGTTAGCTTCTGACTTGGTAGGAGGCATCAGTAGACTGGATTGACTGTTGGAATAACTTTTCCACATGGCCATAAATTGACAGTTTAATCACAGTGTTAAGGAGGGTTTATTTTTTCAGTAATAACTTTGGTTAATTTTATTATGTGTTTCACTTTTTGGTCCAGCCATCTTCAGTGCAAAAAGAGTGGCTTCAAAAATAGAAGGGAGAAGGGGCAGTAGTTTGTCGAGCCCTAGGAATAGTGCCCTGCAGTGTCAAATCTTACAGCACAGGCCAACCAACATTTTTATGGTTGTTTTTGAGAAACCTGCCTTCTGCAAGTTTGAGAAAGAGAGCTCTGCTCATCTTCATGGTGAAGCAGTGGTGTTGAGATGGTCTTGTCACATGCAGATCCTTTGCTCTAGATGCTTTGGGGTTTGATGTTGTGCCTGAGAAGGTATGAGATCATCCCCTGATCTCATACCATCTGTTTAACAGATGGGTGTGGATGGCAAGGCTAATGGTTAAAAACCTGGCTCCACTTAGGTCAGTGGTATCAAGATCTTACCCACGATTGGAGGGGGAGGAAGAAAAAAAGTGTCCAAAGATAGGTCTCCTAAATCACTGCTGGGAAAGCCTGTAGGCTTTAGAGCCTTGTTTATTTACCCTTCTGTCGTTTGGCTGATAGTTATTTGTGCTTGGCCCTTGGACAGAGTATTTGATCTTTATGGCTATGTCTGTGTGATTGTTGGTGCAGACTATTAATGCATGTAACTGCTGAAAGATATGGAAGAAGTGCAGATTGTATTTCTGATGGAACTGTAAAAATTATAAACTTAGCTGGTATTGGTCAGAATCCTGTTTGTCCATGCTCTTCTGTAAGGAATGTAGCACAAGTATCAATCATGTTTATTGGCAAGTCTAGGTGTTCTGTTTGCTGCACCAGACCAGGTGATTAGGTTGTTTTCTCGTTAGCTGAACTGCCCTCTTTTTTTTATTTCTTTTCTTCTCTTTAAACACCCAACACCACATACATCATCCCTGGATTTCTTTAACCCACAGAATACAATTTTTCTACCCTCACTGAAATGCTAAAAGTCTGTGGACTGGAACATGGCTGGGTGGGGCACTATTCAGTTTCCAGCCTAAAATCCGGCGATGGCTCCTAAAATACAGACCTCAAGAGATTAAACCCAGCTGTTGCACAGGTGCACTGAGGCTGTGCAGCGAGGAAGTTTGCCCACTTATAAACTTCTGCCGGCGTGCGTCATTAAACCAAGATATTTTTGGATCTCAACTATATACTTTTTGTTTTTTTGATTAGGCAAGGCAAGTGGTCTTCATTAAAGCCACAGGCGGCAGAATGGTTTCATCTAAATTCTCCCCTGTAATTGCAGAAAGACAAACACAAGTCTCATAATGCTCTGATTCTTCCCCATCCAGCTCATTCAGCCATTTCTATACTTGGGAGTAAAGCCTACAGAATCTTAATTGTTTGTCTAATCTGACACTTCATCACTTCACTGAAATGGTATATGTGGAGTTACATTTTATAGATTTTTCTCATTGACCCTGAAAGAGCTGTGATATCCCATTAGGAATACAGTAAAGGGTCTAGAGAGTCAGTCCTGTGTGGAGCAGGTCAGGGAGCTGGTGGGGCTCAGGGTGAAGAAAAGGAGTTCCAGGGGGATCTTCTGGCTCTCCACAGCTCCCTGACAGGATGGGTGTCAGGCTCTTTTCTCAGGGAGCAAGGGACAGGACAAAAGGAAATGGCCCCAAGCTGTGCCAGGGGAGGTGCAGGTTGGACATCAGAAGGAATTTCTTCACTGAAAGGGTGGTCAGGCATCAGCAGGGGCTGTGCAGGGAGATGGTTGTGTCCCCATCCCTGGAGGTGTCCAAGGAGCAGCTGGACGTGGCACTCAGTGTTCTGGTCTGGGTGACAAGGTGGGGATCAGTCACAGGCTGGACTCAATGACCTTGGAGGTCTTTTCCAGCCTGAATGGATCTGTGGTTCTATGGAAAGCCCCAGGGAGTAAATGTAGTAGAAAAGTTGCTTTGAAGAAGTAGTGTGGTGTGTTTATCTGAGTGAATTCACGTGCAGACCCAGACTTCTCTTGCCTTTGCAGAACTCTGTAAATAATGTACAACAAACAACTGCCCTGCAGGCAGGAAATAGTGACTACAGTGTGCAACTTACACACTACAGTGTGTAACTTACTTACTTAAGTTACACACTGTAGGGACAAATGGGATGGTCACTCCCTGGGGCTCCCCTGGCTGCTGGGGGATCCCCAGGTAGTGACAATCCCATTTGTTCCTACTGATTCCAGCTGCAGGTGTGACTGATAGGCAAGAGGAAGAAAAACCAATCAGTCCCCACATGTTTTTGTTTTATAAAGTCAATTCTCCTAATGTGTGCAGCCAGTAATGGTAGGGCTAATTGTAATCTTTGCCATAACTCTTCCTGGCTTGAAGACAAAGCTTGTCACTTGCAATGACCCTTCCTCAGGTGACAGCTACGGTCTGGAGGCAAAAAGCTTAGCACTTCCATAATGACTAAGAAAGGAGGGAGGTTGCAATTTTATGCAAGGGTTTCCATACCACAATGTGCTGCCTTTCTGATTGTTGACTTGCTCCTGAACAGGACAGGAGGAAAAAGAACATGTCTCTGCACAGGAATCCCCTTGAAATTGTGTATTTTACATTAAATACTTCTCTTGGTGCTTCTCCTGGCTAGAGGTTCAGTCTGCAGTCCTGTTTTTCATAGCTACTGACATATGCATTGTCACTGAATTTCTCTGATGGGATTTTTTATCTCAACCCCAAAGCCTCCTGCATCAGTGAGGTCTGCAGTTTAATTGTGTGTTTTGGAAGAAAGCATTTCCTCTGTGTTTTTGATCTTATTATCTGATCATTGCATTGGAGCTACATTTGTACTGTATTTGGAAGCAGGCTGTTCTTGTAAGTTTGACTTTAATGGGCTCCAAACAGAAGATTACCATGCTGATTCAATACAGATTGTTCTGTATTGTCCTGAATGCTCAGGAACATTTTGCAGTTCCTGAAATGTCTACTTCCAGGCTGAAAATGGCAGCACAGCAAGGCATTGGCAATGGCATTTCCACCCAAAAGGGCACCTAAGTCTTTAAGCTGCCGTTGTCTGAAGGGGAACTTGGTGCAGAAATCCCATCTGGTTTATTTATATTCTTGCAGAAAAAGTCACCATGAGGAATAGATAGAATGCCTCAAAAGAATCAAGGCTTCTATTACTTTTCATTCAAAAATAAATGCTTTAAATGGGGTTATGAAGCAGGAGCTCACTGCTGGGGTCAATCCTCTCCTTGAAGGCTTGAGGCCTGATTAGCTTCAGGCTCTTAAATTGTGCACACAGTTGATACAGCAATTAATGGGATTGTGATCATTGGCTTCAAGTGCATTGAGGTGATCCCTAATGTTTCTGAGGTGGACATTAGCAACCATGGAACTTGAACTGTGTAGAATTTTCACTTTTGCTATGAAGAGGCTTTCAAGAGCTTTTCATTTTAATGACGTCTCACTTGTTTACCAAGGTCTGTTTTAATGTGTTCCATTTTAAAATAGACTGATGTATGTTTTTTAACTCTTGCTACATTTATGTTACTGTTTATTTCACTGTTTGCATAAATCCATCAGTCTTTTTGCTGAGAATACAAACTCTTTTACCTCTCCTCAGCTGATATGTGGTTGAATATCTATTGTCCCGTTCATAAGGGACTGTAGAATTGAATTTTGTTCCAGTCCCACAGCTGACATTCTGCTATGGGCTGTGGATGTCAACAATGTGAAATTTAAAAAGTGGATGAAAACGATTGTAGGAACATGTTTGTTAGGGTTACTGTATTATGCAGTAGATTTCACTGCAGGACAAAGCTGTTATCAAGGTGGAATTTATTTTGAACTTCAATTCTTCAGAAAGTAACCTATAGATAAAGCTGTGATAGCATAAAAAAGTAGATAGTTTTGAATTCATTTTTGCAAATGAATGATAAAATCAATGCCATAGTTCTCATAGGGGTTGTTTTCATGTTTTCAATGAATTTGATTGAAAGATGATGTGGGTCACTCTAGCTTCCCTCTTCATGGCTGATATTCTGCTGAGATGCATGTGGCTTTTCACATGACTCCAGTCTCACTTTAGTCGTACCACAAACTCAAGAAAACTATTTTTTTTAACTTATTTGTGTTGTCCTCTAAATCACAGAATCGTAGAATTGTCAGACCTTAAAGATCTTAAAGGTCATATAGTTCTAATCCCATGCCATGGGGGTATCAACCTCTACTGCAACTGTGCTAGGAAAAAAAAAGCACAATTGTTCTGATTTTATTTAATAAAAGCTGCAAAGTCCAGCACAGGTGATTGAATTCCCAGCCTTCTGCCAGTACCTGAAGTGACATCCACACTCACAGCAAAAAACTATTAATTTCATTTGGTTTTTCCTCAGATATTCCTATGGGGAAAAGAAACTTATCATCTCTAGTCCAAAAGCACTTGTGAACTTTTTTTGAAAGTTGGTGGGAAATCCTCTTAGTCCTTTGGGTTACAGGACAGTGAATTCTTTCCTTGCCATCTGCAGCTTTGGAACACCTGAGCTGGGAAGCCTGTGCTTGGCATCTGCCTATAAACAAGAGTGCTTCTACTTCTTTTTGTGTCTGTCTGTTTGCAGAGCAGCTGAGAAGGACTTTTGTCTTTCTGTGTATGTGTATGACTGAAGGAGAAAAGGGCAACTGGAGTAAAAGGCAAGGAAGATATTATTTGCAATTTTTCATTTTATTTTAGGCTTATTTTTTTTAGTATGGTAAATGTAAAATCCATACTCTGATCTGCAACTCACCATTTTCTATGCTTTCCCTTATTTTTTGTATTTCCCTTGAGATCAACAGTATCAAACTTTTAAATACACCTTCATACAGAAAATTTTTTGTACAACAAATCGTTTCTCTAGCAGCTATTTTCTGTGGGAAGATGGTTACATTCCAAGCCATTTAATTTAAAGTGCAGTGCCTGAGATTGCTTTCCTTGTCACCACTGCCTAGTATGAGGTTCTTATCAAATTTTTTTGAATAGTAGGTGAAGTTATTGTTTCAAAATTAGTTTGACAAACTTGTTGAATTTGGACAAGTGATTAATATGTCCCAGTTTAAGCCAGCAGGGAATTTATACTGCTTGTCCCTGGACTTCCTTGTGTCAGGTGCTGTTCCCAACTCTCCATGCAGCTGTGGCATTCCCCTTCTGTCCTGACTTGTAAGGACCTCTGATACTCCAGCCCAGGCTTTCTCTTCAGCAGAACTTTCCAGTTGTGCAGGACTCTATGGTGGTTTTTCACTGTTGACAGAAGTCCACGAGGATGCAAACCACCAAACTCACATTCTCACTGTGACCTAAACCAGGATTTGAACTGAAGTCCCTGGAGGTGAAAAACCAGGCTACTAACAAGTGATGGGAGAGCCTCACATAGCTTGGTTCAGATAAAAAGCTTAATGTTTAGCTTTTCTGAAACCATTCTGGTCCAGAAAGCAGCATTTCAGTCCCACGAGAGTAGCTTTTCTGATTCATTGCATAATGAGACTGGGACTCCATTTCTAAAACACCAACAAAAAAAAAAATCTTTTTTTTTTTCACAATGATTTTGACTAAAACCAGTGAGAAAAGACATGCATACAAACATTAAAACAAAGGAAAAAACAACATTTAGAAGGCCTCATGTTTTGCAATCTCAAACATTGGGTTTGTTTTCTGGAAAACACTCTGGAAATGTTTCCTCTTACTTGAAATTTTGTTTTACCATAGTAGTAAGCCTCAATGAGAGAAGCAAAACTCTGGTCCTTATGCCAGAGGGGTCTAGAAGAAGGACTGGGTTTAAATAGACATTAGAAAAAGAAACTAATAGTAAGAATCTGAATCACTGGGACCAGACTGCCTAGGAAATGAGTGTCATTTCTGTCACTGAACATGAGTGGCTAGATAAAAGTTTTGGAGAACTGGAAAATGTATGGCTGATCCTAGGACAGGAGGGTGCATTATAAATTGTCTTCAGATGGTTCCAGGATGTTTGATTCTGTAATCACTTGTCTGATGCAACAAAATTCTCAAGTGTATTAATCTTCATGTGAAAATATCATACTGAAAAACCCCTATGTCTTAAAGATCACTCATTATTTACTTTATTTGGCATAGCTTAGCAAAGACTTCCCTGTTAAAATCGTGGCAGCCTTTGCTTCCTGGGGCTTCATTTTGGTCTTCCAGAAAACCTTTGCACAAAGCACTTGGAAGATGCTAATTGACTAGTAACTATATCCTGAAATTGCTGTTCTGATTTTAACCCCAAAAAAGTGGTTTATTTTGCATCCTGAAATGATTAGGAGGTTTTCGCTTCCCTTATTCTTGATACTCAAAAGTTTAAATGTGTGTGGGAGAGACATGCAGAGGAAGAACTGATGATGTGAGAAGTACTAGATACAGCTACTGGAAACAGTGGTTCCAGTAGATGAGACCCACTCAGATAATAAAAATGTGAGTCAGCTCTCACTCATGTGCTAACAGAAAAGTCAAATTTTCTCTAACCAACTGTTTTTTTCAATTTTCTGCATAAACACAATGATGCATCAGGATATGTCTAAAAATAGTTCCTCCTCCCATGAGGGATATATCCACAAACCCTGCACAAAACCACTTGTGCTTCTCAAACACAACTACTGTGCTGTGAAGCCGTGGGTGAGTGAAGGGGCTTGGTTAAGATGAGTTTCAATCAAACTTTAGTTAAAGCTAAGCAAAAAAAAATTTATATAATATCTGTTCTGAAGGGAAGCAATGAGCTGAATGTGCTACCATGGTTCTTCCATTTAACATGGGTTTGTCAAGTCTCACACTGCTCATTGGTGTGATGAGCTTCTCTGAGTTTCTCCTATTTTTGCTAGTTTCTGGAAGTGCTGTGTCCTTCTTAGCAGAACTTTTTTGCTTTCCCAATAACTATTAAAAGTAATTAAAAGTTCATCTGAGCTGCATAGTTTCATACAAAAATTTAATTCAGCTGAATTGACATATGGCAAAAAAAGGTGACTAGAGCTGTTAGCTTTGCTGTGGTCAGCTCGAGTAGGAGCTGGCTGAAAGGGCAAGATAATATTTGAATGGAATGTAGGAATAGTGGTGTTACACTGGGAAGCAGGAAACAAGTTCATTTTTACATTTCTGGTTTTGCTTTTTAGAAATCAGCTGTTATATTGAGCTGCTGCTGTGTAGCTTGGTGAGAGAAGAAACATTCTGACTGTCCCCTCTTTCTGTTGCAATATTAGCTGGGACTGGTTGAAGTGCACACAGGTGGTGATGCTGCTGTTGGGGACTGTGGCCAGGAGTTTTAGGGTTGGCTGTGGAGCTGGACACACAGGTGGGAGACACAAGGCTGGAGAGGATGTGACAGGGCAGCACTGAGGTTTGTCATCGTGTGACACCCTGCTTTCTGTGAGTCACTGAGGTCAGTGACAGGCTTTGTGCTCTCCTCTAGAGGAGTTCCTTCTGAGGACCATCAGGATGTCAAAAATCAGGCTTGGAAGGGACATTAAATTCTTCTCATCCCACCCCCTGTCATGGACTGGGACACCTCCCAGGCTGCTCCAAGCCCCATCCACATGGTCTTGGACACTTCCAGGGATGGGGCAGCCACAGCTTCTTCAGGCAGCCTGTGCCAGGGCCTCACCACCCTCACAGGGAAGAATTTTTTCTAATATCTAATCTAAGCCTACTCTCTTTCAGTTTGAAGCCATTTGCTTTGTCCTGCCATTCCAGGCCCTTGTCCATAGGGGGAATTTCAATAGTCAATAGTTTCTCTCCACCTTTGTTCCCTTCAGGTACTGGAAGGCCACAATGAGGTCAGGTTCTCTTCTGCAGGCTGAAAAAACCGAATTCTGTCAGCCTTTCCTCACAGCAGAGCTGCTCCATCCCTGTGGACATCTTGGTGCCTCCTCTGAACGTGCTCCAGCAGCTCCATCTCCATCCTGTGCTGGGCCCCAGGGCTGGAGACAGCTCTGCAGGTGGGTTCTCCCCTAAGGGTACCAACTGCCCCTGAGTGACATAAACCACTCAGTAAATTATAGAGGTTGTTTTAAGCCTGACACAAGGAGCTCAGCTGCCACAGCTTCACTGAAAATTACGTCTCAGAGGAGCTGTGGTTTTTTACACCTGCTCAAAACCTGCCTTGTGAGCTCCACAGCACTGGGCATCCATCCTGCAGCTGGTGTCTCACACACAGACCCGGGTGAAAGCCCAATATTTCTGGGCTTTCATAAATCCTGGTGTCAAAGTTCCATCTTAGATTCCTCTTGAGTCACGGAAAGCTGTATTCTTAAGAGGGTTAGTTCAGTACCCTACAAAAATGAGTTGTTGTGGTCTAAATTAAGTAAAAATAGGCATCAATTTTGTCTTCTGAAATGACATAATCCTGCTCCTATTTAAACCACTGTTGGGATTGAGGTGGACTAGAGCTCGATGTAAAAAAAAAAGTGCTTTCACAAATCCCATCCTAAATACAGAAGAAGAGTTAGGGGTGTCAATGTGGTGCATTCTTGAAAAGAAATAAAAACCAGAGAAACCCATTTGAAGTATGACTTCAACAAATCCTGTAATTTTGTGCAAAGAGGTGTTTGACAGATATGTACAGTTCCTAAAATGATAACTTCAGCATTAAACTTTGAAAGATTAACAGTAATCTTTTACAAGTTAAAAAGAAAATTCTGGCTGGGCTTTTCAAAGCTGTTCTAAACTTTAAATATAAAATAGTAAGTGTTGCATGGGTTGTATTTTGCCTTAATCCTCAAGTGCATAATCCTGAAATAAATTTTGAGCTAAGTCCCCTGTGACCAGAAATATTCCTTTAAACACTAGGGACTGAGCCAGCTATAGTTTCATTTTATGCCAACTAGCCAGATGTATTTTAAAGAAATAAAATTCTATTCTAAGAAAAATAAATTCAAAACTCTTTACCATAAAGTCTAAAAAATAAAGCTAAAAACCAACGTAAACTTTATTTCCACAACAGCTTAGAGTAAATATGAACAAAATCTGTGTCACATGGGATGAGAACTGATGTTTGTGCATTGCAGGGGCATTGTCTGATCAAGGACCAGGGCAATTGCCTGGGCACACACAGGAAAGAAATTGCTGAAGGGGTTTTATATTTGATAGTGGCATCTCCCTTTGTGTATAGCACTGAAGCCTTTTTGACCAAAAACCACGGAAATTTTTGCAACTTTCATTGCTTGGCTGAGTTTCAAGAAGTTTTGCTTTGAGTGAAAAGCTCTAAATAATGAAAGAGAAGCACAGGACTTGACAGGGTGTGATTCTTAGTGCAGTGAATCTGAGTGCAGGGAGGCTGCCCTGGCCTGGCACGTGGGTCTTGGCATCACTCACAAAACTGGCTCCCAGTTGTGACTCCTGGTAGTGATTCACAAACAGGGGCTTAGAACTGTGCTGAAGTTACACCCTCAAATGCATGTTGGTGCCCTGGCTTTCTCCCATTCTCCTTCACCATTCTTTCCTTGTATTCCCTTTTCTGTACTCCTCTGTTGTGAATATCCCTCCATTCACAACCCCTTCTGCCATTTAGCATTATACCAGCAGAAAATTACTGCAGGAGTGACTTCCATAAAGCAGCAAGTAGACTTGAAATCAAGGAACAGTTTCAAAGATGGGCTTGTTGTGCTCCTGTGAACATATCATAAATGTAATGAGGGTTTGGAATACTTTGACATATGGCATAGGGGTAACCTCATCGTTACCCACCCACAGTGACTCTGATCCTGGGTGATCTCATTCCATATCCTCAGTGCAGTTCTGGCATGTTCCCTCTCTATGGAGGGGGGAATAGGGAATGACCTTCCTTTGAAATCCTAGATGTATTTACATGAGACCATGCCAAATGCATTAACAAGTGGTGGAGTGGAAACCCTGAGTGAGTAAACATGGTCAGCCCAAACATATGTAAATATATCTAAAATTTTGTAGTATATCATGCTTTGATTTACACCACAAACTATAGGAGGAAATTCCAGGGCAGTGAGAATCTACTCTGTTAATTTACTTTTAATTGGTATTTTGTCATGGCACAGCATGTCACGCTCTCAGGGAACTTTTAAATCTCCTTTTTGCAAACTAGATTTGGTTGAGGTGGCAGCCCTGTTTTGTTGTGACTGACATGGCATTTCCTCACACACAGTAGCATCTCCTGGTGGTGGTGATTTGTGATGTTGCAGTCTCCTATATCCCTATATCTGCTGCACTCCTGCTCAGAGGAAAAGAGAAGGCTGCTGCTACTAAGCTTGAAGCAGATATTTGGCCGAGTGCTTCCCTGGTTTTGGACGGGCGTTCCTCCTTGGAGCAGCATGCCTGGGCTTTGAGAGGCACGTTGTGATGAGTGAACAGCTATATGAGGAACTTTCAAACTTTAAATGGTATCCAAGGAACCTCCAGTAATAAGGGCTTCAGCTTCTACCCACAAGTGGTCCTGTGGGAAAACTGGTCTTTGGGTTTTATTTCCTGAAAGGAAGGATTGTATGGCAGGGCTGGGGCTTCTGGGTCTGTATAATCAAGGCTCGGCATGATGAATTGGATGTACTGGCATCTGTTCTGTGTGCTTTGTAAGGCTTCCAATAAAATATGAATTAAAAAGAAATATGCTTCATATGCCTATATGGGACATATGGCAGTTAAAGCTTTAGATATGGCATTTTTGTTGAGTTAAAAAGGATGTGTTAGAACACACATAAGTTGTACAGTTCTTACAAAAAACAGAGGGGCAGGGAAAATTTAGGAAGCCAGTCAATGTAGATCTAACCTTCAGTGGGGGGGATTTTCTAGGGTGCCAGGGTTTGCTTCAAGCTTAGAGTACCTTTAAAAGCTGAGGCTCCACACTGCATCATGTTACTGCATATAATCCTTCAAAGAGGGCAAGGTGTGAAAACAAGCTAATAAATGTATAAGGGCTAAAGGAGGAATTTTACAGATCAGAGTCAAGGTTGCCAACCTTTCCCCACCACAAAACCCCAACATCCCTCTCCAGGAACTCAACCCAGAATATTAGTTTTGGATGACTGCCTTTGCAAGTCAGTTCAGTGCAGATGAGGACCCGCCCCCATTATCAACTTCCAGTCCTTCTATGAGTGCAGAAAAGGAAAAAATAAAAGATGAGGCTGCAGAAAGATTTTGGTCTGTGATTGATTATTCAGCATTGTCAATGTGCCCTATCTTTCCATTGTGATAGTTAGAAACACGATTAGGTAAATCAATTGTTTCCTATCTTGCTTGTGTTTTGTCCCAAAGCAAAACCAAACAGTCACTTTTTCTTCCTTGAGCTTTCTGCACATGAGCTCCTCCAGATGCCTTTTATAGGTTTCTGAAGGAGCTGCAGACAGAACTGAAAAGGAGAGGGCTCTTCCCTGGGAGGTGATCCAAGGGAATATTTGTGGAAGATACTTCACAAGCTATGGGTAGCTTATGAATCCCCTGCCTCAAATTTATGAGAGGAATTGAACAGGAGATGAAATGCTTTGTAACATGATTTGGTTTCAGTCATTCCAGCTGATCATGAGCTACCCACTGTTCAGACTGGCTGCTTGCAAGGGGAAGATATTTCCCTTGAAGGGTTTGTATGTTCAGTGCACTGGACTGACAGAAAACAATTTATCATCATTCTGTGCCATCTCCTTGGAGACCTTTCTCTGGTCCCAGCACCATGTGGTCTCTTCCACGTGGTGCCTGTGTTTCTGTTCTTCCTGAATCCCTGACACTGTGAAACTTCTGTGTTTATTCTGGTTTTCTCCTGGCCCAGAAATGTCCTTTCCTGCATCTCACCTGGGACATTACTAACCGTAGCAGCACTAACCCATATTCCACAACTGGAAACAGTTTCCTGGGGACAAAGACCAAACGCTGCTTCTACTTCTCTGTCTTCTTCAGCATATGGGTGGGCTGGAGCCAGAACCCTTTGAGGGAAAACCTCTGAGATGGGAAAATGTTTGAGAAGGACCTGAGGCCCCTGCTGGACAAGAGGGGGGACAATGAGCCAGCAGTGCCTGGGGAACAAGAGGGCCACTGGAACCCTGGGCTGCATCAGGAAGAGCAGTGCCAGCAGGTCAGGGAGGGATCCTGCCCCTCTGCCAGCCCTGGGAGGCACAGCTGGAGAGCTGTGTCCAGCTCTGGGATCATCAGGACAGGAGGGACATGGAGCTCCTGGAGCGGGGCCAGCAGAGGCTGCAGAGATGAGGAAGGGCCTGGAGCATCTCCCTGCCAGGGAAAGGCTGAGGGAGCTGGGGCTGTGCAGCCTGGAGAGGAGCCCCAGCTGAGAGGGGCCCTCAGCCCTGGGTGTCCCTGTGTGCAGGGAGGCTCAGAGCAGGGCCCAGGCTCTGCTCCAGGGCCCAGCAATGGCACCAGAGCCACGGGCAGGGACTGATCCCAGCAGGTTCCACCTGGACATGAGGCAGAACTTCTGCCCTGGGCAGTGCCCAGGCACTGAACAGATTGTCCAGAGAGGGTGTGGAGTCTCCTCACTGGAGATGTTCCAGACCCCTCTGGACACAATCCTGGGCCCTGTGCTCTGGGATGGCCCTGCTGGAGCAGGGAGGTGGGACCAGATGAGATCCCTTCCAACCTTACCCAGTCTGTGATTCTGTGTTAAAAGAATACAAATTTCATTTCTCTTTCAGAGTAAACAAAGAAAGTGCAACTAATTTCTAATAGTGCCGATGTAATTTATGGCAATGCAATTTCTGCCAGCTCTAAGGGCTTTTGCTGCTGAAACGGACAAGTGAAAAACTGTGTGAGGTGAACATGAACTCCACATGAACGAGACTGAAAGAGAAACAGAAAATGCTTCAGATTGTTTTATATTGAGGCAGAATTATGGGGGTATATATATTCTTGGGTGCCCGGTCAGAGGCACCTGGATGCCATCACAGTGCACACTGTTATTATTTATTACCTGTTCCTGTCTCTGGGACAGCTCTCCTCCCTGCAGCCTTCTTGCCAGAGGATATGGTAGCAATGGCTCCAGGCCTTGCCAGGCACAGCTCAGCAAAGCATACATATGACCCCATGAAACCAAAACATACTCTCAAAGAGCTCTTGTACTCCAGGCCTTCCACTTCAGGAAGGATATTCAATTTCAAAGTATATTTACATATTTACTATAGCACTTCCAAGAGCAAGGTTTTTTTTAAAAGGTTACAGCAACATCTGTTTGCCTTTGATGGAGACAATTCCTCTTGCTTATGTTCCCTATGCTGTTGAACTTCTGAATCTTACAGAAATCTTCACCATTTTAAACTATCTAAAGGTTTGATAGGTTTTGGAGTAAGTGGTCGGAATCTAGTTGGCTGCAGAATACTCATAGGTGAAACTAACAACACAGCAGTGCACTTTTAAAGCCCTGTGCTTCTTAAGTGTGTTGCATTTGCTAAAGTTAAAGAAAAAAGCAAAGTCTGACTATATCTGTGGCTCATACTATGCTGTGGGTGATACGTGGCAGTACAAAAGTGAGTTTTCTGGTTGCTCCATAGCAGTGAAGTGGGTGAAAGGTGGGGAAGAAATTCAACAGTCAAGTACCTTTGTGAATCCTTTGTGGAATCTTCAGTGTTCAGGACTCATGAGTCTAACAATAATAAGGTGATTGGATTAAAAATGCGAAACGCAAAATATGAAGCTGGCAGGGTTGAACCTTGGACATAAACACTTGTTACACTTTTTAGCTATTTTTTGCAGCTATCTGGTTTGGCAATACATTTTTCTCTAAAAATTCCTAGTGGATGTAAAATGTATTGACATCAAATACTGTGAGATGTGTCGGTGCAACTCCACAGAAACAGGGTAATGCCAATTAATTTTGTTTGTTTGACTGTCAGCTATGCAGTGTTCACCTGAATGTAGGAATGAACTTTATAATAATTTATTGGAGTATGCTAAAATGTGACACAGTATTTCTATGTGATTAAAAAGCTACAGTCATAAAACCCTCACAAAATATGAACTGGTTTGAAATCTGTTCATGAAAAGTGAATGCATCACTCTTACCTTCACCTCAGCTGCTGTTTGTTCTGTTGATAGTTAAGCATGAACTTTGGGAAAGCTCCTGTTATCCTTGCTCCCACCCTTTTCTATTTTGTATTTGCCCTGGAAACTCTCTTTCAGCTGGAAGTAGATGTGGCACAAGAACAGGATATTCTTTGGGGAATTACAGAAGAATAGAGCAGAAAAGTTGGACAAGTTGGATCCAGCAGTCAAAGGAAAAAAATAGCTTAGGACAACCCTTGGGGTTTCACCACCCCTTTTCAGCATTCATAAAGCTGCACATGAGTTTTCCAAGTTGGGCTTGAGGGGTCCCTCAGGCCTGCAGGGTCCATGAGCTCTGGGGATGTGATTGGTCTGACAGCAAATGCACAACTCTAAGACAGTTGTGCTTTGATACAGAGGAAATGCCCTTTCTGGAGTAGAGAAATGTGAATCCTAGTCCCAGCCCTGACTCTAACTGCAGATGCCCAGAGGATGGATTAAGGCTCTGCTCTTCACTTTAATGAGAATATCTTGGTATAAAAGTATAATCTAGACTCACCATTCCTCAAGCTGTCCCAGCTTTAAAATGCATGTGGCTACCAGACCTCATGACTGCTCCTAGTTCATTCTTCAGGGAAGTGTAAAAAGACTTAAATATTTTGTTTATTTGTTTTAGAAATTCTTTCAGTGAACATGGAAGAATGTAAAAATTGGAAAAATGCAGAGAATTAAGCTAAGTCCTCCCAAATATTAACCCATTAGTGAAATTGCAAGTATGGTGGGTTTTGCTGGTAGGTGCTAGAGTGAAAGCATAGGTAGAAGTGGGGAGAAGAACCATGATTTTAGGTTTATTCCTAAAATATTTGTGTTTTCAAGAGGCAGTCTAGAGCCAAGGATTATATATTAAGATATATGTTGGAGGACCATACCTACCACACAAAGAGCATCTCCCTGAGTTGGATGGTATAGCTCAACAGCTGGGAAGTTGGAGCATTAGCTATCAGCTAATTAAAAAACTGGAGGAAAAAATAAAAAAGAAATGCCTGTTCTTGAAAGAAAGCTCACCCAGGGGTGTTAATACACTTTTCCGAGGAGAAGGAGGACGATGATGTTCTCCTCTTACTTGTTCAAGGCATCTCTTTTTGTTCCTTCCTGTATTCTTGAAGGCAGTATAGGTGATTCTGTGTCTTCCAAAGAGCTGTAATAGTCTACAACTAAGATTTGCTGGACTTTGTCTTTGTAATCACTTCTCTCTTCTAAAAGGAATGAAGAGGAGATGCAATTTCTGGTAATATCTGAATGAAGATCATTTGGTACAGTGAAAGTTCTTTATCCCACAGCTGCAATTATCTTAAATAAACAAAACCTTGTGGGTTTGTCCCATAAAAAGGATTTCTCTGATTTTCTGTGTGCGAAACCATCTCATTTGAATTATACCAGGGATTAGCATGGGAAATGTAATGCAAATGACTGCCTTTTTTTTTTAATAGATCAAAACGCCTTTTCAGTTTATGAAAGCCTTTTTCCCATAATTGATATTATTCCTTCTATTTCTTCTAAGTCCTTAGAGGATTATGAATGTCAGTATTAGAATAAAAGAAAGATTGCTTTAGATAGTTTTATGTTCAGGGCTCCGTTCCAAAGGAACCAAACTCACATGGAGATCTTTGAGAACTCGATTAAAAGGACATGATGAAAATAAGGTGGGGGTGAAGAAGAAAAATCTACAAATCAGACTCAGCATAGGTTTCCAGTACAGCTGACAGTCAGTACAGCTGCACTTTTGGTCATTACAATCCATCTGGAACATCCTAATGACTGTAGCACAACACTGATTCAAGATTGTTTTCACTCAACACTGGTGATGTGATTCTTTTTCTGACTTCTGTGAAGCTTTCCAGTAATTCAAGTACCATGATCTTGTCCTAGATTCACACAGGACAGAGCTGCAGGGAACCCAAGGCATGGAGATTGTGTCCCTCTGGCTGCAATTTGTAACACCACAGTTTTTTTCGGACTCAGGAGCAGAAGATGCAGCTTTGAAGGACAATTCTTAGTGTATAAAGTCATATTACTCCAGTTCCTATGGGAGAAGGTGTTTTCCCATATCACAGAGATGATAGCAAACCTCTCACCTACAGCTCAGAGAGAAGAGAGCAGTGGCTCTTTTAAAAGTAAAGAGTTTTCTTATTTTCTATTATGTAAATGTTAATTAATGCTTTTAAGATTAAATACAATATGGTTTGGAATCACACCTCCTATCGAAAAACAACAGTGAGTGTGCTTGTAGAAGACCTTTTGCCATTAATTTTAGTAGACATATGGGAAATGTCCTAAACTTGTACCAGTCAGCCTACAAGTTTTTGTTGGCAGGCAGAGATCGAGATTAACATTTCCACCAGATTTTTTTGTGCATTGGCCTTAGCTACCTTAGATTAACAAGGAGAAAGGTGGGGATGTGAAAGAAATCTAACCAGCCTAATGCAGCAACTTACAGCCTCCATCACAGATGATGACAAGGTTACATCTAAGGGTAAATTTTTTTAATGTCTAGTTTTATGTCAGTTCAAGACTGAGTGACAACAGTAACACAAGAAAAAAAAAAAAAGCAGCAGAAGATTTAGAAGATTTCAGGCTGTTGACATTAATTTAGGCTTTGGCTGCCAGAGTGTTTTACACACCCACCAGTGCTACAGAGCCTGATGGAGAGGAGCCCCGTTTGTTTTGTGGGAGCATTGCTGTCCTGTTCTCATCTCCACTCTCCTGGAGGCCTCACAGTGGTCAAGGTGCAGCCAGTGCCAGGTGATGCCATTGACTCATCCAGTCCCTGTGCAGTGCAGTCCCTGGGGGAGGAGTGGACCAGGCACACAGTTGTTGCTGGGCTTCAAAGGAATGCTCCTTTCCCTTGCTGGTGCTGCCCGGTAGGACCATTGGGAGGGCAAGCCTCTGTTGTTATACATAGTATTGATACTGGGATAAATGAAATTAAAGTAACAAACAGGGGAAAAGGCAGGCTGGTTGAGAGCAGTGGTTCCCCAGCATCCTGCCTCCAGCAAAGGCTGGATCAGAGGCTGGAGATAAAAGTAGAAGAAAATATAAAGTGGGTTTTTGTTTTTGAATTAACATGCCCAGGAGAGAAGTTTCTTTCAGAGTCCCCTAATGAAGGAAGGAAAATGATGAATCTGACTCCATGTTCTTAGAAGGCTAATTTATTAATATTATATTATATTATATTATATTATATTATATTATATTATATTATATCATAGAATGCTATACTAAACTATACTAAAGAATAGAGAAAGCATACAGACAGAAGGCTAAAAGATAATAATGAAGAACTCGTGACTCTCTCCTCCAGAGTCTGACAGCCTGACTGTGAGTGGTCATTAAGTAAAAACAACTCACATGAAAGCAGTGAAACATGCACCTGTTGGTAAACAATGTCCAAACACATTCCAGAGCAGCAAAACACAGGAGAAGCAAATCAGATCATTATTGTTTTCATTTTTCTCTGGGGCTTCTTCCCAGGAGAAGAATCCTGGGCAAAGAGATTTTTCAGAAAATATGACAGTGACACATGTCTCAGTTTGGGGTCCAGTTAGAAACTGAGAGTGTTGGGAGCATCTCAGCTGCCATCCTTGTAAAGGTTCTGCTGGCTGGCTCAGGAGTCCTGAAGCTGCAACTTTGCGTGGCAGGAAATGGTGCTGTGCAGGGGTAGTTTTGAGGAAGGATAGATCAGAGAGGACACTGGCTAAGAAGTGAAATAGGTGGTCTCCAATTTTACAAATTTATTCTGTAATCACAAAAGTGCTTTTCATGGTACAGTAGTCAAGTTAGTCCTGGAAATTAGCTCCTAAATTAATATAGTCCAGTAGGAGCATTTCCACAGCAAAGCTTTTCCCTGCTGCTGCTCTATGAATACTGGGCCATGTTTTATTTTCCCTTGGGCTGAAGTGCTTTTCCCTAAATGTCCATAGAGGAAATTGTGCCTCAATAATGTTCAGATGATTTAGCCACCTCAAGTGTTGATACCATTAAATCTGTGGAATGCCATTGGGTTTTGAAGCTGGAGAGCTGCCAATCCAGAAAAGGAAAGAGTTTTGCTCTACAGCCAGGTTAACAATCCAGGCTAACCCTAAAAGTTAGTGTTTCACAGACTTAATGGTAAATATATGAAATATTTTAAAATAGATCTTATGGTGGTGGAACTTACATATATTAGATGAATGAAAGTTTGGAATCCCACTCTGAAGCAATTTGCTGCAGTCCAGAAATAGTTAGAAACTGAAATTATGGAACTGTGATGTGGCACTCACCTACTTCTGGTATCATTCAGAGGTCTTGTAAGTGTATTTATTAGACCCTGCTTTGTGCCATGTGGACTCCTTTTCACATTTTGATCCTGCACCATCTGATTTTACCCAGCTACTTGCTTTCCAATGAGCAAATTATGTGACTGGTGAAGATTTAAACTGCTCATGGCAACTTGAGTAATTGCTGCCAAATGATGTGGATTGCCAAATGATGTGGGTCATAAACAGAGGTTAGGCATTCTTGTCAAGATCTTTGAGCCCACAAGTGAGAACCTGTAATTCTAATTTGCTATTTAGGAGCATGAAAACAAGATCTATGTTTTCCATAAATCTGGGCTTGCACCTGAAAGCTCCTATCAGAAGAAGCCTTTTACTCCAAATCTTTGAAAACTAAAAACCAGTTAACAAAGTGCTCAAATAAGAATTTAGGAAAGGAGAATTGGGCACCTCTTTGGGAATTTCATCTCTGAACAGAAGGAGCTTGGCATAAAACCACCCTGACAATGACTCAGTGCAGTCTTTCCCAAACGAAGTGAAAGATGGCATGGAAGCTGGCCAATGTGAGATCAAAGCAGCCATAGCAAGGCTGCAGAGAAGTCAGCTGCAGATGAGAAGCAGAGATAAAAAGCTTTGCATATTTTTGTCTGAGGTCCTATGAGCTTGCATTTATGTGGGTGAGTATCACTGATTTTATAATGAGTCACTAGAGCAGTTGAAGGAAATTATTAAATGAGGAGTAAATGTGTGTTGCAACAAAAGTCTGAAGGAAGTGGTGTGTCCCCATTCTCCTGCTGTCTTCAGACAAAGCTCCTTCTGGAAGGTGAGCCCTGCAAGATGTAAGGTACAGACTGAGGTGCAGAGCAGTTCAGGGGTGTTTGGCTGTGCATCTCTGCTGACTGGCTGTGGGGCTGAGAGGCTGCCAAGAACCCAATGAATTGCTTATTTGGCTCTGAAGAGAGAACTTTGTCTCACTGGCCTGTCCAAACAGCACTTTCACAAGTTTTCTGATGACAGAACAAGCTTGGATAGACTGCTACAACCACCAACTATATGTTTTCCAAAGCTGCATTGAGTTAAAATTCTACAGGACTCACCTAGGTGGTGGATACCCTCTAAGACTTCCAACTTTACCCAAGGTAAATGAATGGGCTCTGTTGTTTCAAAGGGATGTTTTCATGTCCATCTGCTTTCCTGTATCACAGCATAAGTGACTTCTCCTGCAAATCTGTCAAAAGCCTGACAAAATTCAGAGTATATCAGAGTCTGCACTTACCTCATCCCACTGGTAAAACTGGTTCCCATTTTATTCAATCACTTTATTTCATTTATTTCAAATCTGTACCTCAGTACGTGCATTTCTTCAGTATGTGCATTTCTTCAGTAAGGAGAAATCCTGAATAATTTACAGTTGTTTCATTACTGTATTTTTACATGCAAGGAAAACTGGATAAATCTACAGGGTTCTGGGTGAGAGGTTGTTTTCTTTTATATGCAGCTTTCAATAAATTAGAAATGCAATTTACTTGAGGGCTTTTTCACCTCTTCTTGTTGAATAGTGAGATTCATTTTGGCAACTGGAAAAACTTAGATTCAGTGCCACCATGTAGATTTTCAGTTGGACAAAATGATGCCATTGCCTTGTATATTATTATAGAACAACCACATCAAACTATGCAAGTGTCCTGTAATGTCATGATTACAGTGTTAGGCTCATACCAGTTGAAAAATATGACTAATTGAATATTAGAATATTCTTTCAATTATATGTTTGGTTTTCCACATAGATATAGGCAATCTGCTAAAATACAATGTCAATTTGTATTATGGCCAGCTTGGAAGGCTCCTGAGAATGGAAGGGGAGGCTGGAAGTGCAGGTTTTAGTAGGTATTGTGGAATCACCTCATCCTGCTATCTCATCAGAACCTGTTCATGGGGAAAGCTACGGGAAAGAAAATCCCAAAGAACCCCCAGACTGGTGCTGGTGGTCATCAGGGACATGGCTGCTTTTCCACCCATTCCTCACTGTGGCACAGAGTGGCATCCTATGGCAAGAGGAGCCTGTTTTGGATGGTGGGAGAAACAATGAAGCTGGTCATGGCACAGCTTCTGTAAGTGTATTTTCATGAGAACTTCTAAAATCATAGAATAATTTTATGTTGGAAAAGACCTCTAAAATCGTCAAGTCCAACCATTAACACATCATTTCCAAATCTACCAGCAGACAGTGCCTGTAAGTATCCCATCTACACATTTCCAAAGATAGTGATTCCACCACTTCCCTGCTCCAATACTTGATTACCCTTTCGGTGAAGTAATTGTTCCTGATATCCAACACAAACATTCCTGGCACTACTTGAGGCCATTTTTTCTTGTCTTGTCCTTTGCTACCAACCCCAAACCTTGCTGTAACCTCCTTCCAGCCTGTCTGCAGAGCACCCAGCACTCCCACCCGATTTGGTGTCATCTGCAAAGTGTCTGAGGGTCGTTGCTGAAGATGTTAAAAAACTGACCCTCATTCTGAGCTTTGGGAACACCATTGGTGCCTGGACCCAGCTGGATGTAGCTCCACTCCCCAGCCCTCTCTGGGCCCACACGTCCAGCCAGTCTTTTACCCAGTGAACAGTGCGTGTCCCTGTCCAAGCCATGAGGAAAACGCTGGGAGAAACAGTGACAGAGGCTTTCCTAAAGTCCAGGCAGACACATGCACTGCGGGGTCACTCTGCCCAGGAGAGCAGGTGGGTCAGCAGGACCCATAAACCCTGGCTGGCTGGGCTGCTGCCCTGCTTGTCCTGCACGTGGTGCACGATGGCACTGGAGAGGATCTGCTCCATGACCTTTCCCAGCACCAGCTCAGGCTGGCAGGCCTGTAGCTCCCTGGATCCTCCTTCCAGCCCTTCCTGCAGGGGTGTCACCCAGGCCAACTTCCCTTCAGCTGGGGCCTCCCTGGTGAGCCAGCACTGCTGGGAAGTGGCTCCATGAGCACAGCCACCAGCTCCCTTCAGTATCCTTGGGTGGATCCCATCTGACCCCATGGACTTGAAATTATTTTTGAAAAAGCATGATTTCTACTGCCAAATTGCAGCCTCTGTAATTATATTCTGGTTGCCTCCAGGAATCCTGCTCTTTCAATTGATTGCATAAATAAATAAATAAACGACATGCTTTAAAAATACTAACTGGACAGAATGGCAGGAGGCACAGGGGTGTGGCCATTTTGTTTGAAAAAGCATACTTTATTTTTTGATACTTTTGCCTGAAATAGCCTCATATTTTCGGGTCAACTTATGGCCAAGAAAAACACAAGTCAAACCAAAGCCCACAGGAAACTCTAACAACTCTAAGAAAGGCCAGCTAATGAAGGTTGTAGAAAAATCACTGTGAATGATATCATTGACCACTGGCAGTGGGAAAGTCTGAGGACTTGTAGCTGATCATGAACAGGGATTGGGGAAATGAAAAGTTAAAATATTCTGAATTTTTATTTATTTGTCTTCTGTTTTCTAAGAATCCTGGGAAAAACAACTTTGTTATGATTACCACCCATTGCTTTCTGACTTTTAAGGTCCCACAAATGCAATTTATGCCTCTGAGTTGCTACAGATACAGGACATAAAATCTGTTCCTGGCCTTGCTAAAGTTGCTGGGAGTTTTGCCATTCAGCAGGGGACAGATTTCACCACAGAAGTTCAGTGCCACAATCTTGGCTTCTGACAGAGTCAAAATGATGCCACTTCGAAGAGCAACACTTTGCAAAAGAGAGGAGCCCCCACATAGCTGTTTGTAGAATTCCTCCTGTGACTTTATTGGCATGGTGGGTGCTGGCACAATGCAAAGAAAGTGCATGAGATAAGAATTTAGGTGGTGCATTGGAAACAGCCTTTCTCAGGTTTGATGTGGACCTCTTGCTAGAAAGCAAAAGTGAGGAAGCACAGAAGCAAATCGAGAGTGCTCCAGGTGATATTGAGCTGAACTTATTAGATAACAATCATCTTCTGATGCCACAAAAGGGCTTTGTGTTCAAGTATCTTTATGTGACTGGCCCTAATCTTTTGTTAATGCACCTGAATGCCCTGGTTTGTGGGCTAGGGTTGTATTGCTCTCCTCTCCTATCTTTCAGAGACTTGATTGCATTCGTGTGGTGGACTACATTTTCACACAAAGCTTGTATCACAGATCACCTTTCCTGCTGTTTCTGAGCACAGACTGTGCTTCTGTGGTATCCGTTGCAATGATTTTAATAGAAATGTGATACTGGGAAAGCAGGAAAGATATTGTATATATGGTTTCCACTGCTCAGAAGTCAAGAAGCGAATTCCATATGATGAGGCAATTCTCAGCAGACCTCAACCTGGGGAATGTGGAGTGTAGCTGCACTGCCCTGATGCTTTCCCTGTAGGAGAGGTGGGAGCTGGTTTCTGAGCTGTTGCTGTGCTTTGGGGTGAGGGTTTCCTCTGTTCATGGCACAGCCTGTCTGCTGCTCCTGGGGCTCAGTGCTGTGACACACACGAGCCCCATCCTGCCCCTGCAGATGCAGATAGTTCCACAGAACTGTGCTGTGAGATCACCAAAGCTAAAATTGGAGCAGAGGCAAAGGGAGCCAAGGCCAAGAGTGAGTGAGCTCAGGACAAATCCATAGCTCTGTGTCCCAGTTCAATGCCTTTTCCACCCAACTCGGTGGTTTGGGGCACCTTTCCAAGCTCCAGCATCTGGCTAACACTGGAATTAACTGGCTGAATTTCAGTCCAAACAAACCGAAGGTGACATAGGCAGGTGTTGGTGTGGTTCATATCACAGAGATGGTGAAGGAACAGTGTCAAACACCACAGTTTCCAGAGTTTTCTCCCTATCATTGTTCCCCAGAGTCCAAAATACTTTACAATGTTAAATTATCTGTATTAAAACAGTCTCTCCAATGCAACTGGAGACCACCCAGAACTTATTCTAGATACAACAGCATTCTCTCCAAGGACATAGGCTGAAATTATTTGGAGTTCACTGCCCATAGGGCATATTCTGAGCTGGATTTATGCACGCAGGCAGTGCTCAGGGGACTTGTCTCAGAGCACTCTGTTTCTGGCGTGCTTTGTTTCCATTTGTGTAATGGAACCATTTAAAAAATAAATAGCAGTTTAAAAATAAGTGAGTGATCTTCATAGCTAATGTTTATCTAGGATAACTGGCATCCATATCCATGATAAAAAACCTTTGCTGGCTTTATGAATCTGTTTATTTAAGTATCTGTATTTGAAATGAGGCTCATAATATTTGCATGTTGAATAGCATAGGATTTCTTTTATCAAGAAAGCTTCTTCCCTATATAATTCTATGCTGAAAAGAGGAAGATGTGCTTTATAACAAAGCTTACTGACATAACAAAGAAAATGAGACCTGTCAGATTCTCCGTAGCACCAGTTGCTCCAGTTTACTTTTGCTCTGCCTTAGTCTTTTGTCATAGAGTCCAGTCATGGTGTTAAATCAAATCAAGAGCCTGAATTGGAATTGTTATTTTGTTCAGCTGTACCTGAAAAAAAAGCGTGTGAGGCTGTGTGAGGAGGACTTTAGACAGAGTTTTCTGTGTGATTTTTACCTGAAAGACAAATGACTTATCACACATTGATTCTGTATACACAGGTTTTATGGTCAAAGGCAATGTGAAATATTACAGGAGGGTTAATAACAAATTAAGAAGATAAGAAGATGTGAGACACTTTTAGAATCTGTTTTGTCTCTGTATGGATTGTCCTTCACTTTTACATTAGTAATTTTATGAATTTCCCATATAGTCCCAAATGTTCACTTCCTCAATGGAACTGCCTCCATCCAGGTCCCCTTTTTGGGCTGTGCGTGTTAAATGTCCTCCTGCTAAAATATACCTGATACTCATTTCAGCTGTGCTAGCTGGTGTCCATGGTGCTAATAGGAAATACAACAACACAAGTGATGTAATTTCATTATCTAAAGCCATTTTGCAAAAGCTTGGATCTTCCTTAACCAGCCCTAGTGTAAGTTACATTGGAGTGAGCTTACTGAGGGGATTTGAAAGACAGTCGCGGGGATCAGACACCGAGAGTTCATACCCGTACCAAAGGAACAGAAGAATTACAATGCTCTGTGGAGCTTTGATTAACTGTCTCCAGAGTAAATACAACCTCTGGAAACAAAAGCTTTCTCTCACACCAGGCCCCAGAATTGGCAACTTTAGCACATTCTCTTTGTTCACCTCCAGGATGGCTGGCAGGTTCAGCCAAAGGAGAGGGACTGTAAATTACAACAAAAAGGGAATTAGAAGATGTTATTTTAATCAGGCTACTGAATGACTTAACTGCCGAGCTAGTGCACGGTGTGCACAGTAATCAGACTTCTGTGGGCCCAGGCAGCAGCTTTCTCTGTGGGGCTGTGCAGGAGGAGGCTCAGAAAGAAATCTTTCAGCACACCCTCACGGTTGAATGATCAGGCAAGTCCTGTATCCCTTCCCTTGTACCTCTATTGTATCTCCTTCAGACCACTCTTTGCATAAGCAATAAGGCCGGATTGTTTTAGCTGGCATATCAGGCACCAATTTTGCAAAACATGATCTACTTATGTAGACCTGAATGCCCACAAATAGTCCAACACCATTCCAGCAGTGATTCAGGGGATCCTTGCTAGGAGCTGCTGTTGAATGATTAACTTTCACCCAAGCCCCTGCATTATTTTGAACTCTACCCTTGTTCTTATAGATAAATGCAAAATATTAGAAAGTTCCTTGTGCTGTGCTATGCTTTACATTGTCAGAACTTTAATCTCACTGTTAATTACTGTGTTTAGCACCCTGGTCTGACATAGCTCTCCCATGCAGGCAAGCTGAATTTCCTTGCAGTATTTCAAGTGAGATATTTACTGCCAGTGTTAGCCAAATAAAGGATTTTTGAATGCTCCATTATTTTGAATTATTTTCCCTTTTCTTTGTATGCTGCCTCACACTCACTTTCCCTAGGCTCCAAACAGCTCTCAGTGAAAGTGACCTGCCTTTCCCACAGCAAAGTTCAGGAGTTGTTCCCCAGACTCTGTTCCTGAGAGCTGGCATGCTTGAAGCAAAACCAAACTGCAAGATTGGATTTTTCAAGGGAAGATACCTGCCATTATTCAAAAGAAAAGCATGTTTTCCATTGGTAGCTGGCATCATGTAGCTGGCAGCTGCATGAGCAAGAGGGAGCAGGACTAACAGACTGTACCATACTTAAAAACATAGTTGAATTTAAATTGCCTATTGTGAATCTCTTTAACAGGATCATTTACAGAAGAGCATTAGTCACATGAGTGTTTCTGTGGAGCTTAGTGGAGTGGATAACATGACTATTTGAATTTCTCTCACAGGAAGGAGCAACTGGTGGTACAAATTTGGAATATTCTTCACTGCAAGGCTGTGTTTTTGGGGAAAATATGTGTGCACCCCAGGTGAAGACGCACACCACTGTCACCAGAGGAGGTCCATATTGCCTCACTCAGTTTTCTAAAAGCTTCTCTGCTCAGAGCAATCTCCACCTTTGTACCTCTGTCATCCTCCTCCTTTTCCTAAAAACACTGACACACGCCCTTGCCCTCAAACTTCCCCGGTTCTCTTTGTGCCACGAGGCAGGGCAAGGATAACCTCACAAAATTCATCTTCTGCACGTGCAGATGCCTGGTGGGGTCCCCTGTGTGGTGGAGTGACCACATGGGGCTGTGCAGGTGTGTGGTGTGCCTGGGCAGCAGTCGGGGCTTGGCGGCTCCTCCATCGCTTCCCCAAACACGGCAGGAAGGTTTCCCCTGCCTGGTCTTTTGGGACTGTCTAGAGAAAGTCTTGAAAAGTCCAGATAGTTTTGTTGGACTATGCTTAACCCACTCACTGGTGGAGGCTGGGACTGATTGGTCCCCACACTGATTGTCCTTCAGCAGCTTAAAGCCAGGCCACCCTTTGGAAGGGCAGCTGTCTCAGACATTAAGAACTCTTGTTTTACCACTTCATCACTTACCTGGACAGCCATCTCTTGCAGCACAGTTTGCTATTGCTGGCATCCTGCTAGAATAAAAAAACACTATAAAAAATAAAGTACTGCATAAAAGAAAACCGAAACCAGAATTCAAGATTGTTCCTTAAATATGCGACTTTCTGGTTTTTGTATGAGAAAAATTACGGACCTGGGTTTGTTCCCTCCCCCTTAGCCCTCTTGAAAGTAAGTGAGACTTCTGCTCCTAAACTACTTCAGCCTTTTGGAGTGCTGTTCAGTGTCTTTGCCATCTGTTTGTCCTCCCACCTCTCCTCCTTGCTCATGCTGCTCTCTGGAGCACTTCTGCTTCTTGCTGCTTCTCCTGTGCGTGTGCCTTTGGACCAAATGGTGGGATCCTGGCCACAGCTCATGGTGACAGCACCTCGGAGCAAATAAATGCAGGACCAAACTGGAGCTCCCTGTGGACGAATCTAAAATCTAGTCTGGAATGACCCGACCAAGGATGTTGATATTAAATGTTCTTTTCTGTTAATCGGTTACGTATGGTGGCCTGGGTAAATGGATGTATACAGGGCTGGGTGCAGCAGTTTAGCATTCAGGAGACTGTGTCTGCAGCCTGGGGTCACAAACAATGAGGGTGGAGGAACCAGGAGCCTTTAGCAAGCCCACAAGATGTGGATGAGCCCAACACACATGGACAGGGCAGCAGCTGCTCCTCAGGGCTTGCAGACTCCACACATCCAGGTAAAAGAGATGCCCTGATCCAGCCAGGCAAAGCAACGCTGCTACAGCCACCCCCAGTGCAAGGAAGCAGCATTTTCATGTAGAAGTAAAGATATCTGAATCAATGTTTTAAAGAGAGGAATTTAAAGCAGGAAAACCAAAGACACAAGTTTACCTAATTTAAAGCAGAAAACCCAATATATGAGTTCACCTAAATGAATGACAAGTATGCATCAGTTCCTTTAGTGGTTGATGTGAGGTGCACAAGATATTGGATAGTGGGAGTTGTTACTTACTGGGCTGTGTCTTTGCAAGTGGGAGTTTGGGGTCATAACTTTATGGCTCTAAATCCGGTGTCACATTGCTCAGTGGAAAATGTTACAATCTCTGCATGCTGTAAGTATTCTGTGCCACAAGCCTCAAACTTTCACCGCTTGACTGTTACACCACCTGGGTGTAATTAGCAGTTTGACATCAGATGGTAACTAGAAAGTTACAGTAAAATGGAAAACCTGGGCAACCTGATTTCCAATTTTCATTTTATACAGACAAGAACAGACACCACAAATGTATAGTCCCTTCAGTGCACTGATTCTCTCAAACATTTCAGAGGCTTTACTCTTTTAACCAAGGATGTAGCTGGCTGAATGCACATGAAATACATTGTTCTTCATGCAAATATATACAAATTAGAAGCTACCTGTGGTATATTTTACAGAAACTGTTTCAGTGTTAGCGCAGCCCAGACACATGAAACCCACCTGGCCACCCGTGAGGTTTCTGGTTTCAGAGCCAGCTTCGCTGAACCCGGCCCTCGTTGCAGAGTTAATTGGAAATATTTGTCCAGGGAACTCGCCTGGCGGATTTTGTGTGTGCTGTTTGATTTCCTCATTCTTGGTGTTTAATCTGTCATATCAGAATGTGTGCTGTGGTGCAGTTGGTTGGTACTGTCCAGAGGAGGGGATGGAGCTGGCGGGCGAAGCCAGCAGCCAGTGCAGCTCCTGCTCCCGTGGATCCCAGCAGCTGGCAAGCCTGGCAAGCAGGAGGGGGACAAGATTGTGGCCAGGGAATTTGGAGGAGGAGGAGGAGGAGGGCTGATGGACAGCTGCCTGCTGATAGCAGGCTCAGGCTGGATCTTTGGCACTCAGTACAATGCCCTCCTTAGGGTAAAAGTGATAGCAGTAGGATATCTCTGTGCAGGATCGCTGGCTGAGTACCCCAGTGGAATTGCCAACTAATCCTGATTGTGTTTGTTCTTTAATCCAAAATTAATCTGAGCTAAGTCATCTGGAGTCTTAAAAGTAAAAGCATTTATTTCATTGCTGCTCTAAGGATAGGTAAACATCTTCTTCCTTGCTCTTTTTAAACTTTTGAGCAATACTTTGCCTTTTTTAAGCCCTTTTGCCAATTTTTCTTAAACACCAGTGACAAGAATATGAAAGAAATTAGAAAAATTTTATGAGATTAAGACTCATGCACAAAAGACATGTTGATTCCTTGTCCTCCAAAGAGGGCAGTATGGGTTCTGCAATCAAACCTGGGGGGTTCACAAGGGGTTCATGTGCCATAATGTATGTAGTAGGTAGAAAAGTAATGCATGGAACAATCTTTGATTAAAAAACAAAACACCTCCCTCCCCCAGACAATGTAAAAGGGAATAGTCAAAACCTATTTCAATTTTTAGGACTGAAGAAAATGTATTCTTCACTGTTAGTGGTAAATAGCAACGTGGGTACACTTCTGACTTTACTGATTTTATAGTATGTTATTTCTGTCTCTTTCTCATGAGCAAAGAGATGCTTTGCTGCAGGGACAGATATTTTTCTAATTCCATATTAAGTTCCCATATAGAGTAAAATTAGATGGGATACAAAAATGATTTGTTTGATACTTATTGGAGAGTTGTCCTCCCCACCTGTTTTTCAGCAAATGGAAATGTCACCGTCCATATCCTCTTCCTTCTAACCACAGATATGCCAACAGTTTTCATAACAATGCTGAGAGGGGGAAAGTATTTTTTTGAGGAAATTTACATACAACTCTCTGGATTCCTGTTTGCTACAAAATTTGACCAAGAAAAAATTACTTTAAAACTCTCCTGGCTGGACTTTGCGCTCTTTGGAAGTCCCAGCTAACTGAGGGCCAGTCTTAAACCATGAACTCTGAGCTTAGTGCTTGGAAACCGTAAAAGTAATATAGGGAATTTTGCATCAGTGAGGGCTTCAGGATGTGGCTGTGTGCCTTTCTCTGTACCTTACCCGAGTTCCTGTTTTCTTCTCCCTTTGAAAGCCCTGTTTGAAGTTTCTTCTTAATCTCCTCAGTTGTTGACTTGAAAATGCAAGCAGACCTCCTAAGTATGAGTCATGCCAGCCCTCAATCATCAGTATTGTCCAGAAATGCTCTGGTTCCCTTTTCATCTCTTCTTACCCCTTAACCAAGGGCAGCGATGATTCATAGTGTAAAAGGACTTGATTTGCATTTGATATGAGGCAACAACTAATTCAAGATGAAGAAAGAGCATCAAACAGGCCTTGTAAAAAAGGAAAGGAAACTTTCTTATTTAATGTGGCCAAATCAAAAGTACAGGCATAGATATTATTCTTGAAAAATCAAAAGATAAATTACATTGGCTAGAAAATTCCCTCATACAGATTCTGCAAATGTTTAAAAAAATCAATGTGGGTTAAAACATACTATGTTCCAAAAAAATCAAAATCCTGTTTCTCTTTTAAACACCTTTGCAATGAAACCTTTCTGCTTTTTTGGGTGGTTTTTTTGTTTGCTTCTTTTTAATATAAATTTTTGGGCTAGGCACTTTACAGACGAGCAGAACAAGATGAAAAAAATCTCCCTTAAGAAATCTTTTTAGGAATGCACTTAAAGTGTTCAAATCTCATCTTTATTTTAGATGTAAGTCTCTATATGCTTACCTGCCATTGATGTCTTTAGGCATTAATCACATTTTTTATTTCTAAATTATTTTCCTTCATTGAGGTCTAAATACACAAAATAAGGGGAAAATCTAGGGAGGGATCAAGACAAAATGGCTATAATAAATCTTGCAAGTCTAGAAAGTTACTTCAGGGATCTTGAGCTGCTAATATTGATCAACTCTGAGTGAGTAATGCAGCTGAGCAGGAGCAGACTTTGCAGG
This sequence comes from Passer montanus, assembly GCF_014805655.1. NCBI lineage: Eukaryota > Metazoa > Chordata > Aves > Passeriformes > Passeridae > Passer > Passer montanus. The sequence continues at coordinate 5,306,366 of NW_024366592.1, forward strand.
ACAGCTGCACCCCATAGTCCTGGGGCAGTTTCCTGTGAAGAAAATTGTAATATACATTACAAATATTGCATGTCTGTCTCCCTCTCTTTTGCAGAGTTCAGTTTGCCCAGAAGATGGCCTATTTCTTTAAACTGCCTTGAAAAAGATTCTGGTGGAGATGGAAGTGGAAACTTAGTAACATACTGAAGGAATTAGATGGTTTCCTTTCCCTCTGCCTGTCTCTTGACATTCAACTTCTGTTCCTTCTCTTTTCCCATCTATCATCATTATGGTTGTCTACCTGAACTCTAAATTCTATGAATTCTTTTGTCTTCAGCTGGTGGCCAAAAAAATCCCTTGGCATTTTCAAAGTAAGCTAACAACTGCTCAAAGGAAGGGTTTGGGAGGAAAGGAGATGGCTCCCAGAGCAAAGTCAGGCTGCTTACATTGGTAGGTGTAAACTAAAATAAGGTCTTGGACCTCACTGAGGACTTAAATTTCTCCATGAAGGCAGGACAAAATTCACCTGATGGTGCAGCAAATTCTTCAGAGCTGTCCACTGGGCTCTGAGCTGGTGCTCCTTTGGTTGTAGCTCTCCACATAATGTTTTGTTCAGTTCTGACTGATGTTGGCCAGTTCCCTCTCAATTTTTAATGTGCTCTGATGAAGATCTTGGAGCCTCAGGATATCTGCTTGCCCTCTTTCTTTTGTGCAGCTCTCAGGGGGGCACTATTTGTGTGGACTTAGTAATCTCAGGGAAATTAATGAACTTGTTTTACAGGACACAAGTGATTTTCGTAACTGTGTTTGCTGTCAAATATCTTCAGTGTGCTATTGTGTGCATAAAAAGACTTTTAGTCATGTGATACACTGTCATAGTGTCTTCTGTACCAGCTTGTTTCAGTATATGTATACAAATTTACAAAAAAATGCATTAATACCATCTTTGGTTCTCCAAGGCAGGTAACTTCTATGCAAACAGAGATTTTGTATGTGTGGTCACAAATTTCATGGTTGAGTACCCTAATGATCATATTTCTGGAAATTAGAAATAACCATATAATCACAGAATTTTTAAGACTGGAAAAGACCAAGATCATTGAGTCCAGCCTGTGCCAATCCCCACCTTGTCACCCAGACCACAGCACTGAGTGCCACATCCAGGCATTCCTTGGACACCCCCAGGGGTGGAGACTCCACCACCTCCCTGGGCAGCCCCTTCCAATGATTAACATCCTTTTTGGTAAAGAAAATCTTCCTGATGTGCAACCTAAACTTCCTCTGGCACACTTTGAGTCTCCATCTGCTTTTCCTGCCAACCAAAACATGAATAGTTATTCATCTGTGTACATACACATTTATACATCAAATGTGGTCCATAGGTCTTACATTGTTTAACATCACAGTTTCTCCTACACCCCTCTAGTTTCTGAATATTCCTTTTTTTGACATTTGGGCTTTATTCTCCCCTGAATCTGAACTAATTTTGAATCAAATACCTTATGATTTTAAACCAGTCTTCTCCATTCCTGCTGTCCACAGACCTTGCATGTACTCACTTTTGTATTTCCTAAATTGCAATTTTGCACATCAATGGTCTAGAACCTCTGAGTAAAGTGCTGTCTGCCACATAAATTTCTCCTTCAAAGTTGTTAAAAGGAGTAGATTTACACTCAGAAGTCAGCCAGCCTTAATCACTGGCATTACCTTTTGCAAAGTCTCCTTTTTGCATAACTGTCTCTTGCAGTGACCGATCACATCCTGTCTGAGACCCAGAAAACTTTCTTGAACCTATTTACATGAGCAACATCAGACTCTGGTGTTTGTGCTACCTCTCTTTCACTGAAAACTCAGACAGAGTGTCTGCTGACACAAGATCTTTTCCACGTTTATATCCTGGCTGTAAATCATCCATCTGCAATTGAAATAACTTTTTCTCTTTGTGAAACTCTTTTCTCCACCACTGGCATTAGTGGTTTACAGCCTGCTTTGGCAAAGGAAGAGCTGAAGGTTTTGCATGCATAAGCACTGGAAGCTTTTAATTTTTCTGTCCATATTTGCTGGCGTTCACCTTCTGTTAGTTTTCTTGCAGCATTACCTACAGTCTGATTATTTCTGTATTTGCAAAAATGTTTTTGCAAGACCTCACATAGCAGGTCCAGGTGATAATTCTGTATAACAATTACCACCAGACAATCAAAGGAAGGGTGTCTTCTTCATAAGCTGTTCCTAGGCTAATTATTATTATTAATGTGTTTTGTACACTTTTTTTTTTTTTTTAGATCAACAATCATGGCAGTAAAATTGGACAGAATTTTTTTCCAGCCAAATTTATCATCCATGTGTACTTTCCTTCTCTGTAAGTAAAGAAATATTGATAGCCATCTCTAACCCCCCCAAGGCCTAGAAGGGCCCCTAGATCAGTCCTGGTTTTCCTATAGAAGTTAATTATTCACTTCTACCTTTACATTGCTGTCTGTTTTGTTCCAGGCTTGCAGCCCCAACTCCCTGTCCATGATACCCTTCTATTGTTTATACTCTCAGCAAAATACCATTGCTAAACTTCAGTGTATTCCCATGTCTGGATATCCTTTCAGGAAATTATATGGGTGCACAGCACAGCCTAATATTTACAGGGAAGCACTATGTTTAGAGGGTCTAAGTTAAAATTTCACGGACTATAATTTTCTTCCTAAAGAAATTTTCCACCACCCCAACGAAATAATTAGGATGAGATGACAGGAAGAGGGAGAAAATGCATTTATTAAGAAACACTCTTCCTGGTAGATGTGTGGAGATCTGTACAGGCTTGGCCCCTCAGGGCGTGGGTAGAACATGAAATCACAGAATGGTTTGTGTTGGAAGTGGCATTAAAGCTCTTCTCATCCCACCCCCTGTCAGGGACAGGGACACCTCCCAGGCAGCTCCCAGCCCTGTCCAGCCCGGTCTTGGGCACTTCCAGGGATGAGGCAGCCACAGCTTCTCTGGGCACCCTGTGCCAGGATCTCACCATCCTCACAGGGAAGAATTTCTTCCTAATATCCATTCCAAATCTACTCTCTCTCAGTGTGAACCCATTCCCCTTGTTCTGTCACTCCATACTCTTGTTAAAAGTCCCTCTCCTTCTGTCTTTTAAGTTCAAGGTGTGGGTAAAAGGTTTCTGCTTCCTCTTCTGGAGCTGGTAGACAAAAGACCCATTCTAAAAGTGTATTGGTACTTTCTTCTGGATTCAGAGCAATAAGTCTAAATTCTTCCTTAAGTTTTCATCTAAGTGTGCTTCTAAGTATGTGTTGGCACACGTGCAACAGGGAATTTGAATTCTGCTAACTTTATTTTGTGTTCTGTTGATAGCTTTTCTATGCCATTAAAAACATCTGAGAATATATTTTTTAGCTTTTAATGGCTTCTGTCCTCCTACTGTATTCACTTTCTTAACAACCTAATATCTGGCATTTTCACCCCTTGAATAAGTACTCCTTTTCCTGAAAATGTTTTATAAGAAAGCAATTATAAATGTTATTTCTTCTAGATTTTGTTTTGCTTTCACATGAAGTTCACATTCACATGGCATGGTTTGATTTTACCCTAGTCTCGTCAAATAAAGATTTTATCAATGCTTTCCCTATAAATAGACTTTCTTTTCAAAATTATTTTGGTAACTACAGCTGACTACTATCCTGTACACACTCTCTGGGTGTGAGAATAATTTATGCACCCAAGTCTAAGCTAGAAAAACCTAAAAAGTGAAAAGAGTTCCACAACATTTTCTTCTCTTTTATTTCTCCCAGTATTGGCATGCACAATCTCTTGCTTTTTGTCTTGGTACTTGGCTAATGGCTAAAGTTTTGGTTCTGTGATCCGCAGAGCTAAATCAAAACCTGATTACAGCTTTAATCTGTCACAGTGAAAAAAATTGTGCTAAATGCATCAGAGATCTTTCCATCTTTTTGTCTCTCCTAGGAAATTTCTATCCCTATAGCTTGATTTTTCCCAAAACTGCAGCATTGTGATTCTATAATTTAGAATGGCAACTAGTTCAGTCTTCTCCTCAATAAATCTAGTGTTTCTGACCTAGTTCTGTGTAATAATATCCACTATTGCCTCCTCCCCACTCACTGTCTTCCCAAAGAGGAGAATATTGCTTGAGCCTCTTCCAGCTGTGTGCTGTGGTTGCCATGAGCCCTGCACTCATCCCTTTATCTTCTCCTCAGGTTCTAGAGGTTGCCTCCAAGTTTATGGGACCGCATCATGCTCAATCACCACTCCAGGGAGAGCCTTGCTTTGCTACTCATAAGCCACAGATGGTCTTTTATGGACTAAGCCAACTGTGAAAAGAGGGAATTAGTGAGAAACCGAGGCAGAGGGGGCTCTCCACAGAGTCACTAAACATCTGAGGACAGGATGAAATAAAATTAAATGCTCCATGCCTTCTAGATGGCCAGTTCTCTTGCAGCACGTGTCCTCTTCTGCCCTAAGCCACAAAAACATTGCCATCATGTTCACAGGAGCAATAACATGGATTTTTAAATCACGTTCCAGTTGCTCTTATGCATGATCTGCAAAGGAAAATACCTGAGGCCAATACTTGGCACACTCTTTTTGTGTAGCAGCTAAAATTAAATAAATCTACTACTGAGCTAATAATCAGAGCAAATTTATATCCAAAACCTTTTCTGAAAATATTTATTCATTAAAAAAAAAAAATTAAACTACCTTTTCTTTCACAATTTTTCAAAGAAACTAAAGAAGTATTAGAAAATACAAAGAAATAATAAGGACTATTTACAGTGTATAGATTACATTTTTAATGGTTTTTGGGGCATACATTCTGAAAATTATTTTATTCCAGTCCTCAAGCTTTTGGGAATTCATCTTTTCCCAATACTCTTTGTTGAAGGACAAGAATTACTCACAGAAATAATTGAGTAAAATTCATTTTAGTATTTCTAATAAGTTATTTACTCTTTATCTCAACCACTTTTGCAGTGGAGAAAAGGGGAGGCTTCAGGTAAAAGCCAAGAGCCTCTAAACTCATCTTTTACTCATATGGGATAATGCAGATGCCATCCAGTTTCAGAGAAATGACACAGAATGAGTTTTGCATAGGTTGCTAGAGTCAGGCTGATTTTAAGTCAAATAAATACAAAGGAGAGCAGGTTGAAGAAGGAGATCAGTAAAACTCAGAGCAGGATTCAGGGTTTTTTCAATATATATCTGTTCTGATGGCTGTGGAGTTATGTCTATACCTATGCTCACAATCTCTTTGGTCTTGCCTTTCACTCTAAAGAAGTTTACAGTAAAGATTTGGGTTATTAAAATACTCATAAGTTAAAGTAATACCTTGAAAACCACCAGGTGAAATAGCACTTTCCAGTGTTCACAGCTGATTTCCCTGTGTTTTGGGGCAATGCAACTCTAAGCCAGTATGTCACAGTACATGAAGTTCCTGTGAAAGTTGGTTAGGATATATCCTAAAGGATTATTATGGAGCATGCAACCACGAAATATGGATCAGAATCATGAAAATGGACACAGAAATCTGCAACTACTTTGGGCTATTTTAGACAATGAAAACATAAACTGCATGAGATTTGTTTAGTTTGAGGACTTGTTTGGAAATTCAGAATAAAAACTGTGTTTGTCTGAAGTTTTATTCAAGTCCACTGACTTGTCTACTGATTCTGAATTCTTATTTCAGATAAATCTGGGCTGATTTATAAATTGGTATCAAAATCTCACTGAACTTGTGGTTTTGAGCAGTTTAAACTGGCCGTGCTATAAAATCGAGGTAGCAGTCAGTGGTTTTGGCTGGGTTTTGAGTGGCTATTTTGAGTTCAGTAGAGCCCCAAGCTCAAGATGGAAAACCTGGAGGTGCCAAACCTGTCCTGCTCCCTGCCATGAACCTTTGGCAGGGCTGCAGGAGCGTGCAGGGGAGCTGGGTCTGCTTCTGCATGAAGGATTTCAAGTGGAGGAATCTGTCCTTTTTCTCCCAGAAATTCTCCCCCAGCATTCTGAGACTGATGCTCAGTCACAGAATAAAGTGTGAGTGTGTCTGCAAAAGGCTGAAAAGCTGGTCTGGGCACTGAGCACTCAGGCAGAAGAGTAACTGCTGCAAGTTCAAGACTTTTCTCCAGTTGTGAGTTGAGAGTGTTCCTACTTGTGTTATTGTGTCTACTATCATTAACCGCTTTCTTCAACTCGTGCCAGATTTTATCAGTAATATCTGTTTTGAGAGACAAACAGCTCTTTTTGGAATGGGGCTTGTGTTTCTGTGACCACTTGCTTTGCATCTGTCTTGCGTGATTCAGGAGCAAATTCATCCACTTGTCTCCTCTCAGTATAACCCTGCTGTGCTTCTATTATGTGCATGATTTCACATATTAAATTTATTTCTTGTGCTGCATTTATTTTAAAACTTTATTCAGTCTTGTGCCTCTCGGTGCATTTAAAAGGAGCCACAAATATTTATGAGGCAATTTTAACACTTACCAATTACTTTTGTGGGGTTTGGTACTTTAATAGCTGTAGTTGTATCAGCCTTGGCTGATATTTCCTAATTATTCATATCCTGACATGTTATCAGCCATCACAGAGCATTACCAGCATCATTTTAAGCTCTCTTCACCTTCTTCAGTCTGGGTTTTATTTGAAAAGCAGACATGCAGTCCCCAGTGAGAATTAAAGTAGAAGCATTAGCTTGCAAAATATATGCCAATGACCTAATGATTCTGACATTTCCACAATACAAGCTTTACAAGAAGGCATGCAGACAGCAAAGTCTGTTTTTCTATCTCATATTTTTTTAATGGCTAAATGTTTGGAGGAAACAAAATGGATTTATTCTGCTCAATCCAGGGTATAATATCAGGACTTATCCGGTTCCGGGCCCCAGGGCTTCAGACAACTAACAAAACACATCTTACTTCTGCTCTGCTAGTTCTCTGTTATGCTTTTCACATGCAGGAAGAAAGAGTAAAAGCATAACCCAATTGAATAAAGCAGCATGGCCTGCTATTCTTTGCTTATGAAGCATCACATGATAGACACCAAATTAAGAAGAACCCCCCCACCTGTGGTTAAGTATGTATGAAACTGTCAAGCTGTTTTATCTAATATAGAGGGAATTTTACCATTCCCTTCACTGCCAGAGTACAAGAATATGTTTAAAATGTTAATGCCTTACCAAAGCATGCTTCATTGTTTTTGAATAATCCAGTGATTTTACATAATTAGAATAAAAATCAAAGCTGCTCCCTGATCTATTTTGAAATGCTCCTACCTTTCAAAGCCTTTGCTCTGATATATGGAAAGAAGGCTGATCTGACGTGGTTCTCCTTACAGAGTTTAAGTTGCAATTTGTTTTTTGGCTCTTCAGTCACTGTTTATGTAAGGATGTATTGGGATAGGGCTGTCTGCCATGATATGGTAAAAAAACAAAACCATCTTTCCTAATAAAAATAAGATGCTATTTAAACAAGAAGCCAAAGGAAATCTATCCTCTCTGTTGACCTTTCAGACTGTGGTGAGCACAGAGCACACAGTGCCAATTTTATGACACAGTCACGTCAAATAGATTGTATGTGACATATTTGAGCTGTGATTTCAAAGAAGGTTTAGATGTAAGAGTCAGGAGGGAAAACCCATTCAAATGTGTTCTTGTTACTTTTTGTGCAGTGACTTCATGGACCAGCCACCTAATGACTAAGACATGCCATTTGCAAGAACATTCCCTTAACCACAGATTTTTCTGGTTCATTTGCTTGAGGAACTCCAAAATTTTCCTGTCATTGCCCAGGAAATCACAAGCAAATCTGGTGGTGGTGTCGAAGACTTAGAGGTGCCTGGCACTTGTTCGGGTACTGGGCTGGTCATTTCCTCCTTTGTGTTTTTCCTTTCTCTCTTTTGCAGCCTTTATCCACTCAGGTGATGAGCTGGTTACAGGAATGTCTCATACCTGCAGAGAGTGGGGTCCTTGCAGCAAAAAGGGTTTAAATATCAGAAGTGGCCTTTGGACATTAAAACCATATAAACCTGGATTGCTTTCTTGTGATGCAGTGTTCCAAAAACAAACAATGAAAGAATCATTTCAAATTCAGCAGAAGGAGTCATACTGCAGCTCTCATTGCCGAGTTCTGTGACAGAAATATTCCAAATACCTGTCTGTAGACCAAGGACATTCAATATTTCAGAAGTGGCTTCTCACTGTGTGCAAAACCCCAGACCTTGCTGAGCATAAGAATCATTAGTTGCTTTCAGGGATTTAGCCTGGAAACTCCTTGACTCCTTTTCTTCCATCATTTCTTCCCTGCAGTTGCTGATTCTCTCTGTGCATGTAAAAGCACTGATAGGGTCATCATTAATGTACAGCACCTCTTTTCTTCTTAACATTGGCTTCTCTTTACTGCAGAGGTGAAAGCTGTGGAAGCCTTCTGCCTTTGAAGAACTACTTAAGATGAAATGGTTCTGAAGTGCATTTAAGGGTGTTTATTTTAGGCACTTTATTTTTTTCTTTATTTTTATTCCTATTGGAACTGGCTAATGTTATTCATTAAACTAACAATTTCTCCCCTGCCTGTTCTTAAGTGTGACTTGTGACCTTGCAATCTGTGTATTTTGTCATCACAATGTGTTACCATGGAACTGATTTTGATGTCATGAATAAGGGCATTGTGAGTTTCCACGTTCCCAAGCATATTTGAGACACAGGTTTGGAAACAAAAATGACTTCACCAGTTAAATATTGTTAGATCCTATAGCATATCAAAGGTAAGAACACTTGTGCCCTATATTCCTTTACATAGAAGAATCTAAGGTTAGGAATTTCAAAGCAGGCATATACAAGAATGACACTACAAATAGCATTTCACAAGATTAAATATTTTGTGAGAGTATTGAACTCTAACCCCTTTATGTTACTGTAGACAAAAATCTTTCATATTGTTCATGGAGCCTCCTCAGACTGTCTAATAGGGATTCTGTATAAAGAGGAAGAAATGCAGTGTGCCGAACAGCTCTGGGATGCTGCTGGGACTTAACTCCTTCAAGACAATAGTGGCTGAAGGGAATTTTCCACCCAAGATCACTCACAGGCAGACAGAGGGCAATGTACCATTGCTGCTTTTGAAGCTGAGAGGAGTAGTAAGGATTTTTCAGAAAAGAGCCTTACACAATGCACAAAGGGAAAATACACTTTTGTTGTGCAGCAGAATACGTGTATTGCATGCTTTAAATTGAAAAAAAGCAAGTTCCCTCAGTGATCTACCTACCCACGTGAGGTTAAAAGTGTTCAATGGACTCTCTTGTCAAGCTGTTCCCCAGGGTGTTTAATTCATCACATTTAAAGTCTTGATAGCATTCTATTATAATGGAGAAGTTTGAAAAGCCTCAAGTGGGGTTAAAGTCCTGGGTTGCAAAAAAATCTAGTTTAGCAGGAACCACATATATAGTTCTGTTTACTTCATCTGCTGGGGTTTTTTTCCAGATGAGGCTTACCCATCCATTGCATTTTACAATCTATCTCAGCAGCATTTTGCTCCTGGCACCAGGCAAATATGTCCTCATTAAGTAAAATTTATGCTAATACCATTCTGATTAGCAGCAGTCATTGATATTCACTCTCATTAGCTAAATTGGTTCACTGGAAGACATCCCGTTGAGGGGTTTTTTTCTGTTTTAAATGGAATATTAAATGTATGGATTCACAGAGAAGACAGATGATGATAATTATACCCTGTGTTTACTCCAGCCATTTTTTTTATCCTAAAGCCTCCTGAAGTACTTTGCAGCATTTAGATCTGCAAGGAGGGAGAAGACTTTTTTCCCCCTTAGAGAAAAAAATCTCTGTCAGATATGAAGAAGCTGTTCTGGTTTTACTGTTATTAGCACAGACGACACAAAGGAGTCTCCCATTCTGAATGTAGGTGCACTTTTTAATGACACAAAATGCAGAACACTTCATAGGACATCTGACTTGGGAATAAGATCAATTCATGGAGTAAAGGGACTTTCTACATGCAATCTTTTTGGAGTAAACTTGTGATTCTGACTTACCATCTCTAGGAGTTGGTCCTGCACTGATATTGCAAAATTAGCCTCAGTGTGAACCTTTTATGAAAAGTACAAGGATCCTCATCTTTATAAATCTGCTCATCTTTATAAATCTTGGTTGAAGGCAATGATCACTTCAGCTGAGAATTTTATTATATTTTCTGATGTTAAAACATACAAGATCAGTTCAAGCCATGCTTTGATGCAGCCTGGTATGATGCTGTGATGAATTGCCACCTGTTTTCTCTTAACTCTCTTGAAGGGCTCTTGTTGGGCAGAAAAGAGTTGGAAGCTGTTATTGCCAAGGTGTGATAATCTTGCCATCAACATTGTTAGGTCCAAAGCAGGTTTCTTTGTATTATAGCCCCCAATTCAAGTGCAAGAAGGAAAGCAGTGCTCTGAATGCCTTATATTTTTAACCATATTGACAAAAAATCCCAGTTGATGTCTGTCTCTATATGCAGACAGATCTGTCCTTTACAAACTCTGCCCCTATAGTTGTCTGATAAAGTTCTGTTTACCTTTAAATATTGACTCTGCACATACTCCATTCTCTTTAAAGAGGAAAAACATTTCTCTGGTCCATTCAACCCTTGACCTTACTAGAAGGATTCTAAACAAGGATGTCTCTTCTTGCTAATTTTTTACCTTTTGCTCCATCGAGGCTGCCGAGCAGCAAACAGATGGCAGCAGCCACTGGCCACAGGCAGTGGCAAGATGGGAAACTCTGGCCTACAGTGACCTTTGACTGGGCTTGAAATTCCTCAGTTTGCCTTTGAATTCCCATCACTGAATAGCTCACATCACTCCTGTGCAATAATTGCAGTCTTTTCACATGTGCACTTCTGTTTCAAGTCTCTTACATTGATCTAATCTTTCTTCTTTAATCAAAACTAGTTCCACATCCAAAAGATGCTTTGGAGGGGAGATCTGTGACCACAAGCAGCAACGTGAAACCACCCAGATGCAGATAAATTGCCATTCTCTCTCACTGCACAGAGAAATTGGGTCCTAATGGTATAGCAATTACTTTGTTTCCATGGTAACGTGTGTGACCGCTATAAATAATGTTTGGTGTTTATAAACAATTCAGTTTACACTGAATTACAGACACTATTTGTATGCTAATATATGGGATGCACTTCTAGTTGTTTCACAGTGATAGAAGAGCAAACAGAAAGCTGCAAGTTTTGTGAGCACTGCACTGAACCATGTGATTATTATTTTTTCCCATGTCTATGTGCAAAGGAAAAACTGCATGAGCTGAATGTATTTCCTTTCATAATATGTACCTCCAATAATGGAAAAAAAAATCCTGGAAAGAAAAACTTACAGAATTAGCAGATGGTTTTGCTCCCCATCATCATTACTGTACTGGAGGTTTTGTCCCAGAAGGTAAAAAATATTTAGGTTGAGATACAGCAAAATGCTTCTGTGCATGCTTATTTTTAAGCGTGTAAAGTGATAAAATATCTTAGTTTGGCGTCTTAAAATTGCTTTCTTTTTTCCACTTTTTATTATGTAACAGCAAAATATTTTCTCTGTTTCAGATTTGGCCTTGAATTTTCACATTTTTCACAAAACCAATAAGGAGCTGCTGGTGTTTGTTCAAATAACATATAAATTCACTGCAACACCAGTTTATTTGCTGGTCACAGGTAGTGGTCAAGGGGGAAAAGGGGGCTGCTACAGGTATTTAATGGGGTTGCAAGAGTGTTTGCAGAGAAGGCAAATTTTAAGAAGGAGCAGTGAGTATCCACTGGCAGCTGGAAACACAAGCACAGAGCACAGCTCTGAAAGGACAAAGCTCTGTCATGATCAGCACGAAGGGAATTCCTGCTCCCTCCTGCTGCCTGGCTGGGGAAGCAGAGCTCCCTGGCCACGGGCCAGCAGGGCTGGAGCTCTGCCCCTACCTGGGCGAGCTCTAATTGCTGCTGCTCCCTCTGAGAGCAGTGCTTGTGCTTGTTTGGCTTGGGACCTGGGATGGGCTCTGGCAGCCAGGCTGGAAGAGGGAAGCAAACACGAGGGAGCAGATTTAAGTTAACAGGCTGTGAGTGTTCACAGGGCACAGCACCTGTGGGCAGACACGTAGACAGCAGTGGGCACTCCCCTGAAACAGCAAGAGAGTGCCATTTACCCATTGTTAAGGAGTAAATGAAACACACTGCATTAAATTTGTTCCCTGGCAGTCATCCCAGTTGAACTGCCATGCTGGTTAGCTGTGGATACCCCTGTATTTACATTAAAATAGTTCAGAAAATGTCACCTTTATTCATGCCCTGAGCATGCAAACTCAATCTCCTCGGTGTGAGCTGCAGGCAAAGCATCGAGCTGTGCTGAAGGCTGAGATTAAACCTCCCTGGCTCCTGGTTCCACACTATGGCTCTTTGCAGGTGGCAGGGCAGCTCCCAAGGGCAGCAATCCCAGCCCATTCCCCTGAGCAGATGGAGTCCCCTCTGCCCCTCTGCCTTTGATTTCCTGGAGTGACCCACGGCCAAAATTACACAAATTGAATATTTGCTTTGTCATCTGGGCAAGACTTGTTTGTTTGCGTCATCCACACTCAGAGTGACTCCTCAGCCTGTGCTGAAGCTGTGTAGCAGCAGGCAGCATGTTTATTTTGCACTGTTTGGTTGCTGGTCTGGAAAAGAAAGATGCTTGGCTTTTGGGAAAGCACCAGGAAAACAAACATGAGCCAAATAATGAGGCTAAATAATGTGGGATTCAGTAAAGGGCTGTTGTTTTTGTGACAGGGCTGCAGGGTCACTTGGGGGTTCTCTGGGGCACTGACTGCATCCTGTCCCTCCCTGTCTTAAATAACCTCTCCATCACTGGCCTCCAAGTGTTCTCCTGAGCTGGTGCCATGAGATGCAGGAACAACCACAGCAAGTCTCCCATCAGTGCTTCTGTAGCTCTCAAAGTCTTGCCTTCTGCCCTCTTCTCCCCCAGAGGATGCAGCAGTTGTCATTAACCAAGAAGTGCAGAGAAGCCAAACATCTTCCATTTGGAAATACTGAAAATGACTGAAAATGGTTCCATCCATAGATTGCCTGGGGTATGGCTGCTGGTATGAGTATCCCTGTGTTCCACAAATAGCTGCGGTGAGGTTTGAAAACCCTGCTAAGCCTGTGCCTTGCTGCACCCACCGTGTGCTCCTTGGTCCCCGTGTTCGATTTGATCTTCTGATGTGTCCTCTGCTACACCTGACCCCAGGAATGGATTTCACTAGGGTCTGCTGAATGAAGGAAAGGGGAAACTACCCCCAGGCATTGGGCAATATTTCACAAATGGCATCTCAGGTCAGGCCAGTAAGCTCCTATTTAATCAGTTGTATTTGTTTTAAAACTATGACAGAATATGATAGCCTGGCTTTGTTTTAATAGTAGACTTTGGCCGTTTAAGTTTTGGGTTCTGTGTTTTGGGGTGTTTTTCTCTATATCTTAATATCTTTTTAAAGTACTTTTAACACCTCTTGGCTTCATATATTTCTCTAAGATGAAGATGGTGGTATACTCCAATTTGTTTGATTTGCATGTCTGAATTTGGAAGAATAACAATAACAGAATATATCTGAGAAAACTTAGAAAGAAAAAAATACAGGATTATCTTTTTTTGTAACTAAAATATGAAACTCCATACTGTCACCAGTCAAGGTTTTTACAAAAGTAAGAGGAAATAAAGATTGTTGACTGCATTGGGACAGAAATGTTCAAAAAGGTAACATGTTCCTTAACTGGGAGTACAACAATTTCCCCATCACAAACACACACACACAAAATAATCCTGAAAGTGGTTCTCTTTCCAAGGAAGCACAAAAATTTATATTTCCCTTGATTTAAGACAGTATCTGGTTTGGACCAGCCAGCTAATTTCAGTTTGATATTTGTGAAACCTTTCTGTATCTTGTTCCTCCTTTTTTTCAGCTTTTAGATTAAATATATTAAAGTACATAATTAAAATAATGCAAAAACTAGGACACTGAGGAAGCCTGTCTTAAAAAACGTCCTCACTCCCTAGTCTTCTGGTTTTACATAGAATTTGAGAGATGCATCATAGCTCTATTTTGGTCTTGATTAATCTGTCTTTTGTCACCAAATAAGTTTTTTGCAAAGTTTGAGAGGCACACCAGACTTAGAGAACTTCCTTGTTTAGTTCATAGCATCCTACTGTCACCGTCATATTTTCTGGAAAAATCCCTTTTTTCCCAGGAAGCTGAGAAGCCTCAGAGAAAAAGGAAAACAATATAATCTCATTTGCTTCTCCTGTGTTTTGCTGCTTTGGAATGTGGTTTGGAGATTGTTTATCCAACAGACGATTGTTTCACTGGTTTCATGTGAATTGTTTTTACTTATTGGTCAATAACAGCCAAGCTGTGTCGAGGCTCTGGAGGGAGTCACAAGTTTTTCTTCAGTATCTTTTAGCCTTCTCCTGTATCCTTTCTGTATTCTTTAGTATAGTTTTAGTATAGCATTCTTTAATATAATATAGATCAAAAATAATAAATTAGCCTTCTAAGAATGTGGGGTCAGATTCATCATTCCTTTCTTAGTCTGGAAACCCTGCAAATACAAGATCCTCTAGTCTGGCTTTGCTTAGTGCAGAGTCAGAGCTGGATTTGGTGCAAACCCTCACCTTGGGCAGGTTTCAGGTCAGGAGCTTGAGCTGATTTGATTTATTGCTCCTTAAGCTGATGTGCCTTACCTTGCAGTCCTCCACAGGGGAAGGGGAAGCTCAGCTCCCTCCTCTTTCAGCTGGAGATGATGGGGGCAGGCAAACACTTCACTGCTTTGAAGTGCCAGCAGAAAGCTTTCAGGATGGTGGCCAACACCCTCTGCAAGTGCATTTGGATCTGTCTCAGCTTGAGTAGAGACATTTGAACAGGTATCAGGCTGGGAGGGCATGTAGCCAGCTAAAAAACTGGAGTGGAAAAAGAAGCTCAAGTGAACCCACCTAGGGAAAAGAGGCAGCTCTTGAATGCAAAAGGCTTTAAACAGAAAACTGAGGGCACTGTTTTTAGAGGAAAGCAAATGCAGGTCCTTGGGAAAGCATTCATTTAGCTGGGTTTTGAAAAAAAATATTTCTGTTTATTCTCTTTTCTAGTGAGTAGTTAGGGATGGGGAGAATGTTTCAGGAATTACCTAAAACAAAAATTGACATTGCTGGTACTTTCACTAAATGTGTTTGAAGTATACATGACTTTCCAATGCAGAACCAAAAACTACAAAAATGGTTCAAATACTAGTAGAGGGCATTCAATTCACTAAATCTTAACTTCCACTTCAGAAAAACATCCCCAGAGGGGTGTGTTGACCTCTTATTATCTGCTTGTAAAATTGAAAATAATCCAAAAGAGATCTAGCTCTCACTTTAAAAAGTAATATGTTTTGAAAAATAAGCACTGATTAAAAATTAACATTTTCCACATCTACCTTTTCATTTTAAGTTTGCAACAACAGCCAAAACATAAAGTAGCATAGTCAAGGATTGTTAAAGGCTCCTTGCTTCTTCTTCCAGGTCTTTGGGACTGAAAGTGGATATTTACTGATACCTCTAAAATGGGGATACCTCTGGATAAGTTAATGGGAATATTACAAACCCAGGAGTTTCTGGTTTATGATCCTGAAGACTAGAGAAGCTGAATTAGGTGCCTGGGAGCAAAGAAATTTGATGTTCTGGCCTGATTGTCCTTTTGCTACTTTTTTTTTTTCGTTTTCTAAAATTAACTTTATAACTCTATTGAGCATCTCAGGTATTATTTCTATTTCATGGAAAGATTTCAGCAGAGACTGTATGGATTGTTGCCAAGGGTTTGGAGCTGTAGAGTGCTGGGAGTGTAATTAGCCAAAATTAGTGCGGCTGGAAAAGTCCAGGATATTCAACTTCTGTAAAAAGACCTTCAACTTGAATAAAAAAACCAGAGGCTTATACCAGGAACATTAATGCTTAGGAGTGGCTCTGTTTGACTAAGAAAATGCCATTAGAACCAAGTATTTATGACTAAACACACTTGAATAGAAAACATGCAGAGAAAACTCTTGGTGGTTCATTTGTCAAAAGCTGGCTGAACTGTAGCCCTGTAATAATTATGTTCTGGATATCACAGCCAGAGAAGCTGGTAACCACAAACTGACTTCCTCATTCCTTCTCCTTCCTCCAGGAGTGGTTTGGATTAGGCAGTCAGCTGAAATTTCCAAAGCACGTATTTTCTTACCGTGCTGCTGTGACCCATCTCCAGGTACTTCTTGCTTGGATTATCCCTAACACCTTCTTCTTTTGTTTCTTTCATGAAAAGTAAAGTTTATTAATGCATTGACTGAGTAAATCTTTCCCAAGTCCCTCTGCATGTGTACACATGCAAAGAGAGTAAAGCAACTTAGGCACTAAAAAAAAAAGACGACTGGGCACTGTTGAACACAATCCAACAACTCTGTGGTTCCTTGTCCTGAACAACAGATATTCTATATCACCTAATATTAACAAACAAAAGACTTTTTCCCACGCCATTATATATTTACTTTACCCTACTCTTCAAGCTTGGCATGCTGGCTTCCTAAGACTATTTCATCCCAGATGCAGCTCAGTGCCAGAATTGCTGGAACAAAATGCAGTGGGTGGACAAACCTGTCCTGCTGCATTGCTTCTGGCCTTTTAAAAACAGAAAGCATTTATCTGACTCATTACTGTAAATGTGCTAACAGAGCATACCAGTGATGGTTTTCTGACTGAAAGTGCCTGCATCTGCTCAAAAGGTTAACACGGGTGCAGATCAAGTGCATATCATGACACATTTGTTGATATCAGCCAGGGCCAAATATTAAGTAGCTTATCTTTTAAGGGGAGAGATAAGGAGGAAGGGTTGTGAGGTGCTTGCCAATAAATGTATATTCATCACAACTGTCGCTCCTGTGTGCTGCAGGAGCCACGGCATGTGGGGCCAGTAACAGCACTGAAAACCAGGGCCTCTGAACTCAGCCCTTGCTCTTGGCCTCTGCTGGAGCCTTTGGCAAGGGATTTAGAATGGAATTAGGCTGTCTTCTGCTCCTGGCTAGGTGGAGGGAGAGTGGTTTCACACACATCCCCTTTTAGCAAGTGCCCAAGCATAGAATCACAGAATGGTTTTCATTAGAAAAAGCTTGTAAACATCATCTAGATCCAATTCCCCTTCTGCTTTCATCAAGACCTACTAATAATTAAAAAAAACCACCTACAAATAAAAGAATGAAGTCTTATCAGAAGTTAGTGGGTGCTGATGATGGAGATATATGGAAGATAATATAGAAAATTTGTATCCCTATATTTCAGTAGGAGGCCACAAAATCCACTCCTCTTGAAAAGGGAAAATTGAGCAAGCAGCTTATAGAAATTGTTCTGAATATCTGCAGTGAGTATTTTTCAGCTATGCACACACATATGTATTTTTATGAATTTGCATGTATCTGCACGTGTGCATGGAAATACATGGATAATGTACATGCATTTTCGGCTTTTTATTTGGGATACAAGATGCAATTCCAGGATTACCTTTTCTCCCCCTCTCTGGGTATGCTAATTCCTTCAAGTATCATAGAATCATAGAATATCCTGAGCTAGAGGAAACCCACAAGGATGATCCAGTCCAAGCCCTGGCCCTGCACAGACACCCCGACAGTCCCACCCTGTGCATCCCTGAGAGCGTTGTCCAAACGCTCCCGGAGCTCTGGCAGCCTTGGGGCCGTGACCATTCCCTGGGGAGCCTGGGCAGTGCCCCACAGCCTCTGGGGGAAGAACCATTCCCTGATATCCAGCCTAAACCTCCTGTTATGTGTATATTTATGTCTTAAAACAATGTAATACTTAGGTCAGCAAAGTGCTGAGATGATGTTTAGCACTATGGAAAATTCTGTGTTATGTCCAACACTACTGAAAATACATGATTGTTAAATTTCACTGCCCTTTGAACAAGCCTAACCTGGAAGCTGAACTCAGGTAGGTGCAATGGCAATTATCCTTGCAGATAATTGGGATGCAGTTGCTGTGACAGCCTTTCAGTGCAGCCTGGATCCTCTCTGGTGAAAGAACCAGGAGAGGACTTCTGTGAACATCCATTAGGTTTGCCCACAACCAGTATCATGACACTATTAAATGTTCACCCCTCGAATAAGAGTTCTCTGGACAGCTTATTTGTTCAGAAGAATTCAAAACCATAAGTAAGATGCTTTGTAGGAAACTGCTTCAATCAATCACTGGATACTAATCTGGTTTTACAATTATCTTTGAAATAATTTCTGTGGGGAGACAGTCCATGCATTAAATCAGGAGTTGAAGATTGGTTGGAAGAGAAGAGAGGGTGGCAGTAAAAAGCAAAAACAAAGCAAATTTCACTGATGGAGTATCCATTCCACAACATATAAAATAAAAAAGCTTGCACTTCAGAAAACCTAGGGAAAATTGAATTGGTGTCCAAGAGCAACTAAGGCAAATGGTAAAAGGAAAATAGAAATTCATTCCCGTGATACAATTTTTGGTGTTTAATTTCAGCAGTTAAATTATCCAGCATTGTCTTCCTGGAGTTTTTCTCCAGATGAGAGGGAGAAGGTCTGTCTGAACTAAGGCCCCCCTGGAGCAAGATTGCTCTCCCCATTGTAGAGGGACTCCAGAGAGGCCGTCACTTCCCTCAGCCTGTCCTTTAGTCTTTTAAGTAGAGTGGTGTGAATAGCCTTCAAAATGCCTTTGGGTTTCCCTTTACCCAAAGATTGAGGGAATGCTCCTTTTCATTCTCAGCCACAGGAATTAAACAATAAGATCAAAATCTTGTAATCTTCTTGGGAATTCCTTTTAGTTGTATGGGATCTAAAATGCAGGGTTTTCCCTAAATTGCTGGGCAAATGAAGGCAGAGGCTAATCATACAGCTGGCTTTAGATACAAACATTTCCAATGTCTGGTGTGGTTGCCAGTTGTTTGGGATGCCTATGAAACAAATATCTTAATCATTTTTATGACCTATGCAAGTTTAAGTCTCATTAAGCTGGTTTTTTATTGATCTGAGGATCTGTTTGCATCAAGAATAAGAGGACCTGGAAACAAAGCAAACTTTAATATCTCAACTTTTGGTCTTTCACAGCACTAAGTTCTGAAAAGGATGATCAAAACAGACTCACACAGGGGTCTCCAAACAGCTAATAATTAATATATTGCTTTTAGTAAAAAGAGCACAATGGAAGATTTTGTGTTTACAGTAGTACTATTCCCTCTGTCTTTGTGCTCTATGGAACACATTGCAAACAATTACCATGTATTATGTGAACTGCCATTCTTCACTGAAGAAATCCTTTAAAGCAAACATATCTGCTCTGCAGGATTGCACAGGGCGGGAAAGCCCTAAATCTTCATTTAAAAATGAGATGCAAATTTTAAATTTACGAATATATGTTCCCTACCAGAAAATGATCCCCTACCATTTCCTAATAGCAGACAAAACACGAGAAAGGAAATACTTGCCAATCTTTTGGTAGGCTTGTTGAAGTCTGAATGTGTAGACATGCAGACAGGGACTTTGGATTTGAGGGGAAATGAGTTTGTGGGTGAAGTGCAGCCTGCAATGCGGTTTGTTTAGCACACAGGAGGTTTCTTACAATATCAGTAACACAAACTGAAATTGCTTACAACTTCCCCTGCCTTTCCAACTTTGATGGTTTGGGTTTTTTTTCTCAGGCACAGTTTTTGTTGTGTATATCCCACATCTTGTTGTGGCCATCACTCGGAGAGAAGAATGCTGGGTCTTTGCTGTACCATTTACTCCATCGCCTTCGCTCTGGGAACTGTCATTGCAACAAAAGCTCTGAAGGGCTGGAAAGGAAACGTGCAGTCATTCTGTCCAGTTATGAAAATTGCTATGAATGCAAATTAGCTTTATAGAAAGCATTTTCTGCTGAATGCCAATTTTGCCTTCAATAATGAAAGCCACACTGAGTTATTTGCAAGGGAAAGCTGCTATAAGGGAAGGTCTTGATTTGTCAGCTCCACTATCACTTTGGGGTTTTAGTCTTCAACTAACAAAGGGACCCAAGGAAATACGTTTAAAACTTTAAGTGACCTGCTTATAACATGCTTTAGATTTGTTAAAAGATTTGCAAAGCTTTTGATGAGTTTCATCTAGTTTCCAGATGTCATCGTAGAAACAAATGTAATGTTACCATGTGCTATAAAAACTTCCTGCAGCTCTATTAACAAGTTTCCCATGATGTAATTAGAAAGAAGGTGCAGTGTTTTCTTTGGCATCTGTGGGTAAAATACTGTGCATACTTATGCTACTGTAAAACCCAGGCCAACTTAGTTCATTTTAATGAAGTTATTTTGGACTCAGTTCATGTAGAATTTCACTATAGCACTATCTGTATCTGGATACCTTCCCTGAGGGGTAAATACAGCAAAAGCTGTACAGTTTCTTTAGATTTTGTGTAGGAAGACAGTATTCTCAATATCAAAGAGGTTGTAACTACTCTAGCCAAGGTAAATGCTGTAAAATCCTTCAGGTTCAGATTCAGGTAGGGTTTTCAGGTGTGTCCATAGCTGGCTTGAATAAGCTGGAACATGTACAAGTTCCCAAGTCAGGACCTTCAACCCTCTCCTCCACAGCTCTTATTCCTCTCTGTTTGCTAATCTATTACGTGAGGTTCATGGTCAAGTGCCATTTTTGAGTTAGATGCCAAAGTTCTATCACAAATAATTTCTTTTCTTCCACCAAAGAACTGATTTTTTATTGTAGCCAGATAAAGTCTCTGGTAGCAGCAATGTTGGTGCTGGTTTCTCTGGTGTAGCACTGGTGTAGGTAGATGGCTCAAGACTGATTCCACACATAGTCATGTTCATTACCATTTTTCCTGAAATACAAAAACTCCTTAGGACTTGGAATTCAGCTATCATTTCTCATGTGGAGAAGCCTGTACACAAATGGTCTTTTCATCAGACCCTTTTGCTTTTTTTTTTTTTCCTTAACAAAGAACAAATAAAAGGAAAAGGAACTGGAAGGGGAAAAAATTAAGTTTTAATGGAAACACATTTCATCTTTTGTTTTCTGCTTGCCATAAAACATTAACATAGTAAACAAATTGATCTTTGCTCTTAAGTTCTTTAATAACATAAAGTATTTTGAGTTTTGTCATGGCTAAGGAATGGTTAAACCACATGTTGCTGGTCATGTTCCAACCTCTACTGTCACAGGTCTTTGACATCAAACTACATTTTTTAAAATAAAAGTTGTGTGTAACCCACTTCTAGTCACAGACACCTTTGTTAAAAGTCGTCACTTTGGGGAGTGTTTCGGTATATTAGTGGGAATGGTATTTTCTGACCAGAACTGCTTTTCCATGGGACATATTTCGAAGTCCAAGCATTCCCACTGCCAGCCCCTGCCTTGTGCCATACAGCACCGTTTGGAATGCTGCACCTCCACATGAGCAAAGCTTTTGTAGGATGCTCTGAAACATTACATTCTAGACTGCTCACCCAGTCATGGGACTGTTACAGTGGTCTTACAGTAGCAGACAGAGCTATTTCAAATAGGGGTGTGGAAGAGAGAAAGTGTCACTTTGGTCCACTTTTTGGAGTGGCTGGTGTTATAATATATAACCTTTTTTCCTTTTTTTTCATTTTTTCTAACGCAGTGTAGTTCGCAATAATTTAAAATACTCTATAGACATTTAAACGATATACAATAATATAACTTAATTGGATTCCTCAATTGTACTTAACAAATACTATTCTAATAAATTTACAGTATCTAGTACCATAAGACTGTGCATTACTGTGTTTGGGAGCTTTATTTGCTTCCTGTCAAGAATGTAGTGAAAGTACAGTATCATCACTATTATTCAACAACAATACCCATGAATCCAAGGGACTTTAAATTATATGGAGTGAATCTAGTATTTTGGAGGCCCCTGTTGACTTCTGTGAAGTTGCACTCATTCATGCCAAGGCTGGTATTTAGAAATCAACAGCAACATTAAAAAAAAAAAAAAATCAATTTTACATTACTCTGTGAGGGAGTCATCCAAGGGGTCTGATTTTCAGAGGGTAAGTGCTTGGGGTCAGAAAGACAGGTCCTCACAAGTGTTGTTCAAATGAAAGTCCCCAAATCATTAGTTACCTTTGATAACACAGGTCTACAAATTACAGAGGTAATTCTGGCTCATTCACATATCCAGCATGGGGGCTGGTGGAGCTCCAGGTCCACCAGCCCCTTGCCCCAAGAGCACCATGTGGATGGACAAGTGCTTCCATGTTAGGTGGGGAGGGCTCATGGTTCTGCAGCCCCTCAATATAAGGAACAAAATTAAACAAAAGCTAAAAATGCAGATATGCAAATATAAGGAAATTTTTAATCCAAGTTTTCAGAAAATCAGGCAGGGACCCTTGGGACAAGCAAACAATTACATGGTTAAATGGGCTGTGTTCTAAGTGGGCATATCTGGGCTCTTGGGGTTAAAACACTAGATTTTACAGCAGTAAAATATCTGAGGCTGTTTTTAAAATCTCTCATAGGGAAAAGGTGTGGGAATTAGGATTGAGTGCTATTAAGAAGTGAGCTTCTTTCTTTTAACATTCATGTGCTTACCAGGAGGTACATTATTGCCAACCTTAAAATAATGATGACACAGACTAACCCAAATTTTGGCTTTCTTATGCTCGTGAAGCCATGACAGCTCAGAGGTTGCAGCAACCTAGAGCTCAGCTGCCAGGCTTTTATCCTCTTCTGAGTGCATACTGAGCATAAGTTTCTTAGAAGTCTTGAAAATATTAACTTTCAACCATTAAAGGGAAAACACAATGCCTGGAAGACCCTGCCAGTGCATTCATTGTCAAAGCAAAACCTTTGATACTTGTTGAAGCACATCTTTGTATCCTAAAACTCCCTATGAGGAGCCGTGAGCAGGTGCTCCACACCTCAGGCCTGAGTCTGAAAAAGTCATTCTTAATTCAGGAGGCAAGTGGTAAAAGTCGATATCAAACATTGGTAACCAAAGTTTCACGTGATGTTTTCCCTCAGTTCTGGCAATTGCTTAAGGCCTACAGTAATTGAACTCTCTAATAGTGGAGTGACAACAGATCAGTAGCATTGAAGAACTTAGGCAGAACCAAATACAAAAGTCATAATAAAGTCAGAGTTCCAATAAGTTTACATTTAGTACAGAATTAAGACATAGTTACCCGTTAGTGCTTAGAATTTTTTGATACTATTAAAACCATAAATAATTATTTTTAATGTTCGTTCAAAGAGTTCCAGTGTCACTGGCAGCTGATGTAATTTTGTGAATACTTGTTGGGGTTTATTTCCAAACTGATAGTGGAGTATTTCTGCCACAGATTTTGCTCCCTACCTGTTGTTTTCTCTCTATCTGCTTTCTTAAAAATTTTGGTTTTTGCAGAGAGAATGCTGTGTTCTAGTCAGTGAAGATTTCATTTCCTTAAAAAAGTCTTTGTTTGCACAGGGCCAGACAGTTTTGTTGCTGTAAAATAGGAGAAAATGTATTTTTCTTTTAAACGTCATGGGAGCTGCAATGCAATCAGCTTCTCTGATATGTATAATTTAAAACACTAAGAGAACTCTACAACACCCAGATTGTAGTTTCAAAAAAAAAAAAAAGGAGAGAGAAAGACAGTGAGAAAATTTCATGTGGTTGTGAACATCACCTTAATCCTGTTGCCCTTGTTTCCAAAGCAGTTACAACAGCCAGCCAGCCAAAATGCACCATCCTTAGAAGTATAGGTAGTTGTGGGCAGGGAGTGGTTGTCGTGGTGTTGGCTGGGGTTCTTTCCCCCAAGAGGGATCAGATGTGCAAAACGATGCTGTCGTTGTTTGTTGTACTCCGCTCTCCTCGCCCGCGGCGGTTCGCTCGGCGCGCTGCCGCTATTTGCAGGTGAACACCTCTGTCCGCTCGCTGCACGTGTTGCACTTCACAAAGCAGCACCAGTGGAATTTGCAGTTGCATTGCCACACCTTGGTGTACTGGTGTGTGTTGTAGCCTCTTCCGCAGCACATCATGTCGCACCCGTCCGCGTTGGGAGAGGTGCGGTTGCAGAGTCGTCCCTGGGTGCCGACGCTCCCTGTGGAAGCATCTTCCTCACAGTAGTTGGGTGACTTTTCAATGTACACTAAATCCGTCTCCATGGGTTTCTGGTAGCTCTTAATCTGCTTGATCTTCAGGAAGGTTGGCTGCCTCAGTCTGCTGGCTCTTACCACCTCCACCTGCACTGCGGCATTGTATTTCTCTTTCAAAATATATCCAATCTCTCTGAATTTAGGAAGCGTGGTCCAGCAGGTCTTAGTTGTACAGGAACCTGAAACTCCATGACACTTGCACTCCAATTTCATTCTCTCTTCGAGAACCTATGTGTACAGATATTTGCATACTGTTACTGCAGGAAAACAATGTTGCAAGCCTGCCTAAACCTCAGTCTGTTTAGTTCATATGAATACTCATTACTACAGGTGGAAATTTTTCAAATGCTTATAAAGATGCTTTATAATGCTTATATATGCTTTTTAATGCCTTATAATGCTTATAAATCTTTTCACCTCCCAGCAGAATGCTCATAACATTTTGTTTTAAGTGGCACCTGGTTGGAAATACAGTGTTTTGTCACTTCCATTTTTTTCCACATATTGGAGAATATTTGCTTACATTTTAGGAGACATTTCTTTAGAGCCACAGGGGACTTCAAATTTTTCAAATAATTTTCATTTTGAAAACAGAAAACAAGAATGGGTTTGGGGGTTAAGTGGCATAAGATTCAAAATACTTAATTGCTTTATGTAATGATCAAATAACGCTTAAGAAGAACAGTATATACTGTGTGGCTGAATCAGCCTCCATGCAGGGAGCTGGAACCAGATGATCTCTAAGGTCACCTCAACCCAAACCATTTTACGATCCTATATTCACTGCATAATTAAAGATTTTTCCTGTATACCTATACCAGTACCACCAGTGGTAAACTTACGGAATCTTCCACCCACAGAATGTCCCGTCCCCTTTAAGAAAAGGACTCATTGCAGCATTTAGTCCAACTATTCAGCAAATAATCAGCCACAAACACATTTTTTTCCACCAGGGCAATGATAACAGGGAAAAAAATCCACTGGAGGGTCCTGCTCAACAGTGAGCCGAAGAGAAATGCATGGCTGTTGTAGAGGAGGTTCAGACAGAGGGGTTTAATTCAGAGTCAGAAGGGACACAATCAGGTGGGTGCTCAGGCTCATGTTCCCCTGTCTTCCTGCCATTCCTGCCCGGCACATCCCTCCTTCCCGGGGCCAGGTTGTGCCGGGGCAGGCAGGCGATGTGCAGCAGGGGGAAGGCAGCCCCACGGAAGCGCCTCTCTGTTTTTCTGCCCTTGCCTTACCACTTAAGCCTGACCATAATTACACCCACAGCCATCATTAGCTTATGAAAATCAAGGCCTAAGAACAAAGCGAGCTGATCTTTCCCCTTCGCAACGGGATGCTAACAAAGAAATATGAGCTAGAGAGCTTGTCTGAAAGCATTACTGATGCTGCAGACCATCTCCTGTAGTGGTTTCACTGCAGATCCCAGAACATGACTGAAATGGGCAAAGGATAAAAGGGCCGAAATCTGAGTACAATGGCATAATGAAGTAGGAGGGAGTAAAAAATGCTTACTGCTTCAGAAACTGGCCTTAAAATAAAAGCTGTACAGATCTGGTTATCCCTGCAAATAGAGGGCACCCTCCTGAGTTGTTTGAGTTTCACTCAAATTGTATGGTTTGTTTTTTCCCAAATTTCTGGGGTTTCAATATTAAAGAGAATATTTGGATTTGATTCTCCCTTCCCAACATACGGTAGCAAGTATAATATAGCTGAGAAACCTATGCAAGAATCATAAAATATCCTGAGTTGGAAGGGTCCCTTTGAGTCCAGTTCAGAACAACCCCAAAATCCCTGCCCTGGGTATCCCTGAGAGCATTGTCCAAATGTTCCTTGAGCCCTGGCAGCCTTGGGGCCGTGACCATTCCCTGGGGAGCTTGGGCAGTGCCCCACAGCCTCTGGGGGAAGAACCTTTTCCTGATATCCTCCCCTGACCCAGTTCTAGCCATTCCCTTGGTCCTGTCCCTGGTCGCACAGAGCAGAGCTCAGGGCCTGCCCCTCCTCTTCCCCTCAGGAGGAGCTGCAGCCCCTGCTGAGGTCTGACCTCAGTCTGGTCATACCTTAGACCTTCTGGAACCAGAGGCTTTACCAGGGTCAAGATCAAGTTATCCTATCAGAGGCAGAAAAGGTGTTTCCCAGCAAGGTTTACTGAGTTGAGGAAGAAATTCCTATAGCTGCAACTGCTCTAAAAGAAGAAAATCATCAAGGCTGTGATGAGCTGGGTTTTTTGTGGACACTGGAATGCATGGTATCACCTTCCTGTCCTCCATACTGACAGAAGAGAAAACTTGCCACCTTCTGCTGCAACAGCAGCATTTCAGTGGCAGTGAGGAGACGGATACTGTGACACACTCTGGGGTCTTTTAGGGTGCTCCAGGGTCTCCTCTGTATCCATTTCTGGTCTATGGAGAAGATCTTTCTCCAAAGACCCCTAAATAAGATTTCAATCCTGTTCTATGAATCTGGGTTCAAATAATCTATTGATATTTAGATGCGTTTGTGTATATATATATATATACAGACACACATATATATACACATGCTTAGAAGTTGTGCTTGATATGAAGTTGTGCTGAAAAATGTTTGGTTTTGTTGAAATGAACCCATTCCTACAGCTTTCTCAACATTCAGTTGCAGCTGTAAGAATTGCAGCAAAATCCACAGCAAGAGGTGAAAGGATGCAACTTTTACATCTCCACCAAAGAGCACAAGGATCTAAGGATTTCCAGGAAAGCATTGATAATGGGATCTGTCACCCCTGAGTCATACTCCTCCCTGAGCAGTGAATCTTGCTGCAGGATACGTATTTTGTCATGCCCTACCTGTGTTTCTGGTGTCTACATTTTGGTTGAAAAGACCAAGTCAGTAACTTGATAAGAGAGTGTGAGGAGGTGAAGTTCATGAGGCTCCTTATTCTTCTGTGGGTTCAACACTGTGGGTACTGTCCCAAGGAGCCTCTGATGTGCTTCCCTGATACACCAGAAAGTGCCACTGCTCCTGAAAGACAGACATCACCCATTTTGGTGTCCTGGGTGACATCTTTGGAAATGTATATTTATTTATGGATGCCTGTCTGTCTATACAACAATTGCTTGCCTGTGTGTATTTGGTTGAGATGCTGATGTTTGTATACATTATTACATACATTATACATATATTATTTATAGAAGCTTGCAGCCTCTGTAGTACAATCTTTGTCCTAAGTCTTGATATTATTTTCTTTTTTACCATTGTCTTTCTGAAGATCCAGTTTTGTGATTCATTTTGGTAAGCAGAAACCTGATTTCACTGCTGTGTTTTTTCAAAGATTCCCACTATTTTTGATGGTGGGAGGACTTGCAAATGCAAGCCATGCAATCTCAAAAAATGAGAAATTTCAAAAAGTACTAATTCATGCTCCTGAAGCCAGTCTTGCAGGTTTTTTAAATTTGTTTGGAGGCTTCTCTCA
The DNA here is from genome assembly GCF_014805655.1 of Passer montanus. Lineage (NCBI taxonomy): Eukaryota > Metazoa > Chordata > Aves > Passeriformes > Passeridae > Passer > Passer montanus. The sequence continues at coordinate 5,333,984 of NW_024366592.1, forward strand.
TGAATGTGGAATGCTTGGGGTTACAACACTGAGCAGAGGCCCAATCATCAGGTACTTAAATTCCTGAATGCTATAATTTGTGTGCCCACAGTCAGCTGTGGGTATAAAATTGTGCCCAAAGACTTGGAGGTCAGGGAATATGAGGCCCACACTAAGAAGATTCTAAGTAACATTTTTTCCCCTCTTTCCACCCAGATGCTGCAGAGTGCCCTTCCCTGCTGACAGGCCAGCATGTTCTGGCCCTCAAGAGGAACATCTTGAGCAGCTTCCCACTTGCCAGGGAGGTGCCATGGGACCTGGCAAAGGTGGCTGGATCTGACCTTGTTTGCTCAGTGCTCTGAATGAAGAGTAACTAACATTTTGCTTCCTAAAAGTCTCCCCCAGCTCAGTTTTCCTCAGCAAAATTCCCATCAAAGCTCTGACCCTGAACCTTAAAGGTACTTATTCACTCAAATCTAAGACACTATGCCAAGCTAGGTGCTTAATTAAAGATTGAAAATCATTAGCTCATATGAGCCACTCTGTCAGCAGTTTCATTTGTCAGATGTCAGTGCCTCGTATCTAATCTTGAATGGTTTACAGCAAGATCTACCTCCCAGAGCAAATTCCCATCGTTGGGCTGTGCTGCCTCAGATTAATCACAGGAACATTTCTCAGGTCCCTTTTCCACATACAGGTCCGCTCCCACCCCAGTATGATCTTGCCAAGTAAAATTTTCTAACTGCTGCTACTTTGTTAAATGAATTGTGAAATAGAATGTTAAAGCTTTCTTAATCCCACATATTTTTATAACCATATAAATCATACATTTAAAATGCAATTTGAGGGCTGTCTGCTGCCAGTTAAGTAGAAAAAGACTTGTGAAGACCAAAATAAAATTATATGCATTAAAAGAAATTAACCTTTTCAAGTTCCATATCTAGACCCAACTGCATAACATCAGATGCAGTTTCTGTATATAGCAAAAATTCTATTTGGATAAAGTATGTAAAAAAATAAATAGCTACATTTTGTGTGTGTATGTGTTTTGGCTTACCCCTGCTCTTTTTGTTTTCCTCAGTGGAAATGCACATTGTTGGACCAAGTGTTGAATGTAACAAAATCCATACAACCTTTTGACTGAAGTATCAAAAAGAAATAAAAGACTTGAGGAGTTTTGCCTCATCAAATATGCAAGTGATCAATTTTTGTTTTGGGTAATAACCACCAAAAGAGACAGATTCTGGTCACAAGATGTCACCAGTTCTTTGATGCTCATGCAGCTGCAGCCACGAGAGCTGATGGTTTGTTGATGATGTGTGGGCACTGGCTAACCCAAGTCTCAGTGCAGCCTGGGGCCCACCTCTGCTGACCAAATGCTGATCTCCTGGACCCCTCTGGGAATCCAAGCTCAGTTTGTTTGGGTTTGGTTTTTCACCTTGGATGGGCAGGGGTGTAACTGAGATTAGTAGGGTGTAATGTTGCTCTTCTAATACAAATGTCCTGAAATTATTATTTGTTAATAGCAGATCACAGAGCCCAAAATTGAGCAGTTCATGGTGTGTCTCCTTGGTTGTGCCCAGCCCTGAGAAGAGGGAGCACAGAGCCAGCAGGAGAGGAATAAGGGTACTTCAGCTGCGTGGCTTTCTTTCTGCTCCTCTGTGAAGCTGTTCCATCAAGCATCACAACAGTATTTACATTCTGTGGGATGGGGAGCTGAGTTACTGTATTTATTCCTCTTGCCACGTCCTTGCTTTCCTTGTTGTTTGGTTTAATGGGAGCAGGGAGCCTCTGCTTTGCAGCAGGTCAGTGTCCAGACACAGCATGAGGTGGTTTTTCCCTGCCACTGGCCAGAGCTGAGCAGGGCTGGGGACCATCAATTCAACTCCTCCTGCCCTCCACTTGCCTCCCTAGGTGAGGCACCCTCTTCCAGAGTGTCCCCACTTAATGCATTGGAAAAGCTGAGGAAGGCCCACTGCACTCTTTACACAAGTTCTCCTTTGGCTACCAGGAAAGTTAACCCAGCAATTTGGGAGCTGCTGCCCATTTGATGGATGACCCTGCTGTTGTGAGAATAAACAATAGCCTAATCTATCAGTGTTTCTTCTCTACCTTCTAGGAGAAGAGAAAATATATGTTTGAGCAACAAACTGCTGCAATTGGTTAAAACATTCTGAATATTATTTTTACAGTGAAATGTTGCAAAGCAATTTCCTCCAGAAGCATTCTCCCCATCATCTCCAAAGTGTGCTTGCACTGTTCCACTCTGTTTTCTAAGGAATTTCTTGCAAAACTTAAAGGTAAAGTATCACCTGAAATAGTTAAAATTATTTCACTGGTGGTTTTATTCTGTCAGGCAGAACAGATGTGTCAGGTTTGAGGTCTTGCAGTGATATTCACTAGATGTTTGATACATGCCTTGCATGCATTACATGGTATGCATGGGCATGCACATTTCTTCAATAAAACCATTTAGCAAGTCCTAAAATATTTGGCTATTCCCCCCTCTAATTTTAAAGCAAATTGTTCAAAAAGTAGGGTAGTACCAGATGTAGCTGCTGGCAGTCTGTGTTAAGGGTGTGTTTCTGGAAGAAAAAAATAAGCTAACAAATCCAGCCCAACTGGAAGCAGGAGATCTATCCTCATGAGATTTTGTGCCAAAGCTTGCATATTCAGGACATATGGATAAGTCCTTAGTTATCCATCTAACCCACCCAAGCTGTAACACCAAAATTTTTGAAATTGGATTTTTGTAACTGTCTGCGAGTCACTTTAAGTGGGAGGATGGAAAGTATGGCATGAAGCACAGCTATCAAAAGCTTTTCTTTCATGACTGGTCTCACAAGGGATGTGTAGTGAAATAATTTGTCACTTTTAGAGAAAGAAACTTTCAGCAAATGATGGACCCGAGGCTGTAAAACCTGGAAAGTAACATTCTTTGCATCCCTGAAATGACTTAGAAAACAAAGAATTTTAAAGAATATTTTAGGCTTATAAGAGCATAAAATTGGTTGGCTTTCTCGTTTGAAACTGGGATTCAGCCTCCACTGTGACTTGAGAACATTTTATTCAGAGTCTTTTTCTGGACATTGCTTCTTATCTTTACATCCTGTCAGGTGACAGTGTGGAGCCTGCAGCAAATTAAGCACTGTGCATCTTTCAGGAATGAGCTGACTAATTACAATGCTTCACATGAGAAGGGAGCTAACACTGTCTTACATAAAATATGCACAGACCATAGACATAAATATGTATAAATATCCATAATTATGTGCACACACACACTATATATATTTATGTCTGTTTATGTACATATAATATAATAAATATAAATTTTGTATCTTTATTATATGTGTGTATATGTAATGAATGGTACTCAACAAATCACCTCATTAGCTGTTCTACAGCCAAAGAAGTGAGCAAAATAAACCCTTCCCAGTACCACAGGCCTATTACACCAGAAACTATGAGAAAAAGCCATGGCCTAGGTGGAAATGTTGTCCCAAGTAATTGAAAAATCTCTTCTGAGGAGAGCCTGAATGATTTGTTTTTTCCCTGCACTCTTACTGTTTCGTATGTAAAATAAGCTGTTGTCATCTTCCAGGCATTCAAAAAAAACCAACAAGAAAAACCCATTTCTGCTACAAAGGAGTAAATATTGGGATGGTGTCAGGCAGAGCTGCTGGCAGTCAGTGTGATGGGTGTGTTTCTGGAAGGGCCAGTTTTCTCTCCACATAACCACAGTCACTGTCTGTTGTAAGGGCCTAATTGATTGATAAACTGTTAGAAACATTTCTACTTTTTGGTAAAAGCTGCAATCTGCTACCAATTTGTCAGTTTGTTCTTTTAACTCACCCCATAAAAACAAACAGAAACATCCATTTTTATAAATGAGATTTCCCATGGGAGACAGTCATTGTTTTGAAACTTTCAACAAAATGTTAAGCTTAATGATGTGTGTTCCCAGATGTTACTCTAAGTTCATTTATCCCAGAATAAAAATACTTATTTCTAAAAATAGATGGTAGAAAGCTGTCTCATAAAACAGCATCAAAGCTGACATGGTTTTTTGGTATTTAATTTTTCATTACTCTGTCGAAGTTTTGCCCACAGATCTCTCTGTAATCTTTCAGATTTGCAACAAAACGTTCTTTCAGTAACATTTGTGTTAGAATTATACTAGTCCTCCTTTGGGGGCTTGTTTTCATTTACCACACTTGTTCTTTCCATCCCAAATCATAGCAGATGTTTAGAAACTGAGGGGGGAGTTTCTTCCTCTGCTCTCTCACACCATGCGCTGCCACTTTGCCACCAAGCCTAAATCTTCCATCAGGAGAATCCTGTGTCACCAGGAATCCCTGAGCATTTATTTATTCCAAATTACACCAATGACAAGATAATGATTTTGTCACTGGTGCTTCTTATTGCAAATTTAGCAGAAACTTTGCAAACCTGCCATTAGCTGAAACAATTCTTAGAAATTCAGTGCAGAGCCATACAGGATGCAGTGTGGGGCAATTAGGGTATTCATTCATTCCACAGTCATCAGAAATTCCCTGAGAAGCCTAAATGTCATTTTTTCCAATGAGATAATTGTTGGAGGGTTGTACTGAGCATCTCAACCCTAGACAGAAGTAAAAGACCTCCCCAAGACTGTTTTCCCTCTCATCTGTTTGCAAAATTTGTGCAGTTATTTTTACAGCATGCTGCTTGTTCCACAAAGAAAAATTCCTCTGGGCTCTGCTTTAGCAGCAGTGAAGTACCAGCAGGCCAGCTTTGGAGAGCATCCCTACCAAGGCAAATCATTAAAGCCATACTGTTGTACTTGCAAACCCTTCTGACACCCAGGCATGTGGGGGACAAGTGCTGGAAGAGATGGAGAACGAGCAAGATTCCTGAGAGCACATGGGAAAGTCCTTGTGGTGGTATAAAAGAATGTTCAAATTGCTGGGGGGACAAAACTGGTGGCCAGTCTTGACTAATGGTCCTAGCAATGAACCTCTGGCCACCTGGTAGATGTCTAGTGGGGTCATCAAGGGCCTTCCACTGACTTCAGAGCAAGTTGGAAACAATTGGATGTGGGGCTGGGAGCTTTTTGTGTCCTTTTCCTCATGTTTTTGTCTTGGAAGGCTCTGAAATTCAAAAAGAAGACTAAAAGTAAGGTAGCATATTTGTTGGCTAAAAGTTGTTCTTCTTAGCTGATTCAAAAAGCCAGTTTGGAATGACTGAAAAAGAACTGCAAGCCTTACCATTGCAGATGTGAATGCAGGGTTTTTCAAATGGTGAAAGTGCTCTGAAATCTCTGTAGGAAGCTACAAAAGCATATATTTCCTTTACTCTCTTTACTGTCCATTACCACTCTAAGATAGAAAATACCTTATTTGAAAATATTTGAGAACTTCAAAAGCAATGAAGGAATTACAAAATTCCTGTGCCTGTGTTTTCTTTCTCACCTTTTCTTCCTATTCATAACATGGATAAAATATCTGCACTTTGGTTCTTTATAATAGCAGGAATGAACCAGAAACTTGGCTCCAAAGTGTTTCCAAATTTTAAGACATACAGATCAGCAGAATGGCAGTGAGAGGCTTTCTCAGAGCAGTACAAGGATTTCCCAGTTGGGTTGTGAGAGTTTTGGAAGGGAAAAGGAGAAAGATGGAAGTTCAGTGTTGTACCCAGGAGCCAGCAAGGGAAGGTGTGTGGCTGGACCTGGCTCCAACAAACAAGGAAGCTCTTGCTGGGGACGGGAATGTTGGGGGCAGCCTGTAGTGACCACAGGATCATGGAGTTGATGTGGAACAAGGGATCTGCAGCAGCTGGGGCTGTGCAGCCTGGAGAGGAGCCCCAGCTGAGAGGGGCCCTCAGCCCTGGGTGTCCCTGTGTACAGGGAGGCTCAGAGCAGGGCCCAGGCTCTGCTCCAGGGCCCAGCAATGGCACCAGAGCCACGGGCAGGGACTGATCCCAGCAGGTTCCACCTGGACGTGAGGCAGAGCCTCTGCCCTGGGCAGTGCCCAGGCACTGAACAGATTGTCCAGAGAGGGTGTGGAGTCTCCTTCTCTTGACAAACTCAAAAACCATCTGAACACAATCCTGAGGAACATTGTCCAGGGGATCCTGCTTGAGCAAAGGGGTTGGACCCTTCCAACCTTACCCATTCTGTGATTCTGTGATTTTTGACTTGAGTGTGAATGAGGACCATGTGGAGTATGTAAGAATGACACCCATGCAAAAGCAAAATCCTCTGGTTTCAGGTTTTGTGTCAGGCTCACAGTGCAGTCCAGGTTTACCAAGGACCTCAAATCAGCCGGATTTCAGGTGAATGTAGATCAGATTTCAAGTCTGCCTGGATTCTCAGAAGGAACTTGTGATTTCACATTGAAATTGCAGAAAATTCTGTAACTGCTTTTGCAAGGGTCCAACCCAAAACCACAGAGAGTATATCTTAGGTTCCAGAGTTTTGTTCTAACCTTAAGTTTCAGTCAGTTTTGAATTCAAAATGTCTCATTTATACAAATAGCAAATTACCTCAGAAGAACCAAAATCACTGAATATTATTTACTGTACAACTCTGAATACTCAATTAAAGGGACTATATATTGTAACACCAACATTATTTCTAAACATCACTCCCAAAACCATGTTTTATATTAGCACGTTCCTCTGGATTTTATGGATTATACTTAAAAACAAAAACTACACCAAATCCTTCCAGTCATACTTAGCTTTTGAAATCAATACAATGAATACCTATGAGTATAAATAACTACTAAAAAATGCAACAAAAAGTTAATAAATTCCAAAATACTATTTCTATTTTTAAAAATGGGAAAAATATGTTGTTGTTATTGCAAGCTTTTGTATTCCTTTCTTAAAATATGAAAGTATTATCCTTTGTTTTTTGTAAGAACATTTGAAAAAATATTTAAAATTGTAAATAAAATATATTTGCATCAATTCTGCTACCAGAAGTATGTGTAAAAACATGCACTTATTTGGTTTGCTTATGTCCCTCTGCTTATGAAATTATGATGAAAAGTAAAATATAATGTGCTTAATAAGAATCAGCAATGTGGTCTGGTGGTTACTGGTCTGTATTTAGAATTGGGGGACCCATGATCAGTGCCTGGTTCACATAATGAGCTCTTTCTGTCCTCGGGACTTCACTATTTTCCATCTCAGTATCTGCTTTTGCTCTTTTGTCCCTCTTTCACATCTAGACTGTGACATGTTCCAAGCAGGACCTGCATCAGGGTCTCCATGGGGGTGGCACAGCACACACCACAGAGGACGCCCGTTTAAGCAGGGATGATAATGCAAAAGCAGTAATAAATTCTCCCTGGCAAGTTTAAGAATTGACTTCCATCTTGTTTTGCTTCCAAACACAATTTATGATGCTGAGCTGAAATTCCCAGCCTAAGTGAAGTGATCAGACCTCGAGCTGGTCTTCCAGTGTGGTGGTCAGCTGCTGAATGAAGTTCTTTTAGACCCGTGGCAGCAATTTTTAGGAAAAAAGACTGTGGCCCTCAAGGCTGTTTTTCTGTTTGGCTCTTCAGTCAGCTTTCTCCTGCACATCTGGAAACCTCAGTGTCAACTATCACTGATGTGCCCATCCTGTCTCTACACTTGAGGTTATGCCTCTCTCACCACACTGAATTTATGTAGCATTTCCATCCCAGTGAACTCCTGCCCATACAGAACCTTTTTTATTAGTGCATGGCCAATGCAACTGTGCTGGTGAAAAGATCCAGGCAGTAAAATAATTGCATTGTTTCTGTCACCACCAATTCTACTCTCTCTGCCCAGTGCTCAGTACAGGACTGAAAGCACACATGGTTTTAGGGAAGGAAAATTCAGTCATTCTTTGGGGACTAGAGAAGGAGGCAGATTTTATTGGATTGCTACATTGGTATATTGCATTTTTCTGCAACACTGGAGTGGAGGGCTTTTCCTAGGGGAAAACTCTTTGAAGGCTATAATCTCTCCTGAGGTAGGTATATATGAAAGATTTGTTACACTTTTTAAAGGGCAAGCTTTGAGAGCTATGAGGATTGGTGAGCATAAATCAGCATAGCTCCATGATGTTTATTGTTACCACGAGCAGCAATTCAGTCATGGCTGTAGACATGAAGCTACTTCTTCTTCTGCAGCTCTTTGTAGCTTTGTAGTTACAAAGAGAGAGTTGTGCAGCTGCTAAGAAGTGCATTGTGTACTACTATGTGTATTTCACTAGAGCTGGGGTCAAATAAGTGATTTGGGGTTCACTGGAATAAATATCTGGAAATGCTGTGGAAATTGAGCCATGCAGACAACTCAGTTCTGTCCCATCACAAGCCCCAGCATCCCTTGCTAGATTTTTTGCAAATCGGATGGAAAGCAGTGATTTATCATGATGCTAAACAGATCCAGCAAGGTCCTCCCTGTTATCAGGGCTGGAAAGAAGGCTGAGGAAGCAGAAATTTTTACATAGGTATAGATAACCTATACCTATGGTGTAGGTTAGGTACCTATAGGTTTAGCTATAGGTACCCATACCTAAAAGGTATGGGAACTATTATAGGTACTATTTTTACATAGGTATAGGTAAAAGGATTTTGCTATATAGTTTACTATAGTTTACTCCCATACTATTATAGGAGTACCTATAATACATGGCCAGCTCTGAATAAAAAGAAACAGCAAAAAAAAAGTGAACATAAACAGATGACTTGATGTGGGTGCAGGATAATGTCAGAGAGAGGGGTGAGCTCTTGGGGAATGCCTCCTGCCACCAAGCCAGCCTCCCCCCATCCTCCAGCACACGTTCCCATCCCTCATCCTTTCTGGAATACCTTTCTTCCAGCCTCATTGTTGTGCAAGTTCATCAGCCTCCGTGCATTCTTTTTGATTTCTCGGGCATCAACAAACCTCCGGGAGAACTCAATGCCGTATCTGATATCCGCAGAGCAGCCTCCCCACTTCCAGCCCTCCTCCTGGTTGTAGTAGCCCTGTTTCTCTCGGTCACAGCCACAATTGCTGAGGTTGCCCTGGCTGCAGGCGGCCGTGACAGCGTGTGCAACCCCGGCAGCAGTAATGGCATAGGTGAACGCAGCCTCCCTGCTTCCTGTGGAGAGAAGCCAAAAGCTGATGGGTTGGCAGAAAGGCAGCACGAACTCGCTAAAGAAAGCACACACATTATCTACAGCAAGGGGGTCAGGCAGCAAGGTGAGCAGGGCATTGCTCCTCAGCGTGGATTTCTTACAGAGTTCCACACAGTTTTGAAATGCTTGGCTCAGCTCAGGCACATTACCCCAGGTATGCAGCCATGGGATGGTCCCACCTAAGCCCCTTCAGCAGAGGGGAGCTTGGCAATGAATCTGGACAGTGGTGAGGTGAGGCCACAGGATGTGCTTTCACACTGTCTACTCAGGTTTGCAAGCTTGAATTTTATCTGGTTCAGATGAATAAAAAGTGAGTTAACAGCTACCTCTGAGAATTGGCACTGTATGGAAAAAGAGAACAAAACAAACAAAAATACCCCAGGACACAAATGGGTCTGATTATTAATCTATATAAATGCTCCAGTAGCATCCATTAGTGATGCTGAGTGTAAAGTACTGCAACAGAGACCTATAGAGACAAGCACTGGGTAGGTTTCATTTTCTTTCAAGATAGAGGTTACCCCTTTCCCTTGCAGACTTCTCCTGTGCATTAGTTTTGCTGAAGTGACCCTTCCCCACTCCCAGTCTGACTCAAACCTCTGCATTACCATGGCTATTGAGCATGCAAAGGGCACAGAAGTGCTGTGACAGCACTATTTTCTCTCCAAAGCAGGCGAGATACTGTCATGGAAGCACAGACTTATTTTTAAAAATAGCTGGTTTAGAAAATGAGGTTTTTTGGGGTTTTTTTTCTGTGATGCTGCTACTTGCAAAGGTTCCTGATTGCCAGTTCCATGCAATAGTTCTTGATAATGAGTATATCAGGAGGGGTGAATAAGGCTCCTTTCTACACTGATTGGCTGGGGTGCCTGTGAAGTGCAAGGAAGCAGAATGATGGGAGGGGAAGCTACAGCCCATCCCTGCTCTTTTGTGAGACCACACTCTGTCACTGACTCCACACAGGGCTGGATCATGGTGTTTTGGTGCTGTTATTTATAACACTTCCACACAAGTTCCCTTCTCAATGCTTTCCCCATAAGTTCCCTCCTCATTGCTTTCCTCTGTGTGCTTCTCTGGTAATAAACAGACAATCCTGTAGTGCTGCAGCCAAAGAATAACTGTAAAGAATTTGCAGAAAGTTGCTGAAATGCTTTAATGACCACACACATAGCTCTAACATCATTAGTGGATTTGGGAAGTGAAAAAAAAGGAACACATTTTCCAGAGGAGGAAAAAACCCCCACAACTTAGAAGCTAGTTTTAATTTTTTTAATTTTTGGATTCATAGATCTCATAATTATTCTGGAATGATAACTCCACAGTATGGGGGGATTTGTATTTCTTATTTTCATAGATAACTTCCTGAAAGATTACACCATTGCCAGACATGAGGAAGACCCTACAAGAAACAATCAGTAATCGAGGCTTGGCACCATTTGCTTGTTTCCCCAAAGAAATAAAAAAATAAACTTTGAGTAGGGAAAAAAACAAAATAGTTTTGTGTTCTTCAGCTACCAAGAAGGTTGCAGTGCCATGTGCTTTATGTGAGTGGCTGGTGCAGTTGCAGGAGTGCCTCTCTGTCAGACACAGCAGGGTTTTGTTGGGGTGGACGATGTGTGCAGTCTGCTTCAGCGCCCCGCAGAACACTGGTGGTCCAGGAGGCCACGCTGAAGGGTTCACAGCTAATCCACAGAGCCAGATTAAACACTATTTTAAACTGTGTTTTCAATTAAAAGTTTGATGATAACGATACCTGGTGGTCTGTAAGAAATTCTGAGGGTTTATAGCAATCCAAAACAGCTATGGAACCACTGTTCTAGTTCCTAGTGTGATCTTCACATGTTGATATTCACTCCTCTCCTCTTCACTTGCCAGCTAAATTCAAATCTGGGACTCTTTTTTTAAAATATGTTCTGTTGACTTGCATGATTTCTTTCCTCTTCTTTTTTAAAAAAAAATTATATTTCTAATCTATAAATTGAAAATTGGAAGTATGAGATTAAATAGAAGCTACATGTATAGATACCGTTTGCTTTTCTTCAGGATGAGGATAAACAACAATGCAAAACCAGACCCAGGGAAATTTTTAGTCAGATACCTTTGAAGTGTATGTAGAAAGGCTTATTAACAAGAAGAAACTTATTCCTGTGAGGGAACATAGCAGCTGTGACCTACAGTTCAGTAGATTTACTCAGAGATTTAGCGACAGTTGCTCATATTTTGTGTTTAAACTCAACATATTCCCCACGTCTCCAGAGTACGTGGTAAGACCTTTCATTACAGCCACTGTGTCTGTGCCTTCTTTGAAAATTTTCACACATTGCTTCCCTTGATCAATTTTATAAAATAAAAGAAAATCATGTCTTTATCTTCCTTTCTCTCTCCCTCGTTCCCATTACACCCCTGACTGCCATCAACAATAAAGGAAAATATCTTTCCTCTTTCTATTTGAGAGCTAACAGCAGTGATGGAATTTTCTCAAGTCATGGGATAACAGCAAATGGAAACCACACCGACTCTCTTAAGAGATTACTCTCCTGTTTCAATGCAGCTCTAAAATAAGAAGGTCTCAGAAATCAGCAATATAATTGTCTTGCTAAGAATTAAAGTTTTGGGGGTATTTTTTAAACTAGAATAAGTTCTAAAACTTCATTTGTGTTCCTGAACAGTTCACTAAGGTCCCAGGATCAGTGGAGTCTATCAGAAACTGCTGATGGAAGAGGGAGGGGAACCTCTGTGCTCAAATAATGTCTGCTGTACACAAAGCTTTTCATTACATGTCATCACTTGGAATCAGTTCTAAGCAAGTCTTTGTTAGGCAGCTAAAAATATTTAAGTAATGATTGCTGTGATACCTTAATGGAGAACAATAATCTCATTTTACAGAATTTTCTGAGATTTCAAAAATATTCTTGGTCTGCAACAAAAAGGCGACAGGTCTTTCTAGAAATGTTCATGAAACAAAGATATATGTAGCAGCAGATCTTATTTCATCCAAATTTGACCCAAATTTGGGGCTAGATATTTCTTTTTCCAGTGAATATCCTGATTATCTAGTTATTTGGCACTGTGTACACTCAGTTTCTCAGTCTCAGAAGAAAAAAATCTTGTCTGACTTCCAAAGTTTTCTGTCACATAGACCAGAAAAATTCTGTTTGGTGGAAAAGACACTGCTTTGGCTTTATTGCAACCCTTGGATTTGTCCATTTCTCTATTAGAAATGCCTGCTCTGGTGTCAAGGATGACAGTTCTGACTTTATTCCCAAAACATAGAAGGGCAACATGAGTTTCATGAGTAACATGAACTAATAGCAGTCTGATCTGATAACTGTCTAATCTAATAACTCCAAAAGGAGATGACTGCCAGTATTAATTAAAATTAAGCCTTTTTTCTTTGGTGAAGGTGCTTAAGGCCACCTCTAGCAATCTGCCAGGCTATAAGGAGTCTGTCATTTGCCAATCTTAGTGCCATTTTCTTGAGTTTATTTCCAGCAATCTGCCAGGCTATCAGAGGAGTCTGTCATTTGCCAATCTTAGTGCCATTTTCTTGAGTTTATTTGCATTCTAACAGAGGGCTATACTTTAAAAGTGTTCTAATAGCCAGCAATGCAGGCAGCTGCTGCTCACACAACAGATATTGAACCACCAATTCCTTAGGACATGTCTGCAGATAGGCAGAGAGGAGCCTTTTTCTGGCCTTGGAGTCATGGAGTAGCCTGTGTTTATTCCTCATTTATATGTAATTTCTGGCAAAGTTTTAAACTTCTAACTGAGCATTTACTTAGTATGGTTTGATGTGGAAATTCTTACAAGTTCCACAATTGATGTAGTTTACCAGCCTCAAATGTGCACAGATTCAGCAGAGTCTTTTCAGCCTGGAGCCACAATCAGCTGAGAATCACATAGACTAAATACATATTCAATTACCCAGCTGTGAGCACAGGGCTGAAGATTTAACTGTTCCACAGCTATTTGCAAGATATCTATTTTGTCAGAGTAATTAGATGGGAATTCTGCTATTGCACGTACCATGCCTGAAATGACTCATGTCAGCAGCTGGATTAATAAAGCTGCCACTGAATGTAAGCTATTAGAACTGTAATTTAACTTGAAATATTTAACTGCAGAACATCCAGTGTTTGACCAGTCATTTCCAAGATATTGCATCAGCAATGATAGAAAAAAGTACTACACACTGTTATTAAACAAAACAAATTCTTCATGCACTTACACAAGACACCAGATTGATTATATGGCACAGTACAACATAGGTCAATGGGAAAAAGAAATGAATCACAGCAGAACTAAAATTGTTTTTTGACAAGCCTACCCTTTTCAACAAGTCTGGTAAGCTATGACAGATGGAGTCATTTTTTATGGCAAAAGACAATCGATACATCTAGATGAGTAAACTAAAACTCAGACAACAGCACCCTAAATAGTGCTGGATGAAGGCTTTTATAGACATAAAAATTTTGTATTTCATTCAATACACATATTAACAATTCTCAAGGAAAATAGTGCAGGCTCTTCATTTTGGGTTTGATCCTAGGACAGCACAAGTCCCAGGGAGTTTTCTCGCTGTCTGGAACAGATCCTTTATTTGCATTTTCAGTGTAATTAACTTTGAGCTTCTTGGTTTATAAAAGCAGGGACTAATTTAATTTAATTTAATTTAATTTCTCTGTCCCTCTAACTTTCTGTACCCAGTGCTACATGTCAGAACTAAAATCTACTGAAACCACTTTGTACAGGCAGAAAAATTAAGGCAGAAGAGCAGAAAACTCAGGAGGGTCTCTACTCTGTCAAGCCTGACATAAGCTAATAAGACAGATGTTCTTCACAACAGCTTTTATTGCTCCTGTTCTCAAGAATCTTCAGTAGAGGAGGTTCCAGGGTCTAGTCCAGTACCTTAGGACCTCTACTGGTATGTATTTCACTAATATTAACCTGAAACTGTCTTTATGAGTGCAAACCCACTGCTTCTCTCTCTAGAGCTGCCAAGAGCAGATTATTCCCTCCTTCTAGCAGCAGCCTTGAAATATGTAAAGACTTCCAGCCCTTCCCAGATGTGTTGCATCATCAGTTCTTGCCCAGCACCCCCAAGGGCTCTGCTCCTTCCCCTGCTCTCCCAGCTGCCTGGTTGGTGCTGCAGGGCTGGAGATGTGACAGCTCCAGCTGAGGTCTTGCCTCCTTGGGGCCAGAGCAGAAGGAGCCCTTCACATGCTTTGTGTGCTGTAGTCCTGTTTATTCCTGCCAGCATTCCTTATTTCACAGCAGCAGGACACTTTTACTCAATTTGCAGCCGTCTTCTGTGCAGCTGCTCTCCCACCAGATGTTTCTCATCTTGCATTTGTGCAGATGATCATTCCCATGTACAGATCTTTGCCTTCCTGATTTGCTTCCTCTTTCTTTGCTTTAAGGCTTTTTTTCTTCTTGTCTGGACCACTTATCCATGATCTTGTTCAATTTTGACCCAAACTACCTCCAGCTTCCTTGTAGTCCTTCTCAACAAAATATAATCACAAATGCAACGTGCACAGCTTATTCTCTTGGTCCAGTCAAGAGTATAATGCTGACTGTACCAGCTCCAGCACAAATCACAAGAGACCTAGTCAGTCACCTTTCCATTTTGATAACTACCCTCCAAGTACAATTTCCAGATGGTCTGTAACCATCTGGCATGTTCTTATTTTTTTGTCATATAAAGCAGAGTCAAAAGCTCCCTTTAATCCAAGATGTATGGTATAAATTGCTTCTGCTCTGCCTCTGAGGGCCTGGGTGGCCAAAGAAGGGAGGAAATTAGTTTGGTTTAATGTGATTTTTTCTTGACAGACCCTGGTTGACTCTTACTCATGTCCTTGTTCTTAGTTAGGATCTTACAAATGTCTGTTTCCATCTTTTTCATTTACTGAAGTTAACCTGATTGGCCCTACAATTCCTTTCTTTTAGGTTTTTGGTGGTTTTGTTTGGTTTTCTTTTTTGACAAAGGCAACACATTTGTCTTTTCAATTCTTAATTAGAGTTCTCCACTAGTTTTCAGCACTAGTGGCTATAAGGACAACCATTCACTCCATTAAATGCTCTGAGATGAGGGACAGCTAACTGGAAAGCAATCAACACAGATAAATGCTGCTCTCTAATGCTCAGAGGGTTCCTCTGTTGATGGTGTAAGTTTATAATCATCTGCTCATCATTCACCTGCTTGGGGAAGTCTGAGGCAAGAATTGATATTATCAATCACTTCTTGATATTATGCTTGGTTTGTACTCTCCTCAGGAGTCCACTCCACTGAGTAGTGGATCAGCCCTTGTTCTACATCTGCTCACTGACAAATTACTATTAACTACTATTAACTCATTGATTTCTGTGTAGCCTCCTGTAAAAAAAAAAATAGATGCAGCAATGGTTGTGAGGTTCCTTTGAAGCACCTGTGCTCAGAAATGTTCCTGAACAATGAGTGTGGTGCTGGCTGAATATCTGTTACTGGCAGGACTTTCTGATGGATCCTGCTGATGGTCGTGTTCAGTAATGTTCTCTTTACAGTATTTATTCATTTCACTTTCTCTCCTTCAACCCCTTATTTTCTACTACAGTCTAATTAAAATAATCTTGATTAATTTTGTTTCATCCATTCATGTCTGTTTAGATGAACTAGAGCTAGAGCAGGGGTGATTACAGCAGCTCCTTCCTAGGCTGCCTGTGGTATCTATTTTCAATTACACATGGCCAGGACAGAGAAAATTGCAGATCTCAAAGCTGAGCATGTGTAGTGATATGACATAATGGTTTATTTACAGATTCTTCTCTTACTCAGCATTTTTCATCTCCAGGCTCCCACTAAATTTTTATGGCTGGAGGTGCCAGGATCTCAGCCATCAGTTTCGAATTGTTCTGACAAATGGATTGTTTTCTGTTGCTCATGTGGGTTTGTCAAATCTTATTTTAGAGTGGGCTGTACATGAGCCAGAATTATTTCACACTAGCCTTATTGCAGCTTCTTGCTGTCACTCTATATACTTTTGAAAGCATGTCTATTAAAAAGAGATACTTACTCTGCCTCTCCTTTCCACATTTTTTCAAACATTTTTTGAATGTCATGGGTATTTTCTAAAGACTTGTTACTTTCCACAGTGATTTCTGTAATGAGACTTCCAAGGATTTACAGGGATTTTTAAGTTAATTAACCCCCTAATTTATTCAGTTAAGTCCTGGCAACCTTAAATAATAGTCAGCCTTTCTGTTCCAGTGAGCATAATTCTATTATGTTTTTGACTGTCTTTTGGCAACACGTCCCTTGGTGAAGTTATCTGAGACAGTTTCTGTGAGGTGAGTGAGTTTGCTGTAACCTCGGAAAAGATGTTTAGCAGTGCCCAGAGAAATATGAAATTTCTGGGCTCTCTGCTGTAAAACTATATTTGCCATAACAAATATTTTTTACCAGCTCAGCCCTAAGAAGCAAACTGTATCCCATTCTTAGACAAAATGCTGAAATTTAGTTTTGGTCCCAAAGCACCACTGCTTATTTTTGCCTGAGTTCAATCGGAGCATGGTGCTGAGCACACATTTAAAGAGTGCAGGAGAGCATGGCTTGAGGAGCACAGGGGGGAACTCCCAGATGCACTGTGCCTTTGAGAGGAGCCTGTGTGTGTCACACACGGCTGTGTTTGCACAATGCTGCTGCTAATACTATCAAAGTAGCATGTGGGAAACAAGAGCTGGAGCAGAGAGGTTGTCTCCTGCTTGTGTTCTCTTCTGGACCTGCTGGTGCCCCACTGAGGTGCTCAATGGTTCCCTGATGAATGTTTGGTGCCTCTTCTTTTCAATGATGACAAGAGGTTTGATATGTCATAGTATGTGAAAGCTCAGCTGGAGACCTCTTGCAGTGTACTGAGGTTTAGAAAAGTTCTTTGCACCCCTTGCCAGGGGTGGAAAGCATGGAATCCTGAAGGCATCCCAGAGAAACTGTGTTCTGAAGTTTAGCAGTGTCCTTAAATTAAATTAGTCTGTGAGGAACCAGATGTGTTATACATTCTATTCTATTCTATTCTATTCTATTCTATTCTATTCTATTCTATTCTATTCTATTCTATTCCATTCCATTCCATTCCATTCCAATCTCATCTAATCTATTCTATTCTAATTTAATAATTCATCTGCCTCAACCTGTTAACAACAGTTCTTATATAGGATTTGACAATGCATCACAGTCTCTCTTTTAAAGGGCATTTCAAAAATAAGTCAAATATTTAGAAGAAAGGGAAGGGAATATATAACTATGTGGCACATATTTTTGTCTTTTTTTTAGGTTTGCTCTTGATAGTATTCCTGCACTATAATATGGCCTGTTAGATATTTCTGAGGTACCTGTGTGGTGCTCAGCAAGGGAAATATTGCCCACTTGGATTGAAGAAGTAGAAAGGATGCTAATAAAAAAACAGAAGGAAAAAACAAGCAGAAAAGAAACCTCCACTCTGAACCTGAGAAGAAAACAGGACAGTACTACCAATCACATTTTTTAAGTACATTTGCTTTCAAGTTAACTTCGTGCTCTGAGACGATACAAGAGCAGAGGAGGTGGCTACCATAACCACTGAGATTTCCATGTGCACAGATTTTAGAGACTTGAGTCTTTCATGAGTGAATCAGTTCACAATAGATACACTCTAGGTAGGATCCTTCCAATCTAAGTCATTCTGTGATTTTGTGACTGTATTTGATTTTGCTGTGGACCCCATTTCACAAATATTCTGTCATTCCTTCTATTATACTCATGAGGATCAAAAATCCACTGCCATGCAGCATCAGACCTTCTCAGTGGACTTTTTGCTGGGTCAGTATTTTAATTAACTTAAATCATCTCAGTGGTCTGACATAATTGTACTGTGTTGAAGAGCACCACTATAAAATAAATCTGCATTGCCATTTGCATCAAATCATCATTTCCTCTTTTACCTTGTGTTATTTCTAGCCCAGATAACAAATCCTCAAGGGCAGTGGTCATGTCTGTATTCTTTTTTAAATCACTGTGCAAACCTGTCCTTTGCTGTAGGAACATGTTAAATAATCCTCTAAAGGGTACACTGAATTATGGGTTGTTGTAACTATACCTGGGCATGCCAGAGTGTCTGTGGATGGGTTTCTGTACATTCTGCAGATAAAATTTCTGATCCTGCTTCCTGAGATAGTTTAGTTAAATCATGAATATTACCTGAATGTTCTATGCAGAGCCTAAGAATAGGCCACTGCCACTTTGCCAGAATTATTGAATTACAAATATCTGAGTGATACCTGGATGAAATTGTTGTTAGACACAAATCTGTTTCTACAAGAGGCAGTCCCTGCCTTAAGGAGACACATCATTCAGCTGGAGAGGACAAGAAAAGGGAGCTATAATCACCTCTCTTTCACAGAGGCATGAGGAGGTTAAGGTATGTACCCAGAGGACACAAGGTATGTATTCAGAGGACAAGCATGTCCTCTTGCTGGATTCTTTTTGTGAGAAGATAACAGTACTTCAGTTGCAATCTTCTCAAGAGACAACTGGAATATAAATTCAAGCCAGGGAGAATATCCATGGAGCTGCATGGTGGGACAGGAGCCCTCCCAGAGAGGAGCAGTAGTCATGAGTGTGGGAATCCTGTACTCTGCCCTTCCACTGTTCAATGCAGTATTGACCTGCTCAGCTGCTGCCAGAGGCACAGAGGGGTCTGACACAGCAATGCTCAGCATCCCAGTGCCTGCCAGAGAGAGCCATGGCTGCAGGAGCCCCCTTCTTACATTCACACTCACATCCTCACATGCCATACCTGCTGAGCATGGATCCACATCCTTCCTTTACTTTTAATCTGGAAAAAATAACTGACTTAAAAATAACTAACATGTCTTCCCAGAAGAATTGCTGAGGTTCTATTTGTTCTGTTTCAGAGAGACACCAAGTGATTCCACATCCCCATTTGAAATTGGCATTTCTTGACTACTGGTGAGATACAATTTCAAGCTGGATATTCTGTTTGTACTCACTTTTTATGTTAGCCCACACAAATGTTTGAGAGAGATAGATGGATGGATGGATGGATGGATAGATAGATAGATAGATAGATAGATAGATAGAAACATATAAATCTAGAAACCTCCTTTTGGAAACACATAAAAAGCAAGTGTAGCCCAGGACATGTAGCAAGTATGAGATACTGCTTTCAAACTAGGTCCTACTGGGTGGGATATAAAATAATTTACATCTATAGGGAAAAAGAGCTAATCACCTAAAGCTAAATCTGCAGCAGGGTGTTGGCTCTAGAAGCCTGTCTTTTAGATGGTCTTCCACATAGCATTTTCCATGTGGCTGGCACAAAAATCCAGCCTCACCAAGAACTGAGAGAATTAGAAACCAAAAAAGCAAGGCTCCCAGAAGGTATCAAGCTGCACGGGGAAGCCCCGAAACTGGCAGTAGAAAATGCAAGGAAAGGGAGAGTCTAAACTTATCCCATCAGAGTTAAGCCAGATTTCCCTGCACAGTGAGTCTTTCCAACTTGGCTGGCAGCAATCATCTTGGTGTAATTGCTGGAGGGACGTGGTGGTTTTAGAAAAGGAGAGCCCACCCTTAAAATATTCTGACTGGGAAAAAAGATTTCTTTACATGAAAAGCCAGGAGATGACTTTGTTGTTTTCACTGATTAGAAAAAGGACATTCTTCTGAACATAACTTCTTCTAGTGTATTTTTCTAGGGGGTTTTTTTTCAGTATCATTTATCTTGGTTCTGTCAAATACTGAATTAGGATGAGTTTATATAAAGTACTAATTCTACATTTTCATGACATTTAAAGTAAGATTTATGAAGAGGAGCAGTATCTTTTATTAAACTGAATGACATACACTAGGCATCTATGCGACCTAGGAAGGGTTTAATAAATATATTTATTTATTTAAATTCTCTTTCAGACTTTCAATCTAAATCCAGACAAACATAATGAAGTGGAATAACCACTGACCTTTTAATTCTCACTGCAACAGCAACACAATATGAGCATTATGTCAAATAACTGTGAAATAATCACCTCTAGAAATACCTTGCTCTACACAACATTTCATGGTAAGAGCAGTGAATATGGAGGACACCCTGTTCAAACTGAGAAATAGTGACAGCAGGACTGGGAGGTCTGAAAAGCATTTCAGGTCATGGAGAAACAGCTCCTGTGTGCCTAGGACAGCACTTTCCAGGCACAGAGATGGTTATGTTTTCTTGTCTGGTGACTCTGCTCTTCAAGGTGGCCTTCTTCTTAAGAAGTGCATAGACATAGACAAAAAACTTACTTATGTTTGACCCAAAAAAGGGAACTAATTTGTGTCAAATAGTATACCAGAATGTTGTCTTCTGTAAAAATTCTGCACAGAAGCACAGCAGAGAGGTTCTTGCTGCATTTTCTGGGAATTCCCGTTGGATTTTCTCCTAGAGGATGAAGCTATGAAGATTGTCATACAAATCTGTAGCTCATGTAAATTCCTGGCATGGTTTCTAATGCCTGGCAGGATACCTTAGGGGACCAACTCAGCAAGTCAAATTCCACAAGCAAGTCACTTGCACTGTCACAGGTGACCCATCCTGCAGGTGTGTTTGGTGCATTCCTGGCAGGGCAGAGTTTGGAAGGGGACACAACAGTGAGAGTTACGTGGCTGTTTAGGATGTTCTCACTCTCTGAATGTCTCCCATAGCAGCAGATGTGCCTCGCTGGCTTTATCCCACTCCACCCAGCCCTTCCATGGTGGCTGCAGCAGAGGGGCTGGGCTGGCAGCCCCCAGCATGTGTCTGTGCTCTGCTGTTTCTGCTCAGAGGTCACATCTCCTGGGCTGCAGCAGACAGGCTGGGCAGTAACCCTGCAAGTCACTGCAGTCCTCCCTCTGAGCTCAGAGGTTGTGGAAAGAAAATGAGAAAGTTCTGGTGGAAGGGCTGGGTTGAAACTTGCTTTTGAATTTGCTTAAATATTTTCCAAATGCTCTTTGACACTGCTTGTGTGGCTGCATTCACCTTTCTGATACATCTGGCTTGCCTGTACATCTTGCTGGGAGGAGAGACAGGGTCAAGAAAGGATGTCCACCCTTTGTGGTGTTTAAAGGGTCCTTGCCTGGGAGTCACATTTGTAACCCCAGGGAGCAAGACACAGCACAGATCACACATATGAAAGAGATTTAAAAGAGTAAAGAGCTCAGAGAAGTTTGGATACATACACAAAGTTTAGATTCTGATCCAAACCTCTCTGGTTTGCAAAATGAGTTTGGAAGCATCGCAAGAGCAGTCTGTTTTTTCAGTTCTGGAGTTTCTGGTCCTGACAAGAGTTGGGAAGTGACAAGATTCACATAAACAAGGAATCAATTTATCTGAATCTTCTCAGGACTTAGATACTGAATCAAAGTTTCATCTGAGCCTGCCCAGCTAACCCCACTGGGTCAGGTTATCTGATCTAGTAGGCAAGTGGTTGCTGTTTATTATTTGTGTTGTGTTGTTTGTGTCTTGCCACAAACTGAGCAAGCTCACCCTAAAATGGGGATCCAAACCTGCAAGAGACTGACAAATGGCAGATGCCACAACAACCCTGCAAGCTACTTGATGAAAAAACTGAATATTATAAGAATAAAATGATCACATTTCTAGCCCACAGTCAATTATTTTAAGCAGTATACCCTAGAAAGGAATGATGAGTTTTAAACAAAGACAAGAAGAAAAATTTGTAGGTTTTTAAGTTACTCCAGCTTCAGACCAGGATTCAGGCTTTATGACCAGAAAAAGAGGAACAAGGCCCTTTCTGCTGTACATGAGTATTTCAAGAGATAGATTGGTATTTAATACCAGTCTTCAAGATGCTGCTGATGTAAAACTGCTCCTAAAACCCACGAGCAAGTGTCTCTACTGCAAATCCCCATTAAAGTGAGAAATAGGTCTCACTAAATAATCTTTCCAGCCCCCCACTTTGCAGCAGCTCGTTTCCAGATCTGAACTTTGGAGCTGACCCCTGCCTTTGTGATGGGCCAAACCAAAAGCCAGATCTGAACACCGCTGAACTCTGGGAAAGTTCAAATCTATCGTTTGTGGTTCAGGTTCAGCTCTAATTAAAATGGACCAGTTAGAAAGGCAAATGTCTTAAAACCAAAACAAAACAAATGTTTCACGTGAAAAGTTTTGGGTCGGGCTATATGGTACCAAGTAGTGTTTTTGTCTGTCACATGATGTCATGTTCTTCTGGTTAACACAAACTGACAGCATGCACATGCTGCTGTGTGAGATATTCCACGCAGACACTTTGAATCCAACTTCAAGAAGAAGGCAGCAGTCATGGAAGTGCTTTCATGATGTGCAAAACCCCATCAGCAATCTTCCTGCCACTCAGCTCTGAGGGTAGGCTGACACCTTTCAAACTTTCCATGCCCATCCCTTCCAGCACAGCAGTCCAGGGTCTCTCAAAACACAGTGTCCTGCCTTCTCTGAGTCAAGCTTATGCCTCATTATGTCACCAGTATGTGGATTATTGCCACTAATCCCTGAAAACAAACAACAAGGGGGTGCTGCAGAACCTTTGGTTGCATAAGAGGGCAGGGAAAACCCAGCTAAATCTCCTGCTCAGTGCTTCTGTTTATACTATAGTTAATACGACAGTGTAATAATCAAGATGGTTGATCAGTGGACAAGGGGAAAGCAAACAAAAGGGAAGGGAACTTGGTTTCAGCATTACTGAACTGCTGAAGTGAAATAAAATGGGAGACAGCAGGGAGAAAGAGGAAGTGAAAGAGGGAATAATTCTTAATCCCCCATTTCTTGTGTCAGGATGTGCACCAGTAGCTAGAAAAAGAGGGAGCACAGACAGGAGGATTTACTCAAAGAATCACAGCACACATACAAAAAGTAACCAGAATTTACTCTCCCTGTGGGCTTTATTCTGTCCCTTTTATGTTTGTTACATGCAAGTACTGAACATCAGTATTTTCTCCCTGCGAAATTTGAGTGAACAATTACCTGAGGTTTTCAAACATCCTTCTTCTGCAAACTAAGCTAATAATCCTACTAGGCCTCTTCTACTGGGATTTTTAACTTTAGTTTTTGTTTTTTTTTTTTTCAGGCCTGGACTCACTTTTTAGAAGATCATATTCCTCCACAATATGTCTTTCTTTTCCTTTTTCTTTCCTCCTTGAGTAAGAAGACTTTAGCAGCAACCAGTTTTGTTTGAGGACACATCCCAAATGTTTAAGTAGAGGTCAGTGCCCAATCATTTCAATTCCTCACTGAAATTAGTCATCATTATTTTCCAGAGAGCGAGATATGAAGTGACTTGCCCAAGGTCACAAAAAAGGGCACAGCTGGGAGCAGAGAACAAGTCCATTATCTCCTGGTTCATGCTTTTTACCATAAAATTTATTTTTTACCATAAAATGATTGTTCTTACATTGAACTAGGAGACACAGGTATGTGAAAAAAGGATAGGAAGGGAATGGTATTGAGCTTCTCAATGTGATTACTTCATCTCAGCTCAGATAAAGAGAATTAAAAATTATTTTATCCATTCTGCATGAAACCTTCTTGAGTTAAAGAATATTCCAATGTTTTCACTCAGGAAATATTCAGTTCCTTTTCACTGGTGAAGTTGTAACTAAAATAACAATCTAATTAATCATTCTTAACAATATACTAAATTTTATGTATGGCATAATTTTAAAGACACCGTAACAGCAGAAAGCAGTAAATGACCTACCTAAGCAAAGGAATGAGACACAATATTATATTTTTTTTCTGCATAAGTTTTGTGAGGTTCATGAAATAGGATTTCCAGAAAACTAGTTATTACTTTGAAATATTCTTTAAAGCCAGACGTAGAGTAGAATGGAAATAGATACCAGCTCGTGTGCTACACATGATCATGTATTGCTGGTTGAAAGAATCATGTGGTATTTTGTCATTGTGACAAATATGGCAGAAAATATATGCTTGTCAATTTGTGCTAATCCTGCTCTGAATATGGAGGATCCAAATGCTTAGGGATGAGAAACAGGAAAGTTTAGGAAAGTTCACTACCTTTACTATGCCCCTAATGAATACCCTGTCTGATTCTGCCTGGGATACTAGCATTAGCAAGTTTCCAAAATAGAGACATCAAGATTATCCTTCAAAAATTCCCTGTCAGGTGCCCACCATTGATAGCCAGAAATGCCTCAACTTAAAACAGGAATGCACCAGTGCTCTGGGCTGGCCACCTTGGATTTTGGATCCTGTCATTGCCCTTCACCATTACTGATTTTTCCTGCTTCTGGCCCATCCCTTTTTCTTTCCCTCTCCCTGCACATGCATTTATAGGTCTGCTTCACTCTTTCCCACTTCCTCACGTCCCTAGCCAGAGAGTTGAAAGGCTTCCATTACAAAGATTGAAAACATACTCCATATTAAATGTAACAGGATAGTATGACCAGCAGGTCTATGTTTCAAACACATTCAATTTATATCACAACTGAGAATAAAGAGCAGGGGAAGCTACTTGGTGGGTTGCTGGAGGCTGTGGCTTCCATTTTTTTTGTGGAACATGTCTCTGTCACTTGCTAAATAGGTGCACCATCTGGTGGTAATTTTGGACTCCCAAATCTTAAATTTCCAAAGAGCAGTGTTGGAGCTACGCCTGTGGTCGCAGCATTTATTTTTGGGTTTTGCCACTATCTGTCTAAAAGTCCTGAGCTAAGACAACTTTTGCAGGTACTGCTGGTGATTGAGTACTAAGAATTGGTAGGACTTTAAATAGGGATCAAGTTTCCATGTCTGCCATGTGGGGAAGCAGGTATGGCTTTATGAGAGGACCAAGTGCTCCCCTGAGGAACTACATACATAGAGATGGAAAAATTTCAAACACAAAGAGAATTTAGGTATTAAGGGAGTTTAAACTCCCAGGATAGGCAACAGGGACCATTGTGCACTCAAATTAAGATGCAAATCACCCTCTGGAAGTGTTTCTCTCTGTTCTTTGACCATACAAGGAAAACAGCCTGACTAGGTTCCTATCTCAGACATCTCAAACAAATGCCTGGAGCTGTGTGATGTGAAACTGGGCCAAGGACAAGAAGTGAGGAAGGGGCTCCTCATTTTTCTGCCTTTGTTTTCTGAAACCCTTTAATTCAGCAGCAGAAAGGAACCACTTCTACCTCTTGTGCCATTCTCCTCAGGAACTGCAAGGTTGCACTGACTGTGTCTGATGGGACTTAAAATGGAGATCTCTTCTGAACAAGATGGCTGAATAAAACAGAATATGAGTTTCCACATTTTGGTGAAGAAATGAGTGAACAGGTAAAAATAAGTCGTGATCCATGAGTGATTTTTTTGTTGTTGTTGTTTTAGCAATGTGAGTAAAGCTGTAAAGTCTACAGCATTTCTGTGCATGTCTGTTGAGCTTCCATCTAGAGGGAGCAGAGCCTTCTCCCAGTGCACCAGTGAGCTCTCTGGGCTGAGAGCAAACCAAAAAGACACCTCAGTAATTCAAGCCCATTTAACTAACATCAGCTAAGTCTTAGGAATCATCCTTCTCATACAATCCCAGAATAGGAGTTTGAACCTCTGCAGTGGAGAGAGCATTGTAGATAGCAACAAACTCCACTTGTGGCTAAAAGCAGTCTAGGGTCACTCCAAGGGGATCTGGGATGGGCAGAAGGACCCATCATCAGCTTGATCTTGCATGCTGGCTTTTACTGTGACTTCTATATTCTGCAAATCACTTTGTTTTGCCTTTAAAAAGAGGCTTTCAAAACCTCCTTAATAGCACTTACAATGGAGGGTTTAAAGTTAAGCATGTATTGGATAAAAAAAGCATGGCTGGAGTCAGTTCCCAGTTTGAGTACTGAGAGAATGACTACCTTAGAATGCTAGATTCACTTTTTCAAGTCTCCAAATAATAGATTATAGACTCCTCTTGCTTGCTTGCTTTATTTCTTTTTTAAATTTTCCTCTTCTACCATAATATTCTTCACAGTATGAACATCAGTAAGAAATAAACTACAGTCATGCACAATTTAATCCAATGCTAAAAGGTCAGGCATGATACGCACGAAGGAAATTTTGTCAATTAGAAAATGAGGTATTTGTCAGATGTAATATTTTGCAATACACCAGCCACTTTGTTAGGAAAAGAAATTGCTCGTGACTGGAGGCACGATGGCAAACTGCATGGATCAGTGATCTAATCCTGAACGCTAAAATATTTGTTTGCAAACCAAAATGTGCAGATAACAAATGCTGTGCTTCTTGTAATGTTTGCACATGCCTCTCTCTGCATTTCAAGCTTTTCAATTTAGAAACAGATCATTTACCAAACAGAACCTATCCCTAAGAACAGAGGAGGAAAGGGAGGGATGCTGCTACACATGTAACTCTGAAGTCTAATGTTATGTTTAGCCTGTCCTGCTTGGTGTAGAGGTTGGACTAGATGACCAAACCTATCATCTGTAATTCTAGGGAAGAGATTTTGACAACACACTTAACCGCAGTGGTAAAGCTCAGGGAATCTCCAAAGTCTTTAGAACCTTAAGTTATTAAGGCACCACACTCCAGCAGGTGCTGTCCTGCACTCCCTGTCACCCTCCATAAAGAACTTCCCCTGCACTGGCAAGGTTTGGCAGCACCTGCCTGTTTGCAAAGTTGCTCTGCACTTAAAAAGTCAAATGTTGTATGACTGATTGTCATTTAACTAATTGGGGTTTAGCAGAGTCCCTCTGTGAAATTCAGCTTCACTTTCAACTTCTGCTCATAACCAAAAGCCAGGGGACTTTTTAGTGGCAAAATTTCTACTGACAGCAACAGGACAAGAACTTGGCCCCTGTCCTTTTGGATGAAGCCCAGCCCCACTTTATTTGACTTTTAATGTCATTTGTTTTCCTGGCTTAAGCATGCATTACGTTCTAAGCCATTGACCAATAGGACTGGGATGCTGAAGTAACTAATGAGTCAGCATACTATGGAACATTTGTACTCAGCAATTTCATTAAAAACTGATTAAAAAATGACATTAAATGAGCATTAATGTTCCTTGGAGGCACTTGGAAGTAAGGAAATGCCAAGCTTAAAGTTATGCAAAGTTAGCCCTGTGCCCAAAGTTTGGTACAGAATTCAACTAAACCATAGCCTAGAATTTGTACACTATCTTTTCCACAGGACTTCTGACTGACTCATCCCAAGGGAAACCAGAAAAGCAATATGGATAATGTTACCCTGAATAGCTGCAGACAAAGCTAAAAGAGAAAAGGAGGATTTTTGTTCTGGCCAGTGCTGAGCAGGAAATGATCACAGATCCAAGCCCCCATCACAGGTTCCTGCCCCCTTTCCACTACACCTAAGTACACAAGTAGGATAATCAAATGCCAAAACTTAGGAGTACCCACCCCTCTCCCCCCAAAAAATGTTTATTTTCCATACTGACACTTAGATGGAGCAATTCCATACCATGAAAAGGTCCATTTAGTTTTGAACCATGGGCATGATGTGTTAAAACCCATCCCCATTCCAGTGCATTGGTTTTTCAGGAGACCTGAGGTTTAGGGTCACGGGAAGACAGTGTGTTGTGCTATATGATGTTTCCTACCAAGCTGTGCAGTGCTGTGGGCCCTTACATCCCAGAATACCCATGGAAGCATGTGAGAGCAGAGTTCAGGAGATCCAGAGACTTGAGTCTCCCAAGTTACAGTTCTTGGCATTAATTTACATCAATGCATGGAACAAATTTAAAATTAAGTGTTCTGAAAACAAAAATGGAATTGCTTACAGTCAGGTATGTCAGTGTATTTAAATTTGAAAATGTCTACAGAAAAGCACCTGTTCCAAGAAAATCTTCACTTTTATATGAAACGGAATGAAGCAAAAGCCCTTTCCTTAGAATGGAAATTCCAGATTTCATTGAGACCAGTAACCACCATTCCTAATCCAGCTGCAAGCCACACACAGTTCACCAAGTAATTGTATTACCATACTAGTGCTGTGTTTGGAATAAGGATATCTGCCTTTTAAAGAAAGTCTGCTGCCAAATAGGTATATATTTAAATGGCAACAAGAACATTTTAATTTAAGAGAACTTATACTGTTCTTCACACACATGACCCTTGAGGGAAGAGAAAATACAGTTGAGCTATACTTGAACTAAGCAGTAAAACCTTATGAAAAGACAAGGAAGTGGAGAAGATAAATTGAGATATATAAACATCTGTCTGTTCATGGCTGGAAATTATTATATGCAGACTATATATGCTTTTATTTTTTTTATAGGGAGACAAAGAAATAAGGATTATAAAATTAATGTGGCAAAATGACAGTTTTTCTAGTAAAGCAAAACAAAATTTATTTCTGTCAACTCTTAATTTACAAATGGTACTGTCCATTTATGTTTGTATTTTTCTTCTGTGATTTACAATGTATTTTGAAAACATTACTAAGGCCTTCCTGAATCATTTTAAGGTTCTGACATATAAGAAATTTTTAAAACACAGAGAAATTATCACCCACAAATGTTCAAATTGATTCACCAAGCTGGGAATCCTCCATCCTATCAAAATAGGATGTTTCTGTAAACAACAATACTTTCTTAGAATAGAAAAGTATTCTTCTTTTTCTAAAAACATCCAAGTTACAAACATAAAGAGAACCTACTGCTCCCACAATAACCTGTCTCCTCAGTCAAAAAAATTCTACAATTTCTACAAATTCTTAGCACCTTAAGGGTTTCATAACTTTTTTACTGCTCCTTCACAACCTCAGCTGCCGCCAGCTGGGAGGGTTTATTTTCTTATTCTGGTTTGGGTTACTGTCTTACCTTGTTACTTGTGATAGTGAAAAGCTTACCCAACCTTCTACAGTAAGAAAGCATGAACAGTTTGAACCAACTCCTCAGTTTCCCCCAAAGATGGTAATGCAAACTGAAATGCCCTCTCACATACTTTGCCTTGTTGTTGCTACGTTATCACACCTTTTCCCCAGTGCTCAGCCTTCAGCTGAGATGAAGTGCTCTGAGGAAACTGCTCTGCTAAGGCAGCTGCCTCTGAGGGCTTTTCTCACTGCCTGTAGCCTAACTCAGACCAGCTTTGGGTGGAGCAGCTCAGCTTTGCTCCAGCATGGCCTTCCTACCTCTGTAAGGCAACTTGTGGGACAGTCACTGGCACACCAGAGTCCTTCTGCAGTAATATATAGCAAATAAGTGAGAATAAATAGATCAGACTTGCTTAAGGTTAAAGATATTTTGGTTTCTTCTTCCACCAACAGCATGCCAGTTGTGAAAATAAAGGTGCTGTTTGAGATCTTTTAAGAGGAGGCTTTGCAATGACTGTTTGCAGGGTGGTAAATCTTTCCTGCAAAATGAACATGTGGAGGAATTTCACAGATTTTGGGGGTTTTATCTCTTTGCTGCCTGCCTCTATCTACCACTTACCAAGCTGCTAGGGATGGAGGTTCATCATGCATGTCTTTTTATTTATTTTTCTTTCCATTCAGGCTAATAATGAGAAAACTCCCTCTCCAAATAACCAAGAAATATACAGCTTATTTTGCACCGCTCTGCTTCTATTGAGTTATGCTTGCTTAAGACACAGATCATTAAATTTGCCATGGTATTCATAGTTTAACTAAATCAAATGGGCAAATGCAATGACTCCACATGGCATCTTGGGAAATGGACACCAGCAGTCACTCCAAGCTGGCTACATGAGCAATAAAGACACAGTTTGGATTGGTCCTACATCATCTTCTGGGGCTGCACACATCCTCAGTACAGATTGCAGCCAATTGAATGCATCCTGTGCACCTCTCTCCCAGAATCCCTGACAGTCCACTGTACTAGGAGCTGAAAGCTGATGCCATGCCCTGAGAAACCACCCCTCACACTGGAAGGTTTTTATATCCTAGCACAAACAGAGAAATCCAGTTCAAATTACTGAAAGCAGATTTATTTCTGCTCTGTTGGTTGAATGCTCAAAGAACATTGTTGTCTGGGCCCATGCTATACGACAACAACAAAAAACCCCAAATTTTTCCACATTAGGTCCAAAAGCCACTGTGCAATTGAGGTTCCCACAGCTGACAAATGCCTAAACCAATCATAGCACCTACTGCTATGACAAAGATAATTACTGCCTTTCCGTCGGTGAAGTGTGTACCCTGCTCTGTATCATATTTAAAATAATCTAATTCCAACTCATTTTCCCCCTCCAAATTGTTTCCAGCTGTACAATTCCTCTTTTTCCCCCATATTGTTTTTATTGGATATAGTGCAAGTTCGTAAAGATAGATTTTCCCATAATAAATACACAGATGTTAAAATAATAAACATACAGTCAACCTGATATATGAATATTACTAAGCCTTAACAAACATATAACAAACAACATAAATCGATTTTAAAAAATTGAAAACGAGAACATAAAGTAGCAGAGAAAGAAATGGCAGGAGAAAATAAAGGCAAAAAGCGAGCTAGAAATGTACTTACTTTAGCAAACTGTCTGGATTCATTTATGGTTCCCCTTTATTGACTTGCTGATAGCATTAAAGCACAGCTATGGTTGTAAAGCATTCCTAAGAATGCCGCCTGTCTTCATGTATCGCAAGTTTTCTGCTCACACTGAAAGCCAAGCTTTCCAAGCTGGCCAACTCATACCACACTAGACACTACTGTGCTAGATTAATCCATCTGCTTGGGCCCAAATATCCATTTTTGGAGAATAATGAGCCTCTCTACTCCTCCCATTTTTGGTAGGAAGTTTTTATGAACATTTGGCATCTCGGTTAAACCATCATCACAGCCCAGAATAAAAATGACTGGATTCATATGTGGAATCCAAATTTAATTTAGCCTATATATGGCCTGAACAAAGGATAATTTACTGGCTGACACCCCCTCAGCATGTAAGATAAGATGCCAACTGCTCCTCCATGACTCCATCACTTAGATATCTTTCATGCCCAATTCCCATGTTTCTTCAGGCCTGCAGCTGAAGCAGGGGATCAAGAGGGGACTGACAATGTTACCTGTTTCCAGTACAAAGAGAGCAAGAATCACCGTTGTTTATGAGTATCTCCCCTTCAGAAGTTGTCCCCCTCCCTTTCCCAGTCTTCTGTTTGGAATTAGCCATCCTCTTCCCAGTTTATGTGTGCACGTGTACAAGTGCATGCTTGTAGAGAACTGTGACATTGAAGTTTATGTTCTGGTCATGTTTGCCAAAAGCCTTCTTCACCTGGGAGTTAATAAAATCCATGCACAGATTTTGTTTGCTGCTTAAAGTGTAGGTTTTTCTCCTATCCCTCCCCATTTCTGCCTGGAGAGTGGATCAAAAGATAAGTGAAGGGGAAGAGACAGGAAACTTCTTAAGATCTTCTCCTCCTAGACCTCCCCTGGCAAGCAGAGCTGTAACTTCTCTTCAGATGCATCCTTTCAACACACCAGAAAATTACAGATCAAAACAAAGGGTAAGACATTAAAAAAATACCCAAAAACAAAAACCAACAAACAAATAAAACAAAACAAAACAAAAAAACCAAACCAAACAAAACAAAACAAAACAAAAAAAAAAAAACCAAAAAAAAAACCACCAAACTTCAGAACTCCATTGGGTTTGACCTACTTGTTAATATTTCCCTGTCAGGTGTCCAATTTAATGATTTTCCAAATCACTGCACCAGTGAGACAGCCAAATACTGCTAAACCATGCTCATTTTCCACATCATGAGTCTGAGAAAGGAGACAGGTACAGATCGCTTTGGATATCTTGACAGATATATTTTTCAGAACACCAGAACAGCTCCGTTTTGCCCTGTGCTCATCTTCCACACCATGAGACAGGTATCCTGAAAGGATACCTGTCTCCTGAAAGGAGACAGGTACAGATCACTTTGGATATCTTGACAGATATATTTTTCAAAACACTAGAACAGCTCAGTTTTGCCCTGGATTTAGCACTGGTAAGAGCTGCCTGTTCATAAGCACTTCAGTTTAAAGGATTCCAGTGGAAAGGGTCAATGCACAAATAATTAGCCAGAATAATCCACTGTCAAAGAACAACAGTAGGTTTCATTTATGTTATTGATTCAGACTTCATTCTACAGAGCCTGCACTGCTTACTTTTCCTGGGGGAGTTCTTTGCTTTCAATGCTATTAATGATCTGCAGCTTTCAGAGGCGTGTAAGTGACAAATTGCTCTGCCCATCGTTTGGGGGAATAGAGACCTAGTGCTGGAGCTCTTTTGTGTCAATAACCTGACATGACCAGAGGCTTTCCTCTTCCAGATCAGGATTCTTGCTTTCAAAATGTTAGAAGGGCAATTATCTTTCAACAATGATTACCAGTAATAACATTTTATGTATAATTGGTTTTTAATTAGTTTAAAAATATCTCATTTTTAATTTTTGAATTCATTTGCTTAAGAGGCAATCTTTAAAGAGGCTTAAAGCAAGAAGAATGAATGGAGAGTACAGAAGAGTATGTGAGAAGCTGACCTTAAAGCTAGGGATGAATGCAGGAAAGTGTCAAATACAAAAATGTACAAGGACAGCATGAGCAAAGTAAGTGCAGGATTGACTTTCTTTGGGGATGGCATGACTGTGGAAGAGTTCCCAGCTATAAATATATCAAAATAAGCTATGCATACACAATACTTGGCAAATTCATCCCATGCTACAGCCTTTGTTCATGCTAGTAATTTAGATTTCTCTGTCACTTTTATGTCTGCCTGCTATAAATCTTTCACACCAACATGAATGCCCCATGATTTCTACAACTGCTATTCCATCTTCTGGACTATTTCAATTGTTTTTAATATAGATTCCATGTCCTGTATTGGTGATGCAGCCCTCATTCACTGAAGTACCTCTGAATAAAAAACTTCTCACTGATCCATCTTAGAGTTTAGCCAATAAACTGAGGACTTCTCCTGGCACAGTAGGGTCCCTAGAAATCACCTGGGGGGGCATGTGTCCCTGTGCCATGTCTTCTGGCCTGGTGGTGGGTGGAAAACATGCATGGTTAGAACATAAAGGCACCCAAGAGGTGATGGTAGAAACAGATGTACATCTGTAGGAGAAACCTCATGTTGGGTGAGTCTGAATGTTTGCTTTGAGTTTTGAAGGGGGAGTGTTGCATCAAAATACAAATTAGAATAACCATAAATCTGTACATGTCAGTGTGGTGGTAGAGTCTTGCTCAGTGGCTAAAGAGTTGGTCCTCTCCTCCCCATGCAGCAAGAGAGTGGTTAATATGTCATCACTGCTTATTTTCCCTCCCTACCCTGAGACTTGATTAACTCACCTTCAGTGTTCATCTCCCCAGGGGGTTCTGGGACAAAGCTTTCCTTTGGGTGAAGTGAAAAACATGCCTGTCTTATTTAGTCCTTTCTCCAGTGTGTTCAGGAAGAACTGAATGGCTGGTTTAGTGTTTCTGTGTCAGTCACTGGTGTGTTTTGTTGCACATGTGAATATTGTGCTTAGAAGTATCTTGTACTTTGAAGTAGTTGGGTTTTTAAGTCTTTGTCCATTTTTTACCTTTTTCCCCCTTGCTAGTGTAATAACACCACTTCCTAAACCGTATCCTTTTCCTAGGTACTGACCTCATCATCTCTGGGTGCTACTCCAGTAATAAAAAAATAAAGAGCTGTGGATTATGGGATCCTTTATAGACCTGCATGGAACTGATCTGGCTCGGCTGGAAGGGGCCATGTAAACCTTCTGCAACTGTTAGAGTCTGTGTGGTTTCACACCCAACAAATGTCAAAGCAGAACTCAGCTGCAACAGCCAAGTTTCATCTGTGTTGGGTTAACCCATAAAAGAACCCACCAAATTCCACATCAGCCATTTCAGACTTGCAAGAAACCACCCAGCTTCAGTGAAGAGGTCAAGAATATGGTAAACATTTTGGCAAATAAGGCTTGAACAGTGGCTCAAGAAAACCCTGGTTTTTTTCTAACTTTGTACAGTCTGACCAGCCTGATAGCTGGTCCATCCTAATGACAAATAATTTCTGTTCCTTGTAGCTCTTACTTTGCATACAAACATTGAGACTGAAAGAACAGCTACAACTTGTCCTCTTTAGGCATTTGAACTGCCCTCACTTGCAAAGTTTTGGAGGATGAAAGGAGTCTCTCTGGTGAAGAGGATTGCTATGCACAAGCACACTGGTGGAGGTGGTGAGGCAGCACAAGATCTCTCAGCTTGAAGGGGAGAGCAGAAGTGGTGAAAGCCTTTTCAATGAAAGCTTTGTGATGTCACCCACTCTGGTACAACCCTCCAGAGTGGCCCTTCTCAGGCCGTAAGGGATCTCACAGAAGGCAAGACAACTCACTTATCTAAGGTCAGGGCATGCCTGCAAACTTTGGCAGATGAAAACAGAGCATGAAGAAGTACAGAATGCTTGGCAGATGTATATTTTCTGACAACAACATAATTCTGGTTACCAACAGAAAGCAAACAAACACAATACCAGCCAAGGAGAAAGGAGAACCAGACCATGATTCTAACAGTCAAGACCAGTGACTAGACTTTTTTCTGGCTCATTTAAATTTGAAGGTAGAAGTCAAAAGTTAGGTTAATTCCTGAATATGATGTCTTGAGAATGTAATGTAAAGCTCACAGAATATGACAGACCCTCTGCAAATCTAAGTCAACTGCCCAATGCCAATGGATTTATTCCTTTACAACACTTTACAGCTGAACCACTGTGTCCTTAAAGCACCCAGACCTCAACCAGACTCTAAGAATTGGATGTTCTTTCAATAAATATTCAGTTCCCTTGTTGACCCAAACATACTTCAGTTTTTGGTGTTCATTTCACAAGGATATCAGAAAAATACCCTGACACCTTGACTACCACTAACTACCAAAGCACCATGTGAGTCAACACCTCTTTGCACAGATGAAATTAAATGTTATGCCTTTTTTCTTACAGTTTTAATGAGATCTCATGTCTGACCACTCTCAGCTGTATTGGAAGCACAAGACTCACCCAAACCATTGAATGTAAGAGGAATCACCCAAAGAAAAGTGGGATACAAGAAAAATAGGCTACAACCCCACTGAGAAGCTTAATGGTATCACTTTGAGTGCCCTTGAGAGAGCCACACAGTACAACATGTTACAACCTAGAGCAGCAGACAGGAGAGTGGGCAGCCCTTGGGGGAGAGAGAAAAGGTCAGGAATAAATTAAGGATACCCATCTGGGTGATGAGGAAAATAGTGACCTCAGTGCTGAAAAAAAATTTACATAATCTCCCCTGTGAAACAGTACCAGACATAGGGTAAATGAAAAGGTATTGATTTAACTTCTGCCAGCTAGCAGCTTGTCAGGCCAAGGCCATGTATTATTTTCTTTGAATATGTTTCCTGCCTCAAATCATTCACAGTATTTTCTTTGCAGCATGATAGAAACACTAAAATGTATCATTGTCACATACTGGAAGGCCAGTGTTGCATGCACAGTACTTCCATCAATTATTTGGGACTCTCCCATTACTTAAGCTTCTGGGAAGTCTGCAGAGGGATTTTTCTGAGTTGCTTTTAGTTAATTTTTGATTGGCCATAATATTCACCACAGTTATCATGACAACATGTAACAAGACAACAGTTGGAAACACTTTTCATGGGCTGTGACCTTGGATGGCTGTGCAGGCTCTGAGGCCATTGCTGGGTCTGAAGTTGCACAGATATGAGCGACTTCATCTACAGATCACTGGAGATTCCATGTCTCTTGCCAGTTACTTTTCACAGAGTGGAAA
Source organism: Passer montanus (assembly GCF_014805655.1). Lineage (NCBI taxonomy): Eukaryota > Metazoa > Chordata > Aves > Passeriformes > Passeridae > Passer > Passer montanus. The sequence goes on from NW_024366592.1 coordinate 5,369,853, forward strand.
TGCACAATTGTCCTGGAAGCACCACTGCTGAGCTCTGAGGGTTATAAACTTTGCAGGACCATGGCAGGAAATGTTAAGAGAAAGCCAATCCCTACAGCACCGTGGCAGAGACACCCTTACCTACTCGAAGCTCTTGTCCAAAGACTGTTTTCTCTCCCAGCGCAGAGCAGTTCCACCTCCCGTACCGAAACTGGTACTGGCACTCATTGATTCCCATCTGTGCCCCTTCCCCGATCACGATGATGGCATCGGGGCGGCTCTGGCAGATCGCGCGCTGCCGAGGCGCCAGGCCTGGGATTTTGTTGCAGATTATATTAGCTCCTAAAGCCACCACGGATGACAAAGCTCTGAAGAAAAAAGCAGAAAGAGACGTTATAACCAAGTTGAGGTGGCCAGGTGATGCTGTGTGGCTGGCAGGGTGCTGTGCACAAGGGGAATGGTCAGAGGTTGTGTTCCTGTAATTGTGCCGACTTGGCACAATGCCGCTGGTCTGGTATAGCAGCCTGGAAATCTTGCAGTAATTCCTGGTCTGGTTTGTGCCAGAAGGAAAAAAGAAATTTAATTTTGGCACTTTTGTTTCCAGTCCTATACAGAGACATCATCTTGTGAAATGGATGTGGAAAGACTTATTTAAAATCGAAATATAGTGGTAAGCGATCATCCACAAATCTCTGAAACTACTTTGAATGCAGGTTCAGAATTAGTGTTTTAGTTACTGCAGCCAGTTCATCCACACCTCATTTGAAACTGTTAAGCACAATTTAGAAAATTACTTGACACTACCAACACTCTTGTCCATTATTATGCTCAGAGTATTGAATGATTAATGAAGTTCACCAGCATAACTGTGCTTTTAGATCTGGCAAACATCATAGAACACATAGGAGTTATCCTTAATATGTGCCATCCAGGCTAGAAGCATTTGCAGTCCAAGTATATTTTCAGAATTCATTATGAAGTTTGCATATAACTTGTACCTGCCATATGTTTTCACTTGAGCACATTTATTTTTCATTTTTCAGCCCACTTTTCCACATCTTCACAGGCTCATTTTTCAACATCTTTACAGCCTACATTTTAAATGGTAATACTTTGAAAAAAAAGGACAACGTGGGTACACATTCAGTGATGCCTCTGGTCACATCTACCTGCCAGGCCCATGGAGATGGCTCTGGACAAGCAGACTGACTGCCCCATGATCCTCCTTCCCCCCTTGAATGCCAGCCTAGGCCTTTGACCTTAGTGTTAAAAATTTCCCACTGGAAATGCTCCCTTGGGGAAATGCTGACTAAACAAAATTAAAGAATGATGTAAGAATTTGTCAACTCCACCACAAGGTAACTGCAAAATTGCATAAATGCTGCATTTCAATTAAATCAGAGAATGAATTTTGCCATTTCAATAAGATACAGTAAAGCCAGAGCAAGGAGGGTGAAATTGAGAGTTCTTCCCCAGCCAAAATGAAAAACTGCTATTCCTGTGGAATGGAAATTCCATGATGATCCACTCTGCCTTTAGTAGGTATTTTTGCATCTTTTCCAAAGTTAACAATCCATGAGAAATTCACCACTTGTGGGTTTTGATTTATGGCGGCGGAGGGGGGTTATGGATGTAGAAATGAGGTGTCACCCAGCACATGCATGCCCTGTTGTTCTGTCTATTAAGCAGAAGAAAGAACAAAAGGTAATTGCAGTCTGACCACTCCCAGTGTAGGAGCAGGAGTGCTCAGACCTGCAGCTTTAATTTGTGTTCCTCTGGATGCTGAGCAACAAAGCTGGAGCATCAACTGGAACTAGAGAGTCCCTGAGATTCATGCAGGTTTTCAGCTAAGGTGTTTTTTCAGGCAAAAAAGTATTTCTACTCTTTAAAATTAAAAAAAATATATTAAATTTAAATTGTGGTGTCTTTAAATTAGGACTTTCCAAGAGATGTGATAATCTTAAAAAAGTATTGTGTTTGATAGAGGTACAAGATTCTCTTTACAGTGACTTATGACCTTTATGTTATGGCTTCAAAAGCTAATGAAAAGCACAGATTAAAGTATGAGTATGTTTGGTTTTTTTTAATCACACACTTTTCAATATTGAAAAGTAAAAGTGCTATTTTCTTTGAAAGGTCATGGAGCTTTTCTCTCTCTGACTTCATCCACTTTCCACAGAAAGTAGGATGGATATTCTGAAAATATTGCAGTAAAATACAAAGGAAAGCATTTTGCCTTAATAGATGATGTGTCAAATTCAGAAACATGGACTCTTTGATGATACTAAAATGCTGTGCCCCATTCTTGCTCCATTCCCTCCACCTGGCTTTGCCCAGTTCTCTGGGACAGACCAGGTGCCCAGGTTTCCTGCAAGACCTTCCCACCTGGTAACACATTTCCACTGACCCTTCCAGGAAGATCTAGCTCTGAGCACATCTATGGTTGACTCCTAAGAAAGAGACATGCACAAGGCACTCAAAATTCCATTTGATGCTTGGCACATGCACAAGACACACAGTCCTGGTCTTGTAGCTGCCTGATGGTCACCAAGTTACTGAGGCTATGCTACTGACTTACTAGCAAAACTTACACAAAAAAATATTTGAATGCTATATAAATACTTTTTTAAAAATTAAAAAATTGATAAAAACTGTGAAAACACTTCCTGACACATTTTTTTCTAAACTGCTGGGCTTCCACAGTTTCCACTAACTATTCTCAAGCTGAGCAGCAAAAACCTTACGACTTTCAAAACAAAGGAAAGCAAGAATTGGCCACAGCCTCTAAACATATAATTTTCAGTTAAGTTGCTTCCTTCATACATGTCCCTGTTGTCTCATAATTATGTTAAAGAGTATATTTTTTGGACTCCCATTGTTTTTTGGAGCAGGCCTTGGTAAAAGTATTTTAATACAGTGGGTCGGTTTATTCACCCAGAAAATCAGCACAATTATACCTGCTTCAGGAGGTATTGTGAGGGTGTTGTGTCATTGAAATTATAATTATTGTGTGCTTGTGAAATGTATTCTAACAATTAAACTGCAATTATTGGGGGTGGAAGGGGTCTTGGTTTTTCTATTACTTCCAGAAACTTCCCCCTCTCTGGCCTGAACTTACCAGCATATTCCCTCAAACTTATTTAGCCTACTTTTAAATTGTTACACTGCCAAAAGAAATGCTGAATCATGAAACTGAGGTTTTGGAAAGCTTTATTTTTATTAAAGAAATGCACCCAACAGCATTTCAAGCTTCCTCTCCTCTATTTCTTGTGGTGTCCCTCAGTTTGTGCATCCATCACACATTTGGGAGGGTTGTGATGTGCTCCTGCTCCTTGGCAGGTTGAAGGCTACACTATTTTTTCTCAAAGATGAAGATTGTTTCAATTTACAGCTGTCAAAAAGCAGATCCTCCATGCCACATTTTGGCATCTTCTTTCATCTAATCTTTCTTTGTGGTGCAAATTGCCTTGATTCTTATCACCAGAAACTCCTGAGTGTGGCATTTTGTTAAGATTTCTGATGCAGTTTACGGTAATTGCAACCATCCTGCACCACAACAGTCTCCACATGGCTCAGAGTGCTCTGCTGGGTCATCCACACGGGCTATTCAATTAAACACCATTCACATGGCTTATCCAGATAAACAGTGAGTGGAATAATGGCACATTTCCTAAGGAATTGGCACTAGTGTCTGGTATATGGAGAACTTTGATATTTCTTCATGCCTGTGCCATTAATCCAAGGGAAAGAAACACCAGCACTGAAATTGAGCAATATCAATAAACAGAGTTATGCCCAAATTCAAAAAACAACAACAACAAACAAACAAATCCCCCACTACCCCCAAAAAAATCTCCAAACACACAGGAAAAATCCAATCAACCCAACAACAACAAACAAACAAACAAAAAGCCCACACACAAACAAACAAACAAAAAAAAACATCGGATCTGAGCTTGGATAGGACCTTGCAGTTTAAACTCCCATCAAATTGAACCTGATGAACAAGATTTTGGAAGGCTTGGTTTCCACATAAGAATTCTTATCATCAGATTTTTTATCATTTGAAAAAATAACTAGGACTGGGTCACAGTAAGCAGAAAATCATGGTGGTGGGAGACAAGTTTCAGCTCATTTTCTGAAATAATGCTTGCTACTTAAGCAAAGAAAGATGAATCCTGTCACAAAAAGAGACATTTCTCCTTCCAAATGTATTTCCTGTTACAGTTATATCTCCTTTGTAGGACCTAAGCAACTCCAGCTTCCCTTTTCACAAAGTGAAATTAAAATTATTAGATACTCTAAGCGAGTCATAAAAGTAAAGGTCTTTGAAGTGCCTCAGAAATTAAGCACTAAGTCCACTTGACTTTTAAGAACTGTTTGTTGGAAAAGAAATGTACTCCTCATTCCTGGTTGGCTTGCTTGAGTCTCCATTTTATATTTGCAAAAGCAAGCATTCACTTAACTTAAGCATGAGTCATTTCATTGATTTCAAATGTTATCATATCCTTGCAACTTCTGATTAATTTTACATATAAGAAGGTCATCATGTGAACTGCAGTTTACAGAGTCTTTGCATGAGTGGAAAACATAAAAAGTAAATCCAACTGTACAAGCACATGAGAAGAAAAAAAAATTAAATTTTAGTTTTGTGAAAAGAATCTAAATTTTGATAAAATTATGAAACAGAACTGTCTACTTATAGATGATTGGTCAACAGTAACTGACCAGTCTTTGGAGTTCTCCCCAAGCTCCTGCACAGGCACAGATGTGTACTGAGATTTGTCCTGGGAGCTTAATATACCATTCTGACAAATACATGACAAAAGATGTAAAATAAGAGCTTAAACCAACAACACATTGCATACAGATGAAACACGTAAGTTGATTTTAACCTTTTGATTAAAAAAACTAAAAAGTTGCTTTAAAAATTCTCTGCCAATCTGTGATCCCTGGGCAAATTACATTTTATTGGAGCCCAGGACTGGTGTCAAGAATTTCTTCTCCTCCAGCACCCTCCCTCACTTGCATTCCTGGCTGCACAAAAGCACAGCATGCACTTCCCACCAATCCAGCCCTGCTGCAAGCCCCTGGATAGGCAACTGTAGGATCACTGTGATCTCATCCCAGCTCTGCTTTTTGATATTCACCTGAAACTGCTGCTGGGCAGGGGGTTTGTTTTCAGCAAGGAATGAAGGGATTTAGCCACATGAGCCCCATTAACAGCAGAGGAGTTGTGCAGCTTTTTGGCACACTGTACCGAAAGCTTACTCCACCATCTCTGACAAAAAAAAAAAAAAATCCACATAGTAGGTTCTTTGTTAGCAGGAGCCACCGAGGTATTTTGTGGTGACATTGCGACACATCTGAAACCGTACACTGCTACCAAATGGTTGAGTTAATTAAGAATTCCTAAGTAAATATTTTGAGTCCGTATCAGTTGCAGAAATTGGCAGGAGTGTCCTGGGCTCTGAGTGCCATATGCATGTGTTCAGGCTTTCAGTTTTGTTTTGCACCCTGGCTTTGGGCAATGGATGTTCAGCACTCGTGTGATCGGAGCGGAGATCCAGCGAGGCTGCGTGGTCCAGCCCTGTGCTGCTCTCCCCTCTGCTGGGGCTCCCCACCTGGGGGCTGCACACACACCTCTTCACTCCCACCAAGTGAAAGGCAGAGATTTTCTTGAGGATTTCACCCAAAAAAGTGCCTGATATCCCATGCAGTGTTCTTGCTGGTACAGCCAGGAATGAGCGCGGTGGGATGGGTGAGTTGAGGGATGACACACACAAGGGCAGAGCCTGTCCTGGGGCAAATGCCTGCTTGAGAGAGGAGTGGGGGCATGCCCCCCATTCCTCTGTGCCATAGGGATCAGGGAACACCAGCAAACCCTTGGATCACAGCCTCCCCCACCTGCCTGGCTGTGAAGCCAGCAGTGAATTGTCAGGCTTCAGCAGAAGGAGGGGGGACATTGCCTGAGATGCCTTTCACAGATCAGCAGCCAGCACCAGCCTTTTGCAAATTCCTGCTGCCACTCAGCAAGAGAAATCTGATTTTGACACCTATCTTATTTGCTGTATGACTGGTCTACTGCCATCATTTTAATAATCTTTCAGTGAGGTGACACTTGATATGTAACAGCGGGAATCTTGAAGTCTGTTACATCTGTAGTTTACCTGCATTCAACTTTTTTACACCAACAAAAGGCTCATGGAGAACAGAAATGCCTCACAGGCCTCATGTGTCTTATTGTAAAGGCCACACTAGATAATTTACATTTCCATTTTCATTGGACATTCACTGTCCTCCAGAATTCTTATGGCAAACTACTGTATAATAAGATTTTCTTTCCTCTCAAAATCATGCAGTCTCAAATCTCTTTACTCTGGGGGCATCTTGTTATACGGTGGAAAACACATCCTCTGAATATAAAAATTTATAAAAATATAATTGGGTGTTAAAATATCTGAAGTGTGGCAAAAAATGATTCCAAAGGAATTTGTGTTTCAATAAGTGTTTGGTTTGCTAAACCAGAGAAAACTGATAGGCCAGTGTTTGAAAGCTGCAGGAAGGTAGCAATTCTAGCATTCTCCTGGGCAATTCATGGAAGGCTGGAATATCCCTGCTTTGGTCTTGTCAGTGATGAAGGTGGTGACATACATGGTGCAATTGAACTTATCTGAATAGGCTTAATGAAAAATGGTGTTGATATAAAATTATTTGATTCCTTTTACAAACAGAGCTTTATCGGATTTAGAAATCAAACCGAAACACTTCTGTTTCACACAGTTTTTTCCTTTTGTCTCTATAAACAGCATCAGCAGGACCTACCAGTCCAGTTCTGCAAACATGCACATGCCTTACCTTGCAGAGCACCAAGCAGCTTCCACCCTCAGTAACAACAAAGTCCATTCCTCAGTGCCAAGATGCCCCTTTAAGCACTCACAGCTGGCGTTGAGTCTAGCACTGTAATTTGCCTTCCACCCCCTTTCTGGCTCCCTTTAGTACTAGAAAGAGCCATACTGATATCTGACAGGGAGGCACAGAGCTGTTTGCTGAGCAGCAACCCACCACTGTGGAAAGCAAAGTTACCCTGCAGAATAACTGGGGTGGGATGTTGCAGTTCTCCTGGCATGCAATGCAGCTTTGAGATAACAAAGTGGATGGAAGAGATAACCCCCAGATTTTCTGTGTCTGTGCAGAAACAGTTCAGTATCATAGAAAAAAGAAAATTTCACACTTCTATATGTGAAGTCCACGGTTCTGTCATGTTTTTCATATAGTAAATAAGAACAAATAACCTTTCTTCAATCACACACAACATATATGGGCATAGATATGGGCATTTTCCCAGCTTTATCAATTCCAAGCCTTAATTAAACTTAAGTGAAGTGCATATTTTGTCTCTGACCAAAGTTTAGCAGTCAGTCCTGTTTGGGGAATAGGTTAAGGGGAAGAAAGATACAGGTAGTTTTCAGGCAAAGTCCAAGACCATGCTTAATTTGTGAGATCTGATGAAAGCCTGCCACAGTCCTAGCACAGATGTTCTACACAGAAGCAGCTATCGGATGGTTAGCTCATTCTAAAATGGCAAGTATGCCTTGTGGCTTTAAAATCTTTAAGGTGGACTGTTACTAGCATCTATCTTAAAATACATGCTTTGTGATATTTTTCATTAAACATTTTTGAAAGATCTTAAATGTTTTGCTTTGTTTGCACAGGGCTTTCATGGATGTGATACAAAAATTGATAGAGGAAAGCACGTAATAACAGGTCTAGAGGAGAGGAAGACTCTTCCTTCTCAAAATGAAGTCAGCTGGCTTTACTGCTGTTGTGGTTCAGCTAGGAGCTCATCAGGATCTGAGCAATAAATTCTGAAAGTCTACTGAGCCATTATGTTGGAGAATTTAGTATATTGTGGCACCCTTGGCATCACCCAAGTGGGACCAGGCAGATCACTGGTGACAATAGACACAGTTTGGTTGTGAAGCCTTGAGCCCCTGTTATTTTTCCTCCTCATTTACCCACCTTCACCTTTCCCTCAAACTACAGTAGTTGGGGGACACTCATTCACATTTGTGAGAACACATTTGTGTTGTTCTCAAGATGTGGGAAAAACTGGAAAAGAAACATAGAGTCCCAGAAGCAGAAACCGTGGATCTCTCCAAGTTTAGCATGAATAGGTAAGAATGAGGAAAACTGTGGGGTTTTAATTTTTTTTTTTTTTTTTTAATATTTAATGTAAGAGGTTATTCCTTCACAGGAGAGCTGCAATATCCCAGCAGACATGGGTGGTGTGTCTGCATGGGGCTGGGTGCTGGTCAGAGGTTCTTCTGTCAGAGACATGGGTTGAATGCACAGCTGCTCTCCACCTCCAGCACCAAGGACAGGAGGGAGGATGCACCTTCCACATTACCTCGGAAAGAAACAGATCCTGCTCCTCAGAATCATGGAAGAGTTTGGGTTGGAAGGGACCTTAAAGCCCATCCAGTCCCAAACCCTGCCAGGGGCAGGGACACCTTCCACTGTCCCAGGCTGCTCCAAGCCCTGTCCAGCCTTGCCTTGGGCACTTCCAGGAATGGGGCAGCCCCAGCTTCTCTGGGCACCCTGTGCCAGGGCCTCCCTTTCCATTGGAGCAGGCTGCTCAGATTGGCACAGGCTTATTGCCTGGGTATGCATTCTGCTCCCAGGACAGGCTTGGCAGCCAGGAGGTTGTGTTAAGACTGGACAGCCAACTTTAAATGACCTCCCTGGGCTGGCTGCAACCTCAAACAAAAAAAGTGCCCTGAAAGTCCCTTTCAGCCTGCATAGCTCAGCTAAGATCTTGCAAAGCCTTGATGTGGGAAGGAGAATACTTCTAGGCCCACCTTACTAAATACAAGAGATCTATCACAGATTTCAAGGTGCAGGATGTATGGCTGACACCCTTTGTGTTTTCCTGTCACGTAGTTCTATTTGCTTCCATGGAAAATTTGTTGTTAACTGCAAGTCAACCCAAGTCAATGTAGCAGAATATGTCCCTGTACAAAGACCTCATGCTAAACACCAGATCCCAAAATAAATTAAGAAGGTAGAGGTGTTATACTAAGGAAATTGTCTAAGAAGTGCAGAGTGCAGAAATGCTACACTTGGTAGGTTTTCTATACTTTTAATTAGTAGTTGTTGAAAAGAAAAAGAAAAAAAAACTCAACCCATTTTTAAGCAAATACCAAATGGCACTTAGAAATAATTTTTTTAATAGTCTCTTAGTGTGATAACTAATTTTGTCTCTCATTTTCTGAGTCTGTTCCCTGATGAAAAAATTATTTGCAGCCTTTTTTGTACCACCACACCAGCTGTAAGCAAAACTGCTCGGCACTTCCATGGAGCAGGTCTGCATTCCCTGAACCCAGAAAAACTCCCCACTGGCTATTGGTGATCATGCAAAGAGAAATTCTGATCCATCAGATAGATAATTTATTGTTAGCTCCTTACAGGAATTACCCTACTGAAGTTATGAGACAGTTTGTCTATTTGAGATTATACATGTTGGTTAATTATGGAAATAGGGTTTGATCACTAGTCTGATCAGACCTTCAAATCTGTACCTAAAAGTTAGATATCACTATAAAATAGCTTCAGTCTGGGAAGGTCTCAAGTGTGGAGAAAAAGGGGGGAACCCCTCAGAAACTGCAGAATATGAAAGTTTATTTCCTATGCAGATTTCCAAGCATTTAAAACATTATTGTGTGCTGCACGTGGGCTTTCTGTGAACAACAACTCTCTGTTTTATAATCTGAACTGTCAACACTGGCACAAAATAATGTGACACCAAACAGGGCTATCTATGAATGTCTAAGGTTTCTTTCAGCTACTTATTTCAAAATTTTAATTCTGAGTGATATAAGAGGCCTGGTAAACCACACAGTAGCTTTTCTAGCTCCCTGGCTTGTTGAGTCTATTCCAGGTGTTCAGAAGGATTAGCAAAAGTCATTTTGAGTTGTTTTTCTAGAGGGAGTTTCTAAATTTGGTGTGCAGCCATAAAAATCTTGCATCTGTGTTATTATCCCAGTGGCCCGTGCTGGGTGTGTCCTTGGTGTTTTGCAAATCGCTGTAAGCTTGTGAAGGCAGCTGGATGGAATACTTCTCCTCCTAAAATCCTCTTTCAAAAGATCCCACACACACTGTCAGTCACACAGACAGAGGCATTTACCTGCCTTTTTGTAAGGTGGCATATTGACCCCAATTTAGCTGCTTCTTGCCTTCAAACTGAAGATGCTGCTGACTATGGGCATCTTGAATTCCTTTTTCCTCCTCTCTCTGAATTTGATAATTTGAAAAAGTCCCTTTATGACCATGTAATCCAAAGAATGAGGAGGTTTAAAGAGGTGAGTGGTAAGGACTGTCTGGGATTCAGAGATGAGCCTGCAGAGGTGGTACTAAAACAGCTCTACCCAGGTGAGATGTATGCAATCTATAGGGGCTATAGGCAGCTGATGGCACACACTGTGTCAGCCAGTGAGCACCCAGAGCAGGTTAAGCCTGGCTCAACATCCACATCTGAGCCACAGTCCAGTCTTCATCATCAGTCAGCCCCACACTCTCACAGAAACCTCCTTTCACTGCTAACAAAGACTTACTCCCATTTTTCTCCCTGATGCTACCATTCTTTTGCCACTGATCTTTTTACCCCTAGGTGGAACAGAAATTGATAGAGAAGCAACTTTCTGTCTGAATTACTTTTATCTTTTCCACAGAAGAAAACCTTAAGCTAACAGCAGCATGACAGACTACTAGGAAGCTCAGAAATTATCAAAGTTTCCTAAAACTCTATGACTTAAATAGCTTTTAAGCACTATGGCATGCTCAGAAGATGAGTTTGTTTTGGGAGAGTACGAGACCATGAATGCTGGGACTGAATAAGCTGCATTCCCCCAAGAGAGTTTGGTGAGAGAGCAACGTGGTGAGCACTCTGTCTGAGTGGTGATGGGAAGGCACAGGTTCCACAGAAGGGAGCAAACTGGACAGTAAGTGACCTTGAGGAGACAGTAGGGCATCCACCTTCCCTGGGCAGGATCAGCTGCACCTTTCCCACTCCTGACAGGCACTTCAAACCATTTATAAATCATCCTACCTAAATGCTCCCTAAAAGGGTGGTTGGGCACTGAACAGGCTCCCCGGGGAATGGTCATGGCTCCAAGGCTGACAGAACTCAACAAGCATTTCTGCCTTACTCAGGCACAGGGTAAGATTCTTGAGCTTCTCCTGTGCAGGGCCAGGAGTTGGACTTGATGACCCCTGTGGGTGCTTTCCAACTCAGAATATTCCAATGTTTCTATTCTATGAAATTTCTGCAACTAAAGCTCTTCTAAGCTACTAAAGGGCTTCTTCTCTGATACCCAATGGGAACAGAATATTTGTCCCCAGAAGCCTTGCACTGCCCTCTAAGTTGTTCATAAGCCTTCTACAGAACAAAACAGCCCTCATGCAAATTTTCCTCCTCTGATCATTTCTATCCCCCTTTTCAATGTTCTCTCCCACTGGTCCAAGCTTTTTTGCACGAGAAGATAAACCACACATCATGACTGGAATTACAGTCCCCTCTTTTCCTCTCAGGGATACAAAAACAAGATAACTGCTTTTGCCATTCCGCATCTTTAGCTCCACTTAGTAAAACAGAGTTGAGACCTAAAGTGGCTCTTCAGTCCTCATTGTACAGTGAATTACCATTGCTTCTGACTTCTTCACTTCCTGCATGGAGTGCATTGCAGCTGTGTAAAACAGACCCAAAAGTATTTTGACTCCTTGTGCCTCACCCCCCTCATTAGTGGAACAGTAGCAGTTCAGCAATTAGTGTCCAGTTAGGAGCACTCCTCTGATTTGAAGCACCTGACTTTGAGAACATGGGGCAGATGGAGGGGAAGAATGGTTAAAAGTATAGAAAAACAATTTGCTTAGATTGTGCCTAATATTTACACTAGAGGTTTTACTGTCTGAGACAGGTCAAGTAAAAGTGTCTTCACTTAGCACCTAAAATACACAAAGCTTGTGTTTTAAAAGCATCTATTTTAGGAGTCTTAAAAATATGGCATATATTGCCTCCCACTGATATACAGCCTGAATAAATCTACGCCAAGTTTTGGTGCAGTATTGAGTGGAATTACAGCATAAGAATCAATTTTCTCAACAAACAGTAGCCAAAGTAGGCTTAATGTGTTTTGGTTTCATTGCTCTTCAGGAGAATGAGAATTGCTCCAACTGGAGATCTGTGAACTAAGATGAGGTGGCATCACCTCCAGCCTTACCAAGTCATTCTCTTGTGTCTCCAAACAAAGCCAGAGAAGTTTTTCTTGTAAGGAGCTACATGTGTTGGTGAAAAAGTATCTTTCAGCTGCAGGCTTAAATAGTGTCACCCTTTGTTTAATTTCTAGGCCAGTCTGTACATTCAAGGGACCCTAGGAGTTAAGATTTACAGTTTAAATCATTCAGTGCTTCTGATTTTTCTGTAATTAATGGATTTTCAATAGAGTATGGATGATATAAAAATTTCTATCCAGTAACACTTCTAGAATTAAGCCAGTGTTTTCATCCAACTTCTGAGCATTTCATCCCTAGTAAAAATCAAAGTGCCTGATTTTATTGGATTACCATTGCACTATGCCATTACCGTGAATCATTGAACTCTGGTTTCTCTACCTTACACATAAAACATTTGTGCCATATCCTCAAGTTTTCCTAGCGCAGCCTACATGATCCAGGATGAAAGTTTACTGCCATGGCAGAACAAACATGCAGCATGGGAAAGACATTACTATAAAATAAAACTGAGTGGAAGCTGAAAGCCCAGAGTAACTTTGAGAGCTCGGTTTTGGTTTCTTTGGATCTTTAATCCCCAGAATGGCTCCATTTTTTTTGTCCAAATTGTTCACCCAGGTCTAATGACCATTGAACAGTCTGGCAGGCACTACACATGGGATAGGATTAGGAGGTCATGGGTTCAGTCTGTAAGTAGGACCACTCACCCCTCTCACAAATCTACTCAGTTGACAGACAATTCTTTGTGATGAGTTGGCCACCCATTTGGAGGGTAAACAGAATTCTCACTTATTTTGAAAATTTTACCATGAGACACAATCTACCTTTCTGTGTGGGGAAGCCCACCCCACAGCCAGGGGAAAAAAATCACAGTTCATGCTGTTCAAAATCCATCTTCCCTAAGGCTCTTCCTGGGCTGACCAGTGTTTTCCAAGCTGAGAGCTTTTATTCTGTCTACTAGTGTGTTCTAAAAAATACTTACAGAATGCTAAAATCTTTATTTTAAAGGAAAACTAGTTGCACTAATGGAGCAATATATGTATTTGTTCAGTTACTTTAATGAAGAGAATGTTTTGCATGCTTCCAGGAAAAAAAGAATTATAAATAATACCTTAATGCCATGTCTTAAAGTATGTTTTAGAACTCTCCTAAGCATCTTGTTTGTTATGCTTCAAAACTTTCTGTCACCAGAAAGGAAAAAAAAAAATCAACAGCATTCCTTCTGTCTTACAGAAAGATGAGAGTAAGAAAATCGCCCCTTTGGGGATTTTTAGTTGGTGTAGGGAAAACTGTAACTTCATGAAGGATCTGATAACTAACCCATATGGTGCATGATCCTGATAATACAATCCAAACATCACAAACCAACTCCCAAAAGTTAACAAGAATCAGCATCTTTGTTGTAGAACAAAACAATGAGATTTCATGCTAACTCAAAATCCATTTCCTCTGGAGATACCAAATGCCTAATTCACAAGGAATATAGAAGGTCACAGACGATGATGCATGTCCTACATCTTGTTGTTGCCTCCCACAGATGAAACAGAGGGCTTGATCTCTTGTGGTGTTAAAAATCCTCTGGCATTTTTTGGAATCAAAGAACTGATGGAAAATCAGATAATTAAAATTGCCTGCTTAGAATCGCAGTAAGTATTAACTATATGTTGCACTCTTTCTGTTCGAACATTTTTTCTTCATTTTCTCTGTATAGAAACCAGCCTAGCTTTTTTATTTTGGGGGGCAAAAAACCTGCTGATTACTCAAGTAAAAGGGCTTAAGTAAAGGGCTGATATTTTTCAGTTCAGATGCAAATGATTCAACCTAGAAGTTCAGACATGACATTTAACTCTATGGCCCAAGAGACAATACCACGAATGTAAAAGTGAATACACGTGTCAGAGTCCTGCAACTGTTTTGGGTCACATTTGGGGACTTAAACATTGTATAGTTATGACTTGTCTATATGAAATGCATACAAAGTATAGGTGAATGTGGGTTTAACTCAAAAAGAAAAGATATAACATTATAAGTGTTTCTTAGGGTTCTCTCTAGCTGGAGAAGTCAGGTGATGCCAGGATAGATTTTGGCCATAACCTACCAAAGAAGAATTTTGGATGGCAAAAGGAACCTTGTGAAATAGGCTCACTCAGGGCTTTCTAGAAATCGTAATTAATGAATCCACCCTGCACAGAAGAGATTATCCTCCTTGTTTTACTAACAGCGGAAAATGTGATTCACAGATCTAGAGACTTCAAAAGGGAAACTTGACTTTATAATGATTTTTATACTGTGGACTATTTTTGAATCATAACTGTCATAGTAAGTTCCCCATCCAGTTTGGTTATTTTGCTCAAAACCACCATTGTGCTATTTCAGTGAAAGACAAACATTGACATTTCTAGGTGAAGGGATCTCAGTTCTGCCAAATATTCAGCAGCGTATCATCATGTACATCCAAAATACATCACTGCATGAAACTCTAACACAGAGAAAAGTTCATAATTAATAAAAATGTTTCCCATGCCAAAAAATCACTCACTCAGAAGGAAAACGTAAACCCAAAAGAGAGACCAAATAGCTTGTAGTATAAGGTCCTAACAGACTGCAGCCAACTAAATTCACTTTTACTGACCATAGTCTGCAGCAACGCTGAAAGGATAATAAATTCCAGGTATAAAACAGGACAGACCAGAGAGAACTGGAGAAAGAAGTCTCATAGAGTGAACCTTCTGCTCCCCAGTGTCAGTGTCACTTGGCCCATGCTGTGGTCCCAGCTGTGACAGCACCAGGAGGAGCTCTGCACAAGAAAGGGGAAGGCGACGCAGTGTGGCCTGGAGGAGCTGCTGGCCCATGCCAGGCACCACTGACTGCACTGCCAGGGGCAGCCAAGCCAAGCTGGGCCTGGGAATGCCAACAGCTGCCCCGTGCCAGCATGCCAAGACTGATCCCAGAAAAGATGGGCGCTACGGCAGAGAGGATCAAGCTGCTTGACCTCAGATGACTCAGTGTGACAAATACAGGGCTTGCAGAGAAAAATAAAACTCTGCATAGCCAACATTAAAAAAGTGATAATTCAGTGTTTGCCTGATGGCTTTTTTTCAAGTTATAAAAAGCTCCTTGTTCAGATTTTACAAGATATATAAAAGTGAATACACGTGTCAGAGGCCTGCAACTGTTTTGGGTCACATTTGGGGACTTAAACATTGTATAGTTATGACTTATCTATATGAAATGCATACAAAGTATAGGTGAATGTGGGTTTAACTCAAAAAGAAAAGATATAACATTATAAGTGTTTCTTAGGGTTCTCTCTAGCTGGAGAAGTCAAGTGATGCCAGGATAGATTTTGGCCATAACCTACCAAAGAAGAATTTTGGATGGCAAAAGGAACCTTATGAAATAGGCTCACTCAGGGCTTTCTAGAAATCGTAATTAATGAATCCACCCTGCACAGAAGAGATTATCCTCCTTGTTTTACTAACAGCGGAAAATGTGATTCACAGATCTAGAGACTTCAAAAGGGAAACTTGACTTTATAATGATTTTTATACTGTGGACTATTTTTGAATCATAACTGTCATAGTAAGTTCCCCATCCAGTTTGGTTATTTTGCTCAAAACCACCATTGTGCTATTTCAGTGAAAGACAAACATTGACATTTCTAGGTGAAGGGATCTCAGTTCTGCCAAATATTCAGCAGCGTATCATCATGTACATCCAAAATACATCACTGCATGAAACTCTAACACAGAGAAAAGTTCATAATTAATAAAAATGTTTCCCATGCCAAAAAATCACTCACTCAGAAGGAAAACGTAAACCCAAAAGAGAGACCAAATAGCTTGTAGTATAAGGTCCTAACAGACTGCAGCCAACTAAATTCACTTTTACTGACCATAGTCTGCAGCAAGGCTGAAATGGTAATAAATTCCAGGTATAAAACAGGACAGACCAGAGAGAACTGGAAATACTGGGAAAAAGAAGTCTCATAGAGCAAACCTTCTGCTCCCCAGTGTCAGTGTCACTTGGCCCATGCTGTGGTCCCAGCTGTGACAGCACCAGGAGGAGCTCTGCACAAGAAAGGGGAAGGCGACGCAGTGTGGCCTGGAGGAGCTGCTGGCCCATGCCAGGCACCACTGACTGCACTGCCAGGGGCAGCCAAGCCAAGCTGGGCCTGGGAATGCCAACAGCTGCCCCGTGCCAGCATGCCAAGACTGATCCCAGAAAAGATGGGCGCTACGGCAGAGAGGATCAAGCTGCTTGACCTCAGATGACTCAGTGTGACAAATACAGGGCTTGCAGAGAAAAATAAAACTCTGCATAGCCAACATTAAAAAAGTGATAATTCAGTGTTTGCCTGATGGCTTTTTTTCCAGTTATAAAAAGCTCCTTGTTCAGCTTTTACAAGATATAGCTGGTGTATTCTTTTTTATAGAACGAAAGGAGAGAAAAAAAATTCTGGCGTGCTTCTTCTGGTGAGTTTCTAGAAACTGATATTCTCCCTCCCTTATTTCCCTACCCACATGCAATGATTGCTACATTCGCTGCTGAACTGGAAACATTTTCTCTGAGGATGAAGAGAGAGTTCCTGTTCTACAACCAGTAAATCCTTGAATTCTATATAGAGACTATCAATGAGGCAATGACAGATAACAGCTGTGGTGTTCTGAGTTCTGGAAATTATCCCAAGGCTGAACAAACTCACATCATTCCAAACTACTAGTTTCATCATGATCTGAATCAAAAATGTGAAAACAAAAAGCTGTATTATCTTTGCCTATAATAACTTATCTCACTGGCCACCAAATCTTTGCATCTTCATGAGTTTCAAATTCTGCACAAAATACCAAAATTCCACCCACATTCCACATGCTTCACTAAATTTGGTGAACTCACACAGAAGTAAGCTAATACTTTCAAACTGCTGTTACTCCAAGCTAGAGGGGGTGGAATTAAATATCCCTGACACTGAAGCATGGTAAACTGGTGGGTAGCTTTTATTTTTGTCTTATTGACAGACTGTGTTCCTAGTGGCTGAGATCCTTGGGTTTGATTGCAAGCTGTTGACTTGCAAGCTTACAGCTGTCCTGGCCTGGATATAGTTATAAGGAAAGCCGTGTAGAAAGCTGCCAAATTGTAACCTGACACTGACTAAAAAGAAAACATGAAGAAATAGGTCCCTGGGAAGATCTTGTGAGTTACTGAAGCCAGGAATCAAAGCTGGACTCCAGCAACTTTTGTACGGCAACTTTATCAAGGAATTAAGTGGTGCTGCAGGAACTCTACTCCTATGCTGGCTACAATCTGTTAGTTTCCATCTTGGAATTGGCATTAGCTGATGGTGGGGTCCAAAACATTCCAAATCTTCCTTTGAGCATGGTGAGACACTGTACAGGCAAACAAAATAATCTGTGTGAAATAAAGAAAATCCCAGAGTCTTAAAAAATCAGAGATTGAAATTCTCAGCCATAGTAATAGATGAGAAGTGGCACTTTAAGATGTGAATACTGAAGCACAGAACTATGCAAAAAGCTGGGTTTTGGAATTTGAATGTGGCAGATAATCCAAAACATCTTCTGGTTCGCAAAGGTTTTAATGAATTTTAATGAAAAGGCTGGCAAAAAGTATCTTAATTGGCTCCCTACCATCTTAACTTAATGACATCTTCCACATGCAATATCTTTGTCAACCAACCTCTTGCTCAGCTCCTTGGTGATTACTGAAACTTAAACAATCACCCATTCCTTTTTGGAGACAATTCCAACCATTATAGCACAATATAAAAGGAAGGGATTGAAAACCCACACAGGAGCTTGTAGAAAATTGCTAGTTAGAGCTTCCAGCAGATGTACATCTTTAGAGGATCAGGCCCAAGCAGTTTTCTGACATGGGATTGCTGGTTCTAGTAGTCTGCACCAGTATGTCCCACAATTCAGAGGTTTGCTGCTTCTAAATGGCATGGGAAGCGTCCATGGCAAACACTGAGGGCAGTATTTCACAACATTTACATGCCTGTTGTCTTTCCAAATGAAAGACCTTAGGACTATAATGTCAAATCATAGGAATGATAGGCCAGTTCATCCCATAGGTTAGAATTTGAAATGCAGATCTGGGATTGTCCTCTGGGGTCACAGACTCATAGAAAATCAGGCAACCTGACTCAGGTCTTACACTGCTCTGTTCATACCAAGAGCATCAGCTCACTTCCCATGTTTGCAAGCTAAGGCGAGTTGTGGGAAGGATGAATCCAGTAGGTACCGGATATTGAGAGCCTTCTGGTCCTGAAGAGCAGCCTAAACTTGCTCTCCTTGCTCACCTACTCTTCCAGAAGTTCCACAGATGAGAAGTGGCAAGCCACTTTTCCAGTGGCCCCAACAGCGGATCAAAGCAACAAGACCTGGTCCTACTCTTGGCTCTGATGTGCTGTGTTGGTTTGAGGGAACCACCTCCTCCTACTGTGCTGCTTTTCTGTTTCTTTGCAGTCTTACCTTCCTCAACAGATTGTGAGCCAGGACAGTGACCTGCCCATATTTGCAATCTCTTCCGTGCTACAGACTGAATGCTGGGCATTAATTTATTTGAAAAAAATTAATTAGGATATATATATATATCAACTAACTCTCACATAGGTACCACCAGTGACAATCAGGTTGAGGGCAAAAAGGAGAGGCATTAAAAAATTAGAGTACTGTGAGTTTCAGGCTTCCCTCTGCCATCCAAGCTATCCTTTGCAAATTATTCCAAATTACCAATTTTGCTGTAGCTGCTGTTATTCATTTGCACAGAAGAAAGATGTTGGGTTGGAATCTGGTCTTACCTCTCCAGCTGCCCATAGATTTTGCCTAGCTGGGCTGGTGTTGTTGCCAAAGTAGTAATTCTAAAACAAACCATCCTCCTCACTCCTGCCAAACACGTGTCAGTGCTTTCTAGCTCCAGAGAAGGCACATGAGAGTAGGCACAGCAAATCTTAGATATCTCTTTCAGGCTGATCAGGAGTACCATCTAAAGGACAATTTTCAAATTCAGCCATGTTAAACAGGCTAGGATACTAATAATAGTTTGTGGATCAAATATCTCCCACTAAGGATGAGGAGGACGTCCTGACTGTATTAAATCTCAAATTCTTAACATAGATGAACCAAGTATAAACCCAGCATAAGTTTTGTGACTTTTTAGGTCTTGGCAATAACACACCACCTCTGCTCCACTGTCCCTGGGTCCTGCACACTCCACAGGTCTGAGGGAGCTGAGTTCCTACAGCACACTGAAGCCATGGTGCTGTGCCTTGGCTGGTGCAGCTACAGGACCCCCATATCTGCACTGCCTCTGCCTCAGGAGCCAAGGGGCTGCACAATGCCATAGAACACTTTGCAGTATCACCCAAATCCTCTTTTGACCCCTAAAGAGGTCACAAATCATTCATCTGAGAAACCAAGCTTTAAAGCACATGCTGGAATGGATTTTGATTTTTCATGAGCACTTTACAAGATGAACAGCTCATCACTTCCCATAACAGTTTGCTCTAGCAATTCCAATTGAAACATAAAAATATGAATTTTTCTGTTTTCTGCCTCCAGTCATTGATTCATACACACATATTTGTCACAGAAGAGCAAATGACAGCCAAAACCAAAACTGAAACATCTGCAATATGAAATTCTGTTCTGCTGTATGACTCTGACAATGGCATCCTAAGATCGAGATGCTTTGTCATTCTTCACTAACCAATCTCACTGCTTTTCCTTGAGTCAGTTAGATAGCAAGAGAGCAAGCTTAACCCATCTCTTTCCCTATCTGAGGTTCTTCCCAGCTGCCCACTCTCTTTGTGTGTTCAAAGGAGACTGCAGTGCTCACTCTGCAAGTTTAGCCACAACCCAGGGGCCTCTCAGAGGGAGAGCTCTCACCTTTCCAGGCCTGCCTCATGGCCATGGAGCTAACACTGGAAATAGGGGTGTTAATTACTACTGGTTACAGAAGTGGCCTGGTGGGTCCCATGGGGGAGCTGCTGTGAAGCCACAACATCTATTTTCTCCTCAGCCACCCAGCAGCTGTGGTGTGGTGATGTCTCCCAGCTAATACTTCTCTAGACAGAGTTTGGGCAGCTCATTGTGAAGCTGGGAGTTCTCTGTTCAATGGACTTTGGTCAACCACTCTTCTATCCAAATACGTGCCTCAATATCCCGCTTCTACTACCTAGCACCTTTCTTCACTTACCCTAGGAACCACAGCCAAGCTGCTTTGCAGGCTGTACCTTTTACAAGGGTTTTTGTCTTAAAAAAAAAAAATCCAAAGCGAATCCAGAAATTGCTGAGGCTGATTTTCTCCTTTCAACTAAGACTCAGCTCCACCTTGTTTCAGACACTGGCACACACGTACACACGTACCTGTGCTCATACACACCCAGCCATTCACCTTCCTCCCCTGCTCTTGCAGGGTGCAATCAGCCATAGAAATTACAGACTGTTCTAACATCTTTATCTGAAAATGCATCTTGTTTTAATTAGATTAAGAGTTTAGGAGCTAGCATGGATTTAATCAAGAGTTTGTAAGCAGGGTGCAACCTTTAGCAAACTTACTGAAATTATCACTTAGCGGTTTTCCATCACCCATGTAGCGAAGTTTTCATTTGCCCTGTGAATTCTTCTGTTTCTTTGGCAATACACAAAAAAAAAAATTTTTGTTTCTTTTGTTCCCTGCAAAAGCATCCAGATATGTCTCTTTGTTTACCAAGCTGTTGACACAAAGGAGTCCAGTGTAATAGGCCAAGTCGACGTATCCCTTCACTGTGAGTAGGACTAGCAGGATTAGCCTTCCAAAATGAAAGGGGTGCAATAAGCCAAATACCAATGTCATTAGAGCAATATGATGGATGAATTTGAGCAATGCCTCTACAATGCCAAACTGTTAAACTCTAGGATTTAACAGGCTTCAATTAACTTGGTAATTTAAAAATGACTGAGCCATTATATTACGATATAGATAAAGCCTCAGAAAATTAAGTATGAAAAGAACTGTTAGTTAAAATTTTTAAAAATATTTACGTCAGGGTTTTATGACCCTCTTGGTTCTGCCAGTCTTTCCATTCAAACCTCTCTAAGCATACATAATACTAAGTGATAGAAAACAACTCTACACTAACATTTTCAGGTCATGAGGTCAAGCACTTCCAAGTCAGAAAATGCCAGGACAAGGATTGACAGTGAAACCTGAATTCACCTGTCTCCTGTGCATGCACAGGAATGCAGCCTGCAGTTCTACAACAACTCAAATTTTTTCTTCCACAGGACCCTCTCATCCACTTGGTGCACAGGCTGGATGCACTCTATTGATGAGGAATTGCATTGTCCTCCTTCCTCCCTGTTCACTGTGCACACCCAGGCTTTACAAGCATTTCAAACTCCATTTTATTGAAAGATTCTGAGCTTGACCTTACCTTTTGTATGGTGATGATCAATACAATGTGTGAGAGAATGACAGAAAAATTATCCCATGATACACCTTTGAGGATAGGACACATGAATCCTCCCACCTTAGAAATTCACCAAGATTTAGTTATGAAGTATTCAATGGTCCAAAGAGTTGAGTTTGACAACTCTTAGGACTTCAGCCTTCAAAACATTTTTTGTTGTCTGATCCTTCTGACTACTTCTGCAGCTGAGATCATTCCCTGTTTCATCAAGTCTCATTCTGGGAACCAAGCAACCAAATACAGAGAATAGCTACTTCTCACTTTAAAAACAAAAAACTTTCATATAGCAACACTCAAATATTTGACTCAGAGGGGCCTTCTGCTCCCCCTGCACAGCCCATGCCCAGACACAGCCCCTGGAAGAAAACCTACAGCCCAAAGCCACTTGAAGTAAATGCCCCAAGGCAGAAATACTGTAGAAATATGTGACTGAGCTAGAGATCAGACACACTTAGGTGGGAACCACATTCAGGATCCATTGGCAGTTGCCAGAAAAAAAAAAAGAAATAACATCAAGACAGAAATTTTAACCCAACTGGGAACTTTCAAATATCAAACCTGGACACAACTTGGATACTAACTGCAACTCTCTGTTCAAAAGCACATTATGACAGAAACATGAAGGTCAGGGCAGACTCACTTTCTGTAGCCTCTTTTCTAAGCATCTTCTGCACTGTCCCATCTGAAATCACTGAGGCAGAAATTTCATGTCCTAGAACAGGAAAAGTCTTGACACTGTATCAAATGCATGACAATCCCTCCTATAATTTCAGATAGAAAGTCTCTCCCCCTGCTCTGGTTTGCATGCATAGCCCTCACTTACACCTGTGGCCCAGTTTCCCATGCTTATATCCACTTATATCACCTGCAAATTGAACCATTGTCAATAGGTGCATTATTGACAACTTCATTTGAAAATCACTGTGTTCTGTCCCTCAGAAAATGGGGGAAAAAACACTTCTGAATTTTGGGCATGCCCAAAATTTAGGCTTTATAAAATTGCAAAAGAGTTAGAAAAAACTCTGCATTGTCCAAGACATTGTTTTGCTGTCTTAGCTTCAAAGACGCACTTCTATCTTTTTTATTTCACAATGTCTGTTTTGTTATTAAAATCTAAAACCTGAGTAAAAATATTGTTATAATGCTTATTCACCTCTCAATGCATTTTCTGAAGAAAGAAGATAGATGAATCACTGACAGCTATTGCACCCCACAGTGCAGGCCTTTGTAAGGGATAATGTTGCAAGAAGTAAACAGTGACCTCTGCATTGACAGAACTCCCAAAAAGAAACTTCAAGAGTTAAAAATGTTCTATAGACTGCCTCACATTTAGTGCCACCTGAAAACCAAAGCAAGAATGAAATGAAGCAGCACTAGGGAAAAAAATAGTGTCCTGCAATGCTTATTGGGCAAAACTTAGTTACGGAAAGAAAACCACTAGAATAAGAAGGGGTTTTCTTGTATTGTTCATGCATTCTAGCACCCATTTAATAAGAGATTACTGGGAAAAACAGCACAACATCTTTCTGGAAAAGCTAATCATCCAATCTCGTGCCCATGCCACATAATTGCTGCTAATCCATGCTCCATTATGTCATCCTCCGCAACGCTCCTCTCCTTGTGTTCGCAGCCCTGACATCTCCTCTTCCTCCACTCACGTCGTCTCCTCTGGTCCTTCTGACCACAGGAAGCACTTTTCTTTTATTACTTTCTGAAAATTGTGCTTGCTAAAACCTCTTTGGTATTTATGATAACTATTGGTAACTATGATAACTATTAGTATCTATAGGGTTCAATTGACTCACACAGCAGCCCTTTGCTTTGTCTGTTCCTTCCAACTCAGGATGATACACTACCTCACTTTCAAAGAACTGTAGCTGCCTGTCAGTGTTGTCACCCTCCTCAGTCCAGCAGCCTAAAGAAGGATGCCAGTGGTGCAGCACCTCAGGACTATTTCAATTTACAAGGGGCTGTTACAGCTCCAGTTTAGCAACTCAAAAGTCCATGCAGCACAAAGACTGCCATTGCTGTATTTCCCCCAACACTGCTTGGGTTCCTTGGATGTGGTGGATCACAGGCACAGAGCAGAGTTTGGTCCTCTGCCTCTTTAGCATTCCATTCACTCCCTTCTAATTCCGCTCAGCATTCAGGCAACCAGGCTAGGTCTAATTAATTTTAATGGGAATTAAAACCAGAGTTTTTTTACAGATTCATAGTCTACTGAATTTTGGTAGACTTCTTCACTGGGTCCTGTCTTCTGTCCATTCACAGTGCCACTAGATACACCTGAGGGATGCAACCAGGTGCACCAGGTTCCCTCTACCATCAAGGAAAGAGCCAGACACCTCCCAGGATGATTCAGAGCAGAGGTGGATTGGATTACCCCATGGACCTGCCTGTCTCTCTATTAACTACAGAAGACACCCAGGGAGACTGGACTCCAAACTTGAGAACCTCTCCTCATTGCCTAAATTCGGTTGTATGAATCCACCTCTGCATGTTGCTGCAGATAAACATTCAAATAGATTGCAACACGCCACTGCCTTTCACAGCTCCTTTTGTTCTTCTCTTTGTTTACCCCTCTCTTATCATAGAGCAATTGTGGTTTCCGCATATTGAATTTTTCAAAGCAAAAATCCGACACACAAATATGTATTCCAGTTGACTTTGAAAACAACTCTGGATTTTAACACTGAGGCCAATTTTCTGTCACTCAAGTCATCTCTGAGGAGCCACTCTGGTATGCTTTGGCTTTAACAGGAGCTGCCAAACATTAGCAGCAATATCTGCTGTCCTTCTGGGCCACGAAAGGAACACAGAGTGTGTGTTATCAGCCACTCCTGGGCTTGATCTAAAGCTCTTTGAAAACAGCAGGGGTCTTTTCACTGGGTTAATTGGACTGGGAAGTCAGTTCTCATAGCAAAATGATTCCTTTACATGTTCATCAGTACATGACAGACGGGTGGGTTTCCAATGTTTCATGGTACAGGGCCTGAGCTCTGGCCAGATTGAGGTGTCAGCTCCCACAGATCAGGGGCCTTGTGGGTCTGGTGTCAGTCTCTTGTGTCCATGCCTTTTAATCCTGATGGGTGTGCACTAATCTTCCTTTGCCAGGCTGGGGATGACTTCTCATACACACAGGGGTTTTACAAGTGAAGATAAGTGTCTTTTCCAGCACTAAGCTCCTCTCTATCTGCTCCGTCCAGCATTCTGCATTTGAATAACAGGGTGTCAAGTAATCTCAGACTTGCACTCCAGTTTATGGCTTAGCTTTTCATTTTTATGCAATTAGAAGAAGTGGTAACATTTAACTGCTTTCAAAGGAGACTATTCCCTCTTCCTCCCTCTTACTGCAACTCCACACCCTCCCCTTCAATCAGCTGAGTCTCAAACTGGAAGGGAACTGGACTAATTTCACTCACATCATTAAAGCAAATTATTGTATCAAAAAAAAGCAACCTTAGCCAAAGTCCATTTAAGTCTACAAGTCTCTGGGGACTTCAAAGAAATTACTGTTCTCACTGGCAAGGAGTATACTAGGAAGCCAGGATTAGTATCCGTGTTCATGATTGTTGCCTTAGTATTCCTGTCTTGTACAGGACCTCTCCAGTGCATGTTTTCCCTTTTCTTCCCTGCCAGACCAGGGAATGTGGGATGGCTGATGACCCCATGGGTGCTTATGATTGAACCTGTTGAAGATAGGAGGTTGGGCAGCTGTAGAGCCCAGCTTAAAATAAATAAATAGTAAATGTTAGAATGGCAGTGAACGGGAAAGGACAATGCTGGGGTGACCACCCCTAGAGCAGAGATAGAGAAGACCAGGAATAAAGGGTCAATCCCTATCTTTTTGTGTGGATGGGGTGGTGAGGCAGCCCTGAAGGCACCTCTGTGAAAAGAGGCACTGGGATGGGATCCCAGCCACAGCCAGAGCCAGGGAATGTGTGCATCTTTGGCTGAGTGCACTGGCAATATACCCCTAGAGTGTGTAGATGGGGTGGTGAGGCAGCCCTGAGGACACCTCTGAAAAGAGGCACTGGGATGGGATCCAGGTTATAGCCAGAGCCAGGGAATGTGTGCATCTTTGGCTGAGTGCACTGGCAATAGCACAGGCATGCAAGGGAATGAATGTTCTTCAGGCCTTTGGAGAAGGTGACTACCTTCACGAAGCTTTTAGCAGTGCTAGGAATGGCTTCAGAGAATGATAATTAAAAGGCAAATCTGCCTAGCAGCCAAATTTTCCAAAGAGTTGAAAGCCATGTATCCAGCACAGGAGCAGCCTGATTTCCTGAAGAGCTCATGTCTCCTTTGGACAGTACACGATGTTACACGTTCAGCACGTCCCGTATGCAGATTTGTCACTTCCGATTTTGCTGATTGCAGGCAGATTCCCTAGAGGTCTGAGCTCCTGTGCTAAAGGCAGCTCTTGAAAAGAGCAACACAACTGTGAAAGCAAAGAGGAAAGGGACAAACAAAACATTCCTGGTCAGGAAAAAAAATGTAACTGAAAACAGTCTGGTAAAGCAACCACCCACCCGGGGGACCAGGCTGTGACTGGAGCACGCACGTCACTGGCGGCTGCTGATGACACTCAGCCTCTTGCTGCTGGTCCCATGGAGCACACCAGGCATGGGCTTCTGACACACTCCAAAGTGTGTGTGGAAAGTTTTAAACACACATATGCTCCCACTGAGCTCAAACCAGAGCCAGTGGGATACTCCCAGACTTCAGTGTTTCGGTGAAATTAGGCCACAAAACGCCGGAACTGACCCTAGAGGGGAACCCAGTACAGCAGATTGCTTTGTTCAGCAAGACACTGATATCACTTACATTGTGGTGATATCAGCTGCTAAGCTGTGGAAATCCTCCTACGGTACTTACCCTGCACCTCTTGTACCCATTAATCCAGGCTCCCTGGAGCCACTTCAGAAGCCCCAAACCTAAGCAGCAGTTATAAAACCACCAGCACATACATAAACATATCTCCCCCCAGAATCAGTATTTCCTACGTCAGGCACAATAATCAGCCTTGGGTGACCAACAGGCTTCATGCATAATATCTAGTAAGTCGTTCTGGCTGGAAACGAGCATGCTACACCCCTGAGGAACTAGGAATTGTCTTCTGTCCATTCCTAGGCCTTACGGGATCATATGACTCTAAAGCAATCCACAATTTTACATAGTTTATGGACTCAGGTTGCCTAAAAAGCACCCCTGGTCCAACACATTCTCATTCACTCTGTGGTCTACAGCTTATGAGATTTTTTTATACTTTCAAGAACACAATTGCATTTTCTCCTGGTTGCAAATTACTATGCTAGACAACAAAATGGTCCCAGAGCTGTATGGGATGAAATGAGAGGATATGATCACAGAACCATTAAGGTTGTAAAAAACCTCCCAGATCATCAAGTCCAGCCTGTTACTAATTCCTACCATATCAACCAAGGTGTTCCTTGGACACCTCCAGGGATGGGGGCTCCACCATCCCTCTAGGCAGTAAATGTCTACAACCCTTTGCATGAAGTTCTTCCTGACTTCCAACCTGAACCTCCCCTGGCACAGCTTAAGCTGATGTCCTCTTGTCCTGTCAAAATGAAGTTGAACTTTAATTTCCAGATCTTCACCAAATGCCAAGTCGTCAGAGCAGTGCCAGCCAAAAGGATTTTGCACAACTGGGCACTTTCACACCTCCACAGTGCCAGGACTGTGTTACAGACAAGAACCTGAACTGTCAGCATTAGAGACACCTGGTTTGGAGGGAGGTGAGCATGACCAGCAATAAAAATGTTTCACAGCTCTCTCAGATATTTCCAAGATAAACCATTTTTCTGCACAGAGCATCACAGAAGAACACAGAATGCAGGAACAGAATTGCTCCGGGTGCAGCAATCCCATCCCAGCAAACAGGAGCACCCACAGGCTCTCCTTGTGCCACATGTGGGGCTCCAAGAAAGCCTCCCCTGGAACACATGATGGCAGAGACAGCTTTGCTGCCTGCAGCTGCACACCCCCAGCAGCACTTTGCACACATGCTGGCAGGCTTCCCACAGACAGGAGCCAGAGCCAGCCACATGAACGTGTCCTCACTCACTGCTGGAGCTGCAGCCCCGTTTCTCTTGGACTTAAGGTTTCAGCCTCCACAAGGAGCCTAAAACCTTAAATCCAAGAGAAACATCAGCTGGCTTGTTCATGCCACAAATCTGCTTTTCCTGAAATCTGGCAGAAATGGGGATTAGTGTGCTTAATCACTTCGCTCCTAGTAATGCAACCAAAAGCTTTTAGGCAATGTGCTCATGGATCACTTTGGGTTGAAGCAGCATCTAAAAAGGATGCAGGATGAAGAAGATTCTTCAGTCATTGCTGATGTGGGACTTAATGAAGGAATTCAAGCTCTGCATCTTTGCATACAGCCCTGCTCCACCTCCTGTCTAAAAGATATCCCAAGGACTCAAACTACCAAAATCCCTTCCTGTGCAAACTTCCCAAGTTTCCAAAGTTCCAGCTTTCAGATCTTTGTGTCCAAATCCCCACTTCCCTTCTGATAGCCTCTTGCATCAAGAAAACAAGGGAAAGGATTCGTATTGTAAAATTAAAATTAGGAGCACACAAAATGCCATGCATCTTATCAGAACATACAAAAGCAGAAAATAAGGCTTTTAACAGACAAGAGGTCATGCCCACTCAGATATAATTTAAATTCAATCTTGATGTGACGTATTTTGCTGGCGCAAGTTGTATGAGAACAGCTCTGTTTACTTTCTATCTCTTAAAACTCAAACTTGTTTCCAAAGCTCTAATGAGATGTGAGATTTTGAAGAGTATTTAAGCTAGTCCTTGGAGCCAGTCCAGCTTCAGAGGTGGTGCAATATAGAGGAGAGCAAGCAGACATGAAAACTAAGGATAATGCATTAGGATCTTGAAGGAAGAGGGGCACATGAGTATCATTCTGACATTACTTTCCCTCTTTACTCTCCAGGATCATTAGCAGCAAAGTTGAGCACCTTTCTGTCTGGTCAAACATGCCAGCATACTGCCAGACAATTTTTGAGAATTCCCTGCTCCTCAGTGGTTAAATTTTTGTCCTTTGCAATTTCCAGATTTCTGAGAGAACTCCTAGTGACAGTTGTAATAATATTCTGCAAAATGTTGTGGTGGTGATTCTTTGAATGCCTTTGTGGTTTGCTGTCCAGAGTTATAATAACCTATGCTTGCCCAGATGTGTGTTCTCAACTTGGAAACACTGGAGCCAGCATTTACTCTTCTGCCTGAGCAACTGCATGTGTGTGCCTGCTTGTGTTGCTGAACATGGGAGTAATTCTCTCTCCAGATATTTGCCAGGTGCTTCCTGGTCCCTGGGAAGCGTTTTTTGGGGTTCACATCTTCGGGAAAGTGAGTGGCTTGAGGTTTATTCCAAATAGAAGGATACACCAAAGGGAATCATAGGTGGTTTCTGAGCCCGCTTTGAATTTCATGTGTTTCTCTATCAGTTATCTCCTTCCTTAAGCATTTTATTTTAGAAACAACAATAGAGGGAAGAGAGGAGAGGGAGAAAAAGAAAATATAGCTCTCCAGCTGTATGGCAAGACTGAAATGGCATAGCTACACTGAGACAAGCCTTGGTAAGGTAGCTTACTTCAGATACCAATCTTCATCTCAAGGAGTCTGAGTTACTGAGAAGGGTGAGATACAACAGCCACCCTATGCTAACATTTGCCAGGTCTCAGGAATACACATACATGCCCTTGGTGAAAACTGCTGAGTGAAACCCTGAGGATCAGGCTTGGACACACACCAAAATCATATATGTATGGATGAGGCACCAATTTCAACTAAGATGGTGTGTGACTTTGAAAAGAGGACTCCAAAAAACACTAAAAAGAATATCTCAAAACCACTCAGTCAGACCTTCTCTGGAGTCTTTCTATACCTTTTAAATATTTTATAAATATTTGTATCCATTAAGAAAACAAGAGAGGAGATGTGAAATATGAATTTTTCTGAACTTAGTTTTATATAAAAAAATATATATCCCAAAAACACTTTACAAAGTAATAAACTAGACCCTTGTAGTGCATGAATGCTATAAAATGCAAGGTCTCTATTCTGTGCCAAGCAAAGGCTCCTATATATATATTTTAAAAACTGGATCCCAGTCAGCTGAAATATTGAAAATAGTTCTAAAGATGGCAAGGAAAGAGCTGAATTTAATTTGGGGAAAAAAAATCCCTTATGGTTTGGCTGCACACAAGCAATGCTATACTCCCTGAAAGCTGGCTTTTGAAATTAATTCATGCTCCAGAGGAAGGCAAAGCTGAGCATCCACTCGGCAGTGACTGTGTGAGTTCCACCTCACACACCAGTGTCACACCAAAGGTTTGCAATACCATGTGTTCCCAGCACACACTGCAGCTGTAGACTTTCAGGCCAAACAGAATTTTTACCCCATGCCCACAAATTAAAACCTGTAAAGACAGCCCTTATTCCACGTCTCTTTTGACCATCAGTATTAGAGCATTTCTGAGTCTCTAAGTTTCAAAGTGCTCCCATGAAAAGGCCTTAGGTTTCTCAAATGTTAAATTGCAAAACTGTCCTTAGGACAATTTAACAGCCTCATCAGAGACCCCAAAATCCTTCAGCTGTAGAGCTGAGCACAATTTATGTGGAGCAGCCAGGCAGAAAATCTTCAAATACCAAATTCTCTTATTGATGTAAATTGTGCTTTGTCTCTTATCTCTTTTACATTCCCTCTCCTGTACTCTCCCCTCAAAAAGGGGATCCTGCTCTGCTATCTGAAACTAGCCATCTGTGACCTGCACTCTGTGCTCTCTCCCTGGCCAGCAATGGTCAGTCACATCCTGCCTGGGGACAAACAAGCCACAGCAGCACAGCCAGTGTCTCTGGGCTGAGCTTGGTTCCTGAGCCACCCTGCTCACACTTCCTGAGCACACTCCCACTTGCATTCTGCTTCCAGGACATGATCCTCATGCTGTGGGGCAAAAAAAAAGCTGCTGTCAGGTGATTAAATTTCAGACCAGCTGATGGGGTCATGACTTGGACCAACAGGACAGGTTGAGCAATGATTTAGCCAAATGCTGAACCTCCCAAGAACTGGCTCCCTCTCAGGCAACTATCCTAAAGCCTCTTCATCCTTCCAGATCCACCTTTTCCAGGCTTCATGGACTTCTTACTTTCTTCCTTTCAGTTGTTAGTGTCCTTCCAGGTGGGTTTTTCCACCCCACCCTTCTCTCCATTCTCTTCTTCCTGGGGAACAAGCCCTTTCCTGGCTGTCCCTCCCATGCCACCATCACTCCTCATCCCCTCTCATCTCAAAACTCCTGGGATGGTAAGCTTGGTCCTCACTCACAGCCAACAAGCTGAAAGGAAAAAATCTGACTTACTTACATAAACTTGTGTGTCCCAAACTGAGATTTCTCTGACAAAGTACTTTTCAGTTCTCTTTTCATGGGTTTGGAAACGGAAAAGTAAAATTGTGATGCCACTCAAATTTAGAGCTTATTTCAGGAAAGAGTTAAGCAGGTTTTAGAATCCCCTTGTACTCAGGGAACATACAAGGGTGCTGGGCACTGTGTATGTCCTGTTTTCTACATGTGTGACATGGTCTGTTTAAATATGTGATGTAACTACAAAGCCTGTATGCTTCCAGCTCTCCATGAACTTAAGCCTCAGTTGTCACTAAAAAGGAAGCTTCTACTCTGGAAAGACAAATTATAAATAAAGGGCTCCAATAAGCAGAGAAACTTCTAAAACAGAAGAGATGCACTTACTTTAAAAAAAATCATTATTATTTCTCTGTGTATCTAATATGGCTACATATAAATTGTGCTTTCAAGCACAATTTCTTCAATACTCTTTATCTTCCTCTATTTTTCTTAACAGGGATAACTTTTCACAACAGATGGATAGATAAAATAAAATATTTTCATTTTATTTTTAACAAAATAAAGGGAAATCCAACATGCTTCACAGTCCAAGGCTAACAAACCACAGGAAAGAGACCTCTGACTCTTCACCTGTGTGCGGGAAAGGTGGTTCTACCATAGCCTCACAATACCATCAATAAATACCATTTTTTCCCTCCATCTATTGCGTCTGAATATCCATAACTGCAAATAGATTTTGCTCAAAATTCTCTAGAATCTTAACAGTCACTCCTTTGTTATCCCAGCACACGTAATTTCCGTGTGTAATAGGGAAGAGACAGGTGACTCACTGTTCCAAGGAACTAAAGCAATCAAAGAAATGCCCTCATGTAAATTACCCCCAGAAAAACAAAACCAGTTACCCTTCAGGAATTGCTTCAGCTCAAGGGAGAGATGGTGGCAACACTGCATGGTTATCTATTACCTGAGAAAGGCCAGAATATTTCATTTGGCATGCTGAAAACGTGCTGCTCACCTTCAGTGTTCTCTGGGGCTGGGTCTCTTCTGGGCAAGAGTTACAGCCCTAGGAAGCAATACAATTTATTGCCAGCAAAACTATTTCAGCTGGCTCTAATTCCTCTCTCAGGTGTGCTGAAAAGAACTTATGGTTTAGGAGTTAAGCCGGAGCTCCATTCCATTTCTGTGCCCTGCTGGGCCATGCAATTTGAGCAAAAAGATTTAGTCTTTATCTCTGAGAAACAAATCACTCCCAACAACTCAGAGTGCTAGAGGGCATGCACAGAGACCAGCAGGGCCACTGACAATATAAACAGTTGCTGGAAACGCTACCAGATCTGACACACAACTAGGTATATCTCTGAAAGAGTAAGAGCAACAGAGAATCTGATCTTCAATTTTAATGGCAATTTTTCTCCTGAGGGATTATGAGAAAATTTTCAAGGTGTAAAACCAATCTTAGGTCAAAATATAATGTAAGCTGGGTGCAAGTGTGTAACCACTATCTCTGAGAGCTTATTTCAGATCACACCACATGGGTCTGCCACCTGCCATCTTCCAAAACACTTCCCATCATCTGAGCCCCCTACAATCAAGTAATGAAAATTATGTATCTTAAAGTGCCAATATGCACACTAAAAATCAGCAGATCAAAGTAGAATCGGCGACAAAAAATAATGTTTTCCTTCTTTAAAAAAAATTATTTCGGGAAACCGTATGGCTCAGGGGCTTGGTATTGGGATATGGAGCCTTTCATCGCTGATCCAAACATGACCCAAGTCGGTAGTGACCCAAAAAATGGTTACTGGTTGGCAGAAGCTTTGTGGCCTAGAGTATTTGAAAGGAGTTGATGGTCTTAATCCAGTTCCCAGTGGATGACTCTCCACATCACAGAAACCACCACCACAATTGGCACCCTCTTCGGCAGCCTTGGCAGGTTGGCCGAGGATTAAATGAGTGCAGAGGCTGAGCCACCCGCTTATGCCTAGCTAGAGGTTGCCCCTCTAGGTCATGGATGAGACATGAGGATGGGGTGGAGTGGGGAAGCTCACACACCCTCTGCTTGTGCTGTCCTGGTTTTGTGGGTAAGAAGAGGAATTCATTTTCCAGGGCTGTGATTCAGGCACCCTTCACAAGCAGTATCTTCATATACATCTGTTTAATTTTAAAAGGAGACAGAAACTGAGAGAATTTCAATTTTTTTTCTCAAAAAATAAGGTGCCAATTTCTGGGGAATTCATCCAAGTCAGGGTAGTTATGCCTGGGCTGCATTTAACAAAACGCACACAACCAACCTGTAAAGTGGCTCTGCTTCAAGAAACATTCATTTCGCTGTGCTATGTTTTCAGTCAACACTTTAATTATCTCACAAGATGTCTTAGAGTGTACATAATCTGTGCCAGCTATTGTCAGAAAGCTAAAGCTGATTTCTAATTAGGAACACAATGGCAA
The DNA here is from genome assembly GCF_014805655.1 of Passer montanus. Lineage (NCBI taxonomy): Eukaryota > Metazoa > Chordata > Aves > Passeriformes > Passeridae > Passer > Passer montanus. The sequence goes on from NW_024366592.1 coordinate 5,403,438, forward strand.
CTATCATGTAAAAAAAGATCTGATACACCTCAAAAAACCCTATCTGGGCATAACAAAGAAAAGTGTGACTTTGATTAGTGCTGAAAGAGATTTTCCGTTTTGGAGAGGTAAAAGGCACCAGTCTCTCTTTCCAAAAACAGCAATCTCCTAACAAAATACGGTGACCTAAATCCTGAAGTTATTCAAGTGATGCTTGTGTGGAACCAAAGTTTAAACTTCAACTTCAGGCAGTACCCAGATGGCTGTGAGAAGGGCAAATAGCACAAGCCTTGCCTGTCCTTCCCTGCGTGAAGGCACAGAGCCACCCTCCCCTGCCTGCAGGTCAAGCAGGCGATGCTGGAAGAACTTTTCTCTGCACTGTCAGGAAAGGCTTCCCCAAAGTTGGAGCAAGACTTGGCAGCTCTTCAAGCCACTTCTTGGCTGTCTCATTTCTTGCCTCCTACAGCACTGCAGCAAACATGGCAAGCAATGACAGCTCTGCCTGAGGAAAGACACAGAGAATGAACATGCAACTCACTGGAGGCCCCCCTTTCCTGTTCATGATAGCCTCCATGATAGCCAGAGCACTTCATTTTCTGTTGGACTTTGCTACACCAAGTCCTTAATAAGAAGCTGTGACTGATTCAACCTCTAGCTTCCACACCAGGAGTAGGACAGCAAGGCAAGCCAGCCTGGGACAGAAAGGCATTTTCAAATTACAAAAAGGGAACTGTCATTTGATCTGTCCTGCTGCGTGGCCCTCATATGTCTAAGATTTAAAAGACCTTCTTGCAAAATGGAAATCCCAGGTAGCAAAAGTGGCAAACTCTTAAAAGGTTCCTCATCTGTTACACACAAAATGGAACAGCATCTTGTCCAAGGGAGGCATTTCATTATTTGAACCTGAATCAATGCTCAGATCACTGGCTCTTCATGAAGGGAAGGTCCAGATTTGGACATAAGAAGATATCAAAGTGGTGAGAAGTAGGATCTCTTCCCTGTTCATTGGAGGAACACCCCTCAGCCCAGTGCATCTCCTGGCCCTGGACATCCCCACATTTCTCCATGCCAACACATTAGGTGTGAAGAGCACCCTAACAGAAGTACTTGACCCAAACTGAGCAAATTTCCTAATTGCAGTAGGACAGCACTGGAGGGTGTGGTTACAACAGAAAATCACACCCATGGAGGATCAGGAGCACCTGGCTGCACCTCATGACTCCTAATGTCCCAGGGGCACAATTATCTCATCTGGTGCCACCTGCCAAGTCTTGTTGCTGAGGAACTGGCTTTGGCACACTGCATAACTGGGGTGGGGAAAGGAGAGGAGCATACAGGACCAGGCACACATGCTTGTTTTAAGTGCATTCCTTAAAAGTGAGTATTTACACCAAGAGTGAGTATTTGCACCTTGGCTCTGCTCAGAAGCATGTCTGCATTTGGGGGTTACAAACAAAGGAGCAAGCTGCCGTTTCTGAATCCTGTCCTGCACCTCCACACCCTTGGCACAGCTTGCATTCTGTGTTACTGGTTAATGGACATCCCTGAACTTGCAACTCTCCATCCACAGCTTTTCCAACCACTCCGTGCAGCCTACAAGAGTCCCAAAGAGACGGACAAGCCTGGAAAACTTCTTGGCTGGCAATTTTCAAAATGTTTTGCCCTTTTTCTCCAAAGAGAGCACAAAGCCACAGTCAGATGCAGACTTTATGACTTCCAAGGTGCTCTGACCATGGATACAGCACACTGACTTCAAAGTCAGTGTCCAGGTGAGGCTATGCCACACACGTCACCTTCTCATCCCCCCTGCTCTCTTTCATCCTCAGCTCAAGGTGTGAAGCCTAACCTCAACACAACAATTAGAGGATCATGGCCCAGCAAGAGAAGACAGAACAAACCTCTGCCCCAGCTGCGGAGCTTCTCTGGAACAATGGAGATCACAAAGCACATAACAAAGCTCTGTGCCTAGAGGTAAGTTACTCTCGCTCGAAAGGATCTGTCTAGGGGACAGATTTTTAGAGATTAGCCTAATCCAGAGTCTGATGACCTTTAGGTCATAGGGCAAGAACTTCCTCTTTGATACATCTTTTACAACATAACCAGAGTGACATTAGCAACAATAACCTGACCCCATCCCTCCCCTCAGAAGCACCTACCCCAGGCAGAGCTCCCTAGAGACAGAGTAGGCAGAGGAACAAAAGACTCCAGGGAGCCTACTAGAGATGTGCCAATCTAATTATTGTGGGCAGTGCCAATGGAAAAAAGCTAACCAAAAACTGTAAAGCTAGTTGATATACCCTTTAGGCCATGGGAGTGGAGGAAAAGGAACTCACTGTGAATCAGAAGCCATATTTATTTGTGCTTCCACCCTCAGCCCTCTTGATAGCGTCAAAGTCCACTGGGTTTGAAGCTACCCTGAGAGATTTAGCAGTAGTCCACAGCAGCAGGGAAGGGATTTAAATCTTATCCTTTACTTCTTGCTCACTGTGCTGCAGCAGAGCTGTTCTCCATCCAGCAAAATCATCTTCTTCTTTAAGGCCCAGCACAACAGATCTGATTCAGGAATGATTCCCTTCCTCTTCATTCCCCTTGAATTTCTCACCCTGAGTCATCGGACTACAATATAACTTTAATGTGGAAAGTTTTGTGGGTACATTTTGTTTTCTTTTAACTTCAGAAAAGAAAAGGTACAACCAGAGGGGGAAAAAAGTGTCTCATGGTTGAGAGGACTCTTTTGACCAAGGAGTCACATGGCTCCCTGGCGAGCAGCCAAAGGAGTCATGAGAGATGCAGCCATTCCCCTCAGCACTCCCTTAACCATGTCCTGTCTGCTGCCCAGCGCTCCGGCGGCTGCCTCGTGTCCCGAGGCCAGCAGCTCTCCAAGGCCAGGACTTGCTGCCCACAGTGGCTGTCTGGCTCCCACGGAAGGAGAAGGCACTATCAGAAGTGGTGCTCATGACTTTGGTGAGCAGCCCTTTCCCCTTTCCCCAAGGCTGGGCACGGTGGTGAAGAGGGCGATGGTGATGCCGCACTGAGTGCAATCGCATCGTCGTTGTGCTTGTGGTCAGAAAGAGAGTCACTGAAAGTAATGACGCAGCACTTACGCTGCGTTTTCTCTTTCCAAAGTGCTGTGGCAGCTCTTGCTCTCCTGCCCCTCCCCTACTTTCAAGCCTTGCCAGTGCTGTTATTGCCCCATTAAAGCTGTGGGAAACTGAGGCAGGCAGAAGTCACGATACTGCTATTCAGCATCTCAGACACTGGCCCGCTCTCGGACCGTTCCTATCTTCACCACAGAGTGAAACCCACCAAAAAGTGCAGCATTTAGAGAGACTGGCCCTGGCCAGGATCCAGATCAATCCGAGATGTGCTTGGGCTTTTTCCTGCCTTGCTGCCAGGAATGTCAGGACTGGTGCTGGTCCTGCACGTCCATACAGCCCTGCTGGGTGCTGCACAGCAACTGCTCATGCCACCCCAGCAGTGAGGGAAATGATCCTTGCCCAGTTCACTTGAATACTGGTAGGATTAATTAACTTACAATCCCTGATGAAAGAAATTATTATTAAATAGTAGTCACATTTGATAATTATGTCTCACTTCAACCAGACTAGTAAGGTGCATATTATATCCAGTCCCAGTATTCCAGCACTTTAAAATTTTTAATTGGATACAAGTCAAAACATTTCCCAAGTTCTGCTTGCATGCAGACAGTGGTTTATATCTTTCTGGCTTATGCTTACTTCTAGCTTTGGGCTTCTCTGCAATATTTCACATGCAATAGCAAATGCTTCAAGGCTTTTGACTTATTTATCCCCTCAAAAAATTAAATAAGGTTTTGGATTTATGTCTGGTCTTGCTGATTCCAAAGGCCATCATTCTTTCAGTAGCCCATGGAACTGATTTTGGGGTTTGTCTGGCATGGCCTCCTACTGATATTGTCTTCACTGTATGTTCTTGTGAACTATGGCCAGATTCCCTATAAATTGCATCAGCCTGTGTCAAGGCTGCATTCAAATGGGTACTGTGAGGACAAGGCTGGTGCTGACTTTCTGTTTGGTACCCTTTTTGACTGCACTGGAGTCACTCTGTTGGCTGAGCAGAGTTACTCCTGCTTTATTAGCTTGCTGAGCTGTGGATATGGCCTCAGGGGAGAGAAGCCTTTAGACCCGTAGTGCTGCAAAGACAAAAGGTAAGAGCTTCCCAAAATTCTACATAGCGACGGCCATCCAGAAGGAAATTATTATGAATGCCTTTGTTGTGCATTCCAAGTACATGCTGATGGAGACCCAACTCATCAGCATTACTTTTTGCATCACAAATCTGCCAGTAAAGTCCATAGAGTTCCATCAGCTTTGAAAGTAGTCACTGCCTAGTAACAGTGTGCCTCTGCTTCAGATAAAACATTTGGGACACGCAGGGATCAGTGGACTTGGTGCCACTACACGGGAAATTCTTCTGCCACCTATCAAACTCCTAACTCTCACTCCTTCACTTGCACACTTGCTATACCAGTGGATGTCTTTTTTTCTCCTTTTTAGGAACTCAGGGTGAAATCTGACCTTGGACAAAGAGCTGGAACAAAGACTGTCACCATGATGATTAAGTGGGATTTTTGCATAAGCCTGAAGTTTATCCTTTTTTAAGGGAAATTTGATCCATAAGTATAGGCTGAAACAAAAATAAATGTTCAAAGCTGTAACAGTGATATGGGTACAAAATGTATGCGCTATTAAAATTATTTCCAGAAAAGAAAAATACAATAACTCTCTGATTTACTCTGTCTTGAGACTTTCTAGAGAAGGTATGATTTGCTGAAAAATAATTAGTAGGTGATAATCATCTTATTATCAGATCCTAGTGGAAGAAAGATGTTTTTATGATGAGAGCAACTTTTTGGCCTTAACTATCTTAACAGTAAAACTGCCCAAACTGTATTAGAACTGAATAAGGCAGCAAACTTTCAGCTCCATCCAGAAAACTGACTTTTAGAAAGAAAGCCCAAGAGGAAAGCATAGAAAAAAACAATTCAGCATGTTATCTAAAGGTTTGCCCTAAAAACATCTTGGCAGTAATGGAAGGGAGAAGTCATAGAAATGCATACGGACAGAAAAACCTACTGGTCAAATATTGAAGTCTCTGTATCTAGAATTTCTTTCCATTTTTGCTAACGCAGAATTTGCAGTGTTCCTTAGGCATGTGTTGGAGCAAACGCAAATACATAGGAATTGTCTCAGCAAGAAGTCAACAGCAAGTCCTATGCAGCTATCCACAATGGAGAGAAAATAGATCTTTCTACATTTGGGGGAGGATTGAAGGGACAGCAAAAGAGGAGAGGGTTCTAACAACACTTAAAACACTGAAAGACATTTTCCAGAAGCATGCCTTCCTTGGCTTTTCTTCCAGAGTATTCCTGTGTCTACTCCTGGACTTTCTTATCCTCCTACATAATTCTGGGCTTGTAAACCTGAAGCTTTTGGTGACAAGTTTCTTCAGCTCATTGATGGGGTGTTCACATGTGCATGGCACAATTCCAGAACAAAAAAAAAGTCATGGAGATTTTGCTTTTCTGTCATGGTTCTCACAGAGAGAGGCCTGTCTGGTTCTCACAGAACACTGCCATGTAGAGTTTTACTGTAATACTATGCAAGTTAATACCTGGGGTAGGTTGGAGAGATGCTCTACAAAAGGGCAGTGGAGCATCAAGGGGGAAAGAGCAAAAATCGTGAGAAGAACCAAACCAGCAGGTGAACCTGTATTGCAAAAATTCATCTGTCAGGTAATTAACAGGTAGGCATGCTTTGCCAGCAGCCATGAAAGGCACTGGTGAGAGTCCACTGAGGGTAGAACAATATGCAGAAGTTGTGGGCTGAAGAAAATGGGCTTGCAACATTAACCAATTCTGTAACTCAGTGTCAGCACATCTGTAGAACTCCTTTGATCTACAGCTGGTCCTAGGTTTTTGGTGCTTGGGGTAACTTGGGAGGACTAGAGGGTTAAACTATATTTTGGGGTCAGGAGGCTCTCTCACTGCATTTCAGCCCCAATTACACAGTCCTGTGCACTGACAAAGCATATGCCACCATTCTACCCTCAGCATGCCACACTGCCAGGCATGGTGCTTTTCCCATTGCAAAAAAAGGTGTTTGTCAGTCTAACTGTATAATTGCTGGTCATTTTGTTTAGCTCTTTAGCATCTTTTTTGAAAGACTCTCTTCTGAGGGATTAGCCTTGTTGGGTGTTTAATATGCAAACACATCTGTATTCACCCTTACCTATTCATCTGAATATTTCATACTGCTTTTTACCCAATATTTATTTTATGTTAGTAATGCAACATATGTAGTAATTCCATGCTGTCATCCTACACATTCTGGCTGCTACCACCTTTCCTTATAATTTCTAAAGTAATCTTTTTTTTTTTTTTAAATTTCAAGGTGTAGTCAACATTTAATTCCTGGAACCTGATTGTTGCAAAGTATTGAGAGAGTTGCCTTCATCCACATGCATTTGGGTTCAAGGACATTCAGGACTTCAGGGCTTGATGTAGACCTTGATGGGAGGGGAGTGGCCAGTCCCAGATTTACCAGAGCTCTCTGATCTTAGACAGGGAGTTTTACTCTGGGTCTCACAGTGAAATGCTGGACTTTACCTCCTAGAGCTACCAAGAAAACCTATCACAATCCTTCTCCCATCTCTGTGTAGCTGCTTCAATATATGGAAGTTTCCTGTGTCAGGCCAGTAAGCCAAGTTTATGGCAGTCCAGCATAAAAAATGTCCTTTATCTTTCTCCTTTCTACTGAGCAAAAGCATTAGCTTTAGATGAGCCTGAAAATACTTGATGCTCCTTGAAGATTGACCTGTTCTGTCTATAAGAGAACACATCTTTGAGAGATGGTAAAGTGGAAGGAATTCCTATTAAAATCATCTTATAGCAAATCATTATTCCAGTACCACGTAAAAGGAGAATATAACAGCAAAGCTCTCCTTGGGCATTGTACACTGCATAACTAGAGGCTGAGAGAGTAAGCTTCCCCTAAAGTCTCAGTTTTAAAATGAACAAGGTGCAAAAGCAGGGAAATGATGGATTTACACCGCAGCTCTGTGACTGAGCTGGCTTAAACACGGAGGTTGATCCTGCCCTGATCTAACCAGGACAGGAAGAGTGGGCCAGCCTGTGTGACTCTGAACCAGCTAAAGTGGGAGCATCAGCCAGGCTGGTTGGCATTGCTGGTGAAGCTGTGCCCACTTGTGCCTTGAAGGCTCTGCCTCATAGAGCAGCCAGGTTGTTCTCTGCCTCTGCAGCCCCTTCCAGCACTGATGGATTAAGAAGCAAACTCCAGGGACTCTCTCCAGCACTCCTAATCTTTAGGGATTAGGCATGACCACTTTCCTGTAGGCAAATGAACAATCTGCATTCCTTCTAATCTGCTTCCCACAAATGTTGAGAAGCCCTGTTATTAAGGTTACGGAATTGTAAGGATGTGGAAGCACCAGCAGAACAAATGCAAAACAAGCAGAGGATTTTTCTTCCTCTACATTTCCTAACCAAGCAGTGACAACTACTCACCAATATAAATTATTTGCTGTGCCATGATATTAGAAAATGTATCTGCTTTGAACATTTGTGCTGCTATTACTATACATGCACACACTCCCTTAAGAGTGATTCCAAATCACTTTATAACAAATAACTGAATTAACTGTATCTATGTGCCAGCAGATAATCCCCAAATAAGCTTCTTCAGAACCAGCTCTCCTGTTGCTGGCGAATGCATCCTGTGCTAAATAAGATGAACAGTGAAAGGGGGGCACCAATGGAAAACCAACGAGCACCATCTTCTTTAGAAGCAGCTGAATATGTGCATGTGTACAGACACATGCACGCTCTCACATGCACTGCAAGAAGCAGTGCCAGCGTTCTGCATAATCCTGGTGTTTAGACATTTATGCTAATTACTCTAATATTATTTAATGGCAGCTTTATACTTTAAATATTTCATTGGATAACCAAAATATGTCCAGCATTAAAATGCATCAGCTCTTGGAGCCACAGTCAGTTTTCTTTTTCAGAGAGGCAGACACTAATTTCCCCTGGTTGTAAAAATGTTCACAGTGCCTCAGCAGGCCAAAGGTTACCAGGCAAGCACACTGAAGAAGATGACTTTATCAGATAGCACACTTACGATATAGAAATCAATATTATAAAGGAGACGGGTTTTTAATTAATTTTAGACATCTTTGACCATAATTTAACTTTCTTCCCAGCTATTGCACAAAAAACACTGAGGTGTGGTGCCCATTTCATTTCACCATTGCTTTTTCCATTCAGAAAAACCTGATGGGATTTTTGCTTGACAGGTTTTTCTCGCAGAATAACAGGGCAGCCTCCCATCTCCCCTGGCCTGCATTCCCTGCACCGAGAGAGGCTGAGCACCGACACCCTGCACTCCAATTGCTTGCCCGCTGAAACTCACCCCCTCTGTCCCTGAAGGAGCAGCAATGCAGAAGCCAAGGAGTCGTTCCCATAGCCAAAAGATGATAGAGACCTCGGGGAAAATTAACATAACCATTGACAGTCCCTGAGAGCTCACTAAATAGCAGCTTGGGAAGCATCCTCCCCTCCGGAGAGCGAGGGTAGCAGAAACAGACACCAGCAGATAATGCTCCAACAAACTCTACCACGCTTTAATCTTCAAAAGCTACCATTAGTAAGCCAGAGAAGTATATTTACCCACCAGACAAACACCACAAGTTCAGTAGGCTACTCTCCATTAAGCACTGAAATAACTCCTCTTTCCTTTCACTTCCTACGGAGAGTGAGGCGCAGCACCGCAGCCCGCCCGGCTCCCTGGGAGGGATGGGGGGACACAGTGGAAAAGGACCAAGTGTGGCCGGGGGCTGGTGCCGGGGGTGGCACGGAGGAGAAGCCCGGGGGGAATTCGGGTCCCGGGCACCCTGTCCCCAGCGGCCCCGGGAAAGCAGCCGGCTCCGTCCCCGCGGAGTGATGGATGGAGGGAGGTGGGCGTCGCTTTGGGACTCCCCTTTGTTGGCTTTCACCTCCTGATCCCTTTCGCTTCTGCTCTGCTGGGCTGCAATAGCCAGCTCGGCTCCAGCTCCGCGGGTCCAGCTCCGAGTGACCTGCCGCGGAGGGGATGAACTGGGGACGGCCCAGGGAAAGGCGAGAGAGCATTATTTATCCACCACAACTTCTCATTGTCGCGGGGCAGCGCTCAAAAGATCCGCAAGCAGTTGGCTTTAAATAAAGCAGGCATTGCTTCCCTTGTATTTCCCCTCAGCAGTCGCCTTAGTATTATTATTATACTTCTATAGCTTTTGCTTTCGGACCTTATAATTATGTCACACAGCAAGGGAAACCGCCAGCATCCCAGCATCTGGTGTGCGGTTGCAAACTTTTGTTTTAAGATTTGAACTATTTATAGAAGGAAAACTTTGTAGGATAGTAATTTCCTACGGTTTTGAGAAAAAATATGGCTACGCTTATATTAAAAGGGTGTATTTATTTATTTATTACGATTCCTTCCTCCTGTATAAAAAAAAAATAATAACCACAAAAAAACCCCAACCAACCAAAGATAGCACGGCAAGCTTTTTTACAAGCTATCGGTCACCTACGCAGCAGACATATCCCTCCTGTGAACAGAAACAGGCAGCTCTGCTTGAATTAATCTAACGTGCTTCCGTAAATCTAAGCGCTTTTAAAAGTCGGTGGCCAAGACATGTGCATTTCATTAAGAATTAAGAATGTAGAAATAGGCTTTTCGTTTCTTATTATGGGCGTGTTTATTCCTACTTTTCTCCCATAGCAGTGGGATATGTTTTTTCCACAGCCCACAGAAAACAGACGGACACACACACGGAGGAACACACGCACACGTGCATGTTCATGTGCATGTGCTCCTGTGCACGCATACAGAGAAAAAAAAACCCCAAATATATATATAAATCCACGTACAGTTCAGTGGTAGGACCACAAATTCGCATCCGTCGGGGCACAAAAACCTGAGGTCGGCCTAGGGGTAGGAGAGTAGGGAAATCCGGCCCCGGCAGCCGGGATAAACGCGGGGCCGGGGATGCCGAGACGGGGCTCCCCATCACCGACAGGGGTGAACCCCTCTGCCGCAGCCCCGGCAGCCTGGGCAGGCTCCGAGCCGCCCCAGATCTCCCCCGGGCCCGACCCCCGCGCTCCGGCACGGAGACTCCTGGCCCGGGGCTGGGGGGATGCTCGAGGGAGGGGAAGGCTCCCCGGTTCTAAAGCGGCTCCCTCCGCCGGGTACCTGCCGCCGCAGCGCCCTCCTCTCCGCACGGCTGCCCCGCGGCGCGCTCAGGTCTCCTCCGGAGTGCAGGAGAGCAGCAGCCCTTGACAGGTCCCCGGCAGCCCCTCCGGACCCCGGCTGCGGTCCCGGACGGCCCCACAGCCCCGGGGACCCACCGCCCCCGCCACCCTAACGCGGGCACAGCGACCTGCCGGGGGACATGCGGGAGAACGACGGCGGACACTCTCTCCGCAGCCCTCACGGACTAAGCCCAGCCGCTTCTTATCCACCGCAACGATAGATACAGATATAGATATTAAAAAAAGAGACCGAAATTCCTCGCAGTCCCACCCACCGACTCTCATTTCCCCCACCCCTACCTCCACCCCCTTCCTCACAAGGAAAAAGTCCTGGAGCCAGCTCGAACTGCGGGGCTGGAGATCCCTCCGGAGCGAAAGCAGCCGGCCGGCGGGGACTCTCCGCGGGCGGCCCGGGCCGGGCGCTCGCCGCCGGCTGCGGCAGCGCCGCGCTCCGCGGGACCTCCGCGCACCAACAGCCTTCCCCCGACGGGCGCGAAGCGATGCCCATCTCCGGTTTGGCGGGAGGAGGAGTCGGGGTCGGAGTCCCCAGGGGAGACGCCGGCCGCTCCGCGCCCCGTTGCCCCGCCGCCCTCCCAGGTGCGCCGCCCCCGCTGCGGGCACGCCGGGCCCCGGCCTCGCCGGCGGGGCAGCCCCGGGAGTTACCTGGCGGTGCGTCCCTTCCCCCGGCGGGGTCCGAGCAGCAGCGCCAGCACCGCCACCAGCGCAGCATCTCCTCCTCCGCCGCCACCACCACCACCATCCTCACCACCACGCACCGCACGGAGCTGCCGCCCGTGCTGGCTTCTCCCGGCGCCCTCTGCTCGCTCTGCGCATTGCCCCTAGGTAGCTGCTAGCGGGGGCATTGCAAACAGTATTTGGAAAAAAAAAAAAAAAATCTGGATCACTTACAGGTAACTCCCACTGGTAAGGATGAGGAAAATCTGAGGGTAATACACTGAGAGTAACACACTGCGAGATGAAAAAAGGATCATGGCTGAATCCCGTTTACACTCTTGAGTTCGCTTCCTTGGTTATTCCTTTCTGGCCCCCCCTGGTCGTAATTCCCCACCCTTTTTGGTGTCAGCTGTGGCTTGAATCTGAGTTGGAATCCAGTCCCTTGGGCTTGGGGGGGCTTTGTCTGTTTGTTTGTTTGTTTGTTTGTATTGTTGTGTGTAGTATTCCCCTGGTGCTAATGCTGCTCCCTGTGCAGAGTGTGTGCTGCTGCTGTTGCTGCTCTCGCTGCTGCTGCTGCCTCTGGGCTCCTGCCTGTCATGTCTCAGTGGTTGGAAGTTGTTACAGTGGGTTCTCGTGTCGGAATGAGGATGGTTTAAGGGATTTGGATGGCAGAAAGTGCCTCTCTCTCTCTCTCTCCCTCTCTCTCTGTAACTCTCCTGAGGCCCGGGGCTGCCATTGGGCAGTCAGTCACTGCAATCCGCCTACTTTTTTCTCTCCCTCTCCCTTTTTTTTTTTTCCTTTTTTTTTTTTTTTTTTTTTTAGGGGGAGGCAGACAATGAAAAGACACTGATCTAGCCCGGGCTGCAATGAATCCGTGCCCCCTGGCTGAGCCCCCTCCGTACACCTCGCCCGGCAAGGCTCATTTCGCACTCCGTGGGGCATTTTTAACTCGCCCCCACCAGCGCTGGGTGGGCTGAGAGCTCCCTGCTTCTGCCGCGGCCCCGGGAGAGGCTGAACGAGCTGGCAGCTTCCAACCCCACTCTCGGCTAATTGCTTTATTGTGGCCGGTGTCCCGGTTCCACCGAAGGGTTCCGCCTTCCCTCCAGCCTCGGCGGGGGTTTGGCTGTTGTTGTCCCCCCGCGATGTGAAAAATAAGGCTTCGATTTCAGGAGCAACGTCAAGAAAAAAGGAACATACATGTAGTCATAGCCTTACTGGGTGAGAAATAAAGACATGCACACTCGTAGCTTCCTGGCGAGATTGGGTTTCGCGTGAGAGCAGCGAAGGGAAAGGACTGGTGTGGAACAGACGCTGTAGGGAGCGAGCGGGGGGCGGCTGCCGGCGGCTCCCGGCTCCCCACACCTCTCGCCACCCCCGCAGGAAGAGCTTTCGTCTCCGCTCTTGCCTCTGCTTCTCCCGTTTCCGAGAAGATGCGGGTCCGCAGAGGCGTTTCCCGGCAGGTTTGTTGCCTCTCCCCCGCCTTCCCCCTGAGCCGAGCGACTCCTGCCCCTTGGCACCGCCGCGCCCCGCGGCAGAGATGCTCGATCCTTCCCGCTCCGGCGGGCCTGAGCCCTGAGCCCTGAGCAGCCCCAGGCGTGCAGGAGACAGTCGCTCTTCCTCTGCATTGTTGGGAGTCTGTCCTTTATTCTTTATTTCGGAAGTGCTGAGAGCGATGGTGAAATACGTGCGCTGCGGATGCCGGAGCTGGGGGTTGAAAACGAACCCCGAAAAATAAAAGCCACCGAAGACACTTAAACTGAAATGCAGCTGAAACCAACAAGAACCAGGCTCCGAAGTGTCCTCGGTCTGTAAATGTTCGTCTCAGGTTAATTGCCTATTGACCGAAGAAGATGTCTTGGCTAAGAGCTCTGCCTGGTAACACCTCCCCAGTTAACCAGTCCCAGAACAGGGGTGCAGCCGTCCCAGCGACACAACGAAATATGCCCTCAGATGGACTGGGAATTGCAGAACTGGTGCAAAAACGTTGTATGCCGCTCAATATGCGATAAAAATCTTCTCGGGGTTTGGTTGCTTGAACCACTTTCATCTGCAAGTTCAGCACGGACGATGGGGCAGTCAGTGTCCTTTCGAGAAACGCTGATCCCGATTAACAAGAGACGGAAGCTTAAGCCTTTCAACGATTATTTACATCCCAGAACCGTCTTATTTATAACTATTTAAGATTCTAAAATGGACTTATTTATACTTCTGTAAGTGTTCATGCGAGTCTATATATAGCGAAATAGTTAGAGATGGATATATCGTCAGTGTCCTTTTTCCTGCTAGACTTGTGGCTGGGGCAGCTCTGCTGAACGTGAGACCAGGAGAACGAGCAGCCCCTTTGAATGTTTTATTTCTAGCATTTGTTCCGCTTCGGATAGGTGTTTTAAATGTGCGTCTGCTTTTAAAGATGTGCTTGGGGGGGGAAGAGTGGGACAGCGAACTGTAAAAATGCAAATAAAATTTGGCACTGGAAAACTTCTGACTTGTGCTGGCGAAGTTTGACCCGCTTCACCTGAAACGAAGATCGTTTGCCAATTTCTATAATTTTCAGGTCGAAACTGACCTTATCCACAAATGTGTTGCGTAGGGGAAGAAAAGTCGAATGAAGAAATCAAACCGTGCAGTTTCTTTTCGGGGAGTTAATTTTTATTCTAAAACCACGGGCGGGTTATTATGGCGAAAAATCATTAATGATGGATGATGATGAGGAGGAGGATGAAGATTACGACGATGATGATGAGAATAACTTTGGAAATTCCATCCAAATGGTTTCCATACATATATCAGCTGGGGCAGTGAGAACAACAATCATTTTGTTGATTGAAGATGGAAACATTTCCTTCAATAAAATGTCACACTGGAAAAAAGGTATTGTCGGCAACGTCCTATATGGGCACTGCAGCATCTGTCACTGGCTCCTTTTTCCACAAACAGCTGCGTTTTGGACAAAATGAGGCGGAATTACACTGAAATAGTCGCCAACACTATAGTCGGGCAGGCACTAATAAACTATTTGCCTTTTTTTTTTTTTCCTCCCCTATTATCTATCTATTTCCAGCCGCGGATCCTTTTTTACCCCAAGCCTGGGGAGGGAGAGTCCGGCACGTCGGAAGCCGGGAAGATGCGCCAGGCGGGAACACCCCGGGTCCTTTCTAGGCGGAACCGGGCGTTTGCAGCATCTCATCGAGCTGCGAGCCCGGCGCCGGGGGAAAGAAGGCAACAATGAGTTTCAAAATGAGCGGTGTCTTGGGAGAGCGGGGAAGGGGTGGCGGCAGCACAGCCGCAGGTGCCCGCGGAGGGGTCGGGCAGCGATGATCCCGGCGCTCCGGGCGCAAATCCCTCGGGTCTGCTGTCGGGGCCTCGCCGCCGCTGCCGGCGCTCCACGTGCTGCCCGCCGTCGAGGCTGAGCTCCGGCCGCTCCCTGCCGGGGGCCGGGGCACAGGGCCGGCCCCAGCGGGCTCCCCGCGGCCGGACAGCCCCGGGGATGGCGAGGGCAGCAGGATTTCGTTGGCCTTTACGGCAAAGCCGAGGCGAACTTCGCGAGTGCGACCGGCTCTGGAGCTCCCCGCCGCAGCATCCCTGGGAGTCCCGGGAAGCGGAGTGCTCCGGCCTTCCCAGAACGGGCCGGGGTCCCCAATGTCCGTAGCCCTGTGTGCCCTCAGCTCGGATGGGCACGAAAGAAGCGTCCCTGCCGCCCCTCAAAGGGGTGCCGACACCTTTGGTTGTTCCCTTGGGCAGCGCCAGCTCCCGCCGCCCGCATCCCTCTAACGTCCTAGCGACCCTCTCTCCGAGGGAAAAGGGGGATCTTCCCCGCTCCCTTTGGAGGTGCCTCGCTGCTACCTTTCTTTTCCTCCAGAATAAAGAGGAAAAGGGTGAGGTTTGCCCCGTGGGTATTGTCCACGACTTCATCTTTCCAAAAGACACATCACTCATACCTAGAGCTCCCGCTAGCATTTGCATGTGTAGTACTGCTGTATTTTAAATTTCTGACGTATTTAATAATTAAAACGGTATCAGAAATAAACGGTATCCGAATGCTCTGTGATCTTGGCAGGAAATATTTCTGTTTCAATCCTGCCTGAGGTCAATATTTGATGTGATCTGCTATCGCGGGGGGTCACATGAAGTCAGCAAGGCTGCAGATACTTAATGCTTTGGTACCTGGAAACGTCATCGACAGAAATAGTAAGGGATGCTTCACCTCACCCCTGCTTCTCCAGCAATCTGGGGGACCGGAAACAGAAACGGGAACGACGGAAGATCCCCTAGAGGAAGGACTGCTTGAGTGGGACCTGCTCTCTCCTCCTCTCTGGAGGAGATAGTGGCTTCTTGGTGGGATCCTGCCATCTCACCCCACGCAGCACCCCGGCCCGTCCAACAGCTCATGTATTGCGTTACTTGCTCTCCCCTCGGCGTCATGTTTGCCACCGAAAGTGGAGCTTTTAGCACGTTTTATTGAGACATGAAGACGGGCTCAGCAGCAAAAAAAAAACCCCCAAAACAACTTGCCAAGTCTCCCCTCCTTGCCGTGGTTGACACGACGGCTCTCTCCTTCCCGTTGAAAATCAACAGAATGCCCTGGAAGACATTTTATCCACCTTCACCTCCCCCTTTTCAAAGCAAAGGGCTCACCAGAAAAGGCATCATTACACCCAAAGGATATGGTTTCAACAAAATGGTAGTTCCAGTGGCTGATGAAAGAGGAAATAATTGCATCCCACATGCCTAGCCTAGAAGTAGCCCAGCATCTCAGAGCAAATTTCTCTCCTATTGTTCAGAGAAAGTGAAGTATCCTCATCGCCTTACAGGCATGGTGATGGATCTGATAGGGTTTCCGTAAAGGCTTTTACTGTTCCTGTTGTCCACTCAGTTTCACTTCCAGGCTCAGTCCGACAGCATTCTTGTGATTTTTTGCTCTGAATCCCCTCCTAAAACAGCCAAAACCAATTTCGAAGAGAGATTTGCCTTCCAGACTGCAACATGTGCCCAATCCTCTGTTCCCTTCTGCCACAGCGAAAGCAATTGCTGTACCACTGCCCTCATTTTGCAAAGCGTTTTCCTTGAGCTCGCCTGCCTCTGTGTGAGGGGTGTGCTGTACAAAGTCCTCGCACTACTGAAGCAGATTGGGTGCCCTGTCATCACTTCATTTATGGATACACAGCCTCAACAAATTCACCACACATCTGAACTCCCGGCAATCCGAGCCTGGAGGGGGACAGAGCCCATCGCTGCGACAAAGGGCGGCGCAGGTTCTCGGCCCCGCCAAGGTCGGAGCACTGAAAGGACCTGTCTCCAGCAGGCAGGGTTTGGAGCTACCCCCGGGCGTGCGGCTCAGCCGGGGCAGGGGCGGACGAGGCTGCCCAGCAGCCCGGGGCAGGGGGCAGCGCGCAGGCCGTGCCCCTCCCGCATCCGCGCATCCCCCGCGGGTCTCGCCTGCGGGCAGCGCCCCGCTCCGCCGGCCACCGCGGCGGCACCTGCGGCTGCAGGGGCGGGCCCAGAGCCGTGCCAAAAACACCTAAAGAAGCAAACACAAAGGGATGCGATCCGGCTGGTGCCCGCCGAGCAACCCGCGGGGAGCCCTCCGGGAAACACCTGAAAATGGGACGGCTCTGCCCTTGCTGCCCGCAGCTGCGGGAGCTCCTGGAGGGCTGAGCAGAGCCTGCCGCTCCCTTCCTCATCCCCGAGGAGCCCAGTTTCATTCCTTCCCCCCGCTGTTCAACCTTAATCCTCGGCTCTGGCGCGCTCCCTCCTGCAGATTCCCTCCCTCTCCTCGCCCCCTCCTCCCTGGGCTGCTGACAGCGGGGACGTGGCTGCTCCATCCGCGCATCGTGCGCGGAGCAGCGCCCGCGGCGGCGGCTCCCGGCGGGCAGGGCCGGCTCCTCGCTCCCCGCCGCCCTCCCGCTCTGCTGCTCCAGCCTGCCCGTCGCTCTGGGGAGCTCCCGCCCGTCCTCCTGCCTTTGGGAGCTGCCCTTTGGCTTCCCCCGTCCTCTTCCACGTATTGATTTCGAGGTGGGAAGTGAGTTTTTGGATTGCAACTCACCTTATGTATTCTTGATCATTAAAAAAAAAAAAAAGGCATAAGAAATCCCGCAAAGACAGGATCTTTAAAGGGTTTGTAGTTCGACAGGTAAGGACTCGGCTGGGGCTCAGGAATGTGGAAATTCAACTCAAGTCAGCCTACTGCGACGAGCAATATTAATAAGGGCATACAGGCACTGGGGGGGGGGAGACACAGGGAAAGAGGGCGAAACTTGGCAACCAAAATAACCTCGTGCACTCGATTGCGGTGATCAAACAGCGAGGAGCAAAGAGCGGGCTCCCCGGGAGCCCCCGCCGCAGCCTCCAGGGCCCCGGGCCGGTCCCTTCGCCTGAGCCCGCTCGGCTTCCCGGGAGCAGCAGCGCAGAGGTAGCCGGACCAGTTGTCAAGTTAATTTCAACACGTCCGTGTGATGGATAGAAACGCAAATTGTGTCTAGGCCTGTATAAACCAAATCCCTGAGCGCAGGTTCAGAGCAGGGATTCCCCTCCTCCCGCCCCTTTCGCCTAATACCTCAGCTCTGCTCTATTGTCCCAGCAGCAGCGCCTGAGTTAACTCTGTCAGGCTGCCTTTTTCCTTTTTTTTTTTTTTTTTTTTTCCTCTGAGGGTACTGTAAGCCAGAGATAATATTTAAGTTCGCTTAAGCAGTACAAAATAAAAGGATCCGTCATCACCCGCGACCGGCTCCCTGCAGGCTCGGGGCGGGCGGAGCGCCCCGCCGCCGGGCACGGCCCGGGACCGGGGGAGACGGCCGTGCTTCGGGGGGCTGCCGGCGCTTGGACACCCGGAGGCGGAGAGACAAATCATCACATCTTTTCTTTTCCTTTTTTTGGGGTTTTTCTTTTTTTTTTTTTTTTTTCTTTCCTCCTCTGCAGTATATTTTGCTCCCAACTCCGCACTAACGTGACCCAAAAAGCCAAGGAGATTTGTCGTGCAGAAGGACTTACCCTAATTTGACATAGATGACTCCAAAGCATAGAAACACGTAGAAAATCCACTTCCGAAAGTTTCTGTGCATGATCTAGAAAATGGACTGAGCCATAAAAATTGCACAAAAAGCCGAACTGATCTTGTCGATTAAATCCCAGTCAAGAGCATTGCTGAAGCTACCCAGGAGCAAAGCCGGCCGAGCTGTAAAAAGTCAACTCCGCGCAGATAGGCAGCTCTTCCCAGAGCCATGGTGACCGAAACCGGCTCCGATATTAAAGCTAAAGAGGAAGAAAAAACGGAAAGGGCTGCTCAAAACAGTAAAACAAAACCCCAAGACAGACAGTCTGAGGGAGAGAATGAGCAAGCACTGATCTTGATCAACTGCCTCATAGAGCCCTGAAGTTCAATCTGTTTTTACTTGTTCTGACTTCCTCAGGTAACACTACGTATCTTGCAATCTATGGCTCCAGGTAGGAGGATCTCTCTTTCTCTTTCTCTCTCTCTCTCTCTCTCTCTCTCTCGCTCTTCCCTCCACCCCGCATGTGTCAGGATCTAATACATATCTTATCTGCGTGTGCGTGTGCGAGCTGTGCGTGTGTTTGTGTTTCAAAAGGCATGTCCTTAAGCCGGAGTGTCGGGGAAAACACATGAAACGTATCCAATAAGGGAAATAAAGGACTCGTCCTCTCAAACCAAAGCATTTTTTCATTTCCTTTAGTATGGTAACGCGGCTGGATTTGCAATGTACAGACTTCACAAAAGAAACTGTTAAACTTTTCTATTTTTTTCTTCTTTTTTTTTCTTTCTTTTTTTTTTCTTTCTTTCTTTTTAAACAAACAGAGGCAGGCGTTAATCCCCACTTGCTGGCAGCTGTATCCTAAAAAGCAACATGTGTCCAGACTACTTCTTCGGCCATTTGACCCTGCTGGACACCAATGCCTGCCACCAAATTTGATATAATTTTCCACAGTAAGATAATATGCTTCCTCCTTTGAGCAACAGATACACTTAGCTTGAAACACTAGCTTAGGATAGTCGTTTGCTGCTCCTACAGAGATTAATCGGTGGGACAAAACCTCACTTTGTGTTCAGACACTAACAATGAAGCACGGCTTCCTTTTCTTTTTTATTTTTTCTTTTTTTTTTTTTTTTCCCCTTTCATTACTTTCTCTCTGTGTTTTGTTTTGTTTTGTTTTGTTTTTCTTTTTCTATTTTTCTTCCTTCTGGATTTCTGAGCTGCATTCTGTGGAATTATCTGTTCCAGTCTACTACACAATGTGTGCCTGTCCGGAGGCACAGATCTGCATGCATATGCACGCTTAAATAGCACTCCGATACAAGTCTGTGGGCTGCAGGGAGTTACACAGAGACGGAAAAACTCGTGCACCTCTGCCCTCTCCTACACACACATTCATATACGTGTAGCAACAGTCAGCACAGATGGCTCTAGGCATCTCTCAAAGAGATTCGGCTAAACACACACCAGGAAAGCCTGAAAGGAAAGCAGGCAGTGACAAGCAAGCAAAAGAGGCTGAACACAGAATTTCATCGTAAAGTATCTATCCTGACGGAGAACACAAAGGATTTTTGAAAGGCCAGCCAGGCTGCCGTGGTTGAAGAGGTGCGGTGTGAAATCGCAGGTCGCGTTCACACTCCCGCAGTAAAGACTGCCCGCACCTTGTCATCACCCACTCGGCCCACACGAGCAGGGTCCTCTCCAGGCATCCTGCAGAGACCCCAGCCAGCCCCTGCGAGGGGAAGGGGAAGCGAAGCGGGACAGAGAAGGGCCGTGCTGGGGAAGGGGGGCTCAGAGCAAGTCCCCCAGTAGCGACGAAGGCGGCCGAGACTTCCCACTCCACCGCCAGCTCCGACTCCTCCGCTGCGGATCGGTTTGGCTCTTTTCCCCCGCATTCCTCAGTTTCATTCTTTAATAATCAGCGCTCCGGCTCTCGGAGGCAGCCAGCCCTCCTCCAGTCCACTCGGCTACATTGTCATCAATACTCAACTACAGAAAATTTGTCCTTAAAAAATGCCGAGTCTTCCCGTCACACTCATTTCCTTGTATTTCAATGTCATTTATTCTTCTTTTTTTTTTTCTGACTTAGCATAAGGATTATTTTGTTCTTCATCCCCACTATTTTTTAAGCATTTTTTGTAAGATGAGGCCGTGTTTCACGGAATCACAGGAATCCCAGGCACATGGTGCGATTGTTGGGACTGTCCTGTGCAGGTCCGTGGGTTGGACTTTGAGGATCCTTGTGGGGCCCTTCCAACTCAGAATATTCCGTGACACTTTGTTTCTACGTTTCGCTTTTGCAGAACTATGTCTCCAACAGCTTCGTAATTTTACCCACAGCTGCCTCCCAAACTCTTTGACCAACACCAAAAAATCATTCACGATACAGCCCCACCACCACCCGCCACCTGTGAATCTTTTTCCGGTTTTTGAAACCTTTTGGAAACGAAGTGTCATGTGTCCCTGACGAGAGTGGCGGGGATGCGGTGGCGGGAGGAGCGGGATACATAAAGATCTTCCCGGCGGGGCGGGACGAGGCGGGCGCCAGGGCCGGGCGATGCCGAGGGCGGCGGCGGACCCGAACCGCGGCAGCCGCGGGGGTGACGCGGGGATGCGCCCCGGGGATGCGCCCCGGAGACCTGTCCGGAGCGCTGCCCCGGAGATCTGTCCGGAGCGCTGCCCCGGGGATGTGCCCCGGTGGTCTCTCCGGAGCGCTGCCCCGGCCCCGTTACCGGGCGGCCCCGGCCGGTCCCGCGGGGTCACAGCGCCACCCTGCGGCGCTGCGGGGCCCGGAGAGCGGAGGGTGCGGGGCTGGGATGCGCTCCCTTGGGGTGGGATGCCCTCCCGTGGGGCTGGAATGCCCTCCCGTGGGGCCGGGGTGTGCTCCCGTGGGGCTGAGATGCTCTCCAGTGGGGCTGGGGCGCGCTCCCGTGGGGCCGGGATGCGCTCCCGTGGGGCTGGGGTGTGCTCCCGTGGGGCCGGGATGCACTCCCGTGGGGCCGGGATGCGCTCCCGTGGGGTGGGATGCGCTCCCGTGGGGCCGGGATGCGCTCCCGTGGGGCTAGGATGTGCTCCCGTGGGGTGGGATGCCCTCCCGTGGGGCCGGGGTGCGCTCCCGTGGGGCTGGGACGCTCTCGGGAGCCCCGGCGCTGCCGGACGTACGGACGGGTCCCCCCGCGGCCGCTGGCTGGGAGCTGCCCGTGTGCTACCCCCCTCTGCCCCCGCACAAACCCGGGCGTGGAGGGGCAGGCTGCCTCCCCGGCGTGAGGGCATGAGCAGGAGCTGGGCATAGAGATAAGGAGGAGCGAGGGGCTCCGCATCACAATTATTTGTTGTCACAAGTCTCCTCTACAGACCCCTCGTGCCGGTTTGTCACAAACCCCACGGATATGGGAATACAACTCACATTGTCTCCGTCTCCTCAGTGACTGTCAGGCTAGCATATCCCACTTGCTTCTGCGAACTGCAGAGTATTCTTCTTGCAAACCCAAGAAACTAGACTAGGTTGTAGCATCGTTTAGAGGGCAAAAAATTTCTGTATTTTCGACCCTTACTCTGCTGTTATCTTCAGCTAATTGACTTGAAGATCCTGGGCTGGGTGGAAATGATATATTTTCTTACCTTCAAATATCAGTTTGACTATTCCTGAAAACTTAGGCTGAGGATAAGAAGATTTAATGAAGCTTAATAATTCTGTGATTTAAGGAAAAAAAAAAAAACAACCTCGGTAGAATATTAAAATGCTTAATTCTCACATTAGTATTCAGAGATTCACCTGATTACTCTATGCGCAAAATATATAAAGACCATTGAATTACTTTAAACAAATACCACCTTAATAATGCCAAAAAACTTTCTGGACCCAAGGTAATATTCCTAAATAGAAAAGCATTGGTAGATGTGGGTTGAAATAATTTGCTGAATGGTCTTCTAGTACACAATTCTCATTCATTACTCATCCAAAACAATTGGATAACAAAACATAGCAGGTGATGTAGTCAATTAAAAATTCAGTGATTCAATTTCTCTTGCACTGACTTTCTGCTGACAAAGCTCAACATTCCCACCTCCAAAACCTGCCAAAGGAAAGGTCACCTACACACACTGCTGCTGGTCCCGACACCTCTCCCACACCTCCCCACAGCCTTTTGATAAAGCGGCTCCTGTGGCAAAATATTTCAAAGCCCTGTTGAGCTTCAGCTTCCCCAACACATCACAAATGCATTTACCCCACTCCAACTGAAGAGCCTTTTCCTTCACCTAGGGAGGAGAATCCAAGTGGCCACAGAAGTCACCTGTCAGGCTGTGAAAGCTTAGTTAACAGGAGGTAACTATAGGGTGCAGGTACTCAAGGACAACTTAGGTGTGTACCTCTTTAAAAAATGAAGATGATGGAAATCAGTCACTGGCCCAGGCAGGGGTCCCATTTGTTCCAGGATGTGCCACGAGGGACACAGTGCTGTTTGTCTGACCTGGGGCTTATAGGGTTTCAGGAACAGGGAACTCTGCCCAAGCAGGAGGAGCAATCTCCACAGTATGGGAACAGCCTGCAGCCTGTACAGCTCTGTAAATGGAAGTATGAGCAAGCAGGACCAAAGGGGAAAGGAAGTGTTGGTCAGAGCTCACATCAACTTCTGTAGCATTTTTCTGAGAATAGTGTTCAAAATCAGAGTAAATCACATGAAATTTCTAGGGAATGCAGACAACAGAGATAATTACCCTGTGACAGGCCACTTTACATGCCTTTCTCTTCTTTCTACTCAGATCAGCCACTGGACCAGGAGCTGGACTTCAATGATCCTTGTGGTTCCCTTCCAGCTCAGCATATTCTATGATTCTATGTGTGTGCTTGTTATAAATCCCAAAGGCTTAACTACAAGGCAATTCCAGCTGCATTTATCCCAGCCAGCCACTCTCTGGCACTGTTGCTCCACGCACTTGTAGATGAAAGCCCCATCTATCACTAACAAAACAATTGCACAAAAACATTCCTGAGGGTAAACACCCAGAGCATACAGGGCTAAAAAAGAGAGGAAAAGAACTAAAAGAAGAAAAATTAAAAAAAAAGAAGCACACAAATATAGGTATCTTGCATCTGATCAGGACCTTACATGCAATTTATGCACATTCTTAACAAATGTACACGTTATTATGAAAGACTATATAATAGTCTTTCATATTTTGTACATGTGTTACCATGCTTTTGTACTGAAGTTTTTTCTTAAATCACACTACTAAATTTACCCACCTGCTTCCTTTGTCTAAGATGTCCCTTCTCTTCCTGGTAAGAGACAACCAAACCCCTTATCTGATGCCAGAGCTGTTTTCAGGCTTGGGATGTCCTTCAGTGAGCTTCTGATGCTGAGATGTGTTCTCAATCATCTGGTCTTTGAGCTTTGATTCAGCAGAAGGGTACAAAACTGGTAGAAGATTATGTTTTTGGCATGTGCATCTAGCATGGTAATGACTTAATGGCAATAGCATCACTTAATGGCAATAAAATCTGCACCATAGTCAAGGTTTGAATCTGGTCTTATGTAGTAACTGACCTGCACACTGCGCTCTTAGTTCTTCTCTCACTTGGTATTATGCAAAACAGCATCTGATCACCACTGGCTTCCATCTCAGTTCCTTCCCTTTTTCTTTCCTCTCTTTTACATCTCATTACCTGGAATATGTTCCACTTTCTCAAGCTATCAGTCTTCCTCTAATTCCCAAGCCTGTTAAGCCTCCATCAGTTTAGCAGAGAGCTAATTCAATTAATAAGTAACACAGTTGTCCGTGCTCAGTTGTTTCAGTGTTTCGTATTTACAGGTAAATGTTGGTTTGAAAATTCTGTTTGCTTGTCTCATCCAATCTGAGAGTCAGTGTTCAAGCAGAGGTACAGTACACATCTTTATTGCAGCATGAAATGGAATTTACAGACTTTCTCACAAACTCCTCCCTTGATAACTGAAGCTTTCCTGGCTTTGTTGTTCTGGACTTAATGTAATTTTAGATTCTTTCTTCTGTTCTTCATGAACTGATTTCTTAATGTGTTGACTATATTACTTTGAAAAATTCTCTGCAGAAGAAGGTTGGGCAGTTAAAAAGGAATGTGAGTCAGCAATAACATATGGTTGCAAAAAAAGAGAAATACTATGAATAAACAGGCATGTTGTATGGGAACGAACATAACATGTTCTGTTACTCTGCAGCAGTGGGAAGTCCAGACCCATGTATGAAATTGTTTTCTGGGCAGTGAACTTCAGTAAGTACATAGATCAGCTAGAGATGGCCCAGAGGTGAACAACAGGAAGATGATCCACTACAATAATGAAATATATGATCCATGAGGAAAGGTTGTGTTGCTTTATTTTACAGAACTGAGCAGGGAGAGTGTAATAGTCTTCAAATGTGCAAAAACACCTTGCAAAGACAGCAAGGTAAGGAATTGTTGTACTTATGATAAATGGACTTGAGCAGCATTTAGACAAAATTAATTTAACGGCAAATATTGCCAAGATTTAAGATCAGGTGAAATAATCATCAACAGAAATTTAGTAGTACAGGATCCTACCACAGGCTACAAACATCCAGGCTCCTTTTAGACATGAGGCCTATGATTCTGTGACTCTGCTTTCAATCACTGTGCTGTCAAAATTCCTTTCACCTTCATAAAGCATGGTGAGATGCTTCCTGACTTCTGAAAGTGTTTCAGAAAGCATCTAGCTTGACCAGAGGATATGAAGTTTGCATCCAGGGGTTTAGAGGAACACCCAGAGCAGTCATCTCTAGGCTGTATTTCATGAAACAAGTCCTTTCATCCTATCTTGCAGAAACAAATGTGCTCCCCAGTCCTCATGAAGCAAATGTCTAATGAAAGGAGCCTTTGCACATTTCTAATCAGTGCAGCAATTCTGAGACTTAAGGTTTGAGACTGTAGATTCTGAAATTCCATGAACAACTTTTATTCCATGCTTCAGATAATACAGTGAGACATCATCATTGAACCCAAATCCATGACTTGCCGTACTAAAGAAGCCTTATACCAAATGAATGCAAACTAAATACTGAGTTTAGCAAGATTGGAATACTGGAATCAAGATAAAATAATTTTAGACTAGCAATTTAATCTATAATCAGCAAGCCTCTAAGCACTACAACTACATATGATGCAACAAAAAGAAAAATCAGGACTCAGAAGTGATTTTTTGTTGTGATTTACATGCTCATTCCTATTTTCTTATTATATTCTCAGACATGTCTAGATGGGCAAACACATTTTTAGTTATCTATGGTTTTGAAAGATGACTACAAAAGATACCATGGAGGAGTTAGATTACACTTAACCTCTAAAATCATCTTTCAAAAGCTAAGGGACTGAATAGTTTTATGTGATATACTAATTTTGTTTTGCCTGCCCATTGAGTGCTGCAATTTTTGTAAATATTACAGGGGAAGCTGCACACTGTTAAGCAGCTTTTTCTTCCTGATCTTCTCTATTGTAACCTTACTCCATCTAGTGCAAAATGCCTTTTAGCTTCTGAGTTGCAAACCAATAAGCATTGATACTCAGCCCTGAGAAGACTAAAGTTCTACCTCTTCTGTGTGTTTGGCCTGATGTCCTGTCCTGGTAAAACTGCGAAACTGTAGATTACAAACACAACTAAGAACCACAGTTTGCATCAAGGGAGAAATCTTGAAATCTCATTGAGGCAAGCAACATATTCCCCTTGGTTCAGACACAGTGACACCCACAGAGTGTTTGTCACCAGGGCAGCATCCCAGTGTGAGGCCAAAGTGGCCACAGAGCCAAATTTGGAGATGAGCTTGCAGAAAGAGCATGGCACTCTTCTATCAATGCTTCTATCAAGGGAAGATTGCTTCTTAGCAGAATTAGGACAGAAACCTTCCTACCCTTTAATTGCCAAAGAGAAAAGTCTACCAGGTCCTGCTGTAGGCTTTTTACCCTACAGCTGTCCTCTTACCAGATACTGGTTTTATCCCTGTTGTATGTAGAGAGATTGTGAGTCTGGAGTTGCAGAGTCCTTTGGAGTTCTTCCTCAGGTAACCCTCCAGAGATGTACTTTTCATTGTAAGAAGACAGGATGCCTTGTTAAGAGTAAGCAAGAGAAATATAAGGGGGAAGAGCATTAATTGACAAATAAAATGTGACAATGGTTCTCTCTTCCAATCAAGCCAGACACCAACATTTGGAGCTCTAAGATATCATGAGGTTTCCACTTACACTGCATCCCATCCCCATTACACATCATCTCTATCCATCCATGTTCTGGCTTCATTGCCACACACTGAGAGAAAATGTACTCGTTCCTAATTTGAGCAGTGTGGAAATCACTCACTTCCCCTGGCTTGACCACAACATGGATGAGCTTACCTCTTTTTTCATTTGTCAGTACATCACTGGTGATACAGCTTAATCATGTGAATCTCCTTGAGCAATTCATCTTACTGCTTTCAAAGGTATTGCTTATAATCTCTCAGATAAATGCTTAAATGCATTTCTGTCATCAGAAGAAATGCGATTTCCCCCAGACCAGAACAGCATCACTGCGTGAAACCACACAAAAATCTTGCATTTTCACTAACTGCAAATACGAAATCTTGTAGCTTCATTAATTGCAAAACTAAAAACCTTGTCATTTCAATAATTGCAAATAACCATATATAAAAGAGAAAAACTCTGTCAGTTTTGTTTTTTTTTTTCTTTCTGATTTCTAAACTACACTTTCCAGAAATCTCAGGTCTAGAGTCAAAGTGTCTATTTGTGTCCTGCTACCTGGTGCAATCTCTTGTCAGGGAAACATCCTGAAAGGCAAACAGTGCAGATGTAAGAGTATATTTTTTTTTTCCCTCTCATATCAAGAAGATATTCAATTTATTTCAGCAACCAGTAAGAAACTCCGTAATTGCAAACCTATGTTTAGGTCATAGTCTTTATCTTGTAATTGAGCCTTTAAACATTCATTTTTCTCCTAAGAATAACTCATCAACAGACTTGATAACCATCTCTTCACAAAAATACAGGACTTTACAGGCTTTATTCATATTGAAATTATTAATTAGTTTTATTGTATACTGCTTACTATTCTGAGATAAATCTGTGTGAATATGAACCCTCCTGTTTGGAATAAAAATATCATCTCTCAATTTTAAGCGTGGTTGTTTTTAAAAATTACTCTGATGATCTGTATTTATATACATTTGACAGTACATTACTTCTAGATTTCAAAAGCTAATCATATGCTTTGCAATGCTTGATGTTTTAAAATGACATATGAAAACCTCTGGATTATTTTATTCCATACATGTGAGATGCCAAGAAAAACTCCTAAATGTGATTTTTTTTTAACCTGCTCACAGACACTATGGTCTTCTAAGAAAAACAAGCATATCTAGAATTGCAATATTTAAAATTATCCTGATTTTTAAAGTAAATCTAATAATAGAAGTGGGGGGAGGGAGAGTCCAGACATTATTTTTGAAAGCACAGGATTGATGATATTAATGCTGCCAACCTAAACATGAGAACATTGGTTTGTTTAGCTTGCTGTCTTTTCCGCCAGCCATTATTTAAAAACATCTACTGCTCTTACTGAGTAGAGTCTGCAATTTATTTACAGCTATGGTAAAGCCAATGGAA
Organism: Passer montanus; assembly: GCF_014805655.1. NCBI lineage: Eukaryota > Metazoa > Chordata > Aves > Passeriformes > Passeridae > Passer > Passer montanus. The sequence goes on from NW_024366592.1 coordinate 5,431,075, forward strand.
ATAAATGTTCATTCATAGGCTACTTCTTAGGAGTTAGAAATATTTCTGGTGTCTTAAATCAAAAACAAATGCCCCATTAAAGAGGTTTTCAGATGAAGATGACCTCTAGTGAGTAGTTTTATAAGGATGTGCCAAAAAAAGTTTACTCTTCATTCATCCCTCATCTGTTTTCTAGAATATTTGTCTCTTTTATATGGATATTTTAATCCTTGCCTCTCTGTATCAGGGTTTGGCATGTGTTGTCATGCTGCAGTTCTATGACAAAGCAGAATCAGATATATTAATTTATATATATATATATATTTATATATATATATAAGTAATGGCCAGACTTTGGAAATTATCTAAAAAGGTTTGCCACTCTTCCCTTTACAGCTTTCAATGACTCATCAAATAATGTTGTTTGCATCATGTCCTCCCCCAGGTCACTGACTTAGAATGGTCACTTATCTACAAATCTTTCCTACATTTTCTTCCTATTACAATAAGCCTCTCTTTCATCAGGATTATCAGCAAAAGCTGCAGGATATTTTATCTGGCTGCAATTCAGCTTCATGTGGGGGTGCTCACATGCACCCTGCGGTATTTTGTGCAGTTACAAGCAATTTATGAAATGTTTAAAAGTGCATACTTCACTTTACAGATTTAACTCTTTGCTTGACTCCAGTGTCTCCTTAAACTCGGTACAAGATATTTGTAGAGACCAGGGTTTAAATCTCACATGGTGTTGACAGCTTCTACTCTTTCATCACCTCCTTTGGAGCTGAAGGTTCTTTGCAGATTGTTTGGATGCAGCCCCAACATGCCTCACATGCATTATAAAAATCATTAAAAAATTCTTTCCAAACCAAGCACAGGTGAGATTCCCCATTAAGCATTTCTGGCATGAAACCTGCACTCCTGCTCTGAGGCTGGGCAAGGTCACCTTTAAAGGTCCCTTCTAATCCAAACTATTCTACAATCCTATGTTTATCTGAAATCATTGCGTGGCCAGCCTAGTGCCTGCCTCTCCCTCCACTGAGCATCTCCTTGAAAGCTGCCAGGATGTGGACAATCACCTAAGGAAGCACCCCAAACCAATCCTGTGAGACACTGGGCTGGCTCCTGCCATGCCCACCACTCCTGAGAGCAAAACAAGTCAAGCACAGGGCCGAGACCAGTTATTTAGTGTCTCCAGCCATGGTCTTGCCTTAGCAAGTCTTCAGTTCCCTGTGGTTTCTAGAATCAATTTATCTTTTCTGCTTTCTTAAAAGAAGGGGGGAACTGAGAATAGGTGCCACTGTGCTTGTACCTGCACACCCCTACCTGTGCTTTCAGAAAAGGGAAGAATTGAAGAATCTTTGAGGAAGTACAAACAGTTCCTGTAGGATGAACATATTTCACCCCAGGGTTTTAATTAAATTATTTCATTATCTGGGTGCAGACAATGACTTTTTGTTACAAGTTCGTATGAGGATTAGCAAATTGGAGCCTAGCTTCGTGACCTTCACAGAACTGAAGACAAAATTTCTGATTACTGAACGCAAATTATTAATCCCCAACATCCTTCCAAATCCAGAACATAGCTCCAATCCAGTATTGCTCTTGGGAATGCTCCTTTCTACTTCACATTGTCCGTGGGGTCTCTGCACACGGGGGAATTTTATACTGAACAAATTATTTTATACTGAGTTAATGATTTCCTCTAAAGTCACCAAAAGCTTTATTCTCTGAGTCATTGTGGACTTGTTGGTGGGCATGCCACAGCTAATAGAGTCTTTTGCCCTTTGCTATTTGGGACCTTTCAAACTCCAGTTGATTGCTATGAATTGTCTACTGAGCCTCCGTAAGCCACAAACTGAGAACATATTTATTGCCTTGATTAAATACAGTCTCTTAGCTAACTTTTTATTGTATCTTTTCACTACACTTCTTCTTCTTTTAAAAAGTCTCAACTTGGATTGATTCTAAAGGCAATGGCCCATGGGCAGCATCTTCGACAATCATGAGGCATAAACATAGAGAGAAAAACCCCTCTTTTGGCTGACAGCTGTAGGCATCCCCTTACTTTTGGCAGTTAAGAAGAAAGAAAAGCAATTTCCTAGAAGTTTCCTTCCAATTACCATATTGCTGTATGGGTACTTTTCCTTTGTAATGTGAAAATCAAAATTTGTCCTTTTTAGAACTGCACCGTGGCAGGTCTTGCAAAGCTTGCCCTGTTAAAAAATCTTTTTTTAAAGATTTTTATTCCTGCTATAACAAGAGCAATCTATTTTCTATATGTAGCATAGTTACATGTTTTGGAAGAATCCAATTTAGGGCAATAAATATTTAGAGAGCTTTAAGGGTGGCTATTATTTCTGCTTACATATTGACCAAAAAACAGAGTCTACAAGAGAACAGAAAATGGAAGGTGGAATTGAAGAACGGTGATATTAGAGAAAAATGGTGTGCAGAAGAGAATCAGCAAATAGAGGAAAGAGGACTGAAGGAAATCAGAATTAACTGAAATAGGAGTAATGGAAAGAAAGATTCTGGAACCAAAAAAATCAAGCACTTTGATAAAATGAATAATTGTATTAAAAATATGCAGGAAATATGGCATATCTTTGGTGTTTCTAAGAATTGTTGTAAATCAACAACTATATTTTGAAAATAAAAATGAAATCTGGGTTCAGGAGTGTAATCTGACAGAAAATGTAGTATTTGTAGAATCCACAAGATGCTGCTTCTTTTACAATTTCCATGGCTAGAGCTCCCTTTTTGAAATTAGAATGCTACCTCTCCTTCAGCTGGCTTTTCTGGTCTTCCTTTTAGATGCTGACAGACCAAAGCACTTCAGCTTCAGCTCAGCCATTTTAAGTGTATTACATTGTTAGTCTGTCAAGTCATACTGCTGATAATGCAGTAAAACAATACAACCATAGAAATCAAACAACAGGCAAGTGGGTGCCTTCTACCTTTTGGTCCTTTTGGTTCTTTGTCACAGATTACTTCAGCTCATCCTTGTTCCTGTGGTTTGTCATGACTTCAGGAAGCCTGAGGATGCTGAATTGGGCATGCCTGAGTGCCAGTCTGCACTGAATCACTGCCTTACCAAACGACTGCGAGTCAGCACAGTGCCAGCACAGTGCCTCCTGCCTCAGCAAGGAGACGGGGACTTTCCTGCCAGTCCCCTCTCTACAGGCTTTACCATCTACCCAGAATCAGAGCTAGAAAAAACAGCAGGGGTCTCAAGAGTGGGGGAAAGCTAAACAGGTGGCAGTAGGCTTGGCTGATGTGAAAGAAGTGATAATAAAGCCAAAGGATGTAAATATTCCACAGTCTTTGGATGTGTGAGCTAGTTTTGCCAAACACCAAACCAGTGACCTAGGCCTCTGCATTCATGGCTTGCAAAAAGCAACATCAAGGTTTTGATGTTATTACTGAAAAAATTGTTAACACTTTTCTAGATAAAGGGCAGGGTATTGGTCACTTTAGCACAATTTGTAATGAAGGCACTTCTACAGAAAGCATCTGTGAATGCCAGTGACTGCATCAGTTGTTGCTCATTAAAGGCAATTAAGCAATTAAGACCTAAGAGGTCTTCCATAAATTATCTGTTTAATTACTAATATGTATGAAACAAGGGAAAATTAGCACTTCCTCCCACGGAGAGAAACCAGTCAGGAGACCAGGCTCACCTTATTGAAGACACCACATGTATTTTATGAGATCTGATACTCCCTGAATCACTCTTGGTTTGTTCAGGGAGCTTTTTGGAAGTACAAGGACTCTGATTTCTGTGGCTACTTCTACTCCCTTAAGATACTAAAAAAATATTTACCTATTGCTCCTAAAAGCATTGAAGTTTCCAAAGACACTGGAAAACCCTTTCTAGAGAGATAATCAATTATCAAAGTCAGACCTTAAGACCTTTGGACAATGATAACATGTTTTAACTTTTTGCCAGCCCTGAAGTGGTCAGGTAGTTAGACCAGATGATTGTTGTGGCTCCTTTCCAAATGAAAATATTCTATTCTATTCTATTCTATTTCTCAGTTTGCAACAGTTTGGATGAAAAAAGTACTTTTCTTTCACAATTACTTAGATAAAATGCATCATGCTCAATTCAAACAAGATAATGGTGATACTGGCATGTAGACATATATTGAAGGAAAGATTCAGGATGATAAAAGCATAGCATTGGTGCAGAAATAATTTTCACATTTCTGCCAAAAGACCCACTGTGTGTTTGCTGCACTAAACACAAAAAAGTAAAAAACATACATATAAAACCAAGCTTCCTTAGACCTTAAAATATACAGAGAATCTCTCATTTTACTCAATTCCCAATCGATGCTTTGAGAGTAAACCTTTATTCACAAGTAAGAGCAAGGAACTGGACACACAGTGTCAAAACACACTCACTTTTATGGATTATTCTGGGTTTTGGTGGTGGGTTGTTTGAGCATGAATCATTAAATAAAAACTTCACACATAGTAAGAGTTCTTATGGCTTAAGACATATCGTCACCTATGTAAACCTCAAGGACTCATTTAAAGGAGCTGCCTTGTATTTCTTTTGACAGGTCTACAACTTTCTATTTTTCTTCCAATTCTTATTGTTTTACCACTCTTTATGTCCTGCATCTGGGTCTACAAGATGCTACTGACCACACATAATTTAATATCCTGTCTTTGGTTTCCTACCAAACCACCAGACCATATATCCTATTTATTTTCTCATTTATCTGTCCTTTTTTTTTCTTTTATGTAATTTTCAGTCTCATATGAACAAGCCCAATTCTCTCTGTTGCTGCACTAATGTTACTAAAACTCAGATCTACCTCTTAGAAATTCACACTCAGTTTCTTCTATTGACACCAATAATACTTTTTCCGTAAACTTCCTCATTATCCCATTATTGTTTAATGTTACAGCAGAATATTATTATTCTAATCCAGTCATTTTCAACCAATCTAATATAGCCCCAAAGTGGATTAGCCAGCAGGCACTGGTAGGCTGCGCATCCATCAGTTGACGGCTATAAAATCCCAGGATAATTAAATACAGAGAGATATCCAGAAAGGGAAGGGAAAATTAATTTGCCTCCTACTTTTCCATCTGCTGCTGTTCACTCTATACAACCGAGGACCAGCTCCTTGCCCTTTCTTCTTCCAACCACCCAAAGCTGGAAGTGGAAAACAGTGTTTTGAGAAACTGAACTAAGGGAATGACGAGATGTCTGATCCCCCCACCCGCTCCTGTCCCTAGGCAGAAAGTTCCTGCAGCAGTCCCACCAACACCACGGTACTACAGAGGGTGTGTCAGTGCAGTGAAACATCCAACCCCGTGGCTGGCACGTCCTGAGGATGAGCACTCTGTAAACCACCTGGAAACTGCCCTGAAAGCTGGACATTACATGATACCTTGCTGTTACAGGGAAGCAAATCGAGTGTCATAATCCCATTATTAAGCACTGATGCTTGTGTCCTTTGTGCACATGGGCTTTTTCTCCATGTTCACATTTCATCATGGGACAAAATAAGAGGGTGAATCAGATTTTTTTTGTGAGTTTAATTTATCTTTCTCTCTGCGCACCTTTTTCTTCCTTAAGTACATGTCACCAGAACATGCAAGTTTGCACATTCTATAGTCATGACTTCTTTTATTCATGTTCCTTTTCTCAGCATTTTTTTCTCTTACATTGCAGAACTTCAGAACAAAGAAGGAGCTTGAACTTGTATGTTTTGTTCATAACAGGATGTCCTCCTTCAAGCTGGCTAAACCCCACTATCCCAATGCTAATGCCAATACTGATTAGTATGACACAACTATTTCCATTATTTGAGGTTATTCATATTTGCAAGGAGTAAATTTATATTTGCTATATCTTCTGTAGCATTTTCCATGTAATCAATTGCATAATGACATTCATCTAACTGAATGTAACTGGTTATCAAGCATGCAGACTTTTCCCCTGCTGTATCAGCATCCCCCACCCCATCTTTTCCTTCTGACATTGTCACAGCCACTACACTGCTGCTGCTTAACTACCACTCTCATCAGGGAGTCAAAAAAGTAAAACTTCAAAGAAAGTAAGAGGTCCATTTCTCCTTCTGGCTATCTGCCAGCAGTGTAGTTGGTGGGGATTAGTGTTTGAGGGGTTTTTTTCTTCCTGCTTTAAGGAGTGGCTATTGAAAGATGCTTGAGGAAACTACTTTGGCAGGGAGAAGCTAAAAGGTTTTGTTAGCGGCTCTGTGTGTGCATGAGATGGACACTGTAGCATTTTTGTCAGTCTGAAATAAAATAGCCTTTTTTATGGTGTGGACTCCTCCCTGCTGCCCAGAAGGTGCCTCAAACAACTGCAGTGGAATGGGTATTCTGGGGAGGGAGGAAGATGAAATGAATCATGAGGCCTCCAAAAGACTCAGGCTGCCCCATTCCACAGGCCTTTAACTCTTAACTCTGACATATAAAAAACCCTCTAATTTTCTTCTCCTTGGACAGTGAATAAGATAATTCTCCTTGGGCAATGAATAAGATAATATTACTCCTTACTTCTACAGATCCAGCTGTTTTGACAGAGGTATACAACATCCCCCTTTCCCCAACACCAAAAAAGCCCTGTGTAGGGTATGGCTTTATTTCCATACCTGATCAAAAGGGACTTGTAATTAAGATTTGAAATCAGTCATACTGAAGATACAACACCACTTGTGTATCTGGACAGTATACAAGCATACCATCATATTTAAATAAGAGATTGCTAATTGAAGCATCTAAGTGTGATTACAGTGGCAAAAATATTTAGAAATGTAACCAGCCCTCACTGATGGTGCACTTCTGTGGTACTTTTGACAGCATCATTTATTAAATGATGCAGAGCAGTGTTTATGCACAGAAGTTGAGCTTCTCCATCAGCATCCAAAGCAGGCCAGTCCACAAATCTTTCTAACTTGACATGCCTAAAAGCCAGAAGCACTGAAGTGACCAACAGCTTTTAAGAGACCCTTGAAACAGGTATTGGCCCTCTCCCACCACTCCCTGCCCTAAGCCTCACTATCTTCAGGGACTTGTGCTCAGCTGCACAATGGAATATAAGAGTCTGAAGGGCTGGGAGAAGGTCTTTCACAACAAATCATAATCCCACTGAAATCAGTCATACTGAAGATACAACACCACTTGTGTATCTGGACAGTATACAAGCATACCATCATATTTAAATAAGAGATTGCTAATTGAAGCATCTAAGTGTGATTACAGTGGCAAAAATATTTAGAAATGTAACCAGCCCTCACTGATGGTGCACTTCTGTGGTACTTTTGACAGCATCATTTATTAAATGATGCAGAGCAGTGTTTATGCACAGAAGTTGAGCTTCTCCATCTTACAGTTGGATTTCTGTGCTTTGGCAGCCAAACCAAGATAGCCAATGCCAAGAGAGTCTGAGCACTAAACTGCCATGATGCTGTGGATGCAGCACCTTCTTGGAGGAAACAGACCCCTGAGGGCACCAAATCCCACCCCTGACAGAGGCAAGTCAGCTTGACAAAATAGTGTAATTAATGGTCTTCCCTTTTCCTCTTACACTTCTTTCCAGTCTGAAACATCCTGCGACCTCCCTGCTTCACGGCACACTCTGCAGAATGTCTTTTTGTACGCACCACTGAGGGGAAGAGTTGTTCTTTAGCTGGAGGAGACTGAGGCCAGACCTCACCGCGGTCTGCAGCTTCCTCCCAAGGGGCCATAGAGGAACAGCTCCGATCTCTGCTCTCTGGGACCAGCGACAGGACCCAGGGAATGGCTGCAGCTGGGTCAGGGCAGGGTCACACTGGATAGCAGGGAAAGGTTCTTCCCCCAGAGGCTGTGGGGCACTGCCCAGGCTCCCCAGGGAATGGTCACGGCCCCAAGGCTGCCAGAGCTCCGGGAGCGTTTGGACAACGCTCTCAGGGATGCACAGGGTGGGACTGTCGGGGTGTCTGTGCAGGGCCAGGAGCTGGACTGGATGGTCCTTGTGGGTCCCTCCCAGCTCAGGGTATTCTGTGATTCTGTGAGAAGGGGATGATGAACACTTGATCCTGAGGACGGAGATCATTATCTCTCACAGGATAGCAAGACATATGGAATGTACTGTGTTCTTTAGCTTATGCAAGGCACAAATTCATCCCTTCCCCTGTTGCCTCCATGAAATACCAAACTGCTATCATACCTTACAGGAGTATTTCAGTGCACAAGCCCACTGTCAGCAACACTGCACATAGTATCAGCCAATCTGCTTTTCAAAAGTAAACGTAGAACAAAACCTTCATTACCTGCATAATTAATCCCTGTTCACAGTAATTTGCATGCCTGAATAATTAAAGAATTATGTTCTAAAAATGAAAAGCGAGCAAATCCTGCATTTTTGTACTTGAAAAGCTGCAGCAGCAATCATGATAGTTCATAGCCCATAAATAATTCAAACTGAGCTTCCTTGCCTTTATTTTTTTTTCCTTGCAGAAATCCTCTTAGCACTTCCTAATTAAATGAAAATATTTTATAAGCCATCACTTTCTGACATCACAAGAATATTTTAAACTCCAGATTAGACAAACCGGATTTACATTTTCAGTATTTGTGATCTGATATTCAGGGCCATTTAAAGGAACCATAAACCATCATAAAGGGGTGATAAAATGAGCATGTACTTTTAAAGGAAAAAAAAAAAAAGGGGAAAATAAACTGATTGCACTGGTCAGCTGAGTTTAACTCAACATTCATTTTACTTGGCCACTCTGCACTTTCAATTTACACTGCTAAATTGAAAAATGGACAAAATCCTGACACAAATTATACACTCAGCAGGCGTGCGGGGGTGGGGGGAGGCGGGGGAAAGCGTATATGCTGCAGTATGCCAAGCCAGCGTTAGAAGATGACGTTTTCCCCACAGAATTACTAATTTTTACTGTTTTAACTGTCCCGTTGTCCCTGAGGGCCGTGACCGCTGCGTGAGGGCAGCAGGGGGCGGCGTCCGCCCGCCATGGCGGGCTGGCAGAGCCCGCGCACTCGGAACGTTCTGGAACAGCCCCAGGGCCGCCCTGAGGGGCCGAGCCGTGAGGGGCCACGCCGCGTCCGGAGCCCGGGGAGGATCGGGCGGCGTGTCGCTGCCGCGTCCCGGTTAAACCCAGAAGGGCGGGGGAAGCTCAGTCGCTCCCGCCTCGGCATGAAGCTCGGACCGCCCCGCTGCCGCCATGCAACCACTCAGCGCCGCGATCCCCCCTGCCTCCATTTTCTCTGGGCTCCCCCCGCAGGCAGGCGCCCCCAGCCCGCCCTTCCCTGCGGCCGGAGCGGGCCGGCCCGGCGGGGAGGGCGCGGGATGGGTGCCGGGCAGCGGGGCCCCGGCTGGCGAGGCGCAGAGCCCGCTCCGCCGTGAGGGGCAGGACTCGGCGGCCCTCAGACATCTTCGTTTCGGTTCCCCCTTCGCCGGCGACCAAGCGTGTTCGCTTGGAGGGCCTGTGCGTGGAAACACAAACTGGAAGAGTTGGCGGCTCTCCTCTCCCGTTATCACCAGGGGTTTTTTAAAACTCTTGGGCTCTCTGGAAGCAGCGCTGAAGGGGCGCGGTGGGCGCACAGCTCCGTCTGCTCGCATGTCCCTCCGGGGTTCCTCGGCTCCTCCGCGGCCCCGGATTAATGCTTGTGCCGCTCCTGGATGTGTTCCCACCCCGTCCTCCGCTGTCCCGTTCAATGCGCAGGAGCGGTGGCTGTGTAAAATGGCGAGAGTGTCTGCGTGGTGCTGTGTGCAGGCACCGCCTGCTCCCCCCCGAGGCTCCTGTCCTTGGATCTAAAAAAAATTCCCCTAAATAGAACATCCACAGCGTCCCGGTCTGTCCTTTCCGTCCCGAGTAACCGAGCACGTAACATTCCGCCCCCCGAGGTGTATTCCAAAGACAAGGTTGCTGAAATCATACAACCCCTTTTAAGAAACCCATACCGATTGTTTAAAAGTACTTGCATTGCACCCGTGTCACGATTGCACATGAGTTTATCGGTACTCTTGAACACTACGGTTTTTTATTTTAAAAAATCATTATTTTAAAATAACTTTTTAGAAAAAGCGTTGCCCCGTGTCACGATTTTAACATGAGAGCGTATCACTACACCAGGTGGGGTTTTTTTAGTTTTTATTACTGCTGGTGAAGAGGACAGTGAATCCTGGGATTTAAAACTTTCCCCGGGTGCGATGGTGGATTTTAATTCCCGCAGCCAGCGCCGCGGCCGGCAGTCGGGAGCAGAGGGATAACCGGGGATGTACCTCTGTAAAAAAAAAAAAAAAATAATAAAATAAATAAATCCCGAGGTGTCTGCAGGGAGTGGCACGGGCATATTTTAGCACTGCGGTTTGTCACGCTGCTCAGGAGCACCCGGGGATCGTCCTGATTAATCCGGCTGGTTTAGACTGAGCGCTGTCTGACGCAGACACAGAGACAAAGCCTGTCAGACAGAGCCGGAGAAAAGCTGCTCACGTTACTGACTTTGCATCACCTCGAGTCTTGAGTTTTTCCCCATATATTGAAAAAGGCCGAGGGGAGCCTAGATATATATTTATTTTATATGTATAAAAACTAAATGCCAATCAGAATACCTCAATCCCGGGTCCTGAGGTGTCTGCAGGGAGTGGCACGGGCATATTTTAGCACTGCGGTTTGTCACGCTGCTCAGGAGCACCCGGGGATCGTCCTGATTAATCCGGCTGGTTTAGACTGAGCGCTGTCTGACGCAGACACAGAGACAAAGCCTGTCAGACAGAGCCGGAGAAAAGCTGCTCACGTTACTGACTTTGCATCACCTCGAGTCTTGAGTTTTTGCCCACATATTGAAAAAGGCCGAGGGGAGCCTAGATATGTATTTATTTTATATGTATAAAAACTAAATGCCAATCAGAATACCTCAATCCCGGGTTTACCGTTTATTAAACTGTTTTGGGAGATTCTGCAAGGCCTAGTGCTCAGGGACGAGGTTGCTGCTTCATACAGAAAAGAGACATTGAAAACAATCAAATGAACAAAAAAACAAACTAAAAACCCAAACCAACAACAACAAAAAAGAACCAAACCAACAAGAAAAGAAGGAAGGTGCCTTCCCTCCGTGTTTGGAGTGTCTCGGAGCAGCCCGAGCAGCAGCTCAGTCGCCGGCAGCCAGCAGCGCTGTGCTGCTGCCCGCCTGTCCTAAGCTGGTATTTGGGGGTGTATTTTTGTTACTTTTAAATTTTATTTCTTTGCTTTACTGAGATCTCTGCAATATTTTGGGTTTAGGTAGTTAACCCTTTCTGTTGCTGATTTACCGGTCAGGGAAGGCAGCGTGCGGCCCAGTGTCACAGCCCTGCCGCGGGCTCTGTGTGTCCCTGCGGGCCCGGCGGAGTTCTGAGGGCGCTTTTCCATCGCCCCGCCTCGCAGCGGAGATCTGACGGGTCGGAAAGGCCGGACGCGGATAAAAATAGCTGGTGGGAGCCGGGGCCACCCTCGGCTCTCCCTCCCGGCGGTTCTGGTTCTCGGCCCTTGTGCCGAGCGTGCCCCGCGGGTGGGTGCCGGGGCAGCGGCGTTCACAGCCCGAGCAACGCTGCGCTGCCCGCGGCTCGGAGCTGCCTCTGCTCCCTCAGGGAGCGGACGAGCCTGCAGGTCCTGCTCCAGAGTGCGGCTCTCACATACCCTAAAAGTATTTTTCGGTTATGAGAGCCCGTTTTAAAAATTTTATTCCCACATTTTAGACGGTTTTTTTGTTTTTTTGGGGTTTTTGTGGTTTTTTTTTCCTCCCGTTTCGCACAATGTTTCTGCAGTGCTCACATTGTTTACTGCATCCTATGAGCGTGTTACAGTGAATTTGGGATTGAAACGACGATCGTAGGGTTTATTGCTTGTTAACGTGGGCGCTTCAAGTGAGGCTGTTTGAGTCCATAGTTAGGCCTTTGTCAAAAGATAGCCCGTTTTTTCCTAAGGATTCGGCACCCAACACCTGCCAGGGAGATCCACGGGAATAGTAAGTGCTTAGCAAAGAGGAAAATAATTTTCTTTGTATTAAAAATGAAACTAGGAGCCCCAGTGGCGTCTCCGTCTTGCAAAATGAGGGACTAACTCTGAGAGCCCTCTTGCTTTTTTCGAGTAGTGCGTGTTATGTGGAGAGCAACTGGAAATCGCAAAGAACTTTCAAATAAATAATAACTTTCACGGAGCACTGGTGAATAAGTAACACTGGTTATTAAATGGATTATTAGGAAAGTAATTTTTTTGAAGAGAATATTGCGGGGTACTTGATAATTCAGTGTAATCCCTTTGCGCCTTGGAAGGGAATATTTGCAAAGTGCCTGACTTGGTTCTGGCTGCCGCTGCCGCGCCGATCCTGCGGTGCCGCTCGAGCAGGGCAGCTGCCGCCTGCCACCCGTGTGCCCTCCCTCTGAAGGGCAGGGATGGCTGGGGACCTGGGGAGGGATCCCGAAGGGATTTGGGAGCGGCTCCGTGCCGCTGGGGCCGGAGCAGCCCTGCCCCGGCACGGTGCAGCCGGGGCGGGTGTGCGGCATTGCCCCCCGCGTCTCTCAAGGCTGAGGAGAGAAAGGGAAATGCACCTGACTCCTGTGGTGATTCTCACAGGGCCTCGTTCCTTTCCACCCGAAGGCAATAGAAATTTTGTCTTTCCGTTAATTAAAAAAGTACAGTAAGGCCCTACTCGTCGCCTCCATAGTTTTGGGGTTTTTTTAATTTTTTTTTTTTTTTCTGGAAAATTTTAGTAATGAACTAATGTAATAAACATGGATGCAAAGTGGATACTGAAAAATAAACAAACAACAATAAAAGCTCAACATGAAATAAAATAATAAAATGCAATACAACCAGCCAAAAATCCAGCACCTCCTGAACTCTACATTTTTTACTGCTTGTGAAGAGGAAGGTCAATACAAGCAAAAATACTGAAATCTTGGTTTGTGAAGTCTCTGTTGTAAAAAAAAAAATATTTTAAAAGCCCGTTAATTCCTAATTAGGAAAAAATGAATGGCTATCAGAGTCTTTTTTACCTAAAATGCTTAGTTCTTAAACTGGCAGGGTCACGTTTTAAATGTTCCCTACGTCTATAACCACTGAGATCGTCTGTAACTTACTGAGATCTTTAATGCGGTGTCAGCCAATATTTTAACTACAATAGTCACAATTAAGCGAGCGGGATTTTTAGAAATATTTCTTCCTAAGCACGGCAACACTGGGGCTCGGGGGGTGTCCTGGGTTTTGTTTATTTGTTTGGCTGGTTTTTGTGTGTGGTTTTTTGCTAGTTTGTTTCGGGTTTTTTGTTAGGGTTTTTTTTCTGCCCACTATCAGTCCTTCAGCATCAACAGGCTTCCCTGAAAGGTGCTGACAGTTTCGGGAATACTCTGTTACTTTCCCGTCATTTCCAGGTAAACTCCGATGTGGTCTCAGAATTATTTCCTGTATTTATATGTTTATGATTTAAAACCAATTGCGGCAAAGTAGCCCTTAATAGTAGAATGTTTACTGTCTGTGATGTTGATTAGCTTCCCACGGGGAGCTGTCGTCTGGATACAGGTTTTTTTTCTCTCCATTTTAAATGCTTCCAAATGATCCCGCATCCTTCCAGCATAAAAACCGGGGGAGCGTCTTCTAAGATGTTATTTAACACGAAATTACGACTCGTTTGAACGTCCACGAAGTACTGATTTCGTGTCTGCTCTCAATCTATTACCTCAAATAACATCCCACGCTGTGCTCAGGGCAGGCGTTCGCTCTCCCGGCTCTTCCTGTGTCCTATTAATAGGACAAATCCGCCCGCGCATGACCCTTCCTACAAGAATTCGGCTACAGTTTGCTTTGACTTATCGCTGCCTGGAAAATGGGTCCTTTAATTAAAAAAAATAAATTAAAAAGACTAGTATATTTTCTCTTTCATAGCACTTCGATGGGAAGCTGGGGGTGGAAGAGCACCACGCGTGTTTACCTACAAACCAAGATAGTGCCGAGCTTTGCCTGCATCTTGACAGAAATCTGCTGGCTTTTATTAAATAAATTATGTTTAGTTTAGCATTTTTTTATCCCAAGGAAGTGTGTTTCGGTTGGTATGCAAAAAGCAGAGCGGCAGTCAGGGATTGCCGCTAATTCCCCCGAACTTTGTCAGGCATTGTCAGACCAGGACGTGAAAGCACTTGTATAAAAAACTTCCTTTCTAAAAGAGAAAAATTCCCCACCAAATAAACACACAAAAACAAACGAACAAAAAAAAATATTAAAAGTAATAAAAAAAAATAAAACAAACCCCTGGAGTTTTTTTAAGGTAAATTTGTCCTTAGCTGAGGGAGACGCGCAGCGCCTGCTGCCCGCACGGAAAGGGTGCCGAGAGGAAGAGCTGCAGTGCAAGGCCAGCTGAACCCCTGTCACCATCCCTGCCACAGGGACCTTCTCCCACCTGGACACCCCGGGGGCCGGACTGCGCGACCACCCCCTGCCAAAAAGCGGCTCCTGCCAAAATCACGTCTCCTGGGAGGGGCTGGAACATACATTTGCCGGAAGATGCTAGGAATTAAAGAAAAACAGCTGGTAAAGATGAGCTGGAAAGCTCTGTGTATTTGTCTCCAATCAGCATAAACACCGCCCCCCACCTCCCTTTTAATTTTAGGAGTTAAAACCAGAGTATATTTCCTCAGCAGGTACCTAAAGGAAGAACCCTGATGTTCGCTCTACCGGTTTGCTCTGTCGCTCCCTTTGCATTTAGAAGTGGGCTTTAGTGCATTTGTTTCTCACAAGAAGCTATTAATAATTGTAAAAATGTAAAAAAAATGTTAAAAAATATGAATTCATAGCCTGCTAGCAGAGAGTGCTCCTCACTCTCCGGGCAATTAAATTAAGGTCATCGATTTAGGTTAAGGAGCATCCTTCAATTTTAAGGGAGAGGTGCTTGAAGTCAAGAGTGCCTTTTCTGTTTGTTGGGTTTTGGATTTTTTTTGTTTGGGTTTTTTGTTTTTTTGTTTGGTTTTTTTTGTGGTTTTTTTTTTTTTGGTTTTTTTTGTTTTGTTTTGGGTTTTGGGTTTTTTTTTTTCCTTTTCTTTTCTTTTCCCCGAAGGCTTTTCCCTTTTAGCATTTAAGTCGTGTTGAAGAAGACATTTCTCCTCCGTGCTCGTTTAGGCTATCCCTCCCTTGGAAACTCCAGACGGGAGGGAAACAGGCACCCATGGTTTGGGAGGTTTTGCTGGTTTTTAAAAAATGTTTTCCTGCAACCATTATTCTGAGGATCCTGCGAGGTTTTCATTCACCGGCTTTCAGGGCTCCTTTCTTCATATTGCAGCCGGCCCAACTTGAGACTCCGGAGGAGAAATGAAAAGCAAGTAAAAATAATAAGAGTAAAAATAGAAAGCAACCTCTTTCCTCCCCGTCAACCCAAAACTAAGCTGCGCCCCAAGCCACGCTTCGCTGGGGGGATCAAATTAGCCCTCTTCCCGTCGGGACGCTTAAGAGTCATTTTATCTGCCTGAACTTTAGGACAAAGGTGTTTTGCAGAGGAAATTTCCGCTCCTGCTGCCGCCTCACACCAGAGGGCGCCAGGAGCCTTCCCAGCCTTTGCTGCCTCAAGTGCTGCTGGAAATTAACTTTTTGGGCGCTCTCCCTGAATGTTTTTCTAACCTTTCCCTTTTAAAATATACAGCTGGATTCCAACTTTTTTTTTTTTTTTCCCTTATAAAATGCGTGTTGGTTTGTTCTGGTTTGGGTTTTTAAGGTTTTTTTTTCCGTCCTTGTAGTACCCTTTCCCAGCTCTTGCAGGCCTTCACCCTACTGCACTCAGGTGATGTACAGCTTTACTCTCTTTGCTGACTTGATTCTCATTAAGTCACTGGATGATGTTTGCATGACATTACAGTGTTTCTGTACAATTCTACATAAATTACTAGAAATGAGGAGAAATAATAAGAAAGAGAAGAAGAAAGAATAATCTAAATATTAGGGTATGTCATTTCCACGTCTCCTATAAACGTTTATCAAGAACCAAATGTGATTTTGCTATTCACATCTGAGGATCAACAGAAATGCAAAATGCATGATCCAAATAATTATTTAAAAAATCTGAGCATAAAACATAAAAACCGACAAAGAAAGACATTTTCATTCTGGAGGCTGGTGGGAAAACTCAGTTGAAGAGAAATGTTTGTCCTTGTGCTATTTAAATTGAAATATGGATATAAAAAATGTATGGGGCTGTTTGTTCATTTGTATAATTTAATTTAGCATCTGTCAATCATAAAAAAGTAAATGAATCAAAGGTTTCTGACTTTACTCAAACTCTAATCCCTTTAAAGGATCAGACTGTATTACTTACTTGCTAGTGTTGATTTTTATCTTTGAAGTGTGTGCAAAAGATGAGAATCTTTGTCTCAGACCAAGTGGGACGGTGTGTTGGATATTGTGAGAAAATATTTTACAAGGCAACAGATGCTTTCCAATCCTAAACCTGGAAATACACGGTGTTTCTCTGTGCCCAACATACTGAGTGTGGTGGAATTCTGACATTCAGAAGTCTCGATGGATGTTCATGTCTGGCCATGGCAATGATGGGCGCTTGACAACTTGCTTGATTTCTTTTTTCTTCTTTTTTTTTTTTTTAAGGAGTAGACTTCTTGGACAGATTTCTTGACTCTTGGAACAAAACAGAAAAAAAAACACGTTAAATTCATCTTGGACCTTGTGCCACTTCCATCGAAAGTCCCTCTTTGACTTTACTGGGAACAGGACTGAGTAATTTAAAATGCTATTTTGTAATATAAATCTTTTAAGTCTTAAATATTTCCATACAGTGGAGCAAAGAAGTCTCAAACGTCATCAGAAAGACTGCTTCTTGTTAGGTGGTTACAATGTGCCATTTCTGTTCAAATAACGTTTACAAATAAGGGAGACAAATACATTTGTACAATTTGGCAGTCTGACACTACAGTTGGGTGTTTGCAGCTTTTATACATTATGGAATTTCTGACAATAATTTTAACTCTTTGGGTGCATAAAACAAAGCCCAGATATTTCTCAGCAGCAGCATTTCCTCATCAGGTCTCTTAGCTGAGCCTTACTGGAGTGTAGGGTTTGGTTACAGCTAAGCTCAAATCTAATTTTTACAAAAGTATGGAGGGACTGTGTGGCAAGGCAAGGTGGGAAGAGGGACACAGAAGGAAGAAGCAGTCTTCTTCTCCAAATGTGCCAAGTCCACACCTGTGGGATCTTGGAGAACTGTTAAGTTCTTGTCTTTGGAACTTCTTCCCTCCTTGCAGTGGCTTTAAAAAGGATTAAGTGAGAGAACAATACAGAAAAAGCCCTCAAAATACTACACTTTTGGAAGGTCAGAGAGGCTGCCTTCTACAGGGGCTCCAGGATTCAAGTCTGAATCCTGAGCTGCTGTGATATTGTGCCCAGCACCACATCTTCTCATTCAGGAATACAGCTTTCATGGGTTAGTTGTTTGTTTTCCCTCAGCATAAGCAAGTACAGCTGAGCAGCATTCATGTAGTACACACCTTACCAGTGATCTCCTAACAGGGGGGTACTGTCCAAGACAAAATTTACCTGATTTTTTGCCAAATACTACTACAAGTCTCAGTTTTCTTTCTTTTTCTGGGTCTGTTGTGTCTAACTGTGATGTCTTACAGCAAGCTTTCCAAGGGAAGAACTGTCTTTACACTGCGTATACACTGTGGTGAGAAGGGAGATATTTGTTGTCTCTCCACTTCTGCACTTTCCTTGTGTCAGGAAGTACCTGTGTCTCCTTGTAAGATGCACACAGAATACAAATATTTTCATGTTTAAAGGTGTACTTCAAGGGGAATAAAAGCCAAAAATGTTAAGCTATAAACCTGTTGGAAGGAAATATATCTTTGGGGGAGATCTTTAAACTGTGGTCTTTTCAGAGGGGGAAAAAATGTAGAAATACTACCAACAAAGTCATGACAAAAGTAGAGAAAACAGAAAATAGTTCTACAATGGTACTTGTACATTTCATAACAGTTGAGTTATGAACCTTTCCTTCATGCTTTGGGCCTGATCTTGAAGAACACCTTAACCAAATATCACTGAGGACCATGGTGGTACCACATAGATCAGATCCATGTGTTTGGGTCAAAAGTGGCCCCAGCTGTTAGAGGATAGCTATCACCAGAAACTCAAACTCCTTTAAGCCAATAGCAGCAGAGGAGTGAAAATGCTCTGTAATTATTTCCTGAAAGTGTTTAGTGATATTTGCCTTTAATCACTGAAAGCAGTTTGTTCTCTTGTGCTGCTGATTCAGAGACTTGCAAGCAGATCTAAAAACGGCATCACATCAAAACACTGTGAAAACACAGAGATGGACATGGTGAATACCAGAATAGCTGCCAGGGTTACAGCTCTGCACAGAAATGCAAGCATGAAAGTGCCAACACATAAACCAGCAGAGCTCATTGGGCATATTCTAACTGCACTAGGAAGAATTCTTGTAGTCATTCTTCAAATTAGTGCAATATGGCCCGTTTTGACTCTAATACCTTCCTTGAAATAACAAGGGATTCTCTGTGTGGTTAGAGTGAGTAGGATGAAAGTAGAGACCTCAGTGGGATTTTTGGGTAGGGAAGCAGGGTCTGTACACACACACTGGCATCAGCAGAGTCTCTGTGCCTATTTCATTGTTACTTTTGTTTAGTTGCCTGTCTGACCATGTTTGTGTTTGCAGGAACCCCAAAGCACTGTCAAGTAACACGTGCAATGGGAGAGTCAATACAATAAACTTTACATATTACCTGTTTTTCACCCAATATACCTCTGAGATTCCTCTTTTCACTAGTTCACTGTGGCGAAATCCACTTATTTAATGTCAGTCTTATATTCCATCTTATTGCCGGTTTATGGCAAATTTATTTTGGGTTAATCTTACAAGCACAAGTGCCACCACTTAACAATGGTCCTCTGTCTACATTTGTGATACTTTCCAGTGCACTCTAGAGAAGCAAAACGTAAAAGATATGGTAAAACAGCCTCTTGTTTTGATGAAAAATTGCTAGCAGTCATAATGTAATTAACTTAACCAACAAGGCAATAAAAATTAAGTGCCCAGTTTATAAGTGATCCCATAGTAAGGCTAAATTTCCTAGAAGTTATACAGCGAAACATTTTCCATTAGGACATTCATAAAATTTTGTATTCAACAGCATCATTTCCTTGGGTCTTTTAGACTCCAACAAGAGGGCTGTGGTTGAGAGAGAAGCAGTGATACACATGACCAAAAGGTTGTGTTCCATCAGTGGGAAAGCTTAGAGAAAATGCCAAAAGTGTTATACATTATATTTTTTTCTGACCAGACTTTACTTGAACGCTCAAATGATAGGGTCATAATTTTTTGTATTTCTGAGGAAGTAATATTTTTGCTACTTGTAAGTGACTGTTTGTAATTTTTGCTGTAATAATAAGTACCTATCCAATCAATCTTGATTTTTAAATCTCTTTTAGTCCCTTGAACAAATATGTTTACAAGAAAAGTCCAGTTTGTTTAGAATCATGCAATGATTTAGATTGCAAGGGACTTTGGAAGTCATCTCATCCAACCTCCTACTCAAAGCAGACCTAACCTGTTGAGTTGGTTTTCTTTCTTCCTTTATTCTTTTTTTTTTTTTTTTTTTTTTGGTTTGGTTTTGAAGATGAGTTGGTTTTCTTTCTTCCTTTCTTTTTTTTTTTTTTTTTTTTTTGTTTGGTTTGGTTTTTTTTGGGGGGGTTGTAATAACTTCAATGGTGGTATTTTGTGGCAGTAGTTCTTGCTGCAGAGCTTGTTCTAAACCACTTATCATTTACTAAATTTCCTTTTTTGTCTTCTCTGCTATGAACATACCCTGTAGTTACCTTTGGAATCAACAATTCCTGTTCATGACTTATTCTTCTCTTGCCTCTTGCATTGGAAAAGAACAGAGACTAATCTGAGTATCTAGGGTGAAATATAGTTTGGAAAATGTTCCTTCTCCTGTGTTAGAAAGATTATAGAACCATATTCTGAAGTATGATCATACTTCAAGATTATTGCCTTGAATCTAAAGGTAATTAAACCATTCTTATGTTTTTAGGCCCACAAGAAAATTAATTTGTTTCCTATATATTTCCAGAGATGATGAGCTGCTGATTTATGATTCTTCTTAAATTATAGGAGAGCTGAACAAAATATGAAACCTAAAGGCCTGGCTTTACTCTCAGCTGTTCTAATTCAAGTTCAGCTTCTCCAGCATTGATGAATTTATTCCAGTTCTACACTGCTGTGACCAAACCAGAATTTGTTGCATAGTTTGCTTGAAAGAATTGGACCTTCTTCCTGTGATCTTAGATGATGAGCTTTCTCTTAGTTGGTCTATAGTATCTCTTTCTCACTCTTTCCCTATGTTATAATTTTTAAAAATGCTTCTTTTCAAAAGAAAATGCCAAACTCTACCTGAAAAACTGGATTACACACACAGTCTTGCAAACTGTTGTTTTTTAAAGGGAAGCTCTTTGCAGACCATGAAACTTGGGAAGGATCCTGTGGAGGATTTGGTCATGTTTAGAAACCATCCTGAGTAGCTATGGCAACTTCATATCCGGGGGCCAAGATCGTGTCCACATACCAAATATCTGACACTATCCAAGATCCTTATCCAATGTGAAGAGGAAACTGTAAAACTATAATTGCCTAAAACAGCCCCTAGAGAGAGTACTGCTGGTTCTTAAGAAGATTTTTTGACATCTCAAATACAGCTTTTTCTTAAGAGGTCTGAAAGAGGAAACTTGTGAAAGAAAAGAAAATAGTGACATGAATAAGGTATCTGTAACTCTGAAAAAACAGGTTTCCATCTAGGTCCCTTCTTTGTTACTTGCTGTGATTTCTCAGTGAACATTTAGTTAAATGAATTTCGAGTGTTCTATAAACCTCTGAAATATATCAATATCATTTGCTTTTGTTCATATTTTAAGTGGGAGTGGTATTCAATCTGGGTTTCAGCTCCCTCTAATCTGGATCAGGTGGGATTGACGCTAAATGCAGTTGAGGAAGGAGCACTGAGGGATGCTGATTGTAGCAGAAGTGGCTGGTCAAGGTCCATTCAGTCACCCGGTCCAGGTAGTTCAGATGCTGACTGTGTTTTTTTGGTATTACACTTGGAAGTGAAACTTCTAAGGCATAAAAATCTGCACTTCTATGCAGTGAACATGTTGGCTTCAGCACCTTCAGCCTGTTCTTTTTGGTAAAAGCCAGGCTCTATGATATTTCTCTTAATTATTGATCATTAATATAGTTTCTTCTCCCTGTTCTTGCACAGCAGTGAGATTTTTACATCCTGCTATATTTAATCCCTTTCTGTTTTTCTGGATCTGGCAGGGTTCTGCAACACAGGTTTTTCCAAAGGAAGTGAGTTCTGGAAAATGCATCACTAAAGGTACTGATCTAAAAAAACCAGGTGAATAAATGGTGTTTTGGTTTTTTCAGCCAAGATAAGGTACTACATATTGGTTCAGGTAGAATCAAACTCAAACATTTAAATAATGGCACATAACTGTGTTTGGCAAAATATGTCTGGCTACTTCTCATGAAAGTAAAAAGACACTGATATATCTGGATAAATAGGAGCAGATGGTAATTTTCATCATTCTTCCTTTTCCCTGCTTTTACTAGCATCCTAGTGAGGGAGAACTAAAAGACAAAAACTCCTCTTAAGAGAATTTTGAACAGAAACTGCAAAATAGATATCCCAACTTATGACTTAACCTTTGCCCTGTGGGGTCATGCTCTTGAATGCTTTTCATCTACTTGATTAATAAAGCCAAAGGATTTTCATCACTGAAAAAAAATGTTCAGATGTGTTTGCCAGATTTTACATGAATTAAGGGCTGCTTTGATTTGTGAAAACTGCATTTTTGGTGAATATGTTCTTATTCAGGAAAAGCTCTCCATCGTGATAATGGTTATCTGCAAGTCAATGTTAACTTGGCAACCTTCATGGTTTGGCAGCAGATTTTAGCTTTACATAACACTGAGTTATTATTATTGTATCATATTGCAGCTTTTATGAAGTAATCAAGTTTTCAAATGTTGGGGTTTTTTTTAAGTCGGGAAATGCAACAGGCTTTTTGCAGGCATGTGACTTTATGCTCTACATATCCTGTACAGTTGATTATATTTCATTTAAAATACAAATCAGATTAATGCAAGTATCTAGTAATCAAAGATATCTCTTATACCATCTGAATACAAAGAGTCTCATTTTATGTTTCAAGATCTTTTCATTCTCCACATTTATAAAATGCCCAGTGTTAATATTGCACTGGCATATTGTTAATATTGTATAGGGGTTTTTTATGTTTGACACAAGACTTAGGATGTTGGGCTGATCTTGATTCAAGGTATCTGTAATATGAGGGACAGAATTTCTCTCAGTAAAGATGTTTTGTATTTCAAAGTTAATCAGAAAAAAAATACCTGTAAAAGATGCACTTGGTGACAACAAGTTCATAGAGAGTAAGATCTCCAGTTTACATTGGATCTTCATACAAAGAGGGTTTTTTTTTTGTTTAGCTAGGCTAATGATGTCCTATAGCAAAAAAATACACAATATTAATAACTAAACAGCTAATCTGGCATAAATGCTTGATGTCTTGATTCCTTTCTAAATGCATATTAATTTTGTGTTACTTTCCTGTTCCTACACTGCAATTTAAAGTGTGAAATCTGTAAGCCCAGTAATTAAACTTTTATTTAAAAAGAAAATAGAACAACCTTTCATGGCAGTGGTTCTATTTCTGTTTTCCAAAGCTGAGGCTGATTCTGCTGTAACGTGTATCCCGATGCCATGTCTCTCACATACCAGCAGTAACAAGAAGATTCACCAATTGCCTTGTTAGTGCAGAAATCAAATGCTTCTGTCACAGGAAAACTCATAAGCATTTCTGACATTCCTGTGATCCATCAGCATCACCAGCTTTCCCACCTCCTTTTTTGGAGGATGCAAATTAAGTTTTTGTGTAGTTGGAGTTGAGGAACAAGACAGCTCATCGCTACGTGCAGAAGTAATGGAGCTTTTAGATCAGAGATGTTTCTTCCAGGCCTGCATTAGAAACTTCTGCTCACATGCTGATGTTAGCCTGAATCTAAAAATAAAATAAATCCCACCTGCCCAGTGGAGCTCAGCCAGCAAAGTTCCTGGTGTGGACACAGCTGTGCTGCCAGGAAAAGGCTGCTGCCAGATTAACCTGTTGGGTTTAGAGCCTGGTGTAACTGCAATGGCATAAAATCTCTTTCAGCTGGCAAACATTGGAGCTCTGTTGCAGAGTTCTGCTGTTGTGGCTCTGTAATGCTCACAGGGACTGTGACACAGCCCTGGTGTGGGAGCAAAGGGGAGACAAAGACACCAAGAGTCGTTGCCACGTCTGCTAGTAGGTGTCCCTTTGGACTGTGGGAGCCCCTTTGAAAACTCCCCCCTCCATAAATCCATCTTTTCCCCCTGGGAGATACATTTCCTATGTGTGTCAGTTCCTGCCACTGGGTGCAGGAACATCTGCTGATGTGACTAGATTGTCTTTGCCTCAAAAACATTGAGTATTTATTGCCCTTGCACTGCCAGCTAAGTGCTAAAGAATCTGACCCAGGAGGATTGCTCTGTGTAGCAAAAAGGAGTTGGGTCTTCAGCCAGATCCTAGTGGGACTGTAAATGCCTCTGGTTCTTACCAGAAACTACAGTAAGAACTCTGCCTGCTTCACAGTCACAGCAAGAGGACTGCACAAAACCATAACCCAGCACTACATCAGGTTCAAAGTGTTTCTTCTGTCATCACATGCATCTGCCCTCGGATATCAGAAAACCACAGAGAATTACAGCAGTGAGGAAATATTCAAAGGTCATCCCAGGATCAGTCTGAGTGACAGGTGATTGTGTTTTTACTAAGCTTTCTGTCTCTGATACCTGTTGATGTAAGAATGGTTCAGTTCATGGGGGGCAGCAGCTTCAGGACTCTAGTGTATGTGAACTTGTTTGATTACTCTTTCTTCCTCAGATGAATGTGAGAAAGCTTGGATGGGCTGCAGCAGTGGCAGACAAAGAAACATGACTGTGATGGTCTTTGACCAAAATTAATTGTCCAAAGCCCTTTAGCATGGAAAAAACATCACTGGACAATGACACAATAGGAGTTAGTGGAGTGAAGAAGCTGAAGAGGGAGTGATTGTTCACTGTTTCCTGCAGTATGAGAAGTAGAGGACATCAAATAGTGTTTAAATTACTCAATACTTGGAAAATATCTCTGGTCCCTGAGTAGAGGTGTTTGGAGGCTGGATGAGACAATACCAGAGTACTGATCTTAAACACTTGGTCTTTGTATGGCAGCTGTTCCCACTGTTATTTTCCCCTCATCAGGAAATAAATACCCGAATGCCCTCCTTCTCTGCCCCATGAGGAAGCTGACAAAGAGCTGCTCTGAAGAGGAGGAGGTGAGGCTGCAGACAGGAGGAATACCAAGAATGGGAAAAGGGGACAACTGCCTCCAGAATTCTGGAGGAACTGTAGCTGCAGCCTACAGTTCCTCCAGAATTTCCCTTGTATTGAAATATTAAACATATTTTTGGTTCAATATTAGGAACTAGTCATGCTAGTTATTGTTATCAAACAGATTTGATAAGGTGGCTATTTAAAATCCATAGAAGTGTGAAGTTCTGACATGATTGAAATGAAAGTGAGTCAGAGTAATTTTGATAAACTGTATGCTACAGCAAGCTCCCAGTTTTTTATTCCAATTGAAGAAAAAAAATTAAAACAATTCCTGTATCAGAACTTCTAAATTAACCTTCTGAAAAATCAGTTGCTTCAAAGCAATATCCAAATCATAACATACAGCAATCAAACAGAATATTTTAGTGATCCTCTTATTGGGAGCAACCTGTTATTCTGCCTTACACCATGCCTTTCCTACCCTGGAGGGAATGGTCTAGTACCAGTCTAGAGACAATAGCACATCCTAGGATCTCAGAGGTGGAACTGAACCACAACAGAACATGAAACAGTTTTCCAAACTAGAAAAGCCCTTGCCCCAAGTATTTTTAATCCACATATTTCAGAACATGTCAGACAATTGATTAGCAATCTGTTGCTGAAGTGATGTATTTATCTGATGCATGGTTTCACTTAGCAGCTACAACACGTACAGCAAAGAGTTGAAAAAAAAATGAACTGGAACTCTATACAACATCTTTTATTCAAAACAGATGTATTACTTGGTATATGTTTAACATTCTCCTCATAATCCCAACTTGATCCTTAACCATCATGCATTAGAATGTTGCTTTTAAAGAAGATGAAAATGGGCTGCTAAAATGCTGCCCATATAATCTGAATTATTTTCAGCCCTGTTGTTAAAGCTTAGAGATAAAATTCTCTTTTGAACTAAGGTTGAAGGCATTGTGTTTGATATATTGGTATAATTCCTGCAATATAAATACTCATAAATTAAGTTAGTGGTATGGTATGATTTCCTGTAATCTGTTTCCAGAATCAATATTTTATTGAATGAACTTCTTATTTTAACTTCTCACTTACTGACCCAGTGGTGCAGCTGCAATATGTGCTTGATCGCTCACTCTCCTTTATTTTTTTTAAACAGACCTGACTCTGCAGCAGTGTAGATGGGGCAGGTTTTTAGAAGAATTGCACTTAATATTGTGTGGAAAGAGATTGAAAATAACACTATCATGCCCTAATGTAGAGGCTCCCCTCTTAACATCCTGTAGTAATTTAGAAAATGGCTATGTAATGTTACTCCCATTCTATGGGCAGGAAGACTGGAGCCATAATTATTTCCTTCTTAAAGGATGCTTGACTTTAAGCACCTCCTCTTATATTTACTTTTCTAAATGTGGATTTTATTTTTAAAAATCCTTTACACATAGCAACTGTCATTTAGTTAACTACCTAAGATTTATTGCAAGCTTCTGCCAATGAGTGTGTGACCTCATGCACAGCAAAAGATTGTTAATTCTGAGCAGGTAGAATTATCTCACCTTTTGGGAATGTGCTAATGAAGATGCTCAGCAGTGGCTTTGGTGGCTGGGGTCCATTGGCACGTGATAGCTCAGCCTTCTGCTCTGGCTTTTAGCCCTCGTGACTTCCTGGGCAAGCCAAATTTCAAGCAGTGGGATTGCCATGTGCTGCTCTGGTTTTAGCCTCTTTCACTTTGCATTACAGTAGCAATGAATTATTTATTATTAGTAATCATATTAGTAGGGTTAACCCTTTTGCTGTATATTCTCCCCAGCAGGCAGTCTTTGATCTGCTTCTGAGGCAGAGGTAGTGACAAAGACAGATGGCAATTTGAAATTGTTCCCTTGGTTGACTTTTGACAAAACTGTGGCTGCAGAGAAGCAGATTTGTGTGCATTCTTCCCGTCACTTGTACGTAATTATGCAATTCCCATGCAACTCTCCACAAGTCAACTGTTTCCTAGAGGCACCTGCCCTTCCTCAGTAAAACCCAAAGAGAAATTAGATTTCTGGTTAAAAATATATAAATATTTCTGGTTAATGCATAGTTAAAAATATAGAGAGGAGGAAACGATGGCATGCATTTCAGGAACATTTTAGAGGTTGGCTAAAACAAAATACAATAAAAATTGAAAACGCTACAATGAACGCTTGAAAAAAGCAAACAAAAATATTCAGTGTTTTTGGTCCTTATGCTCTTACATTTGATGGTTTTCTGCATATCCTGTGAAAGAAGCCTTGTTCTGAAAGCAGAATTGCAGCTTTTATCACTTAACCATTCGTGATAATAGAGAGAAACTGGACATATGAAAACTAACATCTGAAAAAAGCATAAAAAAATCCCAACACTTAAAAAAACAAACCCTCAAAGTTTCAAATACTATTTTTCCTTCCAGAAAATCCTGTGATTTTTGTAAATTCTTAGGATTAGAATAATGAAATACTTATTTTTAATAATATTAACTACTTATTTAATAAATTCTTATATAGCATATTTACATGAAGTAACAATACCTCAATCAGCTCAGTAGCAATGCATAGTTCCTGTGCTGTATCCTTTTCAGGAACACAAAAATTAGCAGTAATCAGCATCATTCCACACAGACCTTCAGGTACTCCAGGTCTGCTGGGAGCTTTGGGTTGCAGCAGCAAAACCTGTCTCTGAGCTGCAGAGCCAATGATTTTATGATTTCCCTCTCCTCAAACAGATCCTCACTCCCTTTTTTCTTTGCTGTTGCTTGTTCTGTGTCTGTGCTTTATAAGCTACACCATATTTAAGAATGCATTGATCCCACTGTGGGTTTTGGGGGCGGAGGGGGGAATGTAATGGAAGTACTAACAGAAAAATTGCTCTTTCTGTGGTGGCCAGAACAACTGTATTAGACAAAACTGCTTTCTTTTATTTTATTTTTTATTTTAAATCAGCATTTAAAAAGTATTTTCTGTAGTGGTAAAATCTGTTCTATAGATGGAGTTCAAGAAGGTGGAGGGTATGTGAAAGCACATATTGTAAAAGAAAAACTGGATTGTTTCATAGTTAGGGGTTCTGTACCTAAAATATCCCTACAGATTAAATTTCCAATTTCTTTGTTCTCGGACATTTTGTTCCAGATGGGCAAACTGAGAATGAACAAGGTTGAAGTTGAAGCCTTTATAGAAGCAGCCTGAATACTCTAACTTGCACATTCTGGTCTGTAGGTTTATAGGGGGATAATGCTGCCATAAAAGTCCAAGACAGCACAGATATTCTGCCAACCTATTTGCAGACCTGATCCTGAGAAATCCCCTCAAAACTGGATATTGACCTCATGTGAGGAAGATATGAACCTCATCCCTAGCCTCAGTTTCCATGGTAGACTTGTCCAGCATCACTCTGGATGTTTCCAAAGAATGTCAACTCCATGAAGACTGGTGCCATTCTCCAGTGGAGATTAAAATGGCATTTGTGAGATCTGATGCTTCAGAGGGCAGCTGTGTAGTGCTACAGCAAGAAGGAAACCAGCCTCTAAAAGATACCACTGTAAGAAAAAAGCAAGGAAAAGCCCAGTCCTGGAAACAAAACAGAACCAAAAAGTGTGGAAGTCTGGTGAAACAATGATTTGGAGCTGAATAATATTATATCAGGTCTGTATGCTTTTAATAAATAGTTGGAAAGTCTTCCATGAGAAGTTTCTGTTCAGTTTTATCTCAGGGACAGAAGTTGCTCTTTCCCTCTATAAAGAGCTGAACTTCCTGAGCTGGCACATATTGGAAGTTTTTTTTCACTGGCACAGGAAACTATTTTCTTTTTTTTTTTTTTTTTTCTTTTTTTTTTTTTTTTTTGTAAAACACTTCACATTTATGTTCTCACTTCAAACAGCATTGAAAGCATAGGACTCTGCTCCAGAGCCTTCTGAAGACACTGAGATCTGCACACTGACCTCTACAAGTTTTAAACCATGTTCTTCTTTTGTGCTCCTTTTGTTTTAATTAATTGCCACTTATATAAGAAAAGTAAAAAATTCAGGCGACTCAACAGACACAAATCCTGCAGTTCAGGATGGAAAAGGAAGGATACTGTGTCAAGCAAAACCAGCTTCTGTCTTCCCTGCTACTTGCTGAGTAAGCTTGAGGAGAGTTTTGCAGCCCTGCGCTGCAAAGAGGAACCAGATAATCAATGACACTCTCGTCTGTCCATATTTAAACATTTATGGGAGAGATGTTGACAGATGATCTCACCATCTAAACTCCCTTTGTAGTTGATGGAAGGACAAAGACACTTCTGTCTCATGTTTTTCTGTATGCATTTGCAAGTAAACAAATGGGTATGCATATATACAAATGTAAAGGTTATTTTAAATGGTGTCAGGACAAATCTTGAAGAATAGAATTAGGTGCTCTTTCCTGGCCTTGTTTTTCTTCTCTTTTGTTTTGCCAGCGCAAAGTGAAGTCAGTGGGTTTTGTGCAGCCAGAAGAATAAATCTTTTCAAACTCCAGAAAAAAATATGTACAGCAGATACAAATAAAATTCAGGGTAGGTGGCACCTCTCTGGCCCTTGTGTGAGTGGATATTCTGTTTACAACCAGCTGTTATATTAAGGATGTAGGAATATCTACAGTTAACATAGCTGAAACTTTGTTTTGGCCACATTAATGAAGTGTTCGGTGTTCTGCTTCTCTTCTGGGCTTTTGCATCACTGACTCAAAAGCTGCACTGTTGTTAATGCAGAGAGGCTGTCTTTTTTGTCCTGTGTCCAGTTGCTCAACTTTACTTTCCCCCTATGCCTCATCCTGCAGTCTCTCTCTGAGGGAGAGCTGCAACCTGAGAGTCACAGACCGCAAGGAGTGCTTGGTTTACCCAGAAGAGATGAAACTGCTGCTGTGTTTGTACAAAACATTTATCTCAGTATAAAATCAGTATCTTGTTCAGCCCTAGAAACTTCTCTGACAAGATTTAACTGAAGTCTCAGCCTTCCTTCAACACATGTGATTTTCTCCATCATGAAGGTTGCAAAAACATCTGTCCTGGCACACAGGGATCCCTGTCTGGGATCACAAGGAGAATGATTAAAAACCTGGAAGACAGACATTTCCCAGTCTGAGCTTTCTGCCATGGAAACAGGCACTATAATGCAAACCTGACTGATCTGTTGCAGGGAAAGGAAAAAAATCCCAACCAAAAACCAGAAAATGTCTTTGTAGACAGTTGCTGTTCCCTAGTTGTTCCTGAGCCCTTGGAGCCCTCTCACGTTTCATTAATGCAATCAGTAAGTTGTCACTGTAAGCTGGCAAGGCAGGCAGAGATTTGGGGGAGCCCTTGAAGGCAGACAGAAGGAAGTGTTATGTACTTAGGAGATCTGTGTTTGTCTGATAACAGCCTAGGCCAATTTGTAGGCCTGTGGCATATCTACCCAGCACTGAAGTGCCATGAAGGATTTTTTTATTATGACCTTGATTGCTTTGGCAGAGTGAGCTCACAGAGAAGGGGAATAGCTTAGGAGTCTCCTGGGCCCAGGGCCCAGAACAAGAGGGACCAACCTGCCTGTTCCTGCAGGATGCTGTGTCTCTGTGGGTGCAGCTGGGTCCTGCTGCTGCCCACGGTGCTCCTCCCCGGGCAGGGGTGATGGGAGGACCTCTGCATCCCACAATTTCACTGCACATCTCCTGCTGGCACACCAAGTTCTGGCTGAAAGCTAGGAATTCACTCCTCTTCTTCATGTTCTGATGTGAAAAAGATTTCACCAGTCTTCTCAAAGGAAGAAAATTCATTGGCGTAATTAAAAACTACTAATTTAATACAAGCCTTGTATTACAGTAAACTGGCTGTTTTACCCACAAAAAACCTTTATTCCATTACTGATGTGTTCATATCTGTGCTACATTTACATAAAGTTTCCTGACAAAGTATTTGCATATTTATGTGTTTCATGGTTGAGCACATCTGTGGAATTGTTTAGATATCAACAAAACGAATGCAATACAAAAACTCTGATCTCACTGTGGCTTTCTCTCATAATATCTCTGGATATTATGCTTCAATTATTCCTAAAGGTGGTTTCAGCTCCAGGCTGTTCCCTGCTCTGCCACCCCATGGGGGGAGGACTAACCTGATGAAGACATTTGGGATGTCTTCATCGTGACAATGACATTTAGGTGCCTGGCTGTGTCCTGGCCAGCTGCAGGAACCAGCAAGTCTGCAAACATGAGGTGGGCAACCTGTTGAGCCCTGCAACTGGCACATCCTCATGGAGCTTTGTCTTCACAGGAATGCAGAATCCCCATTGCAGGGCACTGTGTGAGAATGGTTGGCTGATTGACATTGATCCTTAATGGGAGATGGGTGTCTCCTTTACCTCTGAAAAGTCCGACTGGAGAAACTTTTCTTTATCTTAGAGGCCAGTTCTTTCATCACATTTTTTCACACTTTCTAGCTCTGTGAGAACATCATGTTCATACATGAGGGAGGAATCTAACTCTGAATGGCCCTGGATGTCATCAGTTTAATGATACTGTTCAGATAAGGAAAGAAATGCTACATGTTGGTGCTTATCCATGCTTGTGACAAAACTGTATCCCACCAGCTGTTGTACAAGCTTCTGTGCAAAATTATCTACAGAGTAGCTTTCATCTTCATAAATGCCCACAGGAAATTGGTTAGATTAGTGCAAGTCCTCAAAAAAAAGTGTTGTGTCATGCAACTAATTACTAGTTTTTAAATCTTCATAGGTGGAGAAAGCACAAATTGATCAGGACAAAGTCACATGTAAACCAGCTGAACTGGGGGATTAAAAAAAAAAGAAAAAGGCTCAATATATATCGGCTGATCAAAGATGCTTGGGCTCAGAGCCCTGGGAACAGCCAACATCTACATTAGTAAACTCCAGCTCTGTAAACCAGGGTGTTTGCATGCAAATTGTGAGGTGTTTGAGCTGCCAGACTGTGTTCAGGATATATTTGGAAGAGTTTTAGTTGTCCCAGGCTAAGCAGTGCCAGTGAATATGGTCATGGCACAGTCAGTCCTGTCCCAGGGCACACAAGCAGTTCAGGCACTGAATTTATTCACCTGTGTGAAGGCACAAATTTCCATGGCCCCTTGGTTCTTAAACATGCCAAAGCCATGGTCTTATGGCCCTCAGCCGCTGCTGCCCTGCGGGTGGCCTCTCTGGAGGGATAAACCCCCATTTCTTTACCAGAAGAGCATGGATAGGGCTGGACTGAGAGGCTGTGCAGCCTCCGTGCTCAGAAACTTTCAAGAGCCAGCTGGGTGAAGCCCTGAGCAAGATGGGCTGACCACACAGCTGTCCCCACACAGAGCAGGAGGCTGGACTTGGGCTCCTTCCAACCTGAATTATTCTCCAGAGCAGGGTTGATCCTCTGTGATTCACTGAGCTACCCCCACCAAAAGACAATGCTGGGGCTGTGGCAGTGTCAGTGAGGTGATGGCTGTTTTACAGAACCATCCATAAAGAAGGGCTATGAATTAATAGGAAATGTGGGCAGATATACATACACAGAAAAAAACAGATTTTAAATTGAAAAAGTATAATAAATATCTCACTTTATGTCTGAGTTAATGCTGAGAAGGTAGAAATTAATATCAGGTGTTCTTTTTTTCACCCCAAAGCCTAGTAAACTTCATAGACAGAGATTATCATAGAAGCTGTTTATGAATAACCTTTTTCAACAACAGGATTTGTGGCTTGCATATCACTGTGGTAACACTCCTGCAGCTGCTCTTTCAGCAGTTTGGCTTGCACCTATGACCTTCACCCAGCAATTAAAATACATGTCCTGAGTAGTGTGGTGTTTCAACATGCAGAATTTCCTGGGTAGGCTGCAAATCCTTAAGTACATATTTTTGCAAGTCATTGATGTTTCTGAACCTTTTTACATAACTGTAGTTCTTACTCTCCTTTCTACCTTACGATGTCTCAACATAGTGTATTTTTTAGAAAGCCAAGAGCCAGGTGGAGTTCCCTGGAAAAAAAGAACAAATGAAAATACTTCTACTCTGTATTCATTCAGTGGCATTGTCTGATACTATATTACACAAGATTAATGATCTAATGTAACTTGACATTTTACAAGAACATGAAGCATCAGCCAAAAACTGTCATAAGATGTGACACCAGACCTAGAAAGCACTGTGGAGTGATAACAGGCCAATTAGGTGTGTCCATTTCATTGTCCATTGGCAGGCAATGAAAGGCAGCCTCTTCATCCTCCCCTCCATTCACCATCTGAACCTGTTGTGAATGAGAGACCAAAACTGTGAGTTACCCAGTCTGTTTGTCAACAGCAGCAAAGGCCAAATTCTGTCCCTTACCCAGCATGAATCATTATTTATGGACTTAGTAGGAGCTTCTGGACTACTCACTGTATTCTAATTAGCCTGGTGTCTTCTGAAAATGGTTGCCACTATTCCCATTTTGAGACTGTAGTACTGATGAAAGGCAGCAATGCGCCTCTGGAGTGGCTATGTAGTTATTAAGAAGTAGCCTAAATGTAAAAGATAAACCCTGGCGACAAGTTGTAATCACCAGCAGCCTGGGCTAAATATGAAAGATGAGCCTAAAGTTAAAATACCATCCATTTCATAGGCCATCTGTCTGTCTTTCCTTTCCTATTTATTTAAACACTAGTTTGGACAGACCATTTTTTGGGGGGGTTTTCCATTCAATTTGGACAGTTTGCCTCTTTTTCCCAGCTTCTGACCCCACAGTTTCCTGAAGAGATGTGGTAGGACCCAGCTGTGCCAGGGCCCTGGGGGTGTCAGGGTTCAGTGGGATGAATTCTGCACACTTTGATAGTGGATTTGCTCTCGTGCAAAATCCACCTGTGACAGGCTGCACATGACTATTGCTATTGTGATTCCCTGGTTTTGGTGCAGCCATGTGCTTGAGTACAAATTGATAGGCCACTTGGACCTGATCTAGCATTTGATTTTCCTACTTTTCCCCTTTTCTGTACTAGGAAATTTAAACTACTTACTTAAATCACAGTATGGAAGGATGCAAATAGAGGTAAGCTGACAATGAAAGCTGACTGGCCCCATCTAGTTATCAAAAAAGAGCAAAAGAAGTTTCATAATTCAGTATATCTTTTGTTTCTCTTCCACATTGTTTCCATCATACATCATATTTCTTGTATCTACTAGCTTTTCAGTAGGAAAAAGGAGATTTATCTTCATTGACATTAATCTAATTTAATCATAGGAAAACTAGAGTGCTAAATTAGGCATACACTTGGGATTTCTGTATCAAAACCCCTGTAGTAATAAATCCTTTTCCACACAAGGCTGCCCTTTCAAAACCAGGTACAACTCATGTAGGAACCTTATTCTTGTGTCCTTTTAGAACACCTCCTGTATAATTACACCAAGACACACAGCTTTAGTTCTTCCCTCACTGAAGTCAGGAGCAAAATCTCTGCTGTCTGGAATAGAGAAGGACCCAGTGCTACTTAAAGTACATAGAATTTTTTCATCTGGTTTTAGAAAATGCTGGAATAAGCCCCTATTCTCCCCCTGACACACTTAGTTTGAGCTTTCACCACAGACATTTCCCTGCAGCTGATATTCAGCTTAAACTGGTTGTGATGTTCTAAATCTTTATTGCTGATTACACAGAGTAGCCTTGCCAGATGAAGAGGCAAAGGAAATGTGGGTGTCTGGTTTTCAGTCCTTCCTCTCAGTATTAAATTAAACATCTTTCTAGTAGAAGAAGGCTTGACCCAATTGCTGCTGAAATAGGTGGAAAGGCAGCCACTGAGAAGGGTTTCTAGTGAGATCCACCATTCTGGACAACGGACTCACACAGCCATTCCTTCCTGATAGAGATTTGCAGCTGGGGCTAATAATCTTTAATGTTCTTTCTAATAAATCTCCTGTCATATGTTTAGTATGTCCAGTGTTAACTTACATTTCAAGCACTAAATATGTTTATCTCTATTGGGAGCTATCAGATGTAAACACATCAAAATGCTGTGACTATTTAACCCTTGCAAACTAAGACAATTCTGTAGAATTCAACTCCCTGGATAGAATTATTTCCCCTTTAGCATCTTCTGATGGAAGGAAGTTTATACTGGCCTTTGAAAATGGTTTTTATCAGGTTCTCTAAGAGACACCATCATTCTAGCTCTTTGCTTTTGCTTTTTTTTTTCCTGGAGCACCTCTAAATATAATATTATATGCCAAAATCACATGTAAATGGGAGTTTTGAACATGTACTACATATTTTACAATGCAAATTTTCCTTAGAAGTAAATTTCTGAGTAAGTTTTACATTTTGCAGGTTCACTTCCTATATTCCTTTTATCTATCTGTTTATGACAAGCAAAATCCTACTGCTGACTGAGGGACAGGATATAGGGAAGAGGAGGTGAATATGTCACTAGAATCTCTTCCTCCTCCTCTTCCTCCTCATAATGAGTCACATTTTGCAGATCTGGTGTCAGCTGTGGAAGCAGAATAGGTTTTCTTTCAAAGATTCACTGAAGTTTTGGACAGAGGGAGGGGTTTAATCCTGGCCCTCTCCCAGGCAGGAACACATTCTGAAAGTCTCTTTCTGAAAAGTGAGTTAGCACTAGCGAGCACTCTCCTCTCACTGTGGGACACAGCACTTTAAATCAGCTATTTCATGATGGAATTTTCCTCCCCTTCCTCAGAGGCTGTGAACTGTTCAAGCTAAGTCAAGCAGAGCATTGGCAATGCTCGTAGTCCACTTGGCAGGCAGGCAGCAAATGACTCTCAGCTGGGATTCTGTCCCAGAACAACTATCCCTACTGAAAACCTCAGCTAAGATGAGAAGCACCACATCTGTAACCTATACCTTTATTCTGCAGACCTCCTAAAATAAGGACAGATAAATATAGAAACCTGTTGGGGCCAGCACATGGGGGAAAAAACTTTTATTTGAAGGGGGAAGAACACACAGATGGCAAAGTTCTGGGTTTGGGGTAAATCCCAGCCCTGCTGCCAGTCTGCTGTGCAAGCATAGGTGGCATTTGCACCTTGATAGCTTCTCCCAGTTCCTCTGGGAGGGATACCATACTGGGGAGGGTGTGACATTAATGTGGCACTTAGGGAAGATGTGTCTGTGTCAGTGTTGTCTATTTTGGTTCATTACCACACCTCACTGTTGAGGAGCTCACAACACTAAGAGGGAATCTAGGCACTGGAAGTTCATTTTCTGAAGACCAGAGTCCTGCTGCTGCCACATCCCTTGTTTGTGGTCGTAGGAAAGTTGCTTCTCCATCTGATATCTCCCTCTCCTCTCTTCACTGGCCAGTTAGGTGGAGCAGGGGGGACACACAACATGCTGCAGCAAGCCTCCACCTCTGTAATCCCATAAAATATCCTACACTAATTTGCAGGAAATGATCTGCTGGGGCAGCTCTGGGCAGCATGTGCTACTCAGGATGGATCATGTGCTCAGGCAGTGCTGTTGGATGCAAGCTGCTTTACTGATGGAGACAGCAGATGAGAAACACATTCACTTGAACAGCAAAGCAGCCTGGCCCCTACTCAGGCTACATGCACTGATGGCACAGACCTAACAGAAGGGAAGATCCATGTTTGTCTTTTCATTCCTGTCCTCAGCTGCAGAATCAGCCCTCAGATAACTTGACCACAATACCAGTGTCAGTATCAGAAAGTAGCACGAAACCCAGCTGGCCACCCTGCTCTGAAGGATGAACATTTCCGTAGCCTGGAATGTGGCTTTTTACAACAGGAAAAATCACTCCAAGGGACTCCCAAAACACCCAGTGACTCTGCATCATGCACGAATTGTCTACTTCATCCAGACAAGTGATAGAAAAAAAATCTGCATCAGCATGGATACTTGTAACATGAGGATAAGTAATGCTTTCTGCAGGGTGAGTGCATGTGTAGTTCCTTGTGAGCCCTCTGAAACTCCAGAGGGAAGGCACGGCAAAAGTACAGCACATTACCACATGAAAAACCAGGAGCTGAACAGATAAAATCCTGGAGACAACAGAACCCTGGGTGTGCAGTATGGCAACTCTAATCTGCTAAAGTGAGACTTGGCACTTGCAGAGATAATCACTGGAGCTGTGGCAGGGTTAAATGCTGAATTAATATACATGATAGGTCATCATCCTTTCGTCTTTCCTTCTCGGAGGAAGTAAATAAATCTGTCAGCTTAATCTAGCACATTAACCTTAATCCTACAATTTACTTACTAGGGGATTTGTATAATCTACCCGATAAATAAGGACAGTAATTATTCCTGCTACAGAGGGCTGGGAGAAATATTTGCCATGAAGCTTGAAGCTGGATTTAAAAACCATTTTGATTTTATTAGAAACACAAAACTCTGGCCAGGTTTCCTGGAAAATTCCATGGGGCCCAATGCAGGTAGAAGCTAATTTTCTGTATGTGTATGTGTTTGCTTAGCCAAAGTGTAGATCCAGGGTTCACGTGGTCCTGAATACGGGGGAGGAAGAACCTCTAGGAATATGTTTGCAGGAGCACACTGGAGGAACAGCCTTGTGCTTCATGGAGGCCCAGCCACTGCAGGATCCCACCAAGAAATCTCATGGTGGAGAACAGCAGCATAGCCCCATCCAGCCCCTATCTGCTAACAGGCCTTGTTGCCTTCTCCACACCTCCCTGGGCACCCATCTGTGGTATCAAAGCTATTCCTTTAACTTTCCTGTTGGGAGATGAACTTAAAACATGGCTTGAATGATCAGAAATCTAATTGAGACAATTAGCAGGACTGCAAGGGAGGGTCCTGGAGGACTTCAGTGACTCCCTTGAAGAGAAAGCCCTGTTCTTCTCACAGCAATGAGTGATTTTCCAATTTTTCCTGGAATAGAAAAATGCTTTTCAGAGTTTAGCACAGTGCCTTTTGAGGGCTCAGGACATCAAGAGCACCCTTGGCATTCCCCAAAACTCCTGTTTTCCTGGATTATATGGGAAGCGCAAACTCTTCACTCTTTCCTGAACACTGGATTTCATGGACATTGACCAGCACCTGCCTCATTACAAACACAGCCAAGATTAGAAATGGAAAATAAATCAATCCTACTTCTTGAAGAAGTTGGTTTTTTTTAAGTATTTCTCATTGCCAAAGGTGTATTGATAGGTATGAAAGAGACAGAGAAACCAGGTTTTATACCTGTGATTATCCCTAAATGCACTCACACAGAAAGCCTGATTTAGGCACTTGGGGTGAAGGGACATTTGGACAACTCCCATTATTGATGTTGCTCCAAGTTCTGCACTGAACACAAACGTGGAGGGCTCCTGGCTGCCCGTGTCCGTCCGTCCCCATCTGCTCCGATGGCAGGGTGCCCACGCAGACACTGCCTGGACTCTGCTCCCAGAACACAGGTATTCTGCAGCAGGGGGGTCACTGAGGCCACACTTTGAACAGTGTTAACACCATCTCTTCAGCAGGACAACCTTCCTGGTGGGTAATTAATTGGGTTTCTAGCAGCATCTGTCAGCTGTTTGGAACACGCTGTTTTGCCTGACTAAGCAGCCACGATGACACTGCTCTTGTTTTCTCCGGGGTGTCAGGGTGGGGATTTGGCTGTATACAAGGTGGTTATGTAGGAACAAGGCTTCTGAGTGCTCAGTTCCCATACCTACACGTGAGGCAGATAATAAGGGGCAGCAGCTTTGAGCTGGCTATTACAGAGGCAGGGCACCCAGCCTAGCTCAGCTTGGAATTGAAGAAATCTTAGCACAGAACAGAATCAAAAAGGTTTAAAGATCTAAATTCATTCCCAGTAAGGAAATTGTTGCATCTGTTTCCAGAAGTGCATGCAGCAGGGGAGTCTTTAGAGGAACTGTGGCAGTGTGTAGGGGGCTGTTTTAGTGGGTTGTCCCATTTCACCCTATTCCATAGGGGTTTTTTTAGGAGGGGTCTCCTAACCCTCCTCAGCTAACCATGGCTTCACATACTTCTATGAGCAATGTGGTATCTCTCATGCACAGTCTACTACATCTAGAAATGAGGCATCAATGCTTTTAATAACAACTCCTGAGAATGCATGCTATTTTTACTGTTTATTTAAATACTTCAGTAGCTTCTTCAGCACTTACAGCACCCCACAGACATTTTCTAATCACACCACAGAAAGAACCCCAAGCCCAGGTCCTGGAGTGCTCTCTGAAGCACAGAAGAGGGATAGCTGTCTTTGGATGGGTGGGAAGCTGCCTGTAACACTGCTCTAAGGCACCTATTACTTGTATCTTTTTTGAAGCAAACCCAACTTTGTTACTCCAGCTAATTTAGAAGCCCTTTCAGGACTGTTTCTATAGCTACTTCCACCTTTAAGAGGCTGGAGCAGAGGGCTGGGACTGGGCTCTCCTTCACACCTGAATACCCATGAGGTACACGAAGTTATTGCCTCCACCTCCACTCGTCCTGCCATGTCAGAGCAGCTGCTTTAGCCATGCCAGGAGCCAAGGGCACTGGGTGCCCTGAACAGGCACACTGGGGCCTCCAGCTGTGCAAAGCCCACCTACTGCTCCAGGAGCCCTGTTTAGGCTCAGATTGAGGACTTTATTTATCTCATAATATTTCTCTCAAACCCACTGTGCTGGCTTTCTGCTCTGGCTGCTGCTGCCCCAGTTTCCTGAGTGACCTTTCTGTGTGGACCCTAAAAGTCTGCTTCAGGTACTTCTGTACGCCCAGGCCTGTCTCTGATCGTTTTTCCTGCCTGGAGAAATTGTTATAGGTATCTTTGTTTCCTGCAGCTGCTGATGGTTCTCTCTGGAGCCCTGGCCAGCTCGTCATCTCTCCTGGCCTGGGACTCTGGGTGGGAATGGGCACTGCCCATCCCTGCTCCCTGCCCAAGGATGGCAGTGCTCATGTCACCCTCAGCAGGTGACTTGCTCCCCCAAGAGTCCTACTGTGGCTGGAACCTGGGTTTCCATGACTCATGTTTCTAAAGACAGCAGGACAGTGTGGAGGTGTTCTCTGTTTGGGTTTTTTTGGGGTGGAATGAGACATGTGACACCCTTTTGTTTCTTGCAAGGAAGAGAGAAGAGTGTTTCTTGTTAATCGTGTCAATAGACAATCACAGTTTGTGGAGAGGCCCAACAGAGAAAAAGGACATCATTCAGCACCTTCTGTGATTTATGGGCTGTTTGTAAAGGAACTATTTAACAATAGTATTTGTTCCTATAATACCCTTTAAGTACAGCTGGCTGATTTACTTCCCTGCTGTTCCCATCAGGATGCAGACCTGAGCCGTACCTGGCAGGGGGATTATGGTTCCTGCTGGCTGGCTGAAGCCACCAGTGCTTTGTCCTCTTGCTGCCACCTGAGGCACATGGCAGCCACGGAACCTCTGTAGCAGGCACAGGGCCTGCAAGGCCTCCCTGGCTTCAGGAGCCTGGGAAATGCCCGGCCATGGTGACTGGGCCTTAAAGCTTCTCTCCCGCCTTTCAGACCCTTGCTTATCTCTCTGTAACGCTATAGGTCACCTTCCCTTTGACCCATACTACTGGACAATTTCTAGAACCCCTGTACCCTACATAAAGAGCTACTTTTGCCCAGTTTGTTGAAGAGCTGTCCCTGAGGCCTTAGCAGAGGATCAACAGAGGACACCTCTGTGGAACCTCACACAGCCTTGTCCCCTCTCTGCCTGTGTCTGCTGAAGGCACCTAGCGAGCTAAAGAGCTGAAATCACTCAATGAGTTGATAATCACTGAAAGATCTAATCACTTCAGAGCTGAGCTTGCCAGCCAGGGATACCCCAAAACCCGGCCAAGGCCCGCCTTAAACCCCCTGTGATCTCGCGGTGCTGAGCTGTGTGTCCTGCCTCAACACAGCCCTGTCAAAAGTCACTCTGAATTGTTAGCAGGAGGGTGACCAGGACAGGGGTGGAGGGACCCAGCAGTGCTCTGGGTGTGCTGAGCAGCTCACGCCCTGTCAGTGACAAGGGACAGCCCAAAGCCTCTAAGGACTGCACAGCATCAGCTCCAGCCAAGCCACTGGGGTTGGGGGTGAGGAGACCTCTTCTGCCTTTCCCTGCACAAACCCTGTGAAACTGGAGCTGCAGAGCCCTCAGTCAATTACTTGCTGTCACAGATGTTTGAGAAAAGGGGGGAAATGACTAGGTTTAATTATCATCAACTGATTTCCTAATTACAATTAGGTAAGAGGGCCACCAGCAATTACTCTCTTGATCTCCTCAATGGGTGAAGAGAGAATGACCAGATATGGAATCACAGAATCATTTAGGTTAGTAAAGACCTCCAAGATCATCGAGTCCAGCCTGTCACTGATTCCCACCTTGTCAATCAGACCAGAGCACTGAGTGCTTGGACACCTGCAGGGATGGGGACTTCACCACCTCCCTGGGCAGCCCTTAGAAGGCCTGCCCAACCTTTCAGTGAAGAAATTCTTCCTGCTGTCCAACTGAACCTCCCCTGGCACAGCTTGAGGCTGTGCCCTCTTGCCCTGTCAGACCACTTAAACCCAGGTGTAACTTATGCCTTCTTGTCAGAAGTGCCCTGTGCTGTGTCTTGCCCCATCAGGATTGTCCCTGTCCCAAAGATGAGCTGCAGGAAGATGGTTGTGGCTGTGTGAAGGCACCTATAAAGGATCAGAGGCACATATTTTGGTAACATGTCCTTGTAGGTTGTCTCTGTTGATGTGATTAAGTCTAAACATGTAGCATGTATTAAGTCTGAACAGCAGCAGCTCAGGGGGTGCCAGGGGATGTGATGGAGAGGCTGTTTCACAGGTGAAACAATCTAATGGAATTCTGAAGCCAGATATGAAAAGTACCAAAAAACCAACTTGACTTTTAGAAAAAAAAAGGTTGGCTATTATTGCAGTGCCCTGAAGCTTGTGACACAAAGGGAAGAGCGAGTGACAAGTTCCATAATGAATTGGGCCAGGGAGGCTGCCAGGGCATTGTAATTAATCCTGAGAAATGGACAGTGATTCTGGTGAGCCTCTGGAGTCATTGCAGCTGGGGTTTTCTGTGCTTCTGCAGGCAGGTTAAAGACAGTGATATCTCCATTTCACTGTGCTCATGAATTTCGTGCCAGAGGAGCAAGATAAAATCAGTTGTGAAATGCTACTTTGGCTGCTACCAGGGGTTTCACTGCAAGAGAACAGTTTATTTTTACTTTTTTATTACTCTGTTACTACTGGTGAAGAGATAAATTAGCAGATATTTTTGCTGTTTTTCATTGTGGTGATTGCAGACTTTTTTAACCTGTGTTTCTGATGGACTTTACCAAACCTGCATATTGTGATTTGGGGCTGAGGTGGGCAGAGTCACATGTTCAATACTTTGAAAAAGTGGGTTCTTGATACCCAGGTACAAAGGGTTTCTGTTAGTGGCATTGTGCTGGTATTTAAGCAGTTCTTATTGAGGAATTAAGGTATTGTGGCATTGGGGGATGGGAGAAGTGTTTGGTTTGACACACACAGACCACTAAAAAGCTGGTATGGAATGACTTGTTTTGATGTTTTGGATGTTTTGAATTGCAAGACATAGGAAAGATTATGCACCAATTTTAAGAAACATGTTCAAAAGCCCTAAAGACTTAATATAAATGATGTGACAGTGTTTTTAAGATACTTTTAAGTCATGCACTTGTATGGTTTGTTTGCATTCATTTTGAGGTGGTGTATTTGAAAGGGAAACAAGCAGCATAGATTATTTCTTTTTATATTCTTTACATTGTTCCCAGAAGGGAAAAGACTTTTCTTTCAGTCTTTCATTCTTCTCAACTTGTGCAATGTGAGCATGACAAATTGACCAACCTGGAATCTGGTAACAGTGCAATACAGCTGGCTTTCTTAACTCTCTATGATCTTGAAAACAATAATACTTAAATGACAAGAGATTGTTGCTCTGGCCTAGAGAAGGCCTTACTAATACTTTATTTATAGTAAGGACAGACTCGTAGCCTACAGCTCTGTCCTTGTGGCTTGTCTGTCCCTGAGATGCCAAACCTGCCTAAGGCAACTATTATTTTAAATTTTATTAAACTAAGAAGATCTTGAAGCATATTTGAGTCTGAGACCTCACTTACCTGACCAAGTAAACAATGCCATGTATCCCTTCCCCTCTGACAAAGGAGGGGAATAACCTATTGCTGCATTACAACCTCTCTAGCTCCTTCCTGGGGCATGGAACATTGCACAGATTTTCCTCCTAGGAAATCTTTTCATTCCTTCTTTTACTGCACAGGTGGGGTGGGCTCTGTGCAGTAACCATAGGTCCCTCTTCCTGATGGAGCTCCAGCCTCTCCATGTTTGACCCACATATCTTCCTCTTTGCTGTGGGCTGAATAAATCTGAAAGCTTTGGTTTCAATGGAATAATTGTCTTAAATTGCATACTTTAAAAAAAGCCTTTTTGAAGAGAGGTTCTTTTTTTCTGGTTTTGCATAAGATGCTGCAGAGTAACACCCTGGTTTAAGATATTGCTGCTGTTTTATTTCAATATAAATGCCTAGATCCCTCAGAAGGGGAAGGGGGTAAAGGGAAGATAATTGTACTTACAGTACTTTGAGATATGTGGCCTGTTTAGTTCAAATCCCATAGTCTAAAAGCAGGTGTCCATGCAGAGGCATGGCTAAATTGCAGTAGGAAAAATGCCTGACCATAGATCTTTATGTGAAAAGGCATTTTCATTTAAACTGAAGAAAGTTCTTTCTATTGGGGTCATATTTCTGGGTGCATATATTTTACTTTTCCCTTGCTTATTGTAGTGTCTAAATATTTCTCCATATATATTTTTACACACTTTTTAAACATAAAACATTTTACTACACTGTGCTGCTGAGTTAAGAAAGTGCACTTACCTGTGCAGTTCTAGTCCATGCAGTCTCACCACTCCTAGAAAGGAAAATCCCTCCCAGATTAGAGCCTGGATTGGTTAAAAACATAATTAGAAGTCATCCAAGCATCTGTTGACAGTAAAAGGAAATCTGACTTGCTGTCTTGAGCCTTTCATAAAAAATTGGCTTGAGAGATCATGCCACTGAATTTCTTATACAATAAACGCCATGCCCTCCTCTTTAGGAGAGTTATTTGAAGTAGCCTTTCATTTAAGGCTGTATGTCTGGTGCCTGGTTTTTCTCTCATTCCCCTCAGCTCACAGCTAGCAGATATCTGCTGACCATCCTGTATCGACATTCATCCTGCAGCTTCGCTGAAACTTTAATATATGAATAAAGTACCATGCTGAAGTGAAATGTATGACAGCTGTCTTTGCGAGGAAGTTGTGAAGCACCTTGTTACAGCAGAGTGTGTTTCACCTGAAAAGCCTCCTGCAAAGTGTTCCCACTTAACTGCTCAAATTCTCTGTGCTTGTAGCTCACTCAGTTTGCTGTCAAACAAGTAGAGGGAGATATGCTTGCTGTAGGAAGGCAGCAGCCTTTAGGTCCTTTCAAGACACATCTTAATGGTGGTGGATTTTTTTTTATTGACGTCATTCACAGAGAAGTTAAATTCTTTCAGAACTTGGGAGGCCCTGACCAACTTGAAGGTCAATACGATGTAAGAACAGAACTGGTAGTATAGAAGGAAACAAAGGTCTCCA
Organism: Passer montanus; assembly: GCF_014805655.1. Classification (NCBI taxonomy): domain Eukaryota; kingdom Metazoa; phylum Chordata; class Aves; order Passeriformes; family Passeridae; genus Passer; species Passer montanus. The sequence goes on from NW_024366592.1 coordinate 5,475,084, forward strand.
TTTCTCAGCAAACTTTATTTGTGCAATAAGTTGTCTTCAAGAATCCTTGTAAAAGAGAAGTGTCATGGTAGAAGAATGTTGCAAATAATGAGTAGGGTTTTTTTCTTTTTCATATCTAGGCTAGTAGTTCAGTGTGCAGGTTTTATTCACACCTCAGGGAATGGTGCAGCAGCTAGAGCATGGATGTTACTTCTGAATTAAAGGAATAGTGCTGGGAAGACTCACCTCTTCAATTTCTGTGGGCAGCAAGTGCAGTTGGATTGGTTTAGCATTAGTGTAACTCCACAGGATTTCCTGTCTAAGCAGTATTAGATGGCAAACACATCTAAACTCCTCAGTCACAGACACACTTAATTAGTATGGATCAAAGCAAACGACTTTCTTAATACTTTTCCCCTCCCTGTCCTAATTACCCCAAAGTGCAGCACTGGGCATGTCAGGCGGCAACTTTACTGTGCATGTGAGGAAAGCTAAGGGCAGTCTTTGTTAATTTGCCCAAAAGTTCATTTGGAAGCATGGCATCAAACTGCAAAGTCTCATGGAATAAATAACCTTGCTGGTGTGTTCTGGTTCAGCTGGGAGTTTCTGAGTTCCAGGCATGAGCAGTTTGGGGTGATCTGACTGCAAGGGTCCCTTAATGACCTGTATCCCCTGTCACTCTGGGTTCATCAGCCTGACCTGACAGTGGGCCAGACTGAAAGTGAATCTGACTCAGATGTGAGCACTTTATCACTTTCCTATGGAATTAGGCAGGCAGCAGAACGTGGAGGCTGTGCCCCCTCTTGCTTTTGAGCAGCACCATGCTGGCTGCAGGACAGCAGTACCAGACCCCGTGTAAGAGCAGGAGTGCTCTGAGCAGGTAACTTCTTTGGCAGCCAAGGCTGAGTTGATATGTCAACATTTTGGGAACAAATTTGAGCTGCCAAGGCGTTCATAGCAGAAAAATTCATTATGTCATGTAGGCTGTGGCACCTTTTTATCTGACAAAAGGAGCCCAAAGCCAGAATTGCTTTATTGTCAGGTCCTGGTCCTGGGGCAGTGAGTAGATAGGTAAACTGAGCCTTGATCTCCCATAGTTACCACATGGAAAATTCCTGTGAATTCTCCTTTACTAGGCCTGTCCTGGTCACCAGTGCTCAGGCACCAGCAGAGATTCCTTGTGTAGAAAGTAAAAATTGTAATTTGTTCTTGAGCTATTTACTTCTGCTTGGGGAAGTGCAAGTTCCACCAGAGCTGAGTGTTGGTGGAACAACAGAGCTTTATCCTGGAATAGGGAGCAAGATTCAAGTATCCCAGACTGTGCACAAATACATAACTCTGTCTTATCTGGCAGATCCTTCTGGCAAGAACAAAAGTGGAAAACAGACTTTAATTTTCAAAGAAGTTCTTCTCACAAGGAATTTTTAATGCAATTTTCTTTTCTCTAGATTTGTCTGAGCTTTTCTAGGGAAGATGCTCATTGACTAGGTCAGTGAATAATTCACTCTCAACATTTGGCCAGAAGCTATGGGAATTTGTATGATATTATTACGTTACTTATCACACTTTAATTTTTTTCCCCACTGCTTCCAGGAGGAAGGTTTCCAATCAATAAAGTATAAACTAGTAAGTTTACAAACCAGGATTCATGCTGTGCTGTGCTACCATATGTTTGTTCCCAGAGTTCCAAACATAGTTAGTATGACTATCCAATATATTTATGTAACTGTGGACTAAGGACCCAAACAGCAAAACAGGGAAGTTTTAATAGAAAACCAAGATTTAATAAAAATTCTCCCTTCCTGCCTCCTAGATTTCTAGTCCTGCATGTGCAGCCCACATAAGAGAATAGGAAGGCTTTTTTATAGGTGTGATTCAGACTTTCATGGACTCAGAATCATACGTATTTCAGGTATACTCAATGATTCTGACAAGTCTCCAAATCCAGGTTTGCCTTGTGGTAGTTTTTTCTATTTTTTTTTTGCAAATGGTGCTTGAAACTTAAATTGGTGTTAGTGGCTACAGAGATTGAAATTTCTTTTTTCAGATTTTCAGAAAATGAGCATCTATTTTTTCTAGTAAGAAACCTTCTTAATCTGAATCCTTTATATATGCATTTTTTAAAATTAAATCTCTTCTCATCAAAATATTCCAAAATAAAAAAGGAAAGAAATTTCTTTTATTCAGAAGAGTAAGGACCGAGTTTTAGAAATCAAAGATAGAAGTTGGCACCAAGAGTTCATACTATTTTGGGATTACTCCCTGAATACATTTATATTCTAATAATACTGCATTTAGGTTTTCTTTCAAGTTTTGTCCTTTTTTTCCCTTATTGTTGGAGAGAAGCCCCTAAAAGTTAAAGAAGGAACATGCCAAATAGTAAAAACCACTCTGAACAGAACCTCTGTGATTTTTTTTGTGCCAAAAAGCCCATTACAGCTCTGTAATTTGTGGTGAAATAACAGTTTATGCTACACTATTCTCATGCAGCTACTAAAATTCTTGTTCATTTTAAGAGCTTAGCACCTGCTCCACCTTCCATGAGCTTCCAAGAGGGTTTGCCAGACACGTCTGCTCAGGCAGAGGCAAGGATGGACTGAAGTGAGTGGAGTTTGAAGCCTTCACGAAATACCTTTTCTGTCACTCTCCCTGTATAAACTGCTTGTCAAACAACTCCAGGTTTGTGGCAACTTGTGCTGTGTTTGTGCAGCTGGACAGATCACCATGTCAAAGACAGGAGGGGGAAGGACCAAGGAGGTTCAAAGTTAACTAAGAGCAGTTCTTGTGAACATAGACATATAAAACTGGGCTCCCATATTGGTTTTGATCAGATTTGGTGAATACCTGCTGAGTTTATCAAACGTTGTCATTGCTTTGTGTATTTGAAAAATATGCCTATGCTTTGATGTTGATGGTGTATTTGCTATGAAAACCTGGGCCTGTATTGCTGCCCTTCCCTGGAAGGTGTCAGCGTTAAAAACAGGCTCAGGCTGCTGAAAGCAGCTCTGAGGCTCCCTGGAAACCAGGCTGTGCTCCTGCTTTTGTGCACATGTGAAGTGTGGAGCACGGAATACAGTCCCAAACTGGATTGTGGACACCTTGCAAAGAGGGGGTAGGAATTAAGTCACCTGTTTGATCCCACATATATCAGGGGTGAACATCTGCGAGGGGGTGTCCCATTAACATCATTAACAGGATATTGCTGTCACTGATTTTATTCAGTCTCCTGAATAAAATAATAATCAACTTCTAATAATATAATATAATTTAATAATAATATAATATAATAATAATATAATATAATAATAAACTTCTCTAGTCCAGTGCTAGATGAAACAAAATGGAAGTGGAATGATTTGCAGCTGGAAGCTGGATATACCCAGGGAGGTGGTGCCCCAGCAGCAGTTCCTGTGATGGGATGTGGGTGTCTTGGGGTGTGTGGCACTGACATTTGCCTGTGTGAATTCACATTTGGCCTGACAACTATCAACCAACTGCACAAGGTGTCTTGACATTGTTTTCTTGGGGAAAAAAAAAAAGGATATTGAGGAGTGTAAGGTAGAGGAACTTAACTGGCTAAAATACAGAATAAGCTAATGAGTCATAGCAGTGATTTAAACAATGTACCAGTACTTCTGGGAAAAGAACAGAAGGCCTTAAATAGTCATTGGAAAAGCTGAGGTTGGAAAATACCCAGTAGTATAACATATTGCTCCTATGAATCTGAAGACATGCCACCTTTCAAACTTGGTAGCTCAAGGTGGATGCTGAACTTAGCCTCAATTTAGGAATAAGAATTGCTGATCAAATGCAGGGGGAAAATACTGTTATTAAAAAGATGTCAGGATTTTTATTTTAAGCAGATTTTGGTAGAAGGGGATGAAAAAAAGCTGTTTTGTTCTGATGGGTATTTCTTAAAATAAAATGCAGGTGGCAATCAGGTAATGCATCTTAAGGGATAGTGATGTTACGACTTGCTTATGGAAATTGTGAAGTGTCAGTGAATTCAGCTTAAAGATTGGAATCTCCAGCTTGTTCAAAATGAATAAATGAGTCCTTATTTACACAATGCCATCTTAAGAACAAATCTTACCTACCAGGAGAGGTAATTGCTCCCATTAGTTCAGATGTGCTCTCTTCCTGCTCAAGAAAACTTCTCTGCAGACACCCACAATGGTGCACACAGACTGCTGCAAAGTGAAGTATTTCTCAAAAGGAGGGTAACACAGAAGTGACCCTCCATTCCCACTGGTGTCCTGGCTACCTTAGGGAAGACTGTGGAGGTTGTGCTGTCATGAATTGGGGTATGAGCAATTTGAGAAGAGTACAAAACTCACTGGGTAGTTGAATAGTTATGAGAATTATTTACTGGAATGATGGAGGCTTTTTTTTTCCTATTGCAAATGGGATATTTCTATGCTGACACTCATTCCAGCACAGGCCCATCTTAAGGATTCTTGGTAAAATGGACAGTTAAAAGCTTTTATTCATGCTATGGGATTAATAATGTCTGTACTTGACCATGTGTGCTGTAATTCTTTTAATAGCTTCATTCCATTATCAACTATTTATTAAAAAGATTTCACCACAGATATGGGCTTTATGGAGATTACTGTGCACTATACTTAATTACCAGATGTTCAGTATGTTTACAGTATATCTGGTATTCAAGTAAACTTCTCCGTGTGAAAACCATCTAAAATGAACAGTTAAAATACCTCTGTAAAGCTTTGTATTATAATAACTGGAAATGGAAATTCCAGCTGGGCAGTGTTATGAAACTAAAACTACAAATTTTCAGTCCTACTCCAAAACAACACTATTAAACTCCAGTAAAAATGTGTTTTGCTGTCTGAATTTACCTTATGCATTCAGTCCATCAGATAAAACATCGCCCATGTGTTTTTCATATTCTTTTTAGTTAGTTTACTGCTTTCTTTCATCCAAACTATACAAACTCAACTGTATGCTCAACTTTGAAACCAAACTTGGGAGTTTTATGGTTAGGAAGTTCTAAAATTAAGACATGCTAAAGTCCAGGACAAGTGCTTTGCATTGTCTCACTGCAATCACATAGCTTTCTTAAAATTCTCTTTTCCAGGCAGTTTTTTATTACTTATTAACTCTGATCTCTTTAAATCTACCCCTTTTGGAAACATATAACTAGCAAAGTTATCTCAGCCTAAGGCCAGTCTGATATAAGCTCAACTCACCACCTTCAAAGCAGAAACACTTTTCGTGTCTCAAGAAGTTGGCTAATCCAGAATCTTTCTGATTGTGAGTCTACTTTCATTCCTATTTTACATCACTCTGTACTGGGCTGACATTGTTTTTCCACTTAAATAATCCTTCTTCCCTATTATTGATTTTGGGCAATTGTAGTATTTTAGACTCCCTGTTGAGTCTTATTTAATCCTAAGCTAAGTAAGTCAAGCTGTTTTCCAGTCTTTCTATTCCTCTGGTAACATGTTTTCTGGTTTTCATCTTTCTATGACCAGAACAGCACACAGATATTCTCATGCACAAAGTCTCATGAGTACCCTTGTAATAAATTTCATAATTCTTTTTCAGGGAAACATTAATGAATTTCAATATATCTTTCCATAGCTGCATCATATCAGCAATTCATAGTCAACTTGTGGTCAATTAAAGAAACCAGATGACTCTGTCCTCCTCACTTCTACCTTAAGAACCCCTAGTCTGAATCCAAAATACTTATCCCTCCACTCTCTGTAGATGATAGCACTCTGTATTTCACTGTATTTTCACTGAACACACCTTTGGTTTCTCCCCTCCCAAACGTGCTGCTGTGTCACACTGTTGTTAACATTAAATTAAGTCTTTCTGCAATTGCCTTTTTGTTACACTTGTTACACTACTTACCAAAGCCAGCTCTGAAGTTCCAGTGATTTCATGGCAAACACTCTTGTGCTGAGATAACTGAAATATCTACAGTGCTGGTGCTTTCCTCCATTTTTGTCCGCTGCAGAAAGAGCTGGAATAACCCAATTATTCAACCTAATTCTATAATTACAATACTATGTACGACTGCTGTCATTCAGCTCTGTGTTTCTGTCTCTGGGTGCTCCTGGCAAGAACAGAGAAATCCATCCTGCTGCTTCAGTGAAACTTTTCAGTCTGAACCTCAACTGGTTTGCTTTTAACCTTCCTCCAAACCCAACACACGAGCAGTGACTGGTGCTATCTAACACCTCTTTAATTTCTGTAAACTTAGGCCTGGATCTGCTCTCAGTGGCACAAAGAGAAGTTTTATTGTTGACATTAAAGAGAATGGAAGCAGGACCCAGGTGAGCTCTGAGCCATGACTGATACCTCAACACAACCCCTTCAGCCCCAGGCCTGATTAGTCCTTTAAGATCTGCATAATAAGGACTTGAGGGTGAGATTTCATCCTCTTCCTGTTGGCTTCTCATCCACAGAACAGGCTTCTTCCCTTGCCACACTTTATTAAAAGGGATAGCACCCCAGACAGAGTATCTAAAGGGATTATCACATAGTAAATGCAATTACCTATTTCTCAGCATGTTGCCATTATTTGCAAGTGAAACATGATAGGCTTGATCCCTGTGTTGAGTGTCCTCCACTGTGATGGCTACAAATTTCAAAGGTCTCAAATCATCTGACATAAAAAATGATAAACAAATCAAGTACAGAGGCTCAGCTAAATTCTTAGTAGCTTGTGTTTCAAATGTTTTAATTTAAGGACTTTTATTTGCTTTGCAATGGATGTGGAAGCAGTGTAACCATGCTTTGAAGGAATTATTTGTCCATATCCCAGTAGGATAACTTCTGGTTGTACATGATTTGTACCAGAATAATTATATCAGTGGTGATGCAATAAAGAAGACCAAAAGTACTATGCACTCCCACCAAAGCTGTTCCATTCAGTTCTTGCCACTAATAAGTGCTTGAGACTTACTTGGGACTTCAGTCTTTTGAAGCAGCAGAATCCAAAGTTTTCACTACCCTTTTTTATAATGAATAATGGTGGATCTCATACTCACAGAATTGTTCCTCTAAACTCTAGGGCACTACTTAACCCAAGTTTAAAGTATGGTACAAGATGTCAAAGACAGGAGAGAGTATTGTGGTTATCAGCATTTGCACCTATTCTGTTGGCAGAACTCAGGTTCTATCCAAACACAATAGAAAAGCATTTTTTACTTCATAATAATATTTTGAGTTATTTTGCATATTAGTGTTGGCAATGCCAATAAGCACTGTATGGAGAAAATTAATTGCATTTTAAATTAACAGGTAAAAGCATTCTAAGGCATATGCTTTGGAGAGAGTGAAAAATTCAAGATGAGGTTCAAGAAAACTCACAGGGAAAAAAAAAAGGTTCCACAATGGCTTTTTGTTTGTTTTCTGGAAAACCTCTGTATTCCAAGCTATTATGAGGATTGCTTAATGTCTAGGATTGGCAAGTGTTGTTTGTGAAAGGATGCAGGTGAGCTGCTTGCTGTTGAGAAATGAGGTAGTGTGCTTCTCCTGACAGGGGGGCCAGGCAGGGTGGTGTGGGTATGAAATTATTGGTTTACTGGCAGGAGCAGTAGTGTTTTGAGAAGTTAGCCAGGATCTTATGAGAAACTTGAAAGCTCTTCTGGAGGGGAGGGATGGAGACTCATGTACATGCTGCAGGAGGTGAAGAAGAAGAAGCAAACTAGAGAACACGACAAGGCACAAAAGGAAAATGGGAAGGGGAGGAAATTGTGAAGGGGAGATGTCAGGAGATGTGTGGGTGAGGGGAGAAGAGCATAAGAGAAGTGAACTGGGCAGCTGCTGATTGAGACTGACCAGGCAGGGGGAGGGCAAACAGCAATACCCAACCCTCAGCCCTGAAAGGCTGAAGTGCAGGAGAGTTGTATTCACCCAAGCTATGGCAGCCAGCTGTGTGAATTGATGTGTCACAGAAACACCTTGGCGTTTGTCTTGTAAAGTCCCTCTTTGCAGCACTCTGTCTGCACACTGTGAAACTTTTTACACAGGGCAGGAGCTTTTCAAACCAAGAATCTCTGTGACTGGTTCACCTGGAAAGAGACCCCTCTGGGAGGCACTGTCCCCCTTGCCTCACTGAGAAACAGTGTGAGACTTGCCCAGCTCTGTACAGGCTGAGGTGACTCAAGTGACACCCAAAGCCAAGCTCCAAGTGGCACAAATAGCAGCAGAACAGGCCCTGGAGTGTTTTAGGCTTCACGAGCTGTGAGAGACCTGACAGTTCTCTCCAAGGGTAATTCAGCCTTTGGTTTCCTTCCAAACTGTCAAGTCTGCTCTTGTATCTACAACTCTTTTTTTCCAAGGCTTACAGTGGGGTATTTGAGTTGTATGGTTGTATGGAATAGCAGCTCTTGTGCCTCAATGGTGACTTGTGGCTAGTTTTTTCCTACCTGTATCTCTTCTTTTGTCTTAGTGTGCTCTGGTTGTCACTCTGAAGATCTGAGACTTCAGCTGTGGTCATGTGGCCCCTAAGAGGAACCATGCAGGTTTTGGTTTAGGTTTGTCACGTATGAACATGCTTACCTTGTCATGTCATATTTCACTGTCCTTCAGCCCTCACTCAAAACCAATGTCGTTGTCTATTTCCACTCTGCTCCATTTTGCAGCCTCTTTTCGGCACAGTATCAGGGCAAACTGACCTGAGTCAAACTTGTCTCTTTTGGCCTTTTCCCACCACTGCAGAGTGTGAAGGAGCAGTGAGAACAGAAGGCAGTCTGCACTGGTGTAAATGCAGGATACCAGCCTTTTCCTAGATTTTCCCCATTTGCTTTCCACAAAGAAAATTTATTTTTTTTTCATCATTATTTCACTCCTTTGGAAAAGCATGCAAACAGGAATAGGGGCAGGATTGTATTTGCTGATGGTTTGGGGAGGTTTTTCTTTGGAGCTTCTGTCCTCTCCCTGAGTTTCAAAGCACTGGCTCTCCAGGACAGTGTATTTAGGAGTCTTGTACTCAAAGCTGACCTCTGTAGTGCCACCTCTGCTTGCCTGTCAGTCGGGTGACAGAGGTATTGCTGTTCTGTGCTCAATGTAATGGGGCTCAGAGCTGCCTCTGCCATGGCAGAAAACATGATGTTTTGTTCAGAGTTTCCCATGAAATGTCTGCAGCTGAAGCCCTGCCTTACATTTGCAAAAACATTGAAAAGTGACGCCTAGCTCTTATTGCTGCAATCTGTTTATTTCCTGTCAAGTACCTCACATACTAACTTAAAAAAAAGAACAGTGTTTGAGGGTAGAAATTATAGGTATAAAACCCATAAAAATGGAAAAACTGCCTTTGGCTGCTGCAGTTAGGCTCTTGCATCAAAAATGTGGTAACAATTAGGAACAACTGTCCTCTGCCACTTTACAGTTCTTCTTTTCAAGAGAACATCTCAAACTACTGTCTAACAAATTTCAGTCTAATGCTAGTCTCATTTGAAATGTTATTGAATTATACTGAGCTTTAAAAAGCCTCCAGGATCTAGGTTTTGTCTTGGATTTAGATACTAACAAACCCTATTTCTATTTTTTCCCTGTAGCCTGGAAAGAACAAGGCTTCCAGTTACCTTGATAGGCTTGCATATTGAGCAACTCAGTTATTTACATGAAGACATTTCTCCAAAAGGAAATTGTACAAGCTCTGGGACTACTTTTCCACCCTGTGTACAACAAATCTTCCAATTATTCAGTAACTTCAAGGTGTTATTCCTATAGGAATACCACGTGCCCATGGTCTAATAAAGTGTAGCAAATAAATCAGATTTATCCAGTGACACAGTTTTTTAAAATATTTTCCTTTTTGTTTTATATGGCAAGATGAAAGAAAACTATGCTAGTAGGTGCCCTGTAAACAGAATTGTTCATGAACATAGTTTAAATGCCTCAAATCTGAGCACACATTCAACTCATCAGTCAAGTGTCAAAACAGCTTAATTGCTTTTTTCACAGCTTTGATCATACTTGTGTTTTATTGGGCTGTTCACATTTTCTGTTATAATCACTTGTTATCTTTCCACACAGTTCTAACAAGTACTGTCTTCATCAAGATTTTTGTTGTTCAACTTCCCTATTTCATTTTTAATCTGCTAAATGAGCATTTCCTTTCTTTAGAAAAACAAATAAATCAAAAGGGTCAATTTGCTTTTGTGTCTTGAAACAAAGCCCTTTTTGTTTGATTTCTGCTTGGTCATTTATTATCCTCAGCATGTTTGATATTTGTGATAACGAATTTTACAAGGAATAATTTACATGTGCATCCTGATGAATAAAGCCCCTGTTTCTGTGCAGTTAATAATGCTGGTTGCAAACTTTGTTAATGTCTTACAAATATTTTTGGTAATAACACATCAGGCTTTATTTATATTTCCTAGGAGAAAGCTGTCTTTTAACAAACTCAGCAATTTATAAAGAGGCATGACTGGTGTTATCCAAGGAGATTTTTAATCTTAAACCCTCCTGTTCTCAATTAAAAGGTATGACACAATTCTTTGTCCAGCTTGCCTCCTGTTTATGGCATTTACATGAAATATGGCACATTATTGAAAGCTAACAGTATAATTGTGTGTGCTTCATCAGGTCAGAGCACAATAATGCATGTGCAGTGCTCAAGACTCAATTTTCTCTCTGGATGCATTATAACCTATTTGGCATGATTTTTTTCCCAGTGTATATATTAATGGCCAGTGATGGCTCTGATCCAGAAAAGCTTTTAAGCATGCACCTATCCTTAAGTAGGTGATCAGATCCCTGAGACTTGCTGTCCTTTGCTGGTTTGTGCTCTAAACAAACAAACACTCTTTGCTGCCCCAAGCCTCCTCCTTGCTGTGAGGATCAGTCCCAGCAGCACTGCTCCTGTGTCCTGCTGTGTCCCCTTCCATCCCACAAGGACCAGGGCATGTGGATGTGAAGCAGTCTGAAAATGGCTTTCCTTGACCAGGCAGAACCTAGCAAACACTCACCACAAACACGTGTCCCGTGCTCATCTGCCCTGTAATCTTGACCCCAAAGCTCCCACTGTCTCCCTGTCTGTGCCAGGCACAGCTCCTCACATTCCTGCTGCTCACTCACGTACTGAGCAGCTCCCTCTCCTCATCTTCCCAGCCTGTCCTTCCCACAGAGCCTCCATCCAGCCATTTCCACCCCTTTTAGCTATCCCAACATGTCTCTGTGATCCCAAGGAGACCACAGCCCTGCAATGGCACACACACCTCCAGCTCCTGTGGCTCATTCCCAGCACTGCTCGTGGCAGCTCACAGGCAGCAGCCATAGAGGGTCCACAGATACATTAAATACATATAAATAAATGGATCTATACATATAAAAAGATCTGTGGGGTGATTTATGGGGTGACGCAAAGTTCCTGCGATCTCAATAAGGCACTTGATAGGGTCTAGAGCCTAAAGTAGAAACTTAAACTAGACTAGATCACTGAGGAAAATAAATCCAAGACACAATCCCTCTGTGAAGGTACTGCCACAATTGTTTACATTTGCACTGCTCCTTTTATTCTAGTTAGATAAAAATTAACCAAAGGTAACCCAAGCGTCCCCAGCAAGTCCTTGTGTCATCTTCTTTTCACATGAATATTCTCCAGTTTCCATCTTTTACATGTACCATTATAGTCAACTCTGTGAATTTTTCAGGCCAGAAGTTATGCTCTCAGGATGCTGGGCTTGATGATCCTTATGGATCTCTTCCAACTCGACATTCTGATACACCCTTCTGCACAGTAGAAGTGTTAACACAGCAGAAGTTAACACAGTAACCCTTGTGTTAACTGTATAGAGATTGTTTATCTGTTCAGTGCTTTACAATTTTTTAAAAAATTGTTATGGGACTGATAATTTACTGATAAAATAAACTTCCTTGTTTATTTTTTTTTCCCCCCACCAAAAGGAAAATGGAGCTGTAATACCCATGATACTTGCACCATGTGATGGTCGTGACCTGCTGCCTATCCCGGCTGAAAGCGACAAGGATCAACAATCAGGTGGTCACTTGATTCTTCCCACTGATTTTCCTGTTTGTTCTCTGTTTCCTCAAAGTTCAGAGGTCACACCTATCTGAGGGAAGCTTTTCTCTTATTTGTAATTGCCTGTGTGTGCTTCTCTGTGATTAAACTGCTATGAGGACAAAGGCAAGCATGAGCCCATTTTGTTTGGCTACAGAGGGAGCCAAATAAGTTGTTCCATGTGAGAGAAATTATGGAACGGGAAGACAAAAGTGGATGACCAAAGTCAGGGAAGTTCAGATGCAGAATGCTCTTCTCTTTGATGTATCTTTGCATCATCAGACAATTTCACCTTTAAACTACTCAGATGGTCAGTGCAGAATTCAGCTGGTCAGAGGCCAGGTTTGTAAGGTTAGTGTGATCTCAGGCTCAGCTCCCTGTCTGACAATCTAGTTATAAAATAAACCCACCTTCCATGCTTCTAAATTGGGGCCCATGGTGAATACACTTTTAAAAATGATACTTGAATCTGATCAAATCCTACAGTTGGATGTTTATAGCAGCGCTGAGGACAGACTCATGCCTGTAATAAAACTAAGTGTCCATTTCAACAACCAGATGTGGGAGATAAACATGTATGTAAGGCCTCACACTTAAAAACCTTCCACATGGCAAGTGAGAAGAGCCCATTGTTCACTTTGGGTTTGGGGTTTTTTCCCTCTGGATTCCCAGCAGAAAGGGAAATTAGCTTTATGAACTATTTTTCTTTAACATTTGCTTGATTTCACAATGTCAGGGTGCCTCAATCATTCCCCAAATATTAGAAATCTACAACTTTGATTCCTTCTACTCCTGGGTCTATAGGAAATAGGAAGGGTGTTCTCTCTAAGATCTTCTTTATTAGTATTCTGCCTCAGTCTGGAGGTTGTGTTTACACAGTAGCAGCCTGGGGCATTTGAAGTCTAAAAAGTCTGAATTGCTGCAAATATAACTTCTGCGTTCTTTAGGGTAAAGGCTGATTTTATTTATTTTTTTTAAATTCTCTCTCAAAATACCTACAGCGCTGTATTTTGAGCAGTGGAACAGGGAAGAACATTTGAAAAGTTGGCATTTCACAAACTGGACCTACACTTTACTTCTGGCCTTTTTTTGCCAGACTGAAGTAAATGGCTCAGCTAAAACAAATGTGACGGTTTTGTCTGACTTGGGTTTTCCATCATTGAAGTGTATATAGTGGTATTTCAGCAGTTTATATAAATGACAGTATAAGGATGTTACTGAGGCAAACTTTATGCATTAAAATAATATCTTATTAAATCCCAATCAGTACAGTTGGAAAAAAACCCAACCAGGAACATTTGCAGACATACAAGTGCTTTTCCAGATCTGAGGATGTCTAAGAGCCCATATATCCTAAGCAGATCAAGATGGGCAATTATCAGCTGTAAATCATCCTGCAAGGTTGTATAACCTCTCTACAGGTGAGGACATCCCCTGATTTTGGAAAAAAATCCTGTTCTCTTCTGCTGAGGCAGCCACGTGGAGGCAGCAGTGGGAACTGCATCCCTCAGATGAACACACCAGGTCATGAAAGCAGGTGCTGTGGGCATTATGCCTTTAGCCACATTGTGCCTTCTGGTCCTGGCAGCTCCTCTGAAGCAAAGGCAGTGGCAACAGAATTAGTCAGTGTGCAAGATGATGATGATGTCAGTGGAACTAATCTATTTTAGTCTATTTAATTATTGTGTTTAGCAGTCATACAGCAAATCTTCCAGTATCAAAAACACAGATAAAGGCAGACTGACAATTAATTAAAGTCTACCTGCTCTGGAGTATCACTGCATTTATTTTTAGGTTCAGCAATTAAAGAAAGTTGATACATAGACCATATAAAATATCCGTATACAGAAGCAAGAAGTCAAAGCCCAGAGAGTAAATCTGGGTTCACAAAAGCCTTTGTTCCAAGTAGTGAACAGACACACCGTAAAAAACCCCAAATCAACTATTTCTTGAGGATGTCTGCAATACCTAATCATGAAGAAAAAGAGCTAAACATAGACTTTTAATTTTGCTCTCCCTATCTCTTAGCTGTTGCAGCCATATTATTTACATTTTTGTAAGACTGGCTTATTAAAAATTCAAGCAGAGTTAAAATGACTAGAAGTGATTTATAGTGTCAGTCCAGAAGATTGTTGGTTGTTTTTTGTTTATCCACCTGTTTTCTGACTCCTTGAATAATTTCTCTTTCTTTAATTAAAAAAAAAAAAAAGGCCAGCCTGCTGCTACTGAAACAAATAGGTACTGTAGGGCACTTGAGTCCCAGGCTTTGTTTTGCTGCCTGCATTAGGTGGGTTTAGGGGCCAGATGCACTGAACTCTGCAACAGACAGTGCTGGGACCATCTGTGCAGAGTTGGGGGGTGTCAAAGAAAGGCTGTTTGTGTAAGTCGTGGGAAACATAGTGGCCTGCCTGCCAGTGTGCTCCATGAATTGAACTAATTGAAGATTATACTCTAGAGCTTGCCGTAGCTCAGTGAGAGGATAATCCTTCATCAGCTGCAGTCGCAGCCAGTAATTGGTGCTTATTACAGGGAGGAGTTCCCCCGCAGTGCTGCAGAAACTGAGAGGCTTTAGTGTTTAATTACTGTCTTTCAATAGAGATGGGAGGAAGGGGAAAAAAAAAAGGCCTGAGTAAGAAAGTCCGGGAATAAGGGGAGGGGCAGCAAGTGTAATGCAATTTCTGATAGTCTAGGCTAGACATTTAACAAGTGAGAGCGCCTTTTGTGTGAGAACACAACATTCTGGCATGGATAATGAACCTCTGTTGTTTGTAATTAACCCCCGCGTCACCACAAAGTCTTTGTCTGGAATATTGTCTTAAACGGATTGTTTTCCACACCTCCAGCACAGCTGAAAAGGCTTTAAAGGTCTGACTTGCCACATTCATGACAACCTCACTTTTGAAAAGGTGTTTTGGTGGGGTGGGTTTGGTTTGGTGGGTCTTATTTATTTATTTATGTACAGTTTATTGCAGCCCTGACTGTAGGTGACGCTCCCATTTGTCTCTGGCTCCATATTCATACTGGAAGAAGATAAAGAAGAATGTATGGCCATACACATATACAGCTATGAAAGGGCTGTTGAATGATTCTGAACTTCTAGAAGTGAAAATGTTGATTTAGCTAAAAAGACATGCTGCTAGGGTTTTATTTTTGGGTTTTGGATTTTCATTATATAAAATTCTACCTTAGGTTAAACCTGATATAATATGATAGACCTGGAGTCCTCATATGTGTAATTTCTTCCTTTGCAGGCACAGTTTTCTCTTACTCCAATTCCTTCAGCACTGGTGCTAAATAGATGAGTTTACTGGGGAGCTAAGATGAGCCACTCTGGTCCATAATAATCTGAATTATGGTTTGTGTAAGAGTTTCTAAATGTTAATGGTATTGAAAAATAATGACGCAATTTAAGCAAAGGTTACTCAAACCCATTTCCCCAGTTTAAAGGTTGGGGGCCCCATGGGCAGCTCCAGGCTCGTGTGTGGTGATGCCAGACTTCCAGCTACTGTGAAGAGCCTACACTGGCTCAGAGATGGAGCACCATTGTGGCTCAGAAATGTAAATCCTCACCAGAGAAAGTCTGGGGAAGAAAACAAAGTGTCCCCTGGACACTGCAGTGTACTGCTCTGTGCTAGCATTTATTTGTTGTGGCATCCTTGGAACAGGGCAACACTGCTCACTCATTTCAGCACCAGCATGGGATTTTAAAGTGAACTCCATTTGCCTTTTGCTTGTGAAAATTGCACAAATGGAAGTTTGTTTCTTTCACCTAAGTCTTCTAGGAAAAAATACAACAGGCTACAGAAGACAAAAAGCATGTCTGCTGCTAGAAAAATCTTGTAAACCTCATTTTATATGTTTGTCTGTCCCCTCTCTGCTTATATGTAGAATGTAAAGAAGGTATGTCACAAAAGGGTGAATTAGGAATTAAATGCAACTATTAAGTAAAAGCAATATCCCTGGTAAAATATTTACATCTTTCCAGAGATTACATCTGACACTATGTATTTGAATCTGTTTAAGTTTTAAGCTTACATGCTTTTTATAATTGATTTTTTTCTTCTACACACAGCAAAGTACTCAACTGTGCACTAAATCCTATGGACTTCATTAGAATGTAAGTATGCATTGGAATTCATTGGATCTCTACACTATCCATTATTTTCCTTGTGGCATCAGATAACTAGCAAATAGCTGGGAAAAGTTGCCATGCTATGGAAAAAATCCCCACCTTTATTTTATAAATAGTCATAGGGAGGTATAAAAGCTGTCAAAATAAGGAAATTGATCAAGAATTCACAGTACAAATTTTTGCATCAGAAGCAGAAACACAAACAGCGACCTTTCTGAAAAGAAAGAAGCTCTTTATTTGTCTCTTGTTGCTGAATACAGGCAACAATAATGACCTAAATGAGACCTGCTGAGTGCAAACAGAAAACAACTGCATAGTGGGTTTCTAGCATCAGTGCTCTCAGATGCTTAATTGCAAATTGTTAAATACACAGAGTTACCAATTCATTTTAACAAAATAGCATTCACAGACTCTCACCAGTTTCAGCCTTGGCACCTGTTGAGTAGCTCCCACCATCAAACAACTAATTTGGCTTTGACACTGACTAAATATCAGGGCTCAACCATCTTTTATAAACTACAAATATCCAAACCCATCAGAGTTTGGTACACAGTGTGGTATTGGGTATATCTGGGAGATGCTATTCTTTCAGTAGAGTAAGGTAGAAGGAAAGGAAAAGATTCCAATACACCAGGATCTGTTTCTCTTCAATCTTTTCCCCAAAGCTCCAGGAAAAACAATGTAACAGCTGCAGTTTTTCACTGTCCATAGGTCTCTGTAGTGGCAATAATCATGTAAAGGTTGGAGGAAATGTGACTTCAAATTGATGCCACAAGGAGCCAAAAAAAACCAAGCCAAACCAGAAAAAAATCCTGAGCAACCTGAATCAGTTTAGCCTGGGGAGGTCTCTGTAGTGGCAATAATCATGTGAAGGTTGGAGGAAATGTGACTTCAAACTGATGCCACAAGGAGCCAAAAAAACCAAGCCAAACCAGAAAAAAATCCTGAGCAACCTGAATCAGTTTAGCCTGGGGAGGGTGAATAGACAGATAAAGCATAGCATGGCAAAACTGGCTAGAAAGGATTATCAAGAAGGAATCTGAGCTCTGCTCAAACCAAACAGGCTGGAGTGAGGCTGAGCTGGGTGTGCTGGGCAGCTGATGGCTCAGACAACCTCTCACCAGACACAATCTTCTTGACAGTTTATCCTCCATCTTTTTATCTTTTTCCTCACACCAGCCAAGAGAATCTCCAAATGTATATAGATATGTCTGTGTGTGTATGTGACATTTATGTTTATAATACATATAACTTCAATAGCTTGAGTTTTGGAAAGAGTTTAATCTAATTACAGTGATAATAAAGGCTGGAAAAAATAGTCTGTTCTCATACCTTAAAAGAATAAATGATCCCTCAAAACTCTATACAGATACATAAAATAAAATAAGTACTTTTACAAGCTATTTAGAGAGTGTAAGCCTTTGGGAAAGCAATATTTTTCAAAGGTATTTATGCTGTTTAACAGAGATTTGCTTTGCAATTTTTAAATACCTAAATGTTTTTGTTCAAAATCCAGGAAACTTGTAATGGGCATTTATTGTATAACTTGCTATGCCTTCTTAGACTTCAAAGTTTTAGGAATTATAAGTTGCTGGATGAAAAGCAAATTCCAGTTATGAATTTTAAGTATTATAAAGTGTAGTAATGATTCTTGCCTTGCCTCCAGCAGGCCTCAGACCAGTCTTGTTGGAGCAGTTTGTTAAATCCATGGCAATTGCACTAATAAGCTGAGTTACACTCAGGTAAGAGCAAACATTAAATGAAGGACATAATTACAGTTTGTTCTAGTAAAACTGACTGGAACAGGGCAGAACTAGACAGATAATATTCCAGTTATGAATTTTAAGTGTAGTAATGATTCTTGCCTTGCCTCCAGCAGGCCTCAGACCAGTCTTGTTGGAGCAGTTTGTTAAATCCATGGCAATTGCACTAATAAGCTGAGTTACACTCAGGTAAGAGCAAACATTAAATGAAGGACATAATTACAGTTTGTTCCAGTAAAACTGACTGGAACAGGGGCAGAGCTAGACAGATTAACTAAGCTGCACGTTTGTCCCAGCCCTTCGACTGAAGTGACAGAAGAGGGGAATTAGTAAAACTGACTGGAACAGGGCAGAACTAGACAGATTAGCTCATGTAAACTGCACGTTTGTCCCAGCCCTTCGACTGAAGTGACAGAAGAGGGGAATGCTGCCTCTTTAAACAATATAAATTATTTTAAATTATGATTACTAGTTTAGATGTTTGTAGAGAAAAAAGTTGAACCAAACTTTGACTTTTTTCTGAACATAGAGATCGTAATCAAAAAAGCATGTAAGATGTTCATTTTTGCAAATATAACTATTTTAAAGTCATCCTATTTTGAAGACTTGCCTGGCACTTTGGAGTACTTACATCTGGTAATGCCAGAAACCTCTGAGGCCATGTGGAGCCACTTCAGCAGGTCAAAACCATGCATGCTATGATAATATGTCATCCAGGAAGTTCAGTGTTTGGTAATTGGCTTCCTTGGCTTTCTCCCTCATTGTGAACGCTCGATGAAGCCCCAGGAGCAGATTCCTTTCTCTGGACACATTCTCATTCCCTTGTCCATGTACTCACAATTGTAGCTGAGAATTACATTAAATAGGGTTAATGTTACATCTTTTTTTCTTTAAGGCCTTAAAACTGTCTACTGCATCTTCTTTCAGTGGCACCAAACCTGATGGGTGTTTGATTCATTGTCTGTTTTCTCCCCTGCATTATGTCACACCATACCTGGCTATGAACTGCAGCTGCTGAAGGGGTCATTCATTGTCTGTTTTCTCCCCTGGCTATGAACTGCAGCTGCTGAAGGGGCTTCCATAGCACACAAGAAGAAAGAGAAAATCCCTCAAACCTAGTTCAGGGGTTCATGAGAAGCATAACTGCACTTTGGTAATGCCCTTTGATTCACTTCAAAACTGCAAAAATGCAGTTTAACCTTTAATGGCAATAGAGTCATAGTTCTGAGAGATTGTCTGACAAATGTAGGGCCTTGTGTGTAAAACCCTTCTATACCAAGGAGCCATGAGTAGTGTCCATAATTTCCTATTTATTAATGACCATCTCTTAGTGGTCATAAACTCATTTTCTACAAGAAGTCAGAAAACATACAAACAGCACTGCCTTTAATGAAATGCTGATGTGTATGAGGGGAACCTGTTGCTACCAGTAAAGCAGCAGTGTATAGGATCGGTCTACCCAAATTTATTAGCTTGTTTTAAAAGCTTCCTTCACCCTGAAATAATTACTAAAATTGCAAGGAAGTCACTGCTTTTTAATAAATATGTTTATTTTCTCATACATACATATAGATATATATATGTATATATACACACAATTGAAACATAATATTTTAAATTAGTCGTCTGGCTGACTTAATTCTATTAATTTTCTTGGAACATTGCCCTAATCTTCACATTCCCTCTGGCTTACAGACCCCACAGTCAGAGATTTCTGTTTATAGTGACTGCCCTGTGAAAACAATATTCTACTGAGTTTTTGGCCTAATGGTATTTAACCAGGAAGGGTCAGTAAATTACTTTCACTGGTATAAAATATCAGGGAAAAAAAAAAAAAAAAAAAGAGAAAAAAGCTTTGGATAACATTTCAGGTAACCCGTGTTTAGAACTCAACTCTTAGCACAAATTCATCCACAGGGCAGAGAGATATTAATTCCAAGCAGGCTGAAGTCCCTGGCCTTGAAGGTTTGGTTGAGCATGGATTCAGACTTTGGTTGCAGACTTCAGCCCAGCAATACAAAGGAAAGTTATACTGAACTTCAGAGGCTCACAGTTTTGATCTCATTGATTGTTTTGACTGGATAAAAGAATCAAGCATTTGGGATTAGAGCACTTAACTCTTTTAAGACTGGTTAAGAATTTACGGCTTATTAACCAATTAATGTTTCTTTAAGCTCTTAGTGCCTTAGCATGGCTGGGCTACTTTAAATTCCTAAGGAGACTTCAGCATCTACGGTGTCTTAGCATAGTTAAGATTTCTTCCCTCACTAAAAAGACTTAACCATGTTAAGGTTCCTTAAGCATTTACCAAAGTTCATATGCACTGTAGCTGTTGCCAATTTCCTTCTTACTGTCTAAACAAGCAAAATCAGTGTAAAGAATTGTGCAATATGAATCTGAGAGATCAAGCTCTTACCTGAGACACTCAAGAAATGAAGTTAACCTTCAAGTTAGATCAGGCATGGTGACTGATTGAGCTTTTCCTTTGTGGAACAGAAACCTTCACGAAATGGTTCTGGCTCTGCCACCAGAGAGAATTCCTCTGCATTGATAAATCACTAGTGAAGTGAATTACTAAAGTGCACGATCATAGAGCCCCTAATTGTTTAACTTAGGATTTGTTTTCATTGTGTTCATATATGTATCCTAAATTACTAAAGTATTCATTAGCCTATGAAAATATTAATTGTATAGAGCTAAGCAAAAACTAAGTTTTACACAGGTCAGTAAAGCCCTTGTATGAAAGAGATCTAAGTCAGGACAGAGTGCTCAATGGCACTGAGTCCTTTCTCCTCTACTTCAGTGTATTTTGTTAAGTCAATTAAAAATGTTTATTTCAAATTGTTCACATTCCAAACAAAGACTATACAATGCTTAAATTGCGTAGATGTTTCATGCACTTAAGTAAGGAGAAAAAAAATAAAATTAGATTGTTCATTTTGAGCTAGTTGAGCAGGAAAGAAAACCACTTAAACATCTTGTTGCCTAGTTTATGTTTAACTCTTCTTTTAAGCATCAAGATTGACATGACTGAGAATTGTGCTTGTTCAGATGAAAAAGTTCTAATTCTACTCCTAATGATTATAATAGAAGTGCAGTAACCTGTATGATTCACTGACAGTGCTTCCAGATGAAATGATAGGTTTATTTATCCACAATGCAAAGTAAAATTGGGATGGCTTTCAAAGGTTCTCTGATATGAAATGCTATTATTGATGCTGCAAAGTATAAAAAACTCCACTTTTTTATGCAGGATAGCTTTTGAAGGAAGTGAGGGCAAGTTATTTTTGAGGCAGCATGTAATGGAACATGTAGTAAAATGGTTTTTCTCCTTTCTTCAGTTTATTATTCTGGTGTGAGTTTTGTGGTTGGGGTTCTTTGGGGTTTCTTTGTGAAATATGCTGTTACTTTGAGAAGATAGTTTTCTGAAAGTGCTTTCATTCACTCACACAGTCTAATAGTTTCATATGAACACAAATGCCCATTCTCATACCCAACTAAGACAATGGATGACAGTCACAGGTAACAACAGGTATCCCTCCTTTACAACAGTCACCCTTCCATGGCCCTCCTTAAACTGGTTAGTCTGCCATACAACTTGCTTGTCTTTCATAAGAATTACCTGAGGCTGGAAACATTCACAAATATCAGAGGCTGGATTGAAGGTTCCTGAGCTTCAAGTGCTCATCACTTTATTACTGCACTTTATATGCCTAAGCTAAAATTCCCAGTTACTGCAGCCCCAGCTGTGACAGCTCAGCCATGCCTCAGATGATCTTGAATGTCCAGTCAGAAAAGAAGCACACATGCTTAGGTGTCTAGTTGTGGAAAAAAACATTCTGTTTTTTCCCCCCCACCATACAGAACCTCTACAGCAGAAGCAGGTATAGCCCTTTATTCTGTAATTTCCATCACTTCTCCACCTCAGTAAGTAAATTCTGTGGCTTTGCCCTGAACTCAAGGCCTACAAACTACCCCTCTCCATTCACAGTTTTCTTTTACCACAACACCCCAGACATCTTCAGTTTCTGAATATTGTTGGTGATGGCAGCCAGATATCTATGACACAGACAACAAAGGCTTTCCATCTGCACTAGAGGTATTTGAAGGAGAACAGCAATTCTCTGGACTCTGTTGGACTAATTCTGACTGTGTGTTGCCCCTGTGAAGACATCAGAGGCTGCTAAGCACAAAAGGGATTAAAAAGCTTGTCCTGGTTTGGGGCGAAAGTGGGAGAAAACCTCCAAAGGGGTTCATCTAGAAAGCAGATTCAAGAAGTCCCTACCCCAAATGGTTCGGGAAAAGATTTCCTTGGAGAAAAGTGGGAAAAAAATTTTAGCAGCATAAAGTCACCCCAGGACAAAGCCATAATGGCCGTGCCTGGACTTTTTGGAATATGGGAGCAAAGCCAGATAAAATACCAAAACAGGAAGCAACTGCAATTTACACACTTCCAAAAACAAGTTCAGGTAAGCTGGAATTTTGTCCATTCTTCATGACTGACCCTGACACAAAGTTTGTTGCCTATCATGAATCTGGCAAGTCTGCCCATTTTTTCTCTCATGGCTTTTGAAGATGAATACCCCTGTACATTTGAAAGGCTGATGGCAGGACAGCCTTGCCTCTTGAAGTCATTTGGGTGTCTAAGTTGGAGATACCACATACGTGCTATATGGGGTTTGTTGAGCATTGCAGTCTTCCCTTGTCCCTACAGACTCAAACACTACCAGTCTAATCCAGGTTTCTCTTCCCATTGAATCCCTTTCTGCTGCAGGGCTAGGTCATGTTCTTCTGACTCCTGAATTAACCAACTTCCTCCAGTGTATTGGTGGCAGCAGGTCACTAAAGTATTGGAGAGAATGATACCACCTCTTCTCTTTACAAAGTCACCCTAGGCATGCTCAAGCCAGAAATGGAAATCTCAGTGTGGATATAATTGTCAATGATTATTGGCTGCTGGAACTGCACTCCAGATTTGGGGCAAGAAGAATCTAACCACACATGAAATTGCAAAGGGCCATTACCTTCCCCTGCAGTTTGTTTCCCCTTAGGTCACCTTGAAATACTATTTAATAACTCTATTAGCAATTCCATCCCACCTCTTTCTCCAGATTCTTTTGCTCCCTTCTTGCACTGAACTGGCATAATAGGTTTCATCTCATGCTTTGTGTTTTCGGTGTAACAGAGCAAGACAAGAGAGTGTCTGGGGACCAAGGGCTTGCAGGAGCACATTCCAGGATTTTCTGTGGAGCTTTTTGGCCTAGGCGTCTACTGTACATATCAGAATTGCATGGGGCTGATCTCAGCCCATCAGGCAGCTCTTTCCCATCCCATGTTGTAGTAAATTCACATAGGCAGCAATTTTTCAAAGGCTTGTAAGTAGCCCATACTCAGTTGATTTTCACAGGGAAAGTGAAAGAAGTGTCATTCTAAACAAAATCATCCCTTCCTGCCAATTTCAGGGCTCTGCAGTGAGCCCAAGTGGGCTCTGCAGTGAAAATAGCTCTTGATGGTTTTTCCTTTTTCTCCCTCCCCGCCCCCACCCCCCCTCACAGTAAAACAGAATGTTTTCCCCCAACACTCATTCTTGGAAATCATTCTATTTATTTTAGATTAAATTTTCCAATACATCTCAGATTGAGACATAGAAATGGCATGGAAAATTTCAGCCCAAGCATTTAGTGTTTGGCAAAGTTACAAGCAACTGGGACTTAAAATGGGAAGAGTTTGACAATTTAGGATGCATTAACAGCCTACCTTCTAATGAACATTCTTGTTCAAGGTTATTAATAGACTCAGGAACAAGTCTGAAATTCAGAATAGACCAAAACTTATGCTGGTGTCCTGTCTGAACTTTCTAGTCTCTATGGTAAAGTACTTTGAAAAATCATTGGAAAGCAAAGTCGTATGACTAAAGCCAGTATAAATCTAACTATAATTTTCTGGTAGGTTTAAGAGTTGAAATATTGTCTTTAGCTTCAGTGGTGATATGAACAAAATGCAGTGTAGTGCTAGAAAAGCTACAGAAAAAGGAAATTGAGAATGATCTCCAGAGATAAAGAAATATGCAGGATGGAGTAATTTGCATAAAAATTGTTAGATTGTTATTTAATTGAATTACATTGGATCTTATATTTTTAGATAATATCAGTTTGAGTTACTATTGTAGGTTATTATAGACTAGTGTATTATTAAAAAATATATATTCTTGAAACAAGTTTTGACAATATGCTTACCTGGTAAGCACTGTTAAAAGCACTGGTGTTTTCTAATGTAGTGGAATATGATAGCACTACATAAAACCTATTAAATTAGGGGTTTCCATCATTCTTTTTACAGATCTCTCCCACAGGTGCCTGGATATGTTTGCAGCAGATTCAGCCTTGTGCAGCAGGCCAAGGCTGGCACAATTTGGTGAGTATTGTTGATTGATGCTGTAGCATTATAGTACAGTCAGCCCTTTCTTTCCATACCCCCATCCTTGTTGTTCAGCCATTAAAATAATACTTCCAGGTTAAAAATGCCACGATTTTTAAAGCTTATTGCATGTGAGTAACACTGCTGTGGCACATTAAAATGCCACAATGCTAAGAGTGCTAAATAATTGAATAAATTGTGTTTAGACTGTTCCTGTTTGTGGAAAGAACTCGAAACCTGAAAGTACATTATTTACCATAACTGATACAAATTGTTCTCTAGCAAATCAAAAATACTGTTGACAACTCCTGTGATGATTGGTTTAAGCCATGGTGTAGAAGCAAAACTGGCATTTTAATGCCTATACATATATGGTTTTTATGTAAAATTTAATCAATGTCCAATTTTTTTAATCTAGCTGAAATTTTTGATGTTCAATTCTCTAAGTAGTGATTTCATAATTTTCCTGTTTATTGGTGATTTCCTCAAGAACTGAAACTTGTACTTGAGTTGGACCTGTGAGATATAATATTAATAACTGAGACATTTCAATATGTGTGTGTGATGAACAGCTACTGGCCAGTGGTCACTATTAAAAATACTACATTAAAAATAAACCCCCAGGCTGTATGTATGATTTTAGTCACACTCATGCTTGGTTTTAATCTGACTCTCCTTGATTCCATAGCAGCACTGATGAAAATCATGCAGATCTTTCTAACTGATGCAGCAGTTAGAAAATCTGATGCTTTTGGCATATTTTTAATCTCAGCACTCCCAAATAGCAGGTCACAGTATTCTGGTCCCTCCCATAACACGTGGAATGTTGAAGTGTATTCCATTATCCTTGCTTTAGTGCTGACTGTTTTGAGTCAAGCCAGATATGTAAAAGCTGATGGCTGCAGCAGCCCCAGAATATTGATGCTTCTGATTTTTGTGGAAATCGAGTTTATGGTAATTACTTTTTAATGTTACTATTTACTTGTTTGCAATGGTAGGTGCTTTGTTTTGGTTTGTTTTTTGTTTGTTTGGTTTTTTGTTAATATTCAGTTCTGATGTTGTCTCCAAGAATCTTGATATACTGTGCATTCTGCTGGGATATTTTACTGTGCGGTTCATCCACACCACCAACTTGGACCAAGGATTTAAAAATGGGGTTAATTATAAACCTCTCAATATCTCATATGGAGATTTTCTGTTCTTTGCATTACTAGAGTTCAAAGTGATGCAAGCCTGTGAGGATGAATGAAAGCAGTGCTGGAGAAGTCCAGGCAGTCAGGCTGGAGCTGTGACCCCCAGTCACGTAGACTTTCACAGCCTGCTGGAGCCCCTTGGTATTCCATGGGTTTTCTTCAGAGGGATGAAAATCCACCTGCTTGGCTCAGCTTGCCAAAGGCCCTAAGAGAGCAGCAAAGTGTACACATAGCTGGAGGAACTTTGAGGAAAGTTAAGAAATTGTATAAACAGGCTGCATTCTGTTCTGCTTGATCATTTTGGGGATTAGGAACTGATCCTTTCCAAAAATCGTGGCTGAAGATTCTGTTACTCCTCCAGAAACTGACAGCAACTCAGGAAAAAAAGAGGCAGAAATCCAAAGAATTGTCTGGGCCATTTTGCAGTGTTGGGTGACATCAGGTCAAGTCCAGTACAAATGCAGAATTTGCCCTGATTGCTGCTTCAGAAATTTGTAGCATTCTGCTTGCTTAGTTTCCTCGGAAATGCTGGCATATATGTAAGGAATCAGGGACTCTCTCTTTCAGAGATAGAAAACTCAAGACTGAGAATGACCTCTTAACCTGGTGTTAAAGGCTCAGAGAGGGAGCTCTGTATTCTAATTGGTGGTCAGAGGGCAGCTGCTTTTATTTTAAATGAGTATGGGAGAAAATAATTTCGGGATGGAGTTAAAAAAGGTAAAACCCATTTCTCTCTTAGCTTAGTCCACAGCACTTTTTTTTTTCTTTGAAAGAGAACATCGCTGCCCAGATTCAAAACCAGTGTGTGTGATTTTCCTGCTGTCTAAATCCTGGGTATATGCACCTCTCCAGTTAGTGTTTCCAACAGCAGCCAGGTAAACAAGTTCCTGCTCTCTTGTCCCATTCAAAGTAGTCCTGAATTGTGTATAAACGTAGTTGCTCACCTACAGTCAGAGACTCTTGTGTAGCAATTTGTCAGAAAAGGTCCAAATGTGTGGCAAATAGACCAGAACTGCAATTCACAATTCCTGGCTGCCAGCTCCCAATTGCAATGGGAGGTGCTGATGTTTGCTTTCACACATTTGCTTTTAACCAACAAAAACTACGTGTCTGTGATGAGAAGCTAATCCTGTATCACATGGAGCACCAGATCTTATTGCTATTATCCATTTTAGCTTTCTATCTGTTGTTTGGATCTGATTTTTTTTTGTTGTTGTTGTTTTAATTTGAAGGAAAAAAAAACCTGGAAAATTATTATAAGCTACATTCACCTATGTAATTGTCCTTGCCTAAATTACTGCTTCTCAATAGCAAGCTTTCTTAAAGTATGGCAATGCAGTTTTGGCATGACACAATGCATAATTCTCATGTTTCTCCTTGTAAATTTCCACTATGGTCATCATTTCCAGCTGATCCTCCAAAAATTTTGCTCTTGGCTTCTATTTTATAAGTACAATGAAGGCTGTGCCAATAACTTGTGCTTATCTAGCTTGGTTACAACAGTTACAGTCTGGTTTTCCAGCCTTAGGAAACAACTGAAACAATATTCATTTGCTTCAAGCCTGCCAGTTTAACTGGCACCATTATCAAGATTCCAGTAGCTTTCTAAGTTTGGGGGTTTCTTCCCAGTGTATCTGCCATGTATGCAACTTCATTAAAAATAAGGAAAAACTATGCTGGTTTAAGTTTTTGGTTGTTTGTTTTGTTTTGGGGGGTTTTTTTAACATGATTTCAGACTGGAAGATTTGCTTCTGTCAGTGTCATGAACTTTTTCAAATAATTTTTTTAACAATGTTGTCACATAAGTTCTTGCTGGGAACTTAACACTCCAGCATCAGTTAGGAAGATACACTTTACTCAAAAAATTCTTTGCTAACTTGAGGTGGTATTTTCTTTCTTACTACAGGATGAAAACCTGCCCTGTTCATTGATCTAACTTTGAGATATAAAAATGCAAACCACTAATGTGCATGATTCAACTAAAGCTATACTGAACTTATTCTTACATTTGAAAAAAAAAAATCACAAATAAATCCTTTATGTGGGATGTAAACACAGAAAAGGTCAAGCCTAAAGAAACCTTAAAAAGTAGTGATGAAATGAGAAATATAACTGAAGTTTCATTTTAACCATATAGTTTTCTATTTGTTGTAATGCATGGATAAACATCTAGAACTGGTATAAAAAAGTAGCAAGAATGTGTGCTCACAGCTTAATATTTTACTTTGAAATTCCAACTACAAACTTTGTGTTTAAGTAAGTAATTACTCAGGCAAGCCAAGTTTGAATGCTGTAGCCAATTCTTGCTAAACTAGATTGCACCTCACTATTGGAAGGGTGTTAGCAGAATTTTGTTGTTTACTATATTAATTTCTTCAAACAAATGTCTAATATCTCATTTTTGCTGTCACAAAAAACCTTCCAGAGGCTAATATACATGCTACTTTCAACAGGCAAAAAGAGGTGGAGACAAATTTTGAATATATGAAAGAAGAGATTTTAAGAGTGATGATGAGCATGACTTTAAAATAGCAGGCCTTTCCACAACACATGGCAGGGCAAACACGAGACAAAAAAGAGACAGTGTGGAAATCACACTTATTTGACATTAATGCTTTCAAGCTTCTTCTTTGGTAACATAAGAAAGTCCTCAAATGTAATAATTGAGTATCTTAGATTTTCATATTGATGTGCAAGTGGTGACTAACTATTATTTTTCATTTATACACCTACTGTGCATGAGCATCTAATCAGCTGAAAGTAAACACTAGTATCTTTAACACAAAGCATTTCCAATGCATTTATGATGTCTATAAAATTTCTTTCATATTTAAGCTATAAAAATCTTCGTTTTTTCAGTATTTCCCAGTCAGAAGTGAAAGGTTTGCTTATACAGTTCTGCCCATATGCAGATACCTAAATCCACTAGAACACTTTTGCCCTGTGAATTGGGAATTAAATTTCCCCTGTACAAGGATTTTACTCCTAGAATTTGATCACTCCAATATAGATACTGAGAAGTTGAATTAATTACTTAATAAATTAAGTAGGAAATAACATAATTGAACTGAAAACAGAGAGTGAAGTTTGATTATTGAAGACATGAACTACATTTCACCCAGACCATCATGGCTTGGAATACTGCAGGGAGTTATAAGGACATCATACCAGCAAACTGCAACTGGGCCCCAATTTATGAACTGTAACCTCCACAGTCTTTTGAAGTTTGTTTTTCCTTTATTTTAACTAACTTGTTTCATGAAATTCTTTTAGAAGTTTAGTGTATGTGAAAGATTACTTAAAAACCCCCAATTTGTTGTTTTAATACTTTTTCCTCTTAGATTACCGAATTGATATTTTGAAAATACTTTTTAAAAAATTACTTTTAAGAATTGCTGTATGGGTTTCACTCCAAATCCAAATATCCTGACTCAAGTTTTTACAGTTTTTAGGGGAAACTATTGATAGATGTGTTGGGTTGAAGATGCAAGGTGCATCACTTCACCTCCTTGGGACTGGATTGAAATGCAGAGCAAAAGAATGAAATTACTTAAAGTTCCATAAAGATGTTGAGCAATATTAATCTTTTAATATGATGCACTGAGAACTGAGGTATCGAGTAGTTTCTTGGTTTTTTCCTCTTTAATCCTGTTTGGGTTTTTTTTTCCAAGTTGAACCTGACAAAACCACTGCGCTCTACCTGGCTGAGGAGCGGGTGTCACTGTCGGGGTGCCACCCCTTATCCCGAAGCGGCCGTTCCCAGGAGGGGACGCGCTGAGCCGGGCGCGAGCACCTGGATCCTGGAAATCCCTGGAGTGCGGGAATGGCACCGCAGGAAAAACCCCCCAGTCAGCGCCGCGCACTGTAAACTGCTCCGGGAATAAAGAAAGGCACTGCATGAATACACTGTCTTTTTAGATGACTGCCATTTAATAGGAAATACACTAAAGAGGTTTCCGTCGCCTCTTCAGCGTGCAAAAGACAAAGCAAAACAAAAAAACGCAAACAAAACAAAAACACCGAAAAGAAAAGAAAAGAAAAGAAAAGAAAAGAAAAGAAAAGAAAAGAAAAGAAAAGAAAAGAAGGAGGGTTGTGTCGCGGTGACTCCGCTCGTCGCTCTCGCTGCCCCGAGGCCGCGCTGAGGGAGCCGCGGGCCTGAGGGAGCCGCGCTGCCCGGGCTCGGCTCAGGGCGCCGCTCGGGCCGGCTCTGCCCCGCGTGTTTCCCTCCCTCGGGCGGATCCCGGCTCACCCCAGTGCTCGCTGCCGCCCTGCCGGGGCCGGGCTCAGCCCTGCCCGGGCACAAGCGCCCTCCCTCCGCAGGTGCGCGGGGCCGGAGCCCGCGGCGCTCCCCAGGACGGCCGGGACTGCCGAGGTGGGAAGGCGGTGAGGGCGGCCCGGGCGCTCGGTGCCGGGCATGAGGGAAGAAGCGCTGTGCTCTGCGGGGGCCGCGGGCGGACCGGCGGGTCCCCGGGAGCGGGTGACGAGGCGTGGAAGGGCCGCCCTGTCCGGCCGGAGCCGCCCGAGGCGGGGGATGCCGGCGGAGCGGGGCTGCAGGGATCCCGGAGAGCCCTCTCCAAACCCCGAACGCAAAACCGCCCCCTGAGCCAGGACCCCGGCACAGCCAAGCCGCAGGTGGGTTTGGCACAGCCCGCGGAGGCTTTATTGAAAACGATGTCACTGTGGTGGTGTGGGGGTGATTGAGCCGGGTGATGGGATACAGGTGTGCCGCCCCCTGAGCCAGGACCCCGGCACAGCCAAGCCGCAGGTGGGTTTGGCACAGCCCGCGGCTCGGGCAGCGGGCGGCATGGGTCTGTGGTGGTGATTGAGCCGGGTGATGGGATACAGGTGTGTCATCCTTCAGTGTGAAATTATGGAGGGATGAGGTTGATCGGCAGCATTCATTCTTTCCTTCTGGATGTGCCAGTTACCTGCTGTGTGAGTAAGTTAAGGTTATGTCAGTTGGTCAGAAGCAGGACCTTCTATGTGAGCTTTCACTGGGCAGGGGCGGGGAGCACGGGGAGCAAGGAGATGAATTAATTGTCATTGATACTTTGCTTTTTTCATAATCTCTCCCTCTTCAGGCAGCCTTTTGAATTAATAACTCTGAATACATTTGCAACTCTCTCAAGTAGCTGCCAGCAGTGTAGGAGTGATTACTTTTTGAGTCATTCATACTTCTTTTTTCTTTTTCTGTTTTCTTTCTTTTTTTTTTAAATTAGGATTTCAGCTTGCATTTTGAAGGCTGTTCTTCCTTCTCATAGAATAGGTTCAACAATAAAAAATCCTCATTGGGGCTCAGTAGTGATCTCTGTCCCTCTCTCCCTAGCTCCTGCTGACACCTGTTGCTGAACTGGCCTTTGTGGTTTCTATCCCTCTCTGTTTGACCAGTCTTTATTTACTCATGTGCAATGGAGAAATGGATGTGAAATTAGGACAACTTAGTAGTTCATAAAACTTCATAAATTTCTGGATATTTGATTCCTTTGTAGAGTGCTGGTGAACCTCTGTTCATATTTACAGTAGTAGTAGTGATGTATATGCCGTGTACACACAGCTTCATAATGGTTTTGCTGTAGTGCTAAATATTTACAGGCCTTAAATGTGACTCAGAAGTAAGCTGAGGCTGCTTTGCACATGTTTTCTGAATCTCATGGTCAAACATTGCTAGCTCAGTTAATTTTACTTTGTACACTGTCTCTGGTCACATAGAAGCATGTTACTGTCCATAAAGCCTTTAATTTGAGTTGACTGGCCCTGCTACAGCTGCCTCAGCAAAGCCCACATCAGCTCTCCTTTAACAAAACACTGCCACAGGACGGTGAATGCTGCCCCTCTGCTTGTGGGGAGGTAGTGAAATGAAACCTTGTCTCCATGTAGGATTTTATGACAAAATGACTCTTAAAAAAGTCAAGTACATGTCAGTGAAGGTAGACCCTGGTGCATGGGACTGAGACCTGCAGTAGCTGAGGGGCTGTAGCCATGCAGTGCTTCCCTCTCCCATGGGAGCTTGGAGAGCAATGCTGCCTGTTTTGAAATCTATATTTCTAACTATATTATATATATTTTCCAAAAAGCAATAGGTAACATTGTAAAATTAAATTACCGAAAAATAACTAATGATTTTTAAAAATAAACTCGCCTGGTCATTATGCTTTGGACTAGACTTTCAGAATTTTCATCATCATGGCTGATGCTTACTTTTAAATGCTCCAGTTTCCAGAGTATAAGTAATGTAAAGTTCACAGAAGAAGTGGAAATCAACAGACTGATGCTGATTTCCTTGTTCATAGAAAAAAACCCCAAAATCCAAATACACAGGGTATGCTGTATGCCTTTGCCTGCTACGTGGTTAAGAGATCCTCTGAATAAAAGTAATTTTTTTTTCCAAGAATGCAGGATAAGGATGGGATTGGGAGAAAATTGCTTGCAGAAGAGCTGTGGAATAAAATATAGGCTAATCAGAGAGAACAGTTAACTTCATATTCTGCATCAGAAATACACATTTAAATTTTTTTACAAAGTAAATGAGATTCTTAAGGAAGATAAGATAAGTGTAGGAAGATAAGTGTGTTCATGCTAAATGTTCTGGTGGTCAGAGAGGAAGAAGAATCTACCTCTGTATAGAGTGAAACCTTGATAACTTCATAGCATGAAGAAAGGACCTACAGTGTAATTCCCCCAGAAGGGGCTTACTGCTGCATGTACTTTTCCTCTGTTAAGGTGGGGATATCATCATTTACCATTTCATAACCAGATATCTGAAAATGTACCACTCTGCGTGGGAAACTTGCTATCATCATTTACCAATGGGAAGGATTCCCCATTTCATAACCAGATATCTGAAAATGTACCACTCTGCGTGGGAAACTTGGCACAGCCTTCCAGAACCTTTTTTCCGTTTCAATAAACTAAGCCAGATTTTAGTATGGATGGAGAGCACATTTTCAGATGCTTAATGATTTTTCTAATCCTGTGACCTGTGTGCCTTAGGGAGATCTTGCAGGAGTGCCCCATGAACCTGCTGTGTGGCTCTGTTATACCACCTTTGGGATTTGGATGTTTACTTGGAAACAGCAATGGCTGGAGGAGACAGACATGATGTTTTCACTAGATCAGGGTAGAACAAAGTAAAGCAGTTTGAAACCTAAGTCTTCTCTAACTAGTGTTTGAATATCTGTGTGACTTCTGGCCCTGACTTACTTTATTCCTCTGTTATGTGTAGGTAGAAAAGTTCTTTTATAAACTGAAAAATAGCA
The DNA here is from genome assembly GCF_014805655.1 of Passer montanus. Classification (NCBI taxonomy): domain Eukaryota; kingdom Metazoa; phylum Chordata; class Aves; order Passeriformes; family Passeridae; genus Passer; species Passer montanus. Next base: position 5,507,834 of record NW_024366592.1, read on the forward strand.
CGGCCCTGGTGTCAGGCCTATTGAATTGTCTGAATTAACACAGATCTTTGCTGATGAAATACTGGATAAGGTAGATGAGTGTTCCTCAGACTTCTTGCAAATGTGAGCACTTATCCTTCTCTTTTTATACACTTCCTAAGTAAAAATTACTTCTGTACTCCTCGAATTGCTGGCAGTAGCTCAGTTCCTGGGGGTGCTGGGTGGAAGAGGGCACAGAAATCAGCTGCAGTGATCAGCTGTAGGTGTGAGCCCCCCGTGCCTTGGCCAGGAGCAGCAGGGTGCTGAAGGGAGTGGGAGCTCCTGGCCAGTGTAAATCCATGCAGCAGGTAATTGCAGCTGGTGCTGACTCCCCTGGAGGAAATGAGCTGCTTCCAGCTGTAAATCAGGGCTGGTTGGTTTTATTGTTTTTCTTGTTACTTTTTAAGAGCTTAATATTTTAATTAAGTTTTCCCCTACCTGTTTATGACTCCCACCCTTTGAATCTTGTTGTTAGTTCATTGAGAGGTGCACCTCAGGTAAGAGAAACACTGGTTGGTTTGTGTCCTTATTTTTTTAGAAAAAGTCTTGTCCGATGGCAGCACTACCAGTACCTCCATTTGTAATTTTACCAAATAATAGTGTGTCTTTCATAAAGAAACTGATTCACAAGTCAATTTCTGTGACTCGAATTTGATGCAGTGTATTACTGCTAGCATAAGTTATTTCTGCTAGGGTAGAGAGATGTGTACAGTTGAGCAAGATTGGAAGATTCTTTTTGTACACAATTCTTAATCCTAGTCTGCTAATACTTCCAGTAAAATGAACCTTAAATTTTAGCCCAAGATACCTTAAAGTGACAAGGGAAGAGGGAAACTTCTAAATTAAATTTCAAAATGCAAACAGCTCACATGGTTGTTTCTCCTTTTATTCCTTAATATAATTTGCTGACATTTTAACATAATGCACAGAAACTTAGGAGAAAAAAGCTGTCACTACTGAATATATTGCTTGTAACTAAAAGAAAGTTGCCTAGTGCTGTGTTTGTGAGCCCAATACAGCAGCAGCCTGCCTCATGAACCTGCTGGCAGCCTGTGACATGAACACAGGCTTGGGGTAGGCTGAGACATCAAAGATCCAGCTGCTGGTTTGCTGCTCTGTTTATTAGTCAGATGCCTCCCTTTGTTTAGTTCTAAAGAAAGAGTCTCTTTGCATTAAGAATTAAATAGAGTTTCTTCTAATAAATGAGGGAAAGTGAGGCAAGTGTTGATTTTTCTGCATGGTAATCATCAGTACCTTTGTTCAGATGTAGCTGGATGCCAGTTTGTGTATTGGGACAAATGTAAAAGGTTTCTTTTTAAATCCAAAGTTTCCACTAGACATTTTCCACAGTGGAGGAAAGGAAGGTTCTCCCAGTGGAGCTTACCTTTGTGACACAGGGTATGGTCAAGCATGCTCTTGGCCACAGCTCTTTGGGGTACCAGTGCTTATTGACTGATGTCACTGTCAGCTTTGTTCTGGTTTGGTTTGGGTTTGACTTTGCTGAAGGCTCCCACCCTCGTACTCTGCAAACACAGCTTCTGTGTGGCTGCTCCAGCCTGGTTGAATCAAAATTGTCTTGGTGAGCTTAAATGTTTTCAGTAAGACATTTTAAAAGACAGACATAGTTTGCTGAGTCTTGCCATTATGAAGAGTCACAGTGTCCTTATTTTGCAATGCTTTGATAGTGAATGGTATTTTAATGTACATTTAAGCCTGAATCCTGTCTTGTGTTAATTTATCACTGGTTTTGTTGTGGAAATTCCTGAAAGTGGAATTTAAACATGGATAGGAGTGAATTGACACTTGTCAGGAGCTAGCTCAGCAAGCAAGCCTTGGCTGCACATGTTGGGATTCTGGAGCCTGTTTGTGGCCGTGGTGACACAGCATTATTAGCTCAGCCCCTCTGTGTGCAGATACAAACAACAAATACTGCTTGGTTTCCACACAGTGCACAAGAAAAAGACGTTTCTACGTTTCAGGATTAAGAGATGAAAAATTCTTTTAAACTCTTTGGAATTTTCATTCTGATGAGTTTAAAGTAGTTGTTTTCATTGTGTATCATGGCTCCATCAGTGTTTGTCCCATCCTTCCAACTTCAGTGGAAGTTGACTCCAGTTTCAGTGCTTTGGCTCTTCTCATTTGCTATAGTACCCTTAAATTTAAAAAATCCTTTCAGTAGGAATGTCATACCTGACAATGAACGATTGCTATACAATATACAGTACTGATAAAGTTCTGCTGTAATCCAACTCCCAGTTGTCTTATTTATATAACATTTTTCACTTTGGAGAAGTGAGACAGCTCATGGAGGTTGTAAAAACATCATATTTGAATACTGTGCCAAGAGTGAAGGCAGCCCTCTGCTTGCATGGCTTGGAGAGAAATGGAGTTATCTGTACCCTTCTGGTGATACTGGGGAGAAGCACATGAAGAGAGATAAAGTAGGTACAGCTACTCCATTCCCAGGCGCCTTTTTGTGCTTTAGAACCACAGAAGTGTTGAAGTGTTGAAATAGATATGGAAGCTGAGGCTGTGTTGGCTTCTAAGGAATACACTGTGAATACTGAAAACAGCTTCTCTGGTTTTGCTCTGATTCTGTAACCTTTCAGAAGTGTTAAAACAACTTTAAGATGCTGAAGTAGCAGATAGCACTATTACTTACTTTGCTTGCGTTTAAGGAAAGTTAGACCTGTATTTTCTTTAACTGGTCTCTACCCACAGGTTGGTAGAATAATTAATGAAACAGGTACGCAAAAGTTCCTGGAGGTGGCAAGAATGTCTTTCAGGAGCACGTGCTGGGCACCAAATGCTGCATGAAAACATGCACTGTAGCTGTATGGAATAATGCCTACATGTAAACTTGTTTGTCCACTTCCCTGTGATAGTGAAGTGTGAAGGACAAAGGCAGGAAAATGTGAGACACTTTCAGTGGCCTCTAATAAACATGGCACAGGCTTTCATCAGAAACTGCACACATTGCAATTCCAACACTGCACTGTAGTGTTTCTCAACATCTTCTATGGTATATTTTTTCGATGTCTGGAAAAATGAGGGAGAGTTGAGAGATTTTTTTTTCTCTTTAGTAAAAAACATGCTGAAATGCTATACTTTTAATTCCAGACACATGATTCTTGTAAGCTGTATTTAATGGCTTTGCCTTCTGAGCTGTATGTTGGTCATTCCCCTGCGTCCAACTCTTTCCCTTTGTATGTCAGTCCTAATTTTTTGCTTTTCCAGGAGTGATGTTTGCAATGTATTGTACTTCTCCTAAAATAAATGAGAGGAAAAAATTATGGTTATTTATCCAACTGGAATGACCATCGGTTATAAAACTGAATGTTTCGCTTTCTCATTTGACTTCTGTATTGTTCAAATTTAAATTCCTCTTGTTGTTCCCCTAAGATTGATTCTGTATGTAAAATGTTGGAAGTTGAGAAGACTGAAAAAGCTGGGTTTTACCTAAGGGAAAATATTAGGTCTTTGTAGGTTTTGTTAGAACATTTGATGCTTTTAGGAGGTATGAAATGTAGTTGCTACCTTCTCTATTATCTCTATAGTTGCTATGTCTTCCAATTCTCCAGTTTCTGCACAGTTTTAGTTGTATACATGTTTTATGATGCAGAAGTGATGCCTTAAGGAATTCTCTGCTGTTCTGGATGCCATTCACCTTCATTAGTAGGTATGGACTCAAAAAGATGCTTAATTCTTTTTCCTCCACTAGAAGCGAGTTGCTCATGCATCCCTGTTAGTATTCAGCTGCAAATTTGGAAACCCACAGATGGGTTTTATGGGACAGAAAAGGCATTTGGAAAAGTTTCCTGACTGTGGAGCCAGTGCACATCCTTTTTCCTCCACTAGAAGCGAGCGTGCATCCCCGTTAGTATTCAACTGCAAATTTGGAAACCCACAGATGGGTTTTATGGGACAGAAAAGGCATTTGGAAAAGTTTCCTGACTGTGGAGCCAGTGCAGTTATCCATTTTTAATTATAGATAATGCATATCACCCTGAATAGGTAGGACTCACTGGCACTCTAGGTTCTGATTTCTGTAGCACAGCCAAGCAGATTGTACAAGTTCTTCTGAAATTAATCAATGCTGTCTCACAGAACAAGATTGCAGTCTTAAAAGAAATCCAATCAAGGCATTGTGACTATATATAATAGCACAAAACTATTGACTCAATATGAAAAGTACCTTAAAAAGAGTGTCCTGCTGCAGCTAACTTGCAGAGTTAATGCTCTAATCCAAATATCAGGCACATGGCACAGGTTCTGTTGCTGTTTTGCACTTGTTACTGTGACCAGACTGGTTTGTAAGTTTGGGGAAGAAAGAGAGAAAAAGAAAAATCTGTATATTCTCTGTGTATAAAGAGAAATTATGTGTAACAGATAGACAGTGCTTGTTTTTAATATAGTTCTTAACTTAATCTTAGGAATCTACTGATCAGTGCCTTGAAAGTATTCTCTAAGGAAGAATATGAATCTTAATATTTGTAATCATCCAGATTGTCTTGCATTTAAGGACAGCTTATTTCATTAAAAATCTAGACAAATAGCTACCTTGCTTTAAAAACTTTTTTGTTGAATTTAACATGGCCTGCTTCATACTTAGCATTGACTCTTGCTGTATTTATGTAAAAGGTTTAAAAGAAAATCAAATTATTGGAGGCAGATCTCCTAGGCACTGATTTCTAAAATCAAGTCTAAAGCAATTTGCTCGGTTCTAAGTTATTTTACTAATTTTTCTACAAAGGTGTTTGTGGAGGGCTTCGGTTACGAGACAGTTTTTTTCAGGGATTGATCACTTTTTCCATAAACATGTAGCCCTGATTATACATTGGTACTGTGGTTTCTGTCTGGGAGTGCTTTTTCCCTGATGAAATAGTGAAAAGTAGGCTTTTAAAAATTACACAAAGAAGCCTTTCAGGCTAGAAGGCCTTAATTTAAGATTTTCTTGACTTTAAAAGTGGAGCAATTAAGCTGTATTAACATTTATTCTTTATTTTTAATATAATCTATTTAAACAGGAAGGTCAGGGACCTAGTGCTGCAGGTCCACAAGTCCTAAGGATCCCTAGCTCTGATCAAGGACAGAATAGACTGTGATCTCATGTGATCAGTATTTTCCTTGGAGTTCTACTTAAAGGAAAACTAAAACTGCAAAAGAGAATGTTTCACTCTTCTAAAACCTAAAATGTACCAGTATTGTGGAATCTAAAGGGATTCCATTCATGGAAATGCCCAAATAAAAAAGAGGGCTCACCAGAAAAAGGTTCCCACCAATGAGAATTACATCTTTAAAAGGACAAACTGAAAACTTCAGGTTTTCATTATAAAAATAAGCTTACTTGCTCCAGGGTCCCAGTTTCCTAGCTGGATTGCATCTCAGGAAAGCATCCAAAAGTGGATACTTTTCACAAAAAGGAAAAAAAAAAAGGCTTTATTGAAAACCTGGTTCATTGCTGAGGAACAGCTTTCATGGAAAAATTTTGACTAGGTCTGTCTCAAGCATAGCACAATACAAATTTATTCTTGTTTATTCCTGAGGCATCCAGAGTTAGGCATTCTGATATTTCTGAAATCAGCAATATACTTAACTTGAGAGCAGGCAGTATGATAGATTTCTTGTACAGAGTCCAGTTGCTGTATGTTACTCTTGGATCTGTTGGATAACACAAAGTGTGCTTAATCATAAAGCCTGCCAGTTCTCTTCCCTCTGCTCTTCCCCTCTCGGCAGATTACCAGATTTATGTTTGATTTCTTGGATCTTTTTGTTACCTTTTTTTGCCAAAGAATTTGCTCTGACTGAACTTGTTGGAGAGGAGAAAAGCTGAAGAATGAGTTTCGTGCTCCTCTTTGTCATTAACCGTTCTGGTATTCTCTGCTGACGGCAGTGACCACTCTGCATTGTTGCTTTACTCCTTCAGAACAGAGGCTATTCCAGAGAGGGGTGCAGTGTTCATGGAATCCTGAGGGACCAGCCAGGATCACCCAGTCCAAGCCCTGGCCCTGCACAGACACCCCTGAATTCCACCCTGTGCCTGGGAGCGTTGTCCAAACACTCCCGGAGCTCTGGCAGCCTTGGGGCCGTGACCATTCCCTGGGGAGCCTGGGCAGTGCCCCACAGCCTCTGGGGGAGAACCTTTCCCTGATAACCAACCTAAACCTCCCAAGTATTCCAGAAACCAATACCAAGAGACCAGATCACCAAGAGACCAGGTGTGGGTGACACAGAACTTCGGGCTGTAGCATGTTCCAGCTGCAGCAGTATCTTTGTCCTGTCTCCTTTTCACGGTTAATTCCCAGTCAAGCATGGTGGTAACATACTCTCTTAGGACAGAAGTAGGATACAACCTTTCAGGTGAAGGGAGAATTATCTCCAGGAAGACTGCTGCAGTTGTTGCACAAGTGTCAGAGTCTGAACTAGTGGGGTGCTTACCATTCAGTTTTGAACATAAATGAAATTTTACATATAGTAATATTAAAAATAATATAAAAAAACTGTGCTGCATGCTTGAGACTGGAAACAGCAAATGAGATTGCAGACACAGCAGCTTCTCTGCAGGTGTGAAAAAGAAGTGCCAGTGTGCCTCGAATGCTGTTCCCCTTTCCCTGTTACACCTGGTTGCCTCCAAGAGTTTCTCCTGATCTCTGGAGGGTTTTTTCTCCTGTTTTTTCAGCCCGTGGCATTGTAACATCACTGCTGTGCTGGGTACAGCTCCAGCCAGGCCGTTGAAATGCTGCAGGAGGTTCCCCAGTGCCCCCTTCCTTGCTTCCTCGAATAGAAACCTTTCCTTGTCAACTTAGCAACAACAACAGCAGCAAAGCCCAGACAAAAGAGAGCTTTTGGGTCACTTGGCAGTCCCAGGAGGGGCAGTGCCAGCTGCAGGTCACTCCTTTGTGCTGTCTCCAAGCGGGATGCACGGGCTCTGCTCTGCCAGCTTCAGGTTGGGAAGCCACAGGGTGGTCTGTGCCCCGTCAGAGCTTGTTTGTCTGTCTTTCCTGTTATGAAGAGCAATGGGTGAGCATGTTTTGCGTGATTTCAAATCCACTTAAAGTTCATGGGTTTGAAATCAAAACCAGAACTCGAATCTTACGAGGTTTGTGTTTCTGTTAGGAGCTGGCTTTTGGCCAGGATGTGTCAGTTCATTTAACTTTTAGCCCTGGAATCAAATACATACCAGTTTGCTATACCAGGTCACTTGTATTGCTTTATATCCTCTTCCTTATATTTTTTAACATCCATTGCATGCATTTATGGGTATCAGAAAGTTGCTTGCAGAGGTGTTTGCTCTCTCATTGGCATATGAATTTTGTCTTCTGTCTTCATTTTGTTTCACAATTTCTGGGCTCACAGCATGCACCTTCTGCCTGTTCCTCTGTATATCTAAGACAATAAAAAAGGACTGAAATCTGTCCTCTTTGAGGGCTGTATTTTAGATCCTATATGTTTTGAATATGGACTGAAATAAAGCCCCTACTATCTGTGCCCTGTGGTTTGGTTTACCCACCATTGTCTGTTTCTGAGAGGTGTCACAGTCACAGCAGCTCTGCAGGGCACTGAGGAGCAGGATCTTGCCTAGTGCAAATATGGAATTTGATTTATTTTTATTTTTTTTACACTAAGTCTGTCTTGCCTCTAGTGCTGTTCTCTTCTATGCTGGTGTGCTTTTATGCAGGTGCATGGAACCCCAAGCAACGCTGATGTGGAAGATCAAATTGACTGAAAATCATCTGCAGTGTTGTATTTTGTAGGTGAACCCAGTAGCAGTCTATTGATTCCATATAAGTTCACTTGCTGATTTTTCTTGGGTTTTTTTCCCTTTTAAATAGTTGCACCTATTAAAAAAATTCAAGTGTGGGTGTTTCTGTGCATCTATAAAGAAGAGATATATGTGTTTGTTGTTACCAGCATATTGTAGTTATGTGTTAGCAGACGTTTTTAAGAGGTAATATGTTGATTTAATAAATTATATCCATGCTTTCCTTTGGTGAGCTGGAAAGTGTTTATTTTTCAGTGTTTTATACTGCGAGGTGATTATGGGGACCTGCTGTGATCATAGCTGTTCACTTAAATATAATCTCTTTGATCATGATTATCTGTAAATCAGATGCAATTTTTTTGAGTTTGTTTGGTTTTTTACAGACATGATCAAAAGCTTATAAATAACTTGGTCTGTCACTTCTGACATCATGTGAAATAGGGGTTATTTGAACTGCAGTGTGAATTTTATGGTGTATATATGTTCTCTACGTGCAGGAGATAGGATTTTTAACATCAATGCTTGTGATTATGAACTTTAAATATGTTTTCTGTGTATATTCTGCATTTCAGCTATTGCTGTTGGAATGAATAAGCTTGTAACTCACTGGAGTGTCTCAGAAAGCACTGCCCAGCACAGCCACGGGAGCACTCTTTTTAATCTAAATATATTTTCAATTCATTCTAAATATATTTTAGTGATTTTATTTTAGATTAAAAGAAGTGTAAAGATTTTAACTTTTTACAGTATCCTCACACTGGAGGTTCATTGAAACAATTCTCTGCTTTTAAAAAGACTGTCAAAATACACTATTTTATTTTAGCCTGAGAAAGTAATATAATGTCACATTTTCTGAAAAAAAAACAAACAAGACCCATATCAAAGAGAGTTATTAAATTCATAAGGTTGACTATTTCAGCATTAAATATTTCATTTGAATACTTTTTAAAGTAGATTTAAGCAAAACTTTGTCAATTCTGTATACAGTTGCTTGAGAGTTATTTTTGCTGCCATAAGCAGTGTAACCAAAGTATGTGAGGAGCTGAAACTTTAAACAACAGTATTGCTTCATATTCAGATGTTCATTAAAATTTCCACTGGGATTTTCAGTGGCTGTATTACAGATTAAAAGTGACTAGAAATAATCTTACCAACTCATTTTGCTTTTTCTCAAATCTCAGTCATTTAAGACAGAAATGGTGGTGAGAGGTGCAACTTAAAAAATTACAGTAACACCATTTTGGGATTGATAGTTTTCTGCTCTAGCTGTGAATGTTTCTAAGGTTCCTTTTTTTTGTTTTCTGCCCCACTGGTGATGTACTGCACAAGGACTGTAATTACAAATTCCACTTTAAATTTTAGAGCAGGGTTAAACTGGGTTTTTAGACTTACAGACATCTATGCCACCAAAGGAAGATTTTTTCCCCGTGCCTGTCCCCCACCTCCCCTAATGTTTTAGAATTTTACCATGTTTCCTCTAAGGGCTTTGGATCAAATTTTGGATATAGTTACTGGGTTTAAATAGCAGACTTCTAATAAGAACTATTGTTCACTGTCCTGCCAGCTGTTCTGTACCACAGTCTGGGCAATGGATCCTAGTCAGTAGATGTTATAAATCATGTTATTTGTCCTTTGCCAACTTTGCCCCTTCTCAAGAAAGAAGCTGCCAGTCTGAATCTTGAAAGACCCACTGTGAAGAGCAGAAAACTTATGGTAGCTTGAAAAAGGGCTTCTTTTTCTCTTGTAAAGGCAAGTGAGGGGATGAGCAAAAGAATTTATAAAGATACAGAGAGTGCAGAGCCTCTGCTGAAGCTGGAGGCTTTCATCAGCTGCTGTTTATTGTGAAGATGGCTCTTGGTTTATGTGTACATATAAGAATGATGGATATGGAACTGGGATAAGTTCATCTCTTTTTAAATTATGATTAAACAAGCAATTTCAATCACAAATTATGTGTCACCCTGTCTCTAATCTACCCATTCACTTTACAAAGTAAAGGAGGCAGCTGATTAAATTTAGCCGGCATGTTTTTTTGCCTGCTGTCTAGACAATTGGCTTGGTTCCCGTTCCTCTGGTCTTTGCTCCCTTTCTTGCTTGTAGGCCCACAAGGCCACTTAACCATTCTGCTGTCGTTTGAGCAGTGTGCTCCTGAGGCTGATAAAGAGCATGTGGGGATGGGCTTTTTTGCTTCTTGGGTTGTTAACAGAGAGCATGGTACCAGTAAATAAACACACACAGGATCTCTGTTAATGCTGAGTGAGTCCTCTTAGAGTGAAAATTATTCAGCTCTAAAATCAGCTGCCTTTGTACTTTGCTGCTCCTGGAATTTAGATGAGCCCTTTCATCTGACGTCACTGCAAAAGCAGTGGACAGATTCCAGTGTGCTGTCTTTCCCAGTTGGTTTTTTACATACATAAGAAATCAGTGAAACAAAGAAAAAGAGGCTGAAAATAAAACCTAAACCAAACACTGTTCCCCACCTCACCTGCAATCAACACCAAACCAAACAGCCCTGACTTTGAGTGCCCATCTCCAGATTCTTTGGTTATAATCATGGTTTGCATTTACAGACCTAAAATATATTGATATCACTGGGGCATATTGCAACAATATTGTTCCACTGTAAAATGCCTCAGTGGCTCTGCTGGGTTTGTAGTGTCCTGAGGAGTGACACTAACTTTGTTGTACAAATGGTTGTTATTTCTATGTCTATGATTTCAGGCTAGAACTGCAGACTGACCTCTCATTTAGCCGTGGGGTAAAGTGGAGTTCAGCTTTGAGTGAAGTTTGGGATTTAAGTTGACAATTAAAAAAAATTTCACCCAGAAAAAGTGCTTGAAAATTTAAACTGATCTTATGTGCTCTCTGACAAAGGGTCAGCCTTGTGGTTGGAGATAAATGGATGCAAACCAGTTGGGAATTGCGTCAGATCAGTGCGTGCTGGTCAGTGCAGCACTGAGCCCGAGGGGTGCCCAGGTGTCACAGCACCCAGCCAGGCTGCAGGGCTGGAGCAGTTGGGAAATGTGCTGCTTAGTGCCTTTTCCTATCACACCCCTACAGACCCCTTCAGCCAGTCAGCAAGCTGGACTTCCTTTGTAGAATGGATACAAAATGGACTGGAAATTGAATTTTCACAAGAGACATAATGATTCAGATGATGCTGTGCTTTCTGTCCAGGCCATCCATAATCAAAAACCTAATTTTTCCTCTAGAAGCATAGGCATCCTAGTGGATCCTAGTATTTTTAGCAGCTATACTGTTATCTTCCATTGTGGGTGATTTTCCCCTTTTTTTTTTTTTTTTTTTCTTTTAGAAGGTCACATTAGTCCACAATGCTGTGTGGTCTTTTGCTCTAGTAATGTCATGTGGTTTTTGACGTGACAGTAAGCAAGATACATCTCTCATGCAAATACTTGCTTATTGAAGCATTCAAATAAGCAAGCTACCATTCATCATTTTAAAATTGCACAGATTTGGTAAAGAATCTGCAGCAGCCATTGGTTTCATCCTTTCTGGATTTATTTTCCTGATTGTCTGCATGGGGTGTGAAGTTTTTGGGGGCTTTTGCTTTGTTTTGCCTTTTTCTAGGATCAGCAGAAGTTTGTGCAGATGCCATCTGTTTTATATTTAGACTTGCTGTACCTGCTGCATTTTCTTCTCTGAATGGGGCAACCTGAAATACCACAGCCACGTAACTTAACTCAGAAGTTGGGGTTTGTTCCCTTTTACCCCCCATTGCTGATTGTGTTGTGCTCCTACTAATCCTGCTGGAAGGGCTGTATTTTCCCTAGCTCAGCTTGCTGTGCCACTTTGCCTCACCTGTTTCAAAATGATCTCATTCCACAGTTCCTCAGAAAACCATCTGTTTAAATTCTTGGTGATTTGATGTCTTTTCTGTTCTTTTCTTTACAGTCACATACAATTCTAGTGTTTGGCCTTACAAATGCTTTACAAAAATACTTTGCACCCTGCCAGAAAGTCTACCCTTTTGTCTTCAACTAACAGCTTAATTGTTTTTAATGCACATCTCATAGTTATTTTTTTCTTTTCTCTCTTTAAAAGGAAAAAAGTTAATATTTTTCAGGTGCACTTTGCACTTCCTATTTAAAGGAACTGGCCTCTACTCTGCCATTTTTTGGTTTCCAATTTAGACACAAGCTTCCACAGAGGTAGTTCTTTGACTCTTGTTAATAAATAGAAGGCATTGTGTGGCTTCTGGGTATTTTCTGCAAATTATATAGGTTCAATTTTATATGATGGAAAGGAAACACTGAATAGTTAGCTTCTAATTCCAAACAGCGATTAATGCAGTGAGGAAGACAATATCCTCTTTAAAATCTATTTTTGTCTTTCCCTCCAATTTTGTATACAGTTTCCAGACCTTCCCCCAGACTCATCCTGCCTAGCTTCCTGTTGAAAACGTGAGGAAACATTTGCACATATCCTCACAAAGAAGCTTTACTTATTTGTTGGTCACTGCATATAATTTTCAGAGCATTATTTGCAGCTTAGACCCTCCCGAAAAGAAAAAAAAAATCATTTTTGCTACAGCAAATGAGATTTTTTAAAATTAATTGGGACTGTTTTGGCTTAGAGGCTAACACAGGCATACTTCTTGTGAGAATAATGTCTAAAAATGCGTATCATGAGCTAGGAGAAAAAAAAAAGAGGCTACTTTTGAACCAAATTTCATATTGTGTTGTGTGAGAGATTCCACATGTTGTTACTTCATACAAAAGTTTTCTCCCAAGAAGGAGAACAAAGTAGGATATTCAAAAGAACATAACAATAAAACATATGGATTAAAAAAAAAAATCTGTCATCTTAAATGAGCAATATCATTCTTTAGCTTGCCTCCAGTGGGTCTGAGATGTTTGTAGGCTGTTAAAATATGAGTTCATTCTAGGACAAAGAAGGTTTTTTTGTTTTTTACGTTTCCCTCTGTAAATCATTGGTGGGGGGGGAGAGAAAAAAGGGTGGAATTATGCTCTGGACGCTGCTGCCTTTGCATTTTTGGCATTATGCCTTCTTACTGTTTTATTGTCTATTTTGGCTGAACTTGAAGTTCCAACCATGCTCCCTGCCAAAAAGAAAAAAATAAAAAGTCAGGTCCTTTAAGGATACTGGAAAATGAAGCCAGTTTTTGAATCCGCCACGTCCTGTAAGCAAATAAAACTGAATCTCTATGGAGCTCAGACGTTACTTCCTGTTCTCCTTTGGATTCCAAGCAGGAATGGAGCAATTTTTCTGTGAATCCAAAAAAAAAGGAGGGGAGAGGGGGAGAATAGATGGCTTCAAAGCAACACGGGAGAAATCTTTGAGAGGCTTCTATGTGGCTAACTTTTAAAATACATGTAAAATGTTTTACACCTTAATATATGTCTGTACTTAGAAAAATGTGCAGCAGCTTTCCCCTGCCACTCCAGCACTCATATTTTGTAAGACAGTGGACACATTAAAAATACACATAATTTTTTGTTGGATGTTTCCTTTTCTACTAGTTTTGTAACTTGTAAACTAAGCTTGCAAATGGTTTGGTCTTGATAGCTTGTACTGATTCCTTAAGGCATGTGAAAGTGATCAGGAAGATTCTACTTGTGGTGACCAAAATTAGAGCAGTAGGGGGGGCAGTGAAGGAGAGACAGAAATGCTTTTTCAGATAAGATAATTAGGTTTTTGTTATGGTAATCTGTGTGTTGTGATAAATCCATCAGTAAAGATATCAGTTTTTAGGCGCTGCTTCTTTCCCAATTTTTGAATTACTAGAGAACGTATTCTGACATAAAAGATAAACTGCTAGCACAAAGTAGACTTCTGGATTTTTGCCACTGTAAAATTAGGAGTAACTGTAACCCAAGCAGACTAGCCAAGCTTGAAATTCACTGTGGACAAATGTTCTTTGTGCATAATTCTAGAGGAAACTATTTTTGGTAGTGAATGAATATATGTAATCATTAACACATGACGGGGCTGCTGTAAAGGCATTAGGCTGAAGCATGAACGCTTCCAGCACCCAAGAGGTGCTGCTGTATTTTATTTAATAAACTGTCTGGAATGTTCTATTACTGTTTTTTTGTTTTCTTATTTCTGAAGTTTACATTAATAAGGCAACTTTAAAGTTACTTGTAGGAGAAAAGACTTGATTTCTTCAAAAGAGGCAAAACGATGTAGCTCAAAAAAAGTCAGTTATGCTGTTGAAAGGAACAGGAAAGAACACAAAGAAGATTGTCCCAGGATCTCTGAACATACTCTTAGAGGCAGTTTGTAGTGTGTATATTTATTTGTGTTTGTCTGGGAAAGGTAAATTATCTGAGAGGCACTGGATTTCTGGATACAGGTAGAACTTATTTCTGTTTTTGCAGAAGGTTAAGTCTTAGTGATTCCATTATGGCTTCTTGCCAATGTTGAAAGGGATCATTTGATTTCTTCTGTTGGCATGCAGTGGGACACAGGAAAACTGTCAGCATCACAGACCTGATTGCAGGAGTTTTCTGAAAGTAGCTTTTAGCGTTGCCATGCCTTGCAGGGTTTGTGCCCTGAGTTTCAGGGAAGGTTGAGAAGTGATAGGAAAGCCTGGAGTGGCTGAGTCGATGCCCCAAAGACTTCTGGATGGTGTGGGAAGGGATCTGCTGTGTCCTGTGCAACCGAGGGCCGGCCCCACGTGTTGGGCAGTGCTGCAGGGAGTGGATGTGCTCTCCTTGGTCTGTGGGGTGGGCATTTGGGTAACAGCTTCCTTCTGTCCTGTTCAAGTTCCTGAGTGCTAGGTGATGCCCTGGGGAAGCTGTGCTATTTCTCAGAGCAGTGGGAAGGGTCAGGAGATTGTCACTGTCTACCCCACGCTCTCCTTCCTGGGTGGGTCTGAGTCAGGTTGGCAATGACTGGGGGAGGTCCTGTGGTCCATGGAAGTCAGTGTGAATTTTATCTTACTAAAATGGATGATCTGCAGATCTTGATTGATGGCCTAGGTCTGTGTTCCCATCTCTTTGACAGGGAATAAGAAGTTCTTAACTTTCCAAGAGATATGGACTCATTTTTTTACTTCCCTCCCCCTGCCCCACTCCTTTTTCTAAATTTTTTAAATTATTTTTTTTTTACTTTAAGGCTGAACTCTGAAGGGTTATACAAACAGTAACTAGTGGGAATAAGATTTACTTCTAGGTGGAGTATTAAATACAAGCCTTACATCTGGAAGCATTTACTGGATCAGACCCTATCTGGGACTGCAAGTCAACCAAGGAACACAACGGGAAACAAAGAAAATGGCACTAGTAACTCAGATTTTTTTTTTAATTAGTAGTTCTGAATTTCATTCATGCAGGTTGGTATTTATGATTTTGCCTAAAACACATACGTTTCCACACAAGGGTTGGTCTAGCAAAGTTTTCACCTATAATGTTCATTTTAGCTATTTCAGTATCTACAACTTGTCTTTATATTCAGAAACCTTTTGGCCAATGATTCCTGTCTGCTTTCATAAATGCATAAAACCAGAGTTTTAACATGTTTCACCTTCCATGCACCACTGAAGCTTTGTGGTAGTTCTCTCTCAGACTTTCAGACTAAAGATTGCTGTGATGTCGTGTTAAACTTCAGATTTAGATTTTGCAGAGAAAAAGCTTTGATAGTATCCCAATCAACTGGATTTCCTAAGAAGATGAGAATTATTCAGTTGTCCCATGTCTGTCTTTTGTGACCAACAACCTCAGAACTGTTGCCAGGCCTGACAGGGGTGCCCCCTTAGATGCTGCAGTTTCATACAAGCCTTTCTCTATAGGCTCTCCCAGCCCTGTGCAGCCCTGAGGCAGCAGAACTGCAGACAAACTATGGGTGGTAGGGGGAAACATAAGGGAATGTTGGCAGGATTTGAGGAGTATTATATGGGGCAAGGAGAAGCTTGGCCCATCCCTGATAAAATGAAATTGTCGGAGGATTGTCCACACTCAGCAAATTTTTGAGAGAAGTTTGAAAAAAGGAAGTGTCTGAATAAAGGAAAGAAGTGCCTTATCTTCATCAGAGGCACTACAGCCCTGCCCTAGGAGGGTTTACATTGTCCTGGTCTTGCCTCTGCTGAGGTGATTGAGTCCTGTTTTGCAGAGACAGAGGTCGTGTCATTGCACTGCTGTTGTGATGTGTTTAGTCTGGAGAGAATTAAAAAAAAAAATAAAAATTAGTGATCCAAAGATGGAGAAAATTTTACAGGATCTAGGGGCTGCCCTAAATCACTGCAGCAGGTCCTGTGGAAAAGGTCTTTTAGAAGTACCTGTTGGAAGAGCTGTTTTGTCCCTGCTGAGGATGGATGTTTGATGGCAAGCTGAGAGAAAGCAAAGCATGTTTCTGAGTTTGGCCTTCAAAACAGCTATTGATTTATGGCTCCAGCTATGTCTTACACCTTTCAACAGAGAGATCCTATTTCTTGTTGGTGTCACCACTGCAAACTCCCTGCTTTCCATGGAAGAGGTACATTAGTTAAACCACCCAGTGGAGCAGCTGCTCGTTTGTACTGCCAGCTCAGACCTGCATCTGAAAAGATTAATTCTGTACTTAAAATAATCAGGATCTTACATGAAGTAAATGTGTGATGCAATCCAAGAAACAATTGTTGCATAAGTTCATGGGGCTTTGCTCAGATCTAAATGAGTGACTGGAATTCCAGACCTCACTATTGCAGCCATCTGAATACTCAGCTATTCCTGCTTTCATCTCTTGGCTGTAAAGGGAGTGCAGCAGTGGCGAAACCATGTGGGGACTGGAAAATTCAGGCAGTGAATTTAGTAAGCATTTTTCTTCTGTATTTGAGCTGAGAGTAGACATATTGTGTTTCATTCTTTCAATGCTGGATGCTTTGTACAAACAGAAATTTTTTTTTTCTATAATGTTCTGCATTTCAGATTTAATTTAAAGCTTGGCTGATGCTGTTCTTCTGCTGCATACCTACTGGAACAGTAATGCAGGGATTCACTGGAATTTTTATTGTGGTTAGACAGCAGGTTTGCCATGTTAGCTGTTCCACTGAGGAACAAATTGAAGGAAGGAAATTTTGTTAATTTACTTAGAAGGAATTTCATTTTAGGTTCCTACTATGACAGCAATGTGTATGTGTTGGCTGCCATTGACACAATGAACCTTTAGGTCCATTGTAAAATCTTGAGTATTCTTTGTTTTGCATAATTTTTAACATCATTAATAAGGTAATTAATGGTGTTCCTTATATTCAGTTCTAATATCTCTTATTGCCTAGGTGGGGACAAAGTAAAACAAAGAATCAATTTATTCAGGAGAGCTGCAGGTCTGAGTTAGAAGATTTTTGTTGAAACAGTAAGTGGATATGTTCATGTGTGAAGGTTTTTAATGGCTGGGATTTTGTGTTATTAGAGTTTAAGATCTTCAGTGAAACACTGGATGGTGCCTTTGGGAAGGGTCTTAGGGGTGATGTTCAGTATTCTGTTTCTCTTGTGCCCAAGTGGAAATGTGATACTCTTATAAATCAGGTTAACTGCATCAAGAGGTTTGGAATTAGCAATGATGTCATAGTGTCTAAAAAGTGCTAAACTAGAAGAAATTACGCATAAATACTTATCACAAATCCTACTTGATCCTTTTTATATTGCTTGTTATAAACAGACCATATCACCACATACCAGATTATACCTAATATATTATTATGTGATTCCCCTGCAGAGAAAGCTCAGTCAGTGGGGGATTAGGTGTGGCCTTTGCCTTCTAATTACAGCTAGGTGACCATGACATGAAGAATCAGCTGGCATTTGCCTAAGTAAAAACTGAGAGTTTGCTTTGATGTTTGTGCCCATTTATATAAGTTTTCTGAATATGTCTATAGAATCACTGTACTGATGATGAAAAGACTGATGAACTGAAGGAGTAAGTACAACCCACTTGTATCTGGGTTGGCCTCCTTTTTGCGCAAAAGGTTTTGTGTGAAGAGTTTGAGATCACTAAAAAGTCTTGTCTTTTGTGTTAAGTTGCTTCACTTCTTAATTGAAATTTGACATGAAATTTAAAAAATAGAGAATATGGTGTATTGGAGGTGACTAATCATCACAAGCATAATCAAGACCAATAATTTAACAGCATAATCAAGACCAATTGAGTTAACAAAACTCAAGCCCCAAAACCAAGATGAAACCAGAGAAAAGAGCTGTCAGTTTTCCTGTTTAGCAAGCAAGATCTTTAGTAATTTTGGATTGATAAACTAAAATTGCCAACATATACTTTCAATATTTTGCTTTCCAAAACCTACAAGATTAACTGTAGTCTCTCACCAAACCATGACTCTTTTTACAGGATGCCTTTCCTACTAGCAAGTGCCTAATTGACATTTCTGAGCTTAGGGAGTTGTGAAGAACAGAGTTCCATGTCTCTGCCTACATTCTGCAAATAGCTTGGAACCTTCCCCTCTCAGTGTCACATTCTAGGTATTTACACTCTAATGTTTCTTAGGAGAAAAATGACAGAATAGTTACTATGAAATGGCTTCTTGGGGTTGTATATTTAATTTAATTTCCCTAAGTAATAATAGGTATGAATTCCTGAGTCATGCAAAACAGGAAAAGCTCAGTCCATGGAGTGTGGGTTTTTTAGGAGCTAACTTTTCAGCTTGTTTGTGTTTGTTTCAGAGTGTGAGCTGTACTCAAGTTTAAAACCAGGTACAGTCTGCAAGTTGTTTGGTTTATTTTATGCAGTAACAGTGCTGAAGTCTGCTGGAACTCACTGCATATTCTGTAACCTTAAAAAAAATGTAAATGTTAATTTTTACTTTTGCAGATTTGGCCAAAGTACTCAATAACAGTCTGATTTACATTAATATCGGTCATGAATGTTTAAGATTTCCAACACAAGTATTTCTGTGCATCTTTTGTGTTTGCTATGTCAGTGGCAGGTTTTCAAGCCCCTCCTCTTTGAGAAAGCAGAAAATCAGCATGGAATTCCAGTGGCTAAATTGCTTTTTGTAGTTGCAACCAAATGGTTTGTGTGCTTCGCATGTTACTCAGGTGCAGTTGTGTCAGTGTAAATTCTGCCTTTCCCCATCCCCTAATATGTTATTTAATGGTATTGAAAAGCTGTCCTTTAAAGATGCATTTATTTCTATTGTGGCATGTTGTTCACTAATAAAACCAAAGTCAGCTGATCATTTAATGTTACTCTGAAATTAAAAAAAGAAAAAAAAATCAGGTGAGAATTGTCTCAGTTTCCCTGAAAAAAATTAAACTTTAAATCTTACGTATGAGGCAACAAGCAGCATCAAGGCTTATCTGTCATCCTGAATGAAAATTTGGCACAGGACCTCTGTTCACCAGATGCAATTCCCTGGATACCTTTTCTGCATCCTTTGCTGTTTCTTTTTCCTCTGTGTGTGTTGAGATGCCTCTGTCTCTTTTCTTTACATGATTGTTCTCCAGGTGCCCATGTTTCCTCTTTTGCCTTTCCATTTAATTTCTTGTTCCTTGTGCTCTGACTTTCCTTCTTGGAAGAGTCACAGGAACTATAGCCAGCATGTTGTTTTCTTTCACTATCAGACTGTAATCCTTCTCTTTACTTTGCAATCTACTGCATAAATGAAGCCATTTTTTCCCACTGTAAAGGTACAGAATCATAATACCTCTTGGCTAGGGATCTACTCATTTTACCACCTTTCCTTTGCATTTCTTGAAGGCAAATTTCTTTTCTTCTTCTAGAAGTACAAAGAGAGACTCATTTCTGAGAGACTCTTAGCAGGTATTTCTCAGCAGTCTTTAAGGCTCATTTCAGAGACTCTTAACAGAATCCTTGTTTAAGAGACTTGTATGTAAAGGCAGGCTCTGTGCTTGTAGGCAAAAGAGATTTTGTTTGAAAATTACAGAAATAGCAGGCAAAGTGAATGTTTGTAATCACTTACTGCTGCACTAAGTTAAAAAGTCAGCTATAAAGCATAGGCCTTTGTGTCCACCCATATCTGAATATGTGCAGAAAGCAAAGGACTTAAAGAAGGAAAATTTTTGCTCTTCTGTCCCCCTGCCTTTTATTTATTTTTTAAGAAGTGGACTTGCTAAGACTCACTGAAAGAGTTGGTAAATTGTGTATCACATCCTGAATTTGCCATGATTGAAGCAATAAGGAGATTTAATGGAGGTGGATGGGTACTGGAATTAGAAAAGCTCCAATGGCTTTCAGATCCCCTGTAACTTCTGGCTCACTGAGAACATGAATCTCTGTGAAAACCTCCTGGAGAGGAGGGGGTGTCAGAATGGCTGTCTCTCTTCAGGCAGTAAAATGTCCCGTTATGCTCTTTTGAATTAGAGCAGTATCACAAAACACAAACTTAACTTCTATGGTGAATGGAATCCTTATTAAGATAAATTAAAATCTTTTTCTGATCTGATGTCACATCACACTGACAGGTGTCCACTCTGCAGTGGATATGTGGGCACTCCAAGCAAAGCTCTCTATATGCTTGTACACTCTGTGCATCTCATTGGCCATGTTTTTTGTTTTTTTTTTAACTGAACAACCATTTGTTTTTTTTAAAGCATGTTTGAGCTAATTGCCATCAAACTACATGTATAACAGTGATTATTTTCTCTGCCTTAAATGCATCTCAAAATTAAGATTCTCTATTATGTTATTAAATTAAGATTCTCTATTGTGTTATTAAATTATGTGAAATTTGCTGCAGACTGTGCAGGTTTCTCCCCTTTGGATAACTAGTATGTCTGTTGTTTTCATGCTGCAGAGAGAGAAGGTTTCATGTTTGTGGTTGATGTCATCCCAACTGAGGGCTGTCTGTGACAGGAGCCTTCTGTATAGCCTGCAGGTGGACTTCTGTGTGCCCCAGCCTCTGGGGCTGTAGGAGCCACAGAGAATTGTGTTTTCCCTGGATGGGGTGAGTCTCAGAGCTCTGGGGGGCTGGAGCTGTTGGTCACGTTGAGCACAAGTTGAATGATGACACTGAATTCTTCCTCTTGGAGCTGTACTGGTACACCTGATGAACAGAACAGTGCTGTGCTTCCTTTTGTTAGCTGGCGTGAGTTTGTGTGTCTTCTGGTCATTCCCAGTGTCTGAGAAAGGCTTGGGGGAACCATGACTGGGCTTTTGGAGAAGGTGGATAATGGGGAGTTCAGCAGTCTAGGTTTTGCCAGGGGTTTGAGCTTAAACCACAGTCAAGTCACTTTAATTTGTTGAACCTTTCCATTGTCTGTGGCTAAAGATGAAACCAAAGATGTACTGGATATTGAGGTATATGTACACAGATGAAAAAAATGTACAGTTTATTTATTTTGTGATGATTTCTAAGCCTCAATTAAAAAAAACCATTGTAAGTGTGAAGCTAACTTAATGTTATTATCAGAACTAGTGATTCTTATTTTCACTTTAATACATTCACTGGTTTTAGTAGAGATATTTGCAAAGAGCATATTTGTTCTCTTCCAGTTTGGTATTTTTGGTCAGGTTCAGGTCCAGAGTGGGCAGGTTCAGCACCACTAAATTGGTGTCTGTATGTGACCTCCCCCCTTTACATAGCTGTCACTCTTTCAATTTGGAATGGAGTCACTATTCCCCCCTTTATGTGTATGGGAGAATGGCACTGAAACAGCACTTAATGAGTCACGCCATGCAAATAGTATTTGAAAAGCCTTTTGATGCTGTATTTTACCACTGCATAGGAAAGCCAAGATTATTATTTTGATCCCAAAGTGATTAACATGCCCAAACATGCTGCAGGGAGTTAACAAGTCTTCCTAGCTGCACATAGACCAAGCAGAGCAAATGTGCATCTTACAGCTAATTGAAGGTTAGCTGAGCTCTTTTCTACTTTGGGCTTTCCTGCTTAATGTCACCAGCAACATCTGCCATTCCTTGTGTTTCTTCTCTAATGTTGCTGTCCTCTGCTTGGGGATTCTGTTCTGCCCACATCTCTCTGTCTTCCTTCAATACCATCTTTCCATTATTTCAGTAAACTTTTGACTTCCTCCCCAAAAAGGATTGACAAAAAATATGTGCATATGTTGCAGGTGGGATTTGGTACAAGAGAAATCCAAAGGAATAGTGGGAATCCGTGGAAATTGTCGTGAGGAATTGCTGCTGTAACTAGGTTTGTAATTTGAGTTTGTTTAGACCATCCCCTTTTACCAGGGTGGGTATTTCTTAGCAGTCTTTAGGACTCATAAAAACATGAGATGAAAAGTAAAGAAAACAAGCAAAACTGATATCTGATTCTTTGTCCTGGAAGCTAATATGCAATGAAAGCAAATGTGTGAGATAAGTTATTTTATTATGGAAAAAGTTTGGGGTTTTTTTCTGTAGTTACTATGTTGATTAATGACATAATTCTGAACTTTTTATATAAGATGCAAACACTTGTCATAAAATTTGAGTACAGAGACTTGCATTGAAGAAACTTTTATTCCTTTACTGCAGCATCACAATGTTGGAGTCTGGGAAAGGAAGGGGAATAGATGGTTAGAACAACTTTAAGACTTATGGGAAAAGAAGAATAAAAATAATTTAGTAGTTTGGTTCTCCGCACACTGAGAAACAGTCCCATTCCATATGCTGATTTTTGTAGAACATATTTTCTTGTCACTTCCATCTAGGCCTGTTACATTTTTAGGATCTCTGCTTCTGTCTGCAGTAGATCCTGGAATTGACTATTTCCAGCTGTTGCTTCTCATTGAGGTATTTGTTGCCTTGTTGCAGCTGGTCACTGTGTGGGTTTGGGTTGAGTTTGATTTTTTTTTTCCCTCATCCTCTCTCCATATATTTATGCAGTTTTCCAGCATGTCTGGCACACAGATTTTGGATCTGTACTTTCTTTTGTCCTTCAATAGACAATATTTTTCCATGTGTGAAAGAACACTTCTGGTACTTCAGATGCATGTATATAATTTGGTGCAGCCTTCTTGCATATACAACAAAGATTCCTGATTTCAAAGTTTGTCCTTAATCAAAGTCTGGCATGGCAGCATTTCTGGTTTCTCAGAGGTTATTAGGCGTGTTGTCATGATCATGCAGAGGCACTGTCAGAATCTTACCTGGCAATATGCCTGAAGGTATTTTTCAAGCCTTCATTTGGAATGGTATTAGTAACTACAGAATGGAGGTGTGGATGTCTGCAGAGCATGTTTATGCTTCCCATCAGTGGTACATGAAGTGGTGTTTGCCAGCTGGCCCTGGGAAAAGCACTGATTTGCAGTATCAATAGAGTCTCAGCCCTTCACTCTGTTCTGTGTATTGTCCACGTCTGTACTAATGTATTAATTTTCTCCTTTTTGTCCTGGGTGTGAGTGGCCAGAGGTACCACATAAAATCTCAAACCCAGGTCATCTCTCACACAGGTTTGCAATCACATTTTTGAGAAATGCAGTTCCATTTCAGAACCCCTTTCTCAGAGACTCTACCAATGAAAAACAGTGCAACTTCAGCACATTTGGAAGGGAGAGGTGCAGCATGGAAATAAACCTATGTACAGGCTTAACTGTTACGTTTACATTAA
Source organism: Passer montanus (assembly GCF_014805655.1). Classification (NCBI taxonomy): domain Eukaryota; kingdom Metazoa; phylum Chordata; class Aves; order Passeriformes; family Passeridae; genus Passer; species Passer montanus. The sequence continues at coordinate 5,531,101 of NW_024366592.1, forward strand.
TGAGCTTGATTGAACCAGATTGATCTCAAGGGCACAGATTTTATTGTGCCAGTTTGGCAGAGTGCATTTTCTGGTGGACTTCACATGAGACTCACCACAATGGTATTTTTCATATATTTCAATTTTTAGTCTTTAAATTACTCTGTATCTGTTTGTGCCTTCATTCCATATTAAGGAAGAATCCTACATAACAGTAAAAAACCTCTCATGTGAAAGGGTAGTATTTCTTTTCATCACTTTAGAAGTAATTATTATAGTTGGCTACTTTAAGGCTTATCTAAAAACAATGTAAGTTTTCTACATTGATTGTAAGTTTTCTACATGAAACATCATGTTTCTCTGCCTCATGCTTTAAGCTGGAATGAGTTTGGTTTTATTTTTGAATAGTTCAGTCAATGGAATTGCTCTTCTGTAAATTTTCCATTGATATTTCTTTTACTATATATCATCTTACTGTCATGAACTGCAATAGAAGTTAGGAATTTCTTTTGTAAAGTTCCTACATGTTTCCTAAAGTTTCTCTACATGTAAATAACTAAATGTAGAGAAGAACCAGGAGAAAATTCTGCTGTTCATGTGCAGTCTGCTGTGGGGGAGAGCTGGGAATAGGATTTGATGTGGAAGTGCTTTGGATTTCATCAATATATTAAGATCCCCTAATAAAAAGAGAAGTTTTCAGGAAACCCAGGTCCCTGAGACCCAAAGAAAAGTATGAAGCAACAAAGACTCACTCTTGGTGAGGATCAGGAGAATCTTGAGGAGGATCAGGTTGAGGAACACTTGAACAAACAGGACATCTGTAAGTCCATGGGGCCCAAGGGATTGCATCCATGAATTCTGTGGGAGCTGGCTGGTGTCATTGCAAGGCTGATCTTGATTACCTCTGAAAGGTTCCTGTATTTAGGAGAGGTTTCTGAAGGCTGTGATAAAGCAGATGCTTTCAGGAAGGGTAACTGTGGGCTGGTCTGCCTCACCTCAGGAGCTGAGTTACTGGAACAACTAATCGTAGAAACGATTTCCAGAAGTGCGAAGGACAGGAAGATTATTAGAAGTTTTCATCCTGGTTTTATGAAGGGGAAATCATGCTTACAAAGTCTGATGGCTTTCTGTAATGAGGTGACAAGTTTGGTGGATGAGAGCAGTGTATTCTGCTTAGTTTGGCTTCAGTAAGGCTTTCAACACTACGTGTAACAAACCAGCCAAGGAAGTAAGGGCCGGATAAATGGACACTGAGGGAGATTGAGAATGGCTGGGCCCTGGTTGTGATGAGTGGCAGAAGTCCAGCCAGAGACAAGTCACTAGTGCAGTGCCTCAGGGGTCTGTACTGTGGCCAGCACCAATTAACATCTTCATTAATGACCTCGATGGGGCAGTGCACACCCTCATCAAGTTGGTAAATAATACAAAGCTGTGAGAAATGGCTGATGTGCCCAGTGTTTGTGCCACCACCCAGAGGGATCTGGACATGCTAGGGAAATGTCAGAGAAGAACCTCTAGTCTCTCTGTGAGGGGAAGTAAAAAACCCTGCTCTTGGGGAGGAGCAATCCCATACACCAGTGTGTGCTTGAAAGCAGCTCTGCAGAGAAGGACCTTGGAATCCTGATGGCCACCAAGCTGATTGTGGGTCAGGAACACACAGTTGCAGTAGGAGGGCCAAAGCAACTTGGTCTGCGTTAGGAAGAGCATGGACAGCAGGTTGAGCCCTGGTGAGATGATATCTAGGGTGCTGGGTGTTGTCCTGAGGTTTCAAGTACAAGAGAAGCTTGGACATACTGGCATGAATCCAGCGAAGAGCCATGAAAATGACTAAGGCACTGGAGTATCTTTCCTCTGGAGAGAGTTTAGGAGTTGGGACTCTCCAGCCTGGGGAAGGTTTGGAATTCAGGGGGCTCTGGTCTTATCAATGTGTATAAGTACCAGAGGTGTTTGTTCAGGGGATGAAGATGAGGAAGCCAGGCTCTTCTTGGTGTACTTTTTCTTGGTAGAGCCCAGTGACAGGCAAGAAGCACAAAAAAAAAAAAAAAAAAAGGCATGAAGTTCCATCTAAGTGTAAGAAAAAGAACTTTGTTCTTGCAAGGGTAGTCAAAACCCAAAGCAGGTTGCCCAGAGAGGTTGTGGAGAGAATCAGGAAAAGCATGACATGGTTGTGGGTAGCCTGGCTTGGATGACCCTGCTTAAACAGGGGATCTCAAAAGATCCCTTCCAACTCAGAAATTCTGTGATGTGTCCTGAAAAAGAAAAGAGACACTTCTGAATTGATCCTTGCTTTGCACTTCTCTTACAGTACACACAGAGTGTGACATGATCTCCTTGATAGTGTTCTGCAATTTAGATTGCCTTTGCCTTCCTCTACCACATCTACTGGCGTTACAGCGCTCTTGGTCAGAATTTTTACATCACCTTCTAGTGCCCCTTGGTACTGGCACTGTTTTTCCAGGGATTTTTAACCAAGGCACTGACTGAGTCCAAATTTTGGTTTAGGAATTGCAGACAAGCTGCATAAAATGTGACCTTACCAAATACATAATTCTGTGGTATTTCAGTGACTTAGGAGGAGTCAGTTTTGTTCCTAAGAGATGGTCAGGTACATTAATTGGATACAGATTTTTGGCAAGTTTGACAAGACATTCTTTTTCTGAGGAAGGTAATGTCAGTTTTGTTCCTAAGAGATAGTCAGGTACATGAATTGATACAGATTTTTGGCAAGTTTGACAAGACATTCTTTTTCTGAGGAAGGTAATGTCGTCTTTGGTGTGTGGAGAGTATGTTATATTTCTTAGGGTAAAATAAATACCTTCAGAATAACAGGTAGATTTGTTTTCTCAAGTCAGCTGTGAGCTGTAAAGGGGAATATTCAGTAACTTCCTCTTTTTTCCCTGCACTTATGATAAACTTAGCATAGGCCCACTGCTGTGTGCTTTCTAATTAGAGGTGTGAAGGAAAACAAAGAAAGAAGGTGAATTTGGTATTTTTGCATTTTTCCTATCATCAAGAGTAGTGTTTTCTGGTTTGGTTAATGAACTATGCATCAATTTTGCTCTTTAGCAAAAGGTGGCTTTGATCTCAGAACTGTGCCAAGTGACTTTAAGGAGGTGTTAAATAGGAATGATAAATAAAGCAATTGAAAGAACATAAAGTACATCTGGGTCAGAATTCCTCCTCACAGATATCTATCATTTCACTACCTATGTATCCTTGTAACTGAAATCCACCGGGAACACATTCCTGGCTAACCTAAACAAATCTGCTTTCCCTTAGCAGCATTTTGGTAACAGATGTAGTCCAGAGACTGAACTTTGCAGACTGTGGATTGGAATCGAGATGTTTCAGCTTAGTTCAGTAAATGTTAACAACAGTTAACTAATTGCACAAAAAACATACCCCCAAATTGTGAGAAAATAAAGTTACTCTTTATGATTTTACATTTTTGTTGTTTTCAACCTGGAGCATCTTGGCGTTGTTCATATTTTGAAAGGGAAGGTGAGGCCATTTGACTAATTTTGGTTTTTTGAAGTCCAGTTCTTCTAAGTCTTGCTGTAGATCATTATCTAAAAAGCAGTACACATATTTGAAGACAGAAGTTTTTGTTGAATAGACTCAGGCGGTAACTTTATTTTTTCACAACTGCAATATTTGAATAAACATTAAACAGGTTAAAAATTCATGTTAACATTGCTCCAGGGTGCCAGGGTGATGTAAATGATATATCCATCACTTAAGCACTTACCCTTTTCTCGTTGACCTTGATAGCAATTACAGGGGCTGCATTTCTCTATAGCAATCTGAATTCTGGGCAATTTTACACTATATGAGAGGCAAAGAGGCAAGACCCCTACACCCACACAACTATGAGTTTTTAGAGCAGAACTTTCTGTGGCCATTGCAAATAAAACCAGTTTTCATTTATACTGAGCTCTTCCAAGCCTCATGAAAGAAAATGCCAAAGCCGAGTTTGTGCTTTTTTATTTTGTCTTTTAATACCACAAAAGTGAATCCTGTTGAAGGCTCCCAGTTTTACTTTGTAGAGATTAAAGAGGTTTGGGATTGGGAGTTTTTGGGGTTTTTTTTGTTTTTTTTTTTTAAAGTTAGCATGTAGGAATAACTATATTCTGTCACGTGTCACATGTGAAAGGTGAAACGGGTACACAGGTCGTGGTCTGACTGGGCACTGGCCAGTGTATTCCTGCAACAGGGAATGAATACCCAGCCACCACGGGTGTTTGCTGGCTGCTTTTGGACAAATATGGAGGGGTCGTTCATGGTTAGACACTGTAAAGCAAAGGAGAAACCAACCGGGTTTCTGTGTTTTAACTGTCTATTCATTTTGTGTTGCTGAACATGCTTTTTTATATGCAGATGGCTTTAACTGTTAATCAACTCATTAACTGATTTAACTGCATAAAAAACTAATACCAGTGCCTCAAACTCAGTAATTAAATGGGCCACGTAAATTGTCTTTTTTTAAGCTAGACTATCTTGCAATACTATGTTTTTGATAATATTGGTTCACTCCTTTTCTATTGTCCTTTCACTTTACCTTCTATCATGTTTGAAGTAACTTCCTTTGTGTTTTTCACACTGAAAATACAATGTGAGGAAATGGTGACAAGTTTTACAGAGGACTCTTGAAGCTCGTTTTTGTGGAAGTATAGTGATGGATTGTTTTGAGTGCCAGAGCATGACTTCTCTTTAGATCAGATGAAAACAAGTAGAATTTAACTTTATCTGTTATAATTGGAGCTGCCCAGTGCAGTTTTTATGGCAGCAAGGTGAAGCAGTAGTGGTTTTTTACAGTGTAATGTCTCTTTGTTGTAGAAGTGGAAACTCTAAATGCGTGAAAAGAACTTCCTTCCCTTTCTTTAGGGGCCTTGGTGCAATTTATTCTTGACAAATGTCCAGGTTTTTCCTTCCAAATGGTTTGCAGTCTGTAGGCACTTCTCTTACAGACCCTCAGGAGATTTTTGAGTATTCTAGCAAAAGGGTTTTAGGTAGTACTGAATATCTTCCACAGGCCCTTTGCACAGCTGAGGATTTTTCCTATAATTAGTTTCAACAATTCCTTTGCACTTTATTTTTTAGTAAAACCACAAATAAAAGAGATGAGCTGGGCTTTTTCATCCTGGAGGAGAGACAAAGTAGAGGGGAACTTATGAATAAAGTATCTGAATAAAGCACTAAAGCAATAAAGTATCTGAAAGGTGGGTATCAAGAGGGTGGGACCAGATTCACTTCAGTGGTACCCAGACAGGACAAGGGGCAGTGAGCATATGAACTGAAACGTGAGGTGTTCCATCTGAATATGAGTTGTCAACTCGGGTTTTTCATTCAGATTTATACAGCTTGTGTAGCACGAGCAACCTAGAAAGGATTTCTGGTGATAACCTGGAGCCATTCTGGTTCCATCAGCATTCTCATGATTTATTCATGATACAGAGATGTCTTTGTTTGTATCACATGGATATCAGATGGGGGTGTTTGCCATTACAAAGTGGTTTTGCTTGACAGGTTAAACTATAATAGCTATTAACTTTAGGATTTTCTATTGTGTTGGCCTGCCTAGGAAATAACATTTATTTTCTTTAATTAAATGAAGTGAAATGTAAGCTAGCACTTTCTAATTAACTTTGTGCTGGAGAATGACTGCCAGTGGCAGTGAGAGATTCTTAGAGAACTTCAGGAGGGTAAAAATGTATTCCACAACTCCTGTTCTGTATGGTATAGCATCCAAAAGAGAGGAATTAGTCTGCTGCATTTTAGTGGTTTACAATGAAAAGAACTCATTACCCTGCAAATATCTCACTAGTTTGTACAAAGTTAATACAGGGCATGTATTTTTTATGACTTATAATAGTACAAATATTTACAGAGGGTTTCATTCAGATGCAGTATAATTTTAGTATTAACTGTTAAGTTCTTATAGAAGATCAATATTTAAGAATTGGATTTAGATATTTAATTTTACAAGATACATAGCTTTACCAAATATAAAAATATTCCTTCAGTATATACTTTTCACCTCTAAATTGACTACGAGTTCATTGTCCTTTGAAAGATAAAGTAACATCTTTATTTGGGCTCACAGTACTTTTCACAGGTGATATCTAAGTGCTTTTTTGCCAATTCAAGTGTCTCTTCCGTAATCAAAACAGTTTGGTGTAGTAAAATAAAAAAACTTTCAGCATTTTATTTCAGTAAAATAAAAAACCAAATACAACAATCTTAAGTGTTCACCCTGTAAATTCAATTTGAGTAGTCTTCCATTATTTTTATTTAAAATTATTTAAATATTGGTTGCATATTGTTTCAATTTCCAAGAGTTTGAGGCCCGGGTTAAACAGTGACCAGTTAAACAGTGACCAGTGTGTTCAGCAGCAGAGGAAGGAAGGTGTCTATAGCAAACTGGTTCTGTGGGGGTCATGAGCAGATTGCCCAGGCCCCAGACGTTGCCTTTCGTTCCACTCCATTGTCTGAGAACAACTCTGACTTCACATCTGAGGGTTTGTCACCACAGATAAATTTTGTGGCATTAGCTTTTCATCCCCTAGGTCAGGATTAAATTATAATACATACCATGATACATACCAAGCTGTTTCAAGTTCTGAGTTTTTATATTTAGGACTGCTTTTCTTTTTAAATAGCTACTTTCAACATATCTTTGTTACCCTGTTCTTCTAAGTTCTTCTAAGCCTTCTGATGTTTACATTCTTGTAATGGAGTTTCTCACGCACTTTTATGTAAATAATTATTGTTTTACATTCTTTTCTGGAGGAGGGGAAATGTGATGGACTGTTGGTTTGTCTGGTGTCATTGGAGAGGTGGCACTGTCACGCTCCAATCCATTGTCACTTCTGAAAGTCTATAAATATTGGAGTCAGAGAATAAACTTTCCTTCCTTTTACCTTGGAGTTCCAGTGTCCATCTTGTTTTATTTCGTGTCCTATTGCAACATATCTTCATTTTAAAATATCTTAAGCTATGTATAATTTGCTCTAATCTTTGGAGAGATTTACACTTTTGTGCAACAACTGCTCAATTAATATTTAATCTCACTTGATAATGCATAACAAGAAGTTATTTTTAGTTGAAATGTTCATAAAACTTCAAATGTCATAGTTACAGACCCCCAAATTTATTATTCCTTTGCAAGCATATTTTGCTTGTTTTATTTGCATGGGATTATTTTCCGTTCCGTGACAGATGGGTATAGTGGCTGGAAATTCTTTCTGGAGTATTACACAAAAATACGTGGCCATGGGATTATTTTCTGTTCTATGACAGATGGGTATAGTGGCTGGAAATTCTTTCTGGAGTATTACACAAAAATACATGGCAACACAGAGTGCCAGGGTGTTTGGCAGGATGCTCCAGTCACACAGAGGGTGGCAACACAGAGTGCCAGGGTGATAGGTGGTGTTTGGCAGGATGCTCCAGTCACACAGAGGCTTCATTCCTTATCTACAATTCCTGTTCACAGATCTCACTGCTGCACTGGGCAAGCTCAGGTGGGCTCTGCATGCTCTCGCCTTTCCTGCTGTGGAACAGCCTGTGACAGAGCCCTTAGGGGCAGCTCATTGTAGGGTGACGGGGAAGGGGCCTCTTTGTGCTCAGACGTTGCAGATGTGGATGCTGATGGCTGCTTTTGCTGTTTGCTTGTGTTTCTTAGGCCCTGAATTTGGACTGGTCAGTGCCACGCCAGCGCCAGGAAGCCGTGCCTGGATTTCCCTGTGGTGGCAGGTACGTTCCATGTCCCACACACCTCACAGCCTCTTGTCCCCTTGCAGCAGAGGCAGTGTGACACCACCATTCCTGCCAGGAAGGTGTGTCCAGCCCTTGCTGGATGTGGCTGTCCTGGAGCAGTGTCACCCAGAGCTTGTCCCTAACCTGGGACTGAATGGCCTTTACAAGAGCTGATGTATAGACCTGCTTATATGCAGAATATTCTTGCTATAACATATTATTTGGCTTTGAGAGGAGTTAATTACTTAGAAAGCTAGATGAGAATCTAAATTTTTTCTGAAAGTAATCCATTACAATTGAATTCAAGGGATACAGGAAATAAAAAGGAGAGAAGGGTGCCTCAAACACTTGTTTTATTTGTAGAGAAAAAAGGCTCTGCAAATTCAAGCAGATACAAATTTGAGCTAGCTAGACGAATTGGCTAACATTCACACACATGCCTACAGACTTTCATTGCATTATTTTCTTCTTTTGCCATGCAATTCATGTCTTGTGCCTTTTCTCTAATTATGCATCAGCTTTTGATGGAGTGGCAGTGAAGTATTATCTCTTTTTTCTTTTTTTTTCTTAATGCCTCATTTAACAACTATTTCACATGCAGTGTATTAAAAATTTTACTGTAATATAAAATTTCTGTCTTTCTTGTGGTTAATTTCCCTTGTAAAGAAGACATAAAACATCCTTTTCACAAACTACATTTTTCTCAGAACTTTTATAGTCATGTTTCTCTCCCAGTTGGTTCTTTTTCCATGAATATCCCTTTCTAAAATGATGTGCCTGAACAACAAACCAACAAATTTGATCATCATCCTAGAATATGTGCAGAGGTTGTTTTTCAGACTCTCATGCACCTTTTTGTTCTTCAATTTTAAACCAGATAAAGAAGATAAAATATTTTTGATGTTAAACCAGAATAAACATACATAAATAAATTAAACTTCACTCTCATCTTGTTAAAATAAATGGTTAGTGCTTCATAGTTCTAGGGCTCTGTAAAGAGCAATATTAATAAAGATATCTTTTCTGTGTTTTTAATATAAGATTTTTGAGAGAAGCAAGGCAGATTTTGGAATCTGGCTGGCCCACATGCCTAGGACTGGCTGTAGGCTTTCACTGTGTCCTTGCAGTCATTTGGGAAATCAGGGGAGCCATAGCAATAGCAGCCCTCAGGTTCCTGCTGCATGGTTTTAGCCCTCTGACAGCTGGATGTCTCCCTGGGCCATCCTAAAGCAGTGCTCTGCTCAGGCCTTATGAGGTTGCCTTTGGAATGACTGGCTTGGAATGGGTGCCTAGGTATACATTAAAATTTATGTGCCCAGCTTTTGGGTGATCCACATAATGAATCCTACTTTGATAATTTTTAGTTCAGGCTCTCAGTTATGCTTCCAATTCGTTGTTTTAATAAGATAGAAATCTCAGTAAAATTGCTTGTACTTACATCATATAATCCAAAAGAATATTCTGTCCTATTTTTTTTCCTCTGTATTCTCATACTTGTCCTGGTTTATCCTTAGTCATTTTCCCCAGCTGAAACAATAGCAGCAATGCAAAATGCAGATTTTGCTTGTACTTGTAATCTACATATGTATGCTTATAGGATCAAGTAAATGTTTGGACATGTTTCAAGCTTCAAGAGTGCTTGGTTTCCGTGGTGATGGAATTCATATTGGTTGTATATCCAGCTCAGTGGCATGAATTCAGCCTTGAAGTGTAGACATCCCTTTTGTATTCCAAACTGTACTGCCATCCATGACTGATTTTGGAGTTACATCCATAGCGTGGTGTGACATTTGCACTGGCAGTCACTGGCTGATAGGAAGGGTTTCTGGAAGTGGTCAGGTGGTCACTCCATGGTCAGGGATGATGTGTAGGATCTCCTGGGGCTGTCCTTACCCCAGGAGAAGACCAAAGCTGTTCCCAAAAGCGGGATGAGTGTTGTCTTGATGCATAAGTGATCCCATGGATAATGAAGTTGGTATTAATGGTTCCAGTTGAATTGAGTGATTCAGGGAGCACTGTGAGCTCTGAGGTCACAGGGTTGGGGCTGTTTGGGATTCCTGCTCAGTAACCAGGATATTGATAAGGGTTTAGAATACACCACACACCTGTTCACACTTGCCTGATTTTCATGGTATATTTCTGGAAGAGTTACATAAAGAATTGTGAGAAGATGACAAGGTGGTTGGAATTTCCAGCTAGCTTTCTCTTATTCTGTTTTCTTTTGGACTCATGCAGTTGCTTGCATTGAGGTCAGCTGTTTTAAAGTATGCACAGGAACAGATTTTTTGAGTTACAAGGGTCTTGTGTGCTTTTAAATGTCACTAGCTCAATTGCTTAGCACTAGATGATCAACATATACAGACACTCTCAGGTTAGCTAACTAGAACACAGAAATGGATTAGCTCTTGTGACTGCAGAACAAATAATGTAACAACAGACACTATTAATTACACATTTCAGCACAAGAAATTTGAAGAGATGTAGCTAATGGATTGCAAGACTGGTTGTTTGGTTAATAAACATATAAGGAGTGTTGACACCTAGCATCAGTGAACTGGTCAATTGAAGATGACCTGGTTTTTCCCAGTCTCTGGTCATTTTCCACATACAATTTAATGGGCTGATGCTGCTGTTTGTAGGTTCTGCTTTTCTAGGACAGGTGCTGGTTTTCATTTGTTTGGTTTTTAGCAAGTCAAAAGAAAGACATGGTAAAGGCTTTTTCAAGCTGTTGATAGAATATGATCATAAGCTGTGACGTTGATCGTGTCACTTGTTGAGAGATTCTCTCTCCTGTCTACTCTGTGTGATAGTGGCAGGCTCAAAGAACCTCAAGAATTCTTTTGCAGCCAGTAAGGAAATACTAAAATGTTAACAGTAGAGGGAATAGAATGTTCATCTGAGAAGGAGAGCTGTAAATGTATACTGTTTTTCCTTTGCTGTGCTTTTTCAGAAGTCGTTTCCACTGTTTTTTGCCAGTGAGTTCCCTTGCTTCCTCCTCTGTCCTCACTCTTGCATAACCTCCCCTTCCTGAGGTGCTTCGTATTTTCTTTTTCAGAACATTCATAATAATTTCCTTGTCTCATTCCTGTCTCTTTGCTTACATTCTTTTCCTGTTCCTGAGACCTTTAAACTCACCCTCTTATCAAAATTAGCTCCCTACTTTTTTTCCATTTCAAATGAACTCCAAGCCATTCATTGTGTCCATCAGCTGAGACCCACAGCTGTGTGCTCACCCACAGCCATTGGTGGCAAGTCTTGGGCTGCTGGAGGGAGTTAGCAAAAAGCAAAAGCTGCAGCTTCTTTGTTGGAGGAGAAGGAATGTGAGAAAGGCCTCCTTTATGTTCTTTGTTCACTCAGGTGCTGCAGACTTCATAGTTTGACGTCTTATTATCTCACCTGTGAAAAAGTTACCATGGGCTGTTACCTTCACAGGCTAGGTAAACACATGGAAAAGAATTCAGCAATTACCAAACTGCTTTATCCTGTTAGGCACCTGAGTAAATATGAGAAAAGAATTTTCCTAGTTAAATGATAGAGATCTGTGAGTCCTCTCTCAGAATATGTATTACATAAACTCCTGTGATACTTAACCAGTAAAAAAAAGCAGTATGTGTGATAACATCTTCCCAGCTGCTGTCCTGCAAAGCACATCAGAAAGTAAGCCTTATACCAGACTAACTCCTGGAAAAGCAGGAGCTGATTTAAAATAAAAATCTAAGGGACAACGTGTAATGGCAGAAGATCCATTAGAGTCTGCTGTAAACTTAATCTGACTTATAAACTTAATGTGAATGAAATGGCAGACTCACAGTGAAGTTGTGTATAGTAGGAGGCATATTCTTTTCATTAAGACTATACCTGGATTAAAATAGTAGATGGCAAAAACAAAGGTATGTTCATTATTCCTCTTGCCATATAATGTCAAAACTTCCTAAAGGGTCTGCCTCAATCTAAGCAGAAAGGAGATAAGTGACACCAGCATTGGTTGCTTTACCCTTCAGTGTAGGTTTTTGAATGACCACATTTTTAGCCAAGAATTCTTATTTTTAGGTCACTTATTTTGTGCTATTCTGAAAGCATTGTCCCTGTTGCTTAGGGAGTTCCAGATAACTGCATTTTTTGCCACCTGTATTTGGCTGTAAACTTTGATACAGCTCTGTGGGAGATTTACCTCCAGACATGGTGTACCTTCCTAGCAGTGCCTCACTGCAGAGGAAATGTCTTATTGTAGCTCAATAATGAGAGTTTCTGTCAATTTTTGCCTGCTTTTTAACTTTGTTCTGCACTAACTGAATGACTTCAATTGGCATTTTTGAGAGTTTGGTTAAACTGGGGTTTTAGAAAGAAGCTTCCATGAGCTGTGTTTTGATCAGCCTAGGAAAGCATGCAGAAGTTGAGTAGGACTTCACACAGCATTGCAGGTTCATGAGGTCTGAGGAGAAGAGTCCTTGTCAAAGACTGCTTGTCATAGGGAGAGGACTGACTGCTTCCATTTTTCTTGTAATCTCTCTTAAAGAAGAAATTGCACCTAGATCTTGTGGACTGTGTGACTGTTGTGAGTCCATTAGGGTAAAGTTCACTGTGAGCAAAGAAATGAAACACAGTGGGAATTTTCAAAAGAGAAAATTACATTACTGGTACCTCAGAATGACTATCTGTAGCTGTGCTGTCTTCAATGAAGAGAACTCATTGCATGCATTAGGCTTCATAACTCTGCTATTTCATGCTCTGATGAGTTTTTCTCTTACATTAACACTCCCACCCACTGAGAGAAAGGTGAATTCTGGAAGAGTGATGGGAAGGAACCGCAGTGCTAATCTGCACCAAAGATCTGGGTTTTTTCAGTAGGATTCCTCTGACTGCTGGGCCCAGATTGATGCTACCACAGTAGAAGCTGCAGGCTCTCTCCTATTCCTAACCATCCATGTTTCACACGTGGTTTTAGGGAATACTAAGGATGCATGACATTGCAGTCACATGTTATCTACATTTAATTGCAGGGAATTCCTGGCTGAAAGGCAATTGCATGAGTCTTAGTGGAAAAGGTTTATTTTATACCTCAAAGCAAAATTTCAGTTCTCTTCATCAGATCTGCTATCTGATCTTTTTGGCTGCCATTAGTTACTCACAGTTCTTTGGGGGAATCTGCACTTTCTGGTGTATTGTGTTTGAAGAAGGCATGTTTGTTACAAAACATCTTCTACAGCAGCAGGGGAAGGAGGGAATTATATAGAATTTGCATAAACAATATGGCTTAATAATTACTTTTTCCTCTTAGTAAATAAAGCACAGTTTTAAGAGCATGAAGCTCTTTTTGTTAGGGCTCATCCTGCAGTATTTGTGTGCTTTGTCTGTCCAGGTCAGAGCTGGTTTTATAGGTTGCTGGAAAAGAAACCAGAACTACCTATTTTTGGCACAGACTTTTAATCTTGAAGAAGTGTCACTTTTTTTGCCAAGCTTTTCCTTCCTGCCTACTTGACCAGACAGACTGTGGCTGAATGAAACCACCACAGCTGTAGAAATAAAAACATTCTGATGACTAAATTAGTGCATGGTATTCTTAAATAACTACTGAGCAGCTCCACATCTGCCATGCACCCCAAAGAAAAAGAAGTTCAGGGTGATGCCTGCCATCCTGTCTGCCTCTGGTAGCAATATCCTGTCTGCTCCAGTTCTGTGTGTCAGCAGCTGCCATATCTGAGAGTCAGTCTCACAGGGTCATTCGCTTGGCTTAATGCTCAATTCAGCCACTGGAGAGCCAGAATGGGAAATGAGAACAACATGGAGCTGGTTCACAGCCTTGAAGCTTCTCATCTGTCTCGGGAGTTGTGGCATTAGGACACCAGATCTCCATTTTGGTGTTTCATTTCCCATCTTTGCTGTCAATGCTCAGATCACAATGCTATGGCTAAATATTTTTTCCCATCCCACCCTGCTGCCCTCTGTGTGGGACAATCCAGGCTGGCAGAATTACACTTGTTTTCAGCTGTAATTATCTTAAATTAACATTTTGCTTAGTCTAAGACCAAGAACAGTCAATTTCTGTCTCAGAAATGTCTCTGACAGTGAGACACAGGCACTGGCTGTCATTTTTCTTTAAGGATTTGTCAAGGAAAACTTGTGCCAGCCAGAGCTGTGAAGAGTATATTCCTGCATCTTTCCTTTAAAATGTGCTGCAAACTGCATCCCAAATTCAGTATCATTTGGAGACAACCTAAGTAAGTTGTTTTCATTCAAAGCCATGAAACTGCTGAGGTCTCCTAGTTGAGACTGGATAAAAAGAAATGGTTTGGAAACACATCTCCACGTCATTTAGAGTGTCAGTGAAAGACAAGTCTCCTGCCTCAGATTGTTCTCCGTTCAGCAACTTCCAGTGGCTTTCTGGGTTGGTATGATTTTGACATGACCATGTAGGGTCCTCAGAGAAAAGTCAGCCTTTCCCTCACACCTGGGGCCTGGATATTCCTGTTTCTTTTTATGCTGTGGCCTGTCTGCATGCTGTGTTTGTCATCCTCTCTCCTGTTTCACCTGCATTCTACAGCCTTTCATCCATTGCACAGCCAGTGCACCTCAGAAAAGGAGAGATTCCTGTACCTTGCACCTTTCCCCAGAGTATCTGTCTGACCCAAATTGCAGCACTTGGGTGCAAAACAGAGAGGCATTTTTATCACTGCCAGCTGCAGTGCCCAGAAAAATGTGATATTCAACAATGAACAGTGTATTGTAAGCAAATGAAGCAGACACCTCTATCATCATCAGCTGATTTTAGGAGCAAAAGTGGTTTTTATAGTTCATAGTACTGGTTACTCCTGTTAACAAATGCAGTATATTTTAATTACTTTCAGAAATTAAAAGTGTACTGAGTGCAACATATCTTTGCTATTCTCAAAACCTCCATAAGAAAAAAGATTTTACTCCATGCCTGCTCCTAAAATGCAGTATTCCAAGGCCTCTGTGGCCATTCAGCACCTGCCTGAGACTCTGGGTGAAGTCTCTGCCTTGGCCAATCATGAAATAATTTAGGTGGTTGCCCACAGAAACTGTGCAGGCTGTAGCAGAACTGTTCCACTGGAGTATTGTGGGTGCATCTGGGCACCCACTGCCTGGCCACTGCTCTCCTGTTTAAAGCTTATGTTCAGGCTGGTTTTCTGGTCTTTTCCCTCTGTGGGAGGGAAAAGTGCTGTGTGACAGATAGACATGGCCTTTTCAGTACAAGGGGAGATAAGGAGAATTGGAAAAGTCATTTAACATCAAACTTTGTTGTTGTGATGTCTGCTTCACAGTTTGTGATGTTGTAAATCATGAAGCAGAAAGAAAAAATCAGACAGCTCTGTGATAGATTGCATAGACTTAAGTCTGGCCTGTGTTTTATTCTTTACACATGATTCTCTGCCACATTCTGGTTGCTCCTGTTCAAGAGAATTTTGAAAAAAAAGTGTTGCTGTGTCAGCACTGTCAGTTCAAAAGCCAATCTAGCAGTAAATCAAGATGCTCTGTATTTGAGTGTTCTGCTGTCTTAGAGCCAGGAAGACTTCTCTGTCACTTCACTTATCTTACAAAGAATATCCTGCTCCTTCTAGAGTGACTGCAGTCAAAGAGAGGAGCACTCTGTACAGACTGACTTTGGTCAGGACTCTTTGTTGTCTGTTCACAAAATATTTCTAGAGTGACTCCAGTCAAAGGGAGGAGCACTCTTTGTACAGACTGACTTTGGTCAGGACTCTTTGTTGTCTGTTCACAAAATAGAGGTGCCAACTCAAGTGACCCCTGCTGATTTGCAGGTGATGGGAAAAGAGACATGCCAAGCAGGCAACAAGCACAGCTGCTAGAAACAAAATATCATCAGATAAATACATGTAAAGGTGGCTCATACAACACCTGAAGCTGATTTTTGTCGAGCTCTGTGCTCAGATACAGGTGGAGTGAAAGCAGATTTGTGTCACTTGGCAGTGCTGGGTGCAGGCAGCAGTTTTGAGGCAAGAAGGCCCAGTAGTTGTTTCCCTAAGGAAAAGGAGATCATGTGTGTATGGGTGCATGTAAACAGAGAGTGCCCATGCAGTGACTACATACTTCAATCAGCCCTCTTCTCACAGCAAGAGGGAGGCCTGCCCCAGTGCCACTGGGGGAATCTGCCTTGGTATTTTCTCTGGTGCCTTAAGAGATTTCTGTTACACTTGGTATTTTCCTCTGGTAGCATGAGTGATCCAGTGAATAAGTGGACATCCAGTCTTGCTGTGCTGTGATATTCTTGGAGAGACAGGTGTTGGGTTGCTGAGATGTGACTTGAAGGAGATGATGGTAGGAGTTGTGTCTGATGAGAACTCTAAGAATGGACGTAGGTAACTCCAGGTAAAAGAATCAGGCTCTGAGGTCACCTGAAGGGTCTTGGCAATTAGGCTAATCCTTTAACATGTCCCAGTCCAAGGATTGGCCCAGATGGCCCTGCAGGGGACAGCAATATCTGTTTGTAAGGCTGAACAAGTAGTAAGCTGCAGAGGGAAGAGCTGGATAAATCAGAGGCATTGCTTCAGTGTTACCAGACTGCAAAGTTCTGGAGTAAAGGGGTCTTGTCATGAGAAGTAGTGAAAAGTTCCCCAGGATAACAGTGCCTTATGTCTTAGAGAGGAATCCCTTTTACCAGGGTTTCGGTGGAATAGCCATGGAGCTTAACTTTTGGATAACAGAACTGTTTTGAAAAGCTAAATATCCATAAGACTTAAAAGGCACAGAAAGAAAAAGCTAAGTCTCTATGATGTTTATTGCTTATCCAAACACACACATCAAATAAAGCCCAAGTATTATAATCTGACAACAGAAACTCGTAATGGCTGTCCTCTGTGAGAGCACTGCTTTTCTTTCTTACCAGCATTATTTTAATTGATTAGATTGTTATTGTGAAGTTCAAAAGAAGACATCTGCCTATTTTAAATGGCTATTGAAATTGATTGACCAGCAACTGGTCAATCTAAATTTAAACTGAACTGAAAAATCCTTATGGGCATTGTTAAATCCTTACATTCAGTATTAAAGTCAGTGTAAGCTTTTATTCAATACTAAAAGGCAGCGTCGCATTTTCTTGTTCATTTCAGTGGCTGGTCTGTGATGAATGAAATCCAGCATGGTGCCTTCTTACCTCCACAGGGATCATGAGTGTGAAGTGCAGAGACCTGTGCTCTTAGTTTGGCCAGCAGAAGGGAAAATGGTGCCAGCTCTGGCAAGCATGTGGCACCAAGGAGAACTGCACACTGGGGCCAGTGGGTTTTGTGTCACGGCACCCGGGGTAGCAGAATGAGAGTTAGTTCCTACTTCTGTCACAAAGGAGGCTCAACTATCATTTAGTCCAAGTGATCCTTGTTTGATTACACTGAACATTCTATAGAAGCTGTGAAGGAAACCAAAGTGCTATTTTGCTATCAATTTTTTTAGTTTTGAAGTGACATAAATGTAGATCTGATAGGATTTATGAATGTGCACTGTCCTGTAAAAATAGAAGAATAAGTGTTAGCCTTATAATATTTAATTTTGATTTGGGAAGTTTGAAATAATAATGTTTCTAGGTTCATTTAAGGTACCTATTTGAGAATCCCTACCCATATTGACAACCTCTCCATGCAGTAATGGCTCTGGGAGCTGTCTTGCAAATGTTTCTAACCCATTTAATTTTACATAGCTCCCAATTTGTTAACAGAGAATTGCATAGCTATATAAACATACTATTTGTGGTGAGCAGCCTAATGCAGTTAGCCATTTCTTTTTATCTTCACATAAAGACACAATATAAAAAAAGATTAAATAACAAATACCTAACAGAGAGTGAAATGAATGTAGATATTTGCTTGTCCTAGGCTGAAGCTTTATGAACTGGAAGTTCAGAATGAAATGAGACACTATAATGCAAAGGAAGTAGTATGTGGTTAGGAGATATAAGGCCAGGCAACTAAACTATCTGAATTACAGTATTTAATATCCTGTCTTGGCATAACTCCAATGCCTGTTATATGTTTTGGTGCAAATTGTTCATTCCTGATCACTTGAAGTCTATTCCCCTCAGTTTTGTAATATTCCTCTTGTCCCATTTAACTAAAGTTATGCATAAGCACTAAACATGAAACTCAAGACAGCTGGTGATTCAGGAGATAGCACAGCTTTCAAACACTCATGCCCAAGGCTAGAATTTGCAACTAAATCTGCTAATTAGGTTAAGAGCTAAAATACCAGTAAGTGCCTATGTGCATCCTTAGGCACCTAAGTGCCTTTAAAATACAGCCCCATAGCCACTCTTTTATTTGTAGCACAGCAATGATAATCATTCCTTACTTTGCAATTATCCCAGGAAGACAAGACCATGAAGTGTCTCAACAGCACTATAAAAGGGGCCAGAAAGGAGAGGATCCTTCCTGTCTCAGTCTCTTTTGCTCCTGGTTAAGGCAGCCTGTGTTGCTGACTTTTTGGTGTCTGCACTAACAGCTCTGCTCCTGGCAAGGCACCCCTTCAGCTTGTCCAGAGCACGATCCATAGAGCAAGTGGTGGCTTCAAGATTCAGGGAGGCTCCTGGAAGAAGCACGCTATATTTGTTTGGCACTGCGTGTTTTAAATGGTCAGTATTTCTTATTCTCTTAGAAGCCACCACTTTTACATGAGGTGGGAAAATTTGAAATCTATCTATTGCTCTTCAACCAGCTGTGGAGAGAAGTGGGTTTGTGCTGGTTGTATGGACGGTCATTGGGATTTCCTTGTGCTCTGACCACGGCCAGTACTGTGCTTTCTGTCCCATTCCTGTTTCACTGTCCAGAGACACAGGTTCTGTGAGTTTAGTGGCAGGGGGAAGCTGTGAGGAATATCTGCTTTTCAGCTGACTCTCCTTCAGAACCAGAAGGATCTTTTGTCCAGCAGCTCGTGAGCCTGTATGAAAGAAATCGTGCTTAAAATGAAGCTGAATGGGTAATGTCACCTCCATGAACAAAAAGTTAAAGTGTTGTAAAAAGAGGTCCTGAAGGATTTGTAAAAGGAGATCCTGAAGGATTTATAAATGTGTCCCTGTCTATGGCTCACATGGGAGCATTGACTTCATAAAGGAAATACATTTGTACTGCAGATTTTTATACTGACTGTATGAAATTAATGGGTTATTTTAAGAAGAAATGAAACAAAATTCTTCTTGTTATTCTGTTATAGATCTAGAAGCTGTTTTGAAGATTTTATTTGCCTCACATTAATTCTAACATAATTAATACATGTCTGGAAACATAGTATTTTTAATAGCCCAGCTGAAAAGCAGTTGTGTTTTAACTATGGGAAATAAATTCTTTGTCTTCCCTGTTCATGGGACCTTTTTTCTTTTAATGATATTTTGATGATGCTACATTTAAGTTTTCTACATTTAATCAAACCATTTGAAGGTGGTTTTTAGGTAGCTGGCCTTCTTTTATATTTGGAAGGAGCCAGTCCAGGTTAAGATAACTTTATTGAAGAATTAGTAATTATTTTAATTACAGCAGCTGTGTAGTAAGTTGCAATAAAGGGGTGGTGCACATTGCATTACAGATTTACATGCCCACATCTGCATTTTAGAACATACTTCTGCACATGAGTAGTTTGGTTATTACCATTAATAAAAAAATCATATTCAACATTTTTAAAAGCTGATTTTAAACTTCAAAGCAGGAGTAAATTTTTTAAAAGTTTTCCAGCGGCAGCTCTATAGTTGAAATAAATACAAAGACTTTTAGTTTGCAAAGTCCAAATGAAATTCTTAATAAAAAAAGAATACTGTGTGAAAAGATGACCAAGATGCCTATTGTTTTCTAATACACCCAGGTAAAAAACTATTTCCTGAAGGTTTGCAAGTCCAACAAGTATTTAGTGCAGAGGATGGACGTGAAAAGTAGGATGGGTTCCTGCATGACAGGCTTTGAAATGTGAGATGACAAATCATGTTGTTAAACTGATTAGTTGGCAAAGCCTGGGGAAATAAGTTTAAAAGTGCATGTAAAAAAAATGCAATCTAGAAGTTCTCCAAGTAGATTCCTAACTGGAGAGCTCTGAGAGAGGGGGGAGGCAGGTGCAATAGGACTTGAGAAATGGTGATATTATTCCCAAACACTGAAATGGAAAACAGCAATAGAGAGTTGGTGCTAAGGTGGAAATAAGAAAAGGAACCTCTTTTTTATTTTTTTTAAATAAGGATTTAAGAAACACTCTCATGTTTTTCTGTCCTTTATTTGAGTTATAAATATATAATATACTCTGTCATAGTAGGTACTTTGTCAGAAAAGCTACCTAGAAAAAGAACACTCTCATTTTAAACATAGTATTTCATTGAAAGTGCAGAGAAGCTCCTAAATGAAGACATATAGGAATGAAAGAGATTAGTTCTACAAAGTAGGACATAAAGAAGGACAGACATAATAAAAAATACATAAATCATTTCCCAAAAAACTCACTTCCTTCTTAACCTATGACAGGTGTACAGAAGGTGAACTGGGAGGGTTTTTCCCCTTTCTTCAGTATAAGAATTTAGCAACATTCACAGTGCAGTGAAATGTTACAAAGAAATATTTTTTCACTTTCAAACAATGTCTGCAGGTTACCTGAAGATGTCTTGAATTCAGGTGTGCAGAGAATATTGCTGAAACACAGAATGAAGTTTAGAAAATGCCAGTGGCTGGTGGTTCAGTGGTGTGCAGTGCCATTGCTCAGTTTTTGCAGCTCAGGATCTGTCTCCTAGTGCTTGACTATGTGGTTACTTGAGAAGACAAAGGAAACCATTTGAGACACATGCAGGATAAATGCTCTCTACTGGAAGTTTAAATCAAATTTAAAATCTCAAAGAGGAAGTCTCAGGGTAATAGTCTGTAACTTGTTTGGGTGTTGCTTTTGCTCCAGAGTGCCGGGTGTCCAGTCTGGCGGTGACTCCAGCGGTGCTGCCCTGGGTGCCACGGTGCCAAGGGCAGTGGCTGTCTCTGACTGAGGGCTGTGAGGCCAGCCTGTAGCCAGTCCAAGGGATGATGTGGCTCTGGAGCAGCCTGCTGTGCCCGTGGGAGAAGGGAGAGCAGAGCTCCTGCCCCTGTTCCCCATGCAGCTGCACCTGGCTAGATGGGAGCCTTTGGATGCATCCATTCATTCAGGCTCTGAGCTGCTTCCCAGGACTGGATTCTGGGAGAAGTTTGGCTGTTCTGTTTTCACATTCAGTGTTTCACAGCTAGTTCAGCTTTGGCTACTTCAAGGCCTCTGAAACACTGCTGGAGTTTGGCAATGGCCCTAGAGAGCCCCTGGCAGCCAGCTCTCCTCTGCTCTGTGCTGTATGAGCCTGACCTGTTCCACCTCTGAGTCTGCACATGAGCTTGGGTTTTTTTCTCACTAAACAGAAGGCAACCAGGCTTAATATAACAATTTCCAGAAAGATAGGTCAGAATCAAGGTCAGGGGCAGCCTTCACATAAACGATTACAGCTCCATCAATTCCAGCAAGGAATTGCCTCTCCTGGGTGGATCTCTCACTTTGCTATGACGTTAGGCACATTTCCTATAATCTCTCTTTCTCCCCAGAGAGGATTTTCCCATACACACACACACACACACATGTGTGTTCACATAAATAAAATTAGGATTGGTACCTTAAATATCAAGTGACAGTGTATATCCACTGAGTTCAAGCTGTAACTACTTAGAGCAGTCATTAAGGATCAGTGTTTGTCAGGAGTATTACCTGACTGTAACAAGTTTGTTTGGGGAGATTTACAGGCTGATATCTGGTGGGGGACAGATCAGGGCAGGGTTGATATACTCTTTTGAAATATGTGCTTGCCTCTGTGTATCCTTAAAGAGAATAAAGGAATTTCCTTTCCAGGGAAAAAGCAAAAGAAAAGAAAAAAAGAAAAACTGTAGCTTCCAGGGAATTCAGAGTAGGAAAATTTTAAATCTGTTAGCAGTGGTCGTATTTGGAGATTTCTCAAGCAATGCATGAAATAATGTTCACTGAGCTAGAGAACAGCAGTATTGGGTAAAGAACATCCAGCTTGAACCTTCCAAGCTTTCAGTGTCCTGCTCTGCTTTCCAAAGCACTGCAGCAGGACTCGAATACTCTTTGGGAAGTGTTTTTCCATTCTCCATTTGCAGAGTATATCATCACAGAAAGTAGGATTCAAAGAGCCCCCCAGATGTTATGTTGGCCACTCCTTTGCCTGGAGAGAGGATAAACTGTACTTACTTCATTCCCAACAGATGCCTGTCTTACCTATTCATAAAAACTTGCAATGAGTGAGAACCCACAGTCTCCTGGGAAAATCCATGGCAATGCTTGACACTATTAATCCTTAATTTTTTCTCCCCCCTGCTTGAGTAGCCAAAACCTCCCCACATCATTAATTTTATGTGATGATCTGGAATACAATTCTATTTGCTTTTAGAAAACTGCATGAGCCACTTGGCTGCTAGGTAATTCAGTTCGTTTGGCAGTCTCACACTTCAATCCTGCAGTAGGAAATTTTGCCAGTTCTTTGTGATTTTCATGTCTGTCTCATGATGCTTGGTGCTTTTCCTGAAGCTGCAGTTACTGAGCCACAGATCTTCACTTTTATTGCAGAATAGAAAAAAAAAAAAGAAAATCAAGTGTTTCCCACCCAGGAAAATGCTTGCAAAGACTTATTTAAAAAAAAACAGAAACAAAGTAACTGGTAACCAATGTTTTCAAGTTTGCTTTATAAATTTTTAGGCTTTTTAAATGCTTGGACCGCAAAGAATTAAAGGTTTTGATCCACACATGCATGAAGGTTTCCTAACTTGCCTGGATCTGTGCAAGCACAGCAATCATCTCAGAGAAGTGAATTCTAAGCTTGATAATCTATAACTGCAAAAATATCTTTCTGCTGCTTTCAAAATCAGTATAGAGTTGATTACTACAATTTCCCTGTAGAATAATGGTTAATAAACTTTATTGTATACAACCATGGTATTTGCAATCACAGCATCATACAGATATCAAACCATAGTAAGGAATGTTGTGTTTGCCTTGAAGGAACTGAAGTGGTTTAGAAAGTTTGGTAAACAGGGAACTGCATTCCTGCAAAAAGGAAAATACTGAGGTAAAATGTTTAGATCATTTTCAGGAGGAATATTGGAGGCATTTTCTTGGTTTGTCACATTTGCATAATTATGTATATTTTATTTATATATATATGCACAAAAATATGTTATTTCATTTTCAGACTTTTTCACATAAATGTTACTAATGATGACCAAACCATAACCTCATATACATGTAAGAAATACTAAGTTATAAGGACCTACATCTTTAAAAAATATTTAAGATTTTATAGATTTGCATTAAAGTGGAGTTACTCGTTCAGAAGAGTTTTGCAAATTTCTTCAGAAAATAGCATTGAAAAAGGGATTGAGGGGAGAGAAATGCCAATTTCCCTCATTTTTTATATTATTAACACATACCAGATGTCTCTTTTACATAATAGATTATGAGTCGTGACCGATTAAGTTTTAGTAACAGACCTGTAACTTTTCAAGTCAGTGAAATATTAAATGCTCTGTATATTTTGTCTTGTAGATAGCTGCATTACTGAAGATAGGTTTGGAGGTTTTCTCTCCTCCTCTTGCCCCAAATCAGAATACATCTGGTGTTTGTTGTACTTCTGTAAATGATGGTTGGGCTTAGTGGTTTTGACCCTGGTTCATTTTGATTAAGCTTGTTAATATTTTATGGTTTTAGTATCTGTTTTACAACATTTCCATTACTGTGTATTTTATTAAGGTTCAAGTGGTTTGTATTTTTATGGTTGCATCTGGTCTGCATAAACTCTGCTCCAGTTAAAAAAGCTGCATGGCTCAGTCCTGGGCATGGGGAATTTTGAAGTACAGTGGGATGCATACGTGTTAATCACAAAACTCTTGCTCCTGGAGTAGCTCACAATAATCTCACTGCCTGAAGTATGAAAAAGGCTGTGTGTCCCTGTTCATTCCTTTGTGTTTGTTCATGCTTGCATGGGTATGTTTCATACTGCCACACCTTCAGTATTTTGCCATGTTTGCCTTCAAAACAAGAGTAATTTCTCTTGAAAGGTGGTTCAGAATGCTGTCAGGGTAAGTTACATGATCCAAATACACTATTGAACTATTATGTATTTTGTTAAATCTTTATGAAGAAATCCTATGTCAGAGTCAAGGACTTTTGAGCTTATTTACCCATGAAGTCAATATGATGTTTTTCTCTTGACAATCATACAAATTAGTGACTTGCTGTGGTGTTCAGCTGGCTGCATGTCATGTAAGCTTGTCCTGCATCTACTGTTTGATTTATGTTTGAATAATAAAAAAAAAAGATTATTTCTTAATTTAGTCCCATTACATTACATTTTTATGATTATTACATTTCTGAAAAATAAAATAGTCAAACATCAAAGCAAATTTAAATAGTACTGTATTAAATAACTGGTTTCTGAGACTGTAAACGCAATGAAAAGAATGTTTCCCAAGTCTTTTTTTATTTTATTATCATACTCCTTTTAAAGTGTTTGTTCTGGAGCCCTGAGAATTTGATGGAGTCCTTACCTGACTTTCTTTAGCAGCATCTGCTCTGAGAAACATTTGCTGAAGGACTGAAATACTCATGCAGTAGGATGAGTTTGCAGGAGTGCACAGTCACTGAACATGACAAAACATTCAGTGATCCCTCTTTCAATTCTTTTCCATAAATCTGATCACATACCTGAGGATGCAGTCATGATTCTGCTGTGAGTTGGGATGTAGACTCCTCATGAACTGCTGTGTCTGAGCTTTGCATCCTTTGCTTGGCTCTATCCTGTCTCCTGTGCATCAAAACCAGCATTTCAAAGAGGATATTGTTCAGATCTTGTTCCTGCTGAAGTGCTTTTGAAAATTATGTCTTACTGTTAGTGTACCTCACAACTCCACTGCAATTCTGAAGTTTTTCTTTCTGCTCCTCCAGGCTACCTGTCTCTACCATTAGTTCTATTCACTTTCTCCTACAAGACAAATTGTAATGACTTGAGAGTGCCAGAGGTATATGAACACATGGACATATGTGTTTTGTACATGCAAAGTTTTCACAAACTGTAAGGTAGGAATAAAACATTCATTAGTGCTGATAAAGAAATTAGGCTAATAGGGCTCTCTGGTGGGTTTTAATTTCCACATTATCTGTTTCTTTACAGCAGTCAGTGATCTCAAGATGGCCTGTCAGAAAAATCTCTATCAGTCTCACAACTCAGAAAAGGACAAAATAGCAGAATGATTCTCTGGTGTCTGTCTGTGGTCTGTGGAGTATTAGAGAACTCAGTTTCTCATGTGCTTAGCCAGAGCAGTCAGAGTGTGAGGGGACTAGTGTAACACCTCAGCACTGCAAGAGTATTTTCACAGCACAAGGCATGGCAGTTCATTTACGTGCACCTGTGCTTTGAAAAAAGTAAGTTAATGTCTGCAAAGTTTCAGTCTTACTGCTACAGAACAGCCCTGCCAATGAAAAAGCAAAATGAAAGCTAAATAAATACATGCTTCTTGAAGAGCTCTGTCAGTGTAATCCAGCCCCAGCTGGATGTAGCTCCACTGCCCAGCCCTCTCTGGGCCCACACGTCCATCCACATGAGACTTCTCCCTGTTCTAATTCTGACATTATAATATAACAGAATATTTGATCCAGCTCTTTGTCCTGGTTGGGTGGTCTGTAGCAGACTCCCACCAGGATACTTGCCTTGTTGGCATTTGCTGATATAACCATAAATACTCACCTTTGTCATTGCCATCAGCGAGCTCCAGACAATCCAAACTCCCAATCACACAGGCTGCTCCACCACCTTCCTTGCCTGAACCTCCTGAAGAGTTTGTAGCCACCTATTGCAGCCCTCCTGGTGTGCCAGTCATCCCACCATGGCTCCATGAGGGTAGCTCTGTCAGAGTTTTCCTGCTGCACAAGGACTTCCAGCTCCTCCTGGTTGTTGCTCATGCTCTGTGTGTTGGTGTAAACGAACTCCCAGGTTTTTGGGGTGGAGAAGCCCTTGAAGTAGATTGTAGCATTAAAGTAAAATGCTAATTAAAAACTAGCCAGTGTAAAAATACTGCACACTGAGCTTGCTTTGAACAAAGTTATGTTGCATTTTATTTATTATGCTCTTAGGCCATGGGATAACATTCTGCTGCCCTTCTGAGTTTTATCAGGAAACGCAGAGAAACCTCATGCGGAAGTGGTTGCATGCAAGCTCCAAAACGCAGTGTTGTTTGACAAGAACGAATAAGACATTCAGAAAGTTTTACTGGTGCCGGAAAAAAAAATGTTTCGGTGGGGGGTTTTTTTTGTTTGTTTCAAGGATCTGGAAAAAATTGTAACACAAAAAAAAAAAAAAAAAAAAAAAAAAAAAAAAAAAGATACAGCTGTGAAGTGCCGTGTGGCCACGGGCAGGTTTCGGGGCGGTTCTCCCGGGCCAGGCGCGGTCCTGTCTCCTGTCTGTCCCGGGCCAGGCGCGGTTCCGCGGGGGGCGCTGCAGGGCGCGGCGCGGCCGGCAGGTGGCGCCACAGGGGAGACACGGCCCGCGCTGGAGCGCGCCGGGATCCGGGGGGATCCCCAGGGATCCGGGGATCCTGTGGGATCCAGGGGGATCCCGAGGGTGAGGCAAGTGAGACAGGGGGATCAGGGGCTGACCTAGCGGCGATCCAGGGGTAAAAAGGGTGGGATTCAGGGAGTGATGGCGGGCTGTGACACGGGGTGAGCTGAGGGCAGGGATGGTCCAGAGCCCGCCTGTGCTGTCGGTCCTGCCCTCTGGACACGGCCTCGGGCTCCAGAAGGCTTCGCTGTATCGCTGCAAACACCGAAAGCTTATATCTGAGTGTATTTACACTCAGCTTATATCTGAGTATATTTACACTCAGCTTATATCTGAGTGTATTTACACTCAGCTTACATCTGAGCGTATTTACACTGGTGTTTGTCTGCAAAACTTCCCATGTTCTGGTGGTTGTGTGGCATGGAGAATTATGAATTCTTACGTCTCCTGTGGAAAAAAAATCACTACAGCAAAGTGAAGTGTTAATTCTAATTCGGGCTGTCAGCTTGTGTCCAGTTCAGAAAAGAAGTGAAACCTTGAAGCTGGTTCTCCCTGCACAGACCTTTGTTAACTTTTGGTCACCCAGAACGAGAAATTGCAAATAATTTACATGCTGTCAGCATATTTGGTATTGCTCTTTTCTTGGTGATGTGTGCTCTGTGTGTGTGTTTCCAGAAGAGGAACAAGGAGGAGTGAATTTAGGAGGTTTAATTCTCATCTTAATCTTAAAATCTGTTTTAGTACCATCTGCAGCTTAGGAAGCATCTGCAGCACTGTCCTTGTTCTACATACTTTATGGTGTTGTTCTGCATACTTTTGGGTGTCCTCTGCCTCGAACTTTTGTTCTTATTAGAGAAGACACAGGATTGAAACCATGAGTGTGTGCCTTTTCATGGGGTGTGCATATGCGGTTATTTAGACTGCACTGGTGATTTATGCTGTCGCCAGACATGCCATTTCACAGTTCCATTTAAAAATTGTGAATAGGATTTGAGGCACACACAAAAAATTACCAGTGACCCATCAAGATGAAGAAGTTAAAGGGAAACATCATTGCTTCTATGATTCTGTTTTCTCCTTGAATTTGTCTTTTATTATATTTTGATGTGGATATTTTTAAAAACAAGTGATATGCATTTAAAATTAAAATTCTGTCAGAGGTGAACCAAAGACTCAGCAATTTGTTTAAGCCTCAGTCTGCATGTCTAGCCTTCTACTAGGGTGTATTCTCTATATTGCTTTCTGAAAAAAAAACACCAAAAAACACCAAAAAACAAAAAAGAAAACAAAAAAAATTGGCGGGTGTATTTTCTATATTGCTTTCTGAAAAAAAACCCAAAAACACCAAAAAACAAAAAAGAAAACAAAAAAAATCCCCACAACAACAAAACAAAACCAAAACCAAAAAACTACAAAAAAAAAACCAGTAGGAAACTTAACCTCATTGTATCTCTATAGTTATGGATATCTGTATAGCTCTGTGAGTAGTTTATGGATATTTGCTCCCTACAACAACAAAACAAAAACAAAAAAAAACCCCAACAACTACCAAAAAAAAAAAAACAGTAGGAAACTTAACCTCATTGTATCTCTATAGTTATGGATATCTGTATAGCTCTGTGAGTAGTTTATGGATATTTGATTGGGGCAGCACAAGTTTATGCTCTGGTGAATTCTTTCTTACTGAGAGCTCAGTGTTAGAAGATTTTAGAAGCTTAGCACGATGTATTTGTGGGGTAAATAAATTGAGACCGGTACCAAACCCCCTCTGTTTCACTTAACACACACTCAGCTTCTGCACGTATTAATTAGCACTTGCACTGGTTGTGTCACTGTTTTTCCAGAGATTTTAAAATGCGTGGTATTCTTTTTCACAGGTCAAATCATATAGAACATATTTTTTTCACAACTTTATTCAGTTCTAAGGACATGGAATGAAGTTGCTTGATTTTAATTGACCTCAATTTAAAAATGTGTTTATTGAGTCCATTTAAAGATGTGATTATCCTGTGCTTCAGACAGACAGAGCCTATTGTTGAAGCACTTTTAAAAAGGAGTATCCCTTGGTAATTAAAATCCTCCCTGCAGCTGGGTGGCCGTGTTCTTGCTGTGGTGACACAGGCAGGGCTTGGCCTTGCCCTCGCAGCAGAGTCTCATCCTGCAGAGCGTGGTGTGGGTGAGCAGCACCAGTCTGTGCTCCTTGCAGGCCAGTGCTTTCGTGGTGTTAATTCGAAATGCCATCTATTCGTGTGTTGTCCATGTGGAACTGGCACTCTTGAAATCTAGAAGCGAAGAAACCAGAAGTGGAAGTTGAGAGATTCCATTGACCCAGTTAAGTGTAATTGCAGGGCTGGAACTGGGGCCAAGGAGTTTGAGTTCTGCATGTAACGTTTCAGTGCACAGCCCCGTTTGAATGGCATTACCTCATCTCACATCCATTTGGGAAAAGAGTTCCAAATCCCACAAGAACAGCTCTAAGTTATCCAAGGTCATTGTATGACCAGAGTGGGAGGAATTCTTTTGACGTTTTCAGTTACAAGGGGATGCTTAAAACTCTGTTTGATGCAGCATTGCATCTGTTACCATTAGCTTGCTTGGGGTAAAATGTATTTGTCAGACAATTCTTCTGCTTTGCCTTTCCCACGTGTTCCATGTGTCAGCTGGAAGTGAGTGATCACAGTGCCAGGAAGAAGGAAAGTATAAATATTCTAAGGTGCTTTATAAAATACTGGCTTTCTGTGAGCAAATGGCATCAATTGGAACAAATGACATACTGCTTCCAGTGATGTAATCCAGAAAGTCTGAATTGCTTTTAATGCTTCCAGCCCGAATAAATTCCTTTTCTCTTGAGTTCTGCCCAGTAATCAGCTTTTATATTGCAAGCAGCAGGCTCGATCCGTGTTTATTCCTTAATTTTGAAAATTTTCTGATAGAAAAGGGAGGTATAAAAAAAACCTAAACACGTTGTATGGCACTGTTAGTAGATAAGAAGTAACTGAAGGTTTGGATTTTTTCATAACCTTGCTGAGTGAGCTGCAGCAGTGTTCTTTTTTTAATGGGCTTGTTTTTATTATGCTGTAAATAGTGACACGGATAAGAGGCTAAGTTATGCAGTCAAAAAATTTAAGCTGGGAGTGGATTTTGGGGTTTTTTTTTAATCCATATCCATTTTGTATACATGGACATAAACATCAGTGCAATGAAATGAGGCAGTGAAATAATGTATTGAGTAAAATACACATGAATATACAAATACAGAGTTTTAGTATATTCAACAGGTGACAATGTGATTAGAAATAGAAAACATGGAATTTTTAAGTGCTTGCTAAAGCACCAGCTTGATTTTCTTGGACGTTTTTTAGATCTTGAAATAATTCTCATTGTCATTAAGAAAATGTCATAGTTGTGAGATCAGAATTTGGAAGGGTCTTTGTTTCATTTAAAACTTTCCTGAAATTTATGTTACATTCTGTTGTTTATTTAATAAATTTCTCTGAGTCTCTGGCATAAGGACTGTGTCTTTTGAAATGAGTCTGTCCACTAAGGGCTTTGAAAGTCTGTGTTGATTAACATTTGTAATTTCTTGATACACACAATGGAAAAGTATTGCTGAATTGTATCAGATTATTCATTGAAATTAACAATCCAATTAATTATTGAAATTAACAATAAAATTTCCTATAAAGACGGCTGTTAACACTCCAAGGGCCTTTCTCCCACCTCCAGAGGATCAGGTAATTTACACATGCCCATCCTGAGTCCTGTGACCCCTCAGAATTCCACTGACTGCACTAGAATATCCTGTGAAGATAATATGTGATTGCATGTGGGTGAAGGCAGCAGGATACAGCTGGCAAAGTATTTACTGCTTCAGAGAGAG
The DNA here is from genome assembly GCF_014805655.1 of Passer montanus. Classification (NCBI taxonomy): domain Eukaryota; kingdom Metazoa; phylum Chordata; class Aves; order Passeriformes; family Passeridae; genus Passer; species Passer montanus. The sequence continues at coordinate 5,561,283 of NW_024366592.1, forward strand.
TGTGTATTTTTTGGAGTTTGAAAGCTACCACAACTCTTCTGCTATTTAATCTAAATTAGGAGGGTTGGGTGTTTTTTTCCTCAAATTGAACTGTGTCATTTTTAAGGGGTCAATCTACTGTTTTATTACTGGAGGGGTTTTTTGTATGTAATAGTCTCCGGTAGCTTTTTCCAAAATTTGCTGTTATTTTTAAAAGTGAAACTGCTTGAAATACGAAAGCATTGTGAAAAGTTTTAACAACACTTCCTATGTCCCATATACATCTACTGAGCATTCTCAATGGCTTCATTGTTCCTTAAGTGTGCTTAAGTTACGTTTTCGTTATTTTTTATCAAAACAAAATGAAGAAATAAAGTCATTTATTTCTTTGTGTTTATCTTGAAGGCAATCAGTGGTAAAAATATGTAAGTAATAATATAAAAAATGCTTATAATTCTGCAGGTGTTATGAAGTGCATTTCTGAAATTATTCCAGCAAATATTGCTTTTAGGAATACTTGGTGTAGCTTATGAAGAAATTAATCTCAAACCTTTTTGTTGGCAGGGTATAGAAGAGCCTTCCACTGCTCAACTTTTCAATATTTAGACAAGTTGACTAACAGGAAAAGGACTGATTGATTAGACACATCATATGATGCCATTTAAATTTCCAATTCAATGCATTTTGTTGTACAAGAGACAAAATAATTTGCTATAAGGCAAAATATAGGAAAACTATATTTTTATAAGAAAAAAAGAGCATTCCTTTATACTCTAAAGAATAAAAAGTGAGAGCATTATCTTTGAAAATCAGTCCAGGGGGAAAATCATGGAATTGAATCCCTCAATCCTTTTCTTCCTGAGCAGTTCCTTTTGCAGGAGCCTGGTGTCTCAGTGCAGAGGTGGCACTCGCTCCAGCTGTGTCCCAGCACTGCGAATGTGCTGCCTGTTGTGCTGGCAAGGCCAGAGCTTGGCAAATGTCTGCATTTTTTTATTTTAATTTTATGGGTTTTACGTACACATACACGTATGAAACATTATTTTGATAAGAGTTCAACATCTCCTTCCTTTTCAATTGGTGTTTCTCCCTGACATTTCCTCTAATGTTACAACTAGAAGTTTCACACAGCTGCCTGTACAGCAGAAAGAGAGAAAGGGAAAAAAAATTACTGAAATGTTTTATCCTCCCTCAGTGGAATATGGAATTTCCTGCATTGTTCTCTGGGTGTCTGGGATAGGCAAAAGTCCTGTGTAGTTCACTAACACATTTTGCATAAATATTTGTGACAGATTTTTAAAACCTTTCTTCCCCCCTTCCCCTCCCCTCCCATTTCATAGCTAGAAACAACCAGGAGCTTTGTATCAGTGCAAAATCATTGCTCGGTTCCCTTTGGTTGCAAAGCCCACTATATTATATTTTTAAATGATGAGTTTTTCACCCTAAAGCTTTACATAGGGTGTCTCTACATAACTGGTTTTACATGTTCTTAATTTGAATGCTTCTTCCCTTTTGATCTGTGTTTGATTAAATCAGTTGTGCAAATGGCTCTGCTGGTGTCAGCAGAACCACTGGTGTGGAGTGTAATCACTGAGGCTTGGTGGCCCAAATGATGAATTTGTGTGACCTTGGAGCTTGTAGCTCTAAACTCTATAAAAATGAGCTTGTAGTTCTAAACTCTGTAAAAACGGGCACTCCTAAAACAGGAATGATGCCCTGCAAGTGCTTGTGTGGCACTTGGTCTGTGGCCCAGGGATGGACAGGAGGAGTGTCAGTAGTGGCCTCTGGGCTGGTTGTTGCAGCACCATCCTCTGCTCTGAGCTGCACATGGCTCCCAAACTCTCTGTGAGGAGGGAGTGGTTCCATTGATACGGATTTTTGTACCACTCCTGCTATACTTGGATTTTCTGCTGCCCAGGAGTTGTAGAGGAAACAGTGCATGGAGGTTGTAGCTGCTATCTTCCTGCTGCTTATGTCTCTGTGACTTAGGCAATTGGTAATTGCTGTTGGCTATTAAAAAATAAAAGGTTTTTAAAGTTATATGGGCAAGACAATTTTGCAGAAAACAAAGCATCCTTGAATTAAACTGTTGCACTTCTGAGCTTTATGTTTTGGAGCAAAAGACCAGATTAAAAAGAAAAATTAAAGATTTTTGAAGGTATTTATTTTCCTTCTTGTTCCCTTAATTCTCTTCTTCCTCTCAAGAAATATTGATCTCCTCCTACCTGTCCTGCTTTGTTTCAGTGACACATATGCTTCCCCAAAGGTACCATGTGCATGAAGCTTTATTGTAACATAGTATTTGGAATTCATTGTTACTTAATTTTTAGCTAGGATTCTTCTGCCCATCAGTCTCCTAAGAGGTGCTGCAGAAAAATGACTCATTGCTAAGAAATAGATGCACACAAAGGCAATTGGCACTTGGATACAACTGAGAAGCCCTTGTGCAAAACTGCTGTAGTGTGTCACATAATGACAATGACTTCTTCTACTGCCTGTAAATGAAATACCTGTAGGTAAACATTTCTTCATTAAAGAATTTAAAGTACCTTTACTTGGTACTTGTACCAGGTTTTTTACCTTTACTTGTACCCTTGAAAACAAAATGTTTCAAAAGCAACTCTCTGTAAAGCCCTGTTTTAAGCACATGCATGTGATCATCTGGCAGCCTGCCTCATTTGCCTACCAAATACAATTTTGGGTGACGAACCCCAGTGTCCAATTTCAAAATTTTTTGCCTGGAGCTCTTCAGTCTATGATTGTTTGCACTGCACTTCTGCCTCAGTTTCTCCAGTCTGGATGTAATCAGTGATCTCATTTGCACTTGAAGTCTCCAGAGAAGAGATAAACTGTACATTTTGTCCTCATCCATCTGTGTCCTCAGTGATGTAATCGAGTTGTTGGTCTGGTGCAGTTTGGTCCCTCTGGTGACTTGCATGGCAGCAGTGTCAGTGCTGAGTACACTTCCCTGCCACTGCCACGCTGGCGTGCCCCGATGGAAATGTTTTGCAATGTGTTCTGCATTTTGTCAAAAGCCCTGTGGATTGCATCTAGGTCAGCTGTGTCACACTTACAGACTGAGCTGCTGTGTTTTCCTTCAGTTCCTGTAATGTCATGGTTCTGTTTCCTGAGCCATCTGATCTCTCTGAACACTACTGGCAAAGGGATTTTGGCATGCCAGAGTGTAGCTCTTGGCTGTAACTCTTGGTTGGAATCTTGAGGAACCAGTAACTTCCATAACTAGTGACTTGGGCAACTAGTAAATGCCAAGTTCCTGCAAAGTTTGCAGAAAGGCAAATCTGTTTCCCTGAAGCATCTTTTCAGTGCCTGAATAGTCAGTATTGCCATCAGCCAACAGCCTGATGGATTTTTGAGACAGAATTTTGCAATAGAAACAGTACACCTGCTGCTTCATTGTCCTGTCCTATGAAGGTGATGTTTTATAGCCATTCCCTCGTACGTTGTGGGAGAATGAAATGCTACAGCAGATCCATAGCAGTGCAACACAGTACTGTGTAGGGCTTTTAAGGAGTTAAGCAGTGGGAGATCATTCAGACAGAGAACTGCTCAAAATGCATCTGGGCCCTGTTTGCCCTGTTCAGGATTTACCTTAAGATCACAGATATTTCTGGGTAAAGTATCTGATGGTGTTGTGAGACAGCTAATAGATATTGAGAGCAAGAGGTGGGCCCTCATTGCACCATCCCCTGTCCTGCTGTGTTATGATTAGGTTTTATGGTGGGGACTTGCTGTTCTAGAAACACTTTCCAGCTTGGGAGCAGATACAGGATAGCGTGGCAAAGAAAGCAGGCATGGGACAAGAATGGGGAAATGTCCCTGTGGTCTTGACCTTCTTTGCTCACCCCCTGAAATGGTCATTTCAGGCTGCGCATGGTGAAGGCTGCAACAGTCTTGAGTGTAATAGAAATTGCAGTGATAGGCTGTTAGAGAGACAGTGTCTGTTGAGTGTTTGTTTGAGACAAAAGTCAGTGTAAAAAGACACTGGAAGGAACATTCTGGGAGGGATCACTGTTCTGTATCTCTATATCTTGGTAGATCTCAGAAAGTGGCCATGGGCTATGGGCTGGCAGAATTAACAAGCAAAAGCATAAATACTAAGCTCAGACTTCTGTTGCTTAAGTGGCTTATGCCTCTTGATTCCTAAACGTGAGCTAGAAACCTTGCCAAAATTTAGGAGTGTCTGAATGCAATATATAATAGCATAATACCTTATACATTATACCATAAAACACCTGTAATAGTAACATTGCAAAATATTCTTTACTTTCCCATGGATTCATGTGATTGCAGAGACCAGCCAGGTGTGGAACACTTTGAAGCTGTGCTGCATTCCCTGCGTCCATAAGGCAGGCTCAGTAAAACTCTGGGCTGGGTTTACTGTTCCCAGGTAGCAGCAGTTAACACCCACTGTCTTAATCTCTTGTTACAGTTTTATATGGGGAGATAACTCCCAGCTCACTTGACTGCTCCATAATGTTCTAATGAAAAAGAATCTACAGAACTGGCACGCTGACTTCTCTGGTCAGAAGAAACAGCACAGAGAAAGTTTCCATTCAAACAATGCATTAATTACCCCCTTGACAAAAGTATTGAGGTGCTGATACTGATAGTTCCCACTCCTCCCTTAGAGAAAAATATTTTTTGAACACCTGCAATAATTAACTATTTTAAAAGTACATCTAAAAATATTTAACTGTCAGGGTTTGTGTCTTGCTGGGGGAATGTTGTGGGGGGAAGTTGGTGAAAGTTATCCTTTGCAAAGATTACCAGTGCCTTCTCTTTATAGAAGAAAAACAGAAATTATAGTTGTGTCTGACCCTGAATGAAAAGCCTACCAGGAACAGGAATAATCATCTTGGGATGGGGACTTGCCCATGACACAACATACATTCTGCTTTATGGCATAGTCCTGATGCTGACAGATGTAAAGAGCTGTAAAGATTTTATC